>NC_090285.1:14382500-15031250 GCF_037392515.1 Haliotis asinina
GGTCATATATAATGAACACAATTTATATACATATATGAATGAGTAATACATGAGTTATTTGTCTGTATAATAACTAACTGATTCCTGGGGCTGTAATTAGCTCTGTTATCAACCTTTAATTCACCCACGTGTGCTTGCAATTAATCCGTCAATTACAATGTAACGTCAGTCATAACAACTGTGTTCTTTAAATTGATCCTCTGTTCGCGCAGTCTTGTATACATGTTAACCAGCAAATAGTATTGAGCTCTCCGCTAATTGAAATAATTTGGCAGTCAGATTTATTACATTGTTGGGCTGGGGAAAGAATATACCACAGTACGCCAATACCTTTCCCAAACTTTATACGCTTAAAAGATTATTTTGTTCAAAGAAAACAAAAAAAAAAAATTAAAGATTTGTAAAAATTTATTAAATTTATAAAATTAAACTTATCACTCGTTTGTATCACTCCCCAGTTGCATCTGTGTATATGTGATGAGATTTGCATTCCATTTCATTGTGTCGTATTGTATTGTACTGTATCCTGTCTCATGTACATATCTTGCCAGTGTCATCCTGGTGTACGTGTGTATATAAGCGGTAATTCCATTCACTGATGTACCACCGTTGGTGGAAGTTGAGAAAATAAAATCCTTCAAATCTTCAATAATCTTACTCAGAGTGTATCAGGTAATGAAAAATTATTTACAGTGGAAGCTGTTATGGCTGGCGGAGGCCGGAAACACAGGCCTGATACTCATTCCATGCACATCCCTACCAAACAACCAGTGTTTGGTTTACTTGAAGCCACGTGAAACACACGTGTGTACCTATGTCCCCAACAGTTTAGCCGAAGCATCTGTTTCTGTTTACCTCTGTGCCCTAGTTTTCCTTCTTCAGTATATCTATATTTAAACCAGACGAGGCTAGACAGATTTGACTCTATAAGCCAGGAAGCGTTCACGGTCGATGAGCAGATGAGGCTTTATTTATAGCCTTTGCTTCCGGCAAGTTACAATGGCAGAGGATGTGGACACAGCCTCTGTGTGTCTACTGAGAGAAATTCCGTGTGTCTAGAAAAAGCTAGTCCGTTGTACAGATATATCCAAGAAAGCCCACGCAAGTCTAGAAAATGTGGCAACTCTAGATTTCCTTAGTTTCTGAAAATGAAGAAAGTCTCAGGGTTCCATTTCGTTACATTCTGTTTTGTTATTGTGAACTTTTTTTCAGTAAAATATGTGCATTTCAGAGACTAGTTTTTAGTCTAAGAGAAAGCGAGCAAGTCAGAGACCGAGAGAGAGCTAGAGAGAGAGGGAGAGAAAGAGAGAGAGAGAGAGAGAGAGAGAGAGAGAGAGAGAGATGAATACATATCATGAACCTCTAATAGATATCCTCACCAATACACCAATCACCCCTGTTCAGTATATTAATACGAGAACGAGTGTGATACATAATATACAAGAAATCGCCACCATTATCTCACGAAACAGGCACCAATGGTTACAGAAAAAAAAAAAAAAAAAACAACAACAAAAATTAACAGTGAAAATTATACGAATGAATCACAGGCAGCTGTCGATGGAAGCACATGGCACCGAAAATAGCCATCGCTCACTGGCGCTGGCGTTCCTCCCACACAAGTCTGCCACGATGCTCTGTAACTGTTGAAACCGCTCAGCCACACTCACCTGTGTTTCTGGACGTACTGCAGAAATGCACTAACCATCATCCGGGCTCCATGTGTAATTGCAGGAAGACAAAGAAGGAAATAGATCCGTTTCTGGTAGGCACCAAACTCGCCAACATGGCGGAGAACGTCATCGAACTTCATAGTGTTTCGAAGACCTCATGAACAACGAACTTTGGTTCAGCAAGTGCGGAGGGAGTCACTTCATTGGAACAGAGGGTAGCCTATAACCAATCTAACACGCGTCTAGATTACGACGCGTTCCTTTCAAAGTATACACCAAAAGGAAAGCAATATATAACGTGTTTATCTACACCCGCAAATGACCTTAACCCGTACCATTATCACGTGTGGCAAGAAGGCCTTCGTTATCACTGATATACTTTATAGGTCAAAGGTCATGCTGTTGTAAAACGTGTAATACATGCGTGACCTCTCAGTAAAGTTAATGCAAATTATAGTTCAATACCCAGACGTTTTCACCGCTTTGTAAACGAAAAATGTTTTTCAATTACACGTCAGTATCTTTGGGATAGTTTAGCCCTTCAGCAGTGCAAGATAATAGGTATACAGGTAATGCTGAGGATCGGCGTTTGAGTTTGACTCGGGCATTGAACGACGAAAAACGTTTCAAAAACATGTTGATTGAGAAAATTAATGAAAACCATATTATTATTCAATCGAAAGTTTTAAACCATAGTAAATGGTGTCCACCCAGGAAAGACACATTTGAAAAATACCAATTGCCGCCAAAGCTACGTTTCAAGTTCAGACCTCGATGCCGCGAATCGCCGTGAAAACCACAATGAGTAAAAGAATCAATACCGTTTTTTTCTTAAATAAGCGTCACCCATTCATTGCTGTGTTATGATATCATATCGACTGTGATAAACATTTCAGATACCTGACATACTGTTTCCTTTTTTGAAATATGATAACACCTGAAACACGCTTGTCTTTTATCAACACATACCTATCGCAATGCACACCAGGATACCAAGTATAACGAATATTCCAATATTTTATACCCATCATTTACGGTAGCATGGATTAGCTGTTACCGCATTGCCGGGGAAGAAACATTCATGCGATCACTCCACCATGTCCATTGTCCGTTGGGCCACACCAGTTTTAACTCTGCTTTTAATAAATGCGGATTTCCAGGGCTACAGCCAGTCAAATTGTCATTTAAACATATAAACTGCATGTTTTCTCAACAGGAAAGTTCATGACCCTACAACCAGCATGTGAATATCTCGAACACCAATGACGTCATGCCGGCGAGTCCAAACCATCTGTCTTAATCAGTGCGTATTGCAAGCGTGCAGTAGGATTTGTGTTGCGTTGTGAGACACTAGTAAGTAAGCGAAATTAATTTCAGGATTGGCTGTTTATTTCTTCTGTTCATCAGCACGGATCGAAAACCCTATGGGTAAAATGTATAAACCCGAAATAACTTATAACCAGCCTAAGCAGATATAACAAATGTTACAAACTTCTCATTTGTATAAAATACATGTTCAGTGTCTATCTTCACATGATGAACATTCTGCTCTAGTCTCAGAATGTTCAGAGTAAGTGAGTTGATATTTGACGTCACATCGGCAATATTGCAGCCATATCGTGACGTGAACATAATTGACATAGAAAAGGAATATGTATATTATGAAAAGAACAGTCGAAGAAGGACAATAAAATAACTGTAATATCACAGCTAGAATTTAATATTATTTGGACAGTACAATATAAAACTTGGCTAGAGATAGCCAACAACTGAAGGTAGGGACTAGGGACTATTGACTAGGAACCATGTGATCCCTTTTGGATTTACATAATCCCTCCAGCTGCTAGCGATTGTAAGAAATGTTAACCAACATTAAAACAACAATAATACTACCTTTAAAAAGCCTGGTAAGTTTAAATTGGCTTGAAAGTTTTGGGACTTAAATACCCTCTCCAACGGACTTGGTATGTTCAGAAAACGAATAGGCTCGAATGTTTGCTGATAATACTTTCCGTTCCTTGGAATTTTCCGTTATTGATTCTTGTTATGTTATGATTTATAAAGTACTTACTATCCATTCCCTTTGATGAAATACGGTGAGGTGTCTGTGATTTAGTAGTTTTATCTCGCTGACACTTGGTTCTTCAACCGCCACGTCCACCTATCTCTTCACAAAGTAAATAATAATACCGTTGTCAAGTAGCAAATAGTCCAATCTAGTTCAGTGTTTGGAAAAGACGTGAAACATAAGGTGTTTCGTGTGCCGTTGCATGAAGACCGTTCCCTGCCCACACAACACCGTCAGAATGTAATTTTGCATTAACATTACTTCTTCCCTTGTTGTTTAACGTCGAACGCAGCAATATTCCAGCTATATGCAAACAGTCTGTAAATAATCTTCGAAGGACCAGACAATCCAGTGATCAACATCATGAGTTAAGATACGATGACGTGTCAACCACGGCAGAGAACCTGACCACCCTATCCCTTTAGTAGCCTCTTACGACATGCATTGGTTTCTGAGCACCAATACTAATCCGGTTCCTCACTGGTTATTATGCATTTAAAAAAGAAATATTTTAGACAATGCCATGTGAAAAGGGCTATTGAACACCAACAACTGAAGGAAGATCACAAATACTAGGTCATGTGGACTTACAGAGCCTCTGCTACATGCATGGTCCGTGACTGGATTAATGAAGTTTTGTAAGGCGTCAAGTAAGATATAAAGCCTGACAAGAGATTATTTTTCTACATACAATATTTTATCTATAAAGTGAGGTACAAACATTGTATACATCAAAGTAAGGCACGAGTGCGAAATCACCAGAGTAAACTGAATCTCTATATATAGTTCACGTTTAAGTAAGCTACAAGTATGAAATCCCCCAAGTAAACTATTCCCCATCACAACAAATAACAATGCACTGTAGTCATTAAAGAAAGGTACAGGTAAGGAATCACATGACTGAAGCATTCCCTATCACTACAAGTACCAATATACAGTACTCAGTAAAGTGAGGTACAAGTTTGAAATACACGTGTAAACTAACCCTTATCGCTACAACAGTACTAGTCAATGTACAGTACTCATTAAAGTGAGATATACGATAGAAATCACTCGTGTATACTATTGTACATCAATACAATATATATAGTCAACATATAGTACACATTAAAGTAAGATACAAGTACATCACTGGAGTAACCTATTTCCTATCACTACAATAATCAATATCTAGTACATATCCAAGTGAGGTGTAAGTACGAAATTACACGACAAAACTATTCTTTGTCACAGCAATAGTCAACATATAGTAGAGATCGCGGTCGGCCAATCGCCGAAGGTGAAGTATTTGGCCCAACAAATGATAGCTTTCATTGACGTACAGTGATACATACCACAGTCCGATAGTTTTGTATTTTTAATCCTGACTGAGAAATTACAAATAATAACGTGTCAATCCTTCCCTCAGTCGCAAGCATACTGTGCAAAGTAAGAGTCGACCGGACTATTCTGACTGTATCATGAACATAATTTATGATCATTGATTTATTAAATATTAGTGACACCAGGTGTTCTCGGAGAGTACTGATACGAGGTGTTCCAGTCACCACTCGTCGCAAGCGCATGCTAATACAAGTCAATTTAATAATCTGGAAAAACACCATCCCTATGATGAGTGGTGAACGTTATACGGTCTTCTTTACTTCGGAACCTCCTCCCACACGCCACTGGCATTGAACTTACGGCGATGAGTCATCAGCATATTTTGCCACTGAACCATAATTATCCGACGCTACAGTTTGAATACCCACTGCACCACACAATGGAGACCTTGAAAACATGTGCAACACTCCCTGCGAAGAATGCAGTTTCAGGCAATGCACACACCTACCTCATTATCTTCCACGCTACTCACTACATCCATACGTTGTAACGGGATAAGCATTGTTCGTGCATGTATTCTGGCTACAGTATAACGGTAATATCATCGTTTGTGTTACCTCCACTCTGCATAAAGTGAGTGGGTGAGTTTTGTTTTACGCCGCACTCAGCCTGCATAAAGTGAACGAGATTATACTTCCATATCTATATTGAAATAAAACCGACAAACTCATTCCATATTTTTCTTGGATTTATCCGGACAACCATGCCATTTATAGTGTAAACGATTCCAGTACTTAATCTTAGAAATATCTAAAATCTGTCTTATTTGTAGAGTGGGTGAATGAGTTGAGATTTGACGTCACCTAGGCAGTATTTCAGCCACATCGTGACGAGAACATTTACATGAATTACATAATAAGTTTTGGCAAATTATAATAACCTGTAATCGACGGACAGTAAAACCGACTAGAATAACCAAATAGCAAGCAATAAAACGATCAATTGTCTTCAAAGACTTCAAATTAGGACAATGCAATATACAAAAGGGCTGAGGATCGCCAACAACTGAAAATAGACCACCACTCTAGGGACCATGGGGACGTTGGCTACTCCTGTTTGTAGAGCATATGATTACATAATTTAATTTAACCCTGGATTAATCCTGACGTATACACTATTTCGCGAGTCCACTATTCCATCATTTAGTCCTCGATTTCTCCTAAAATATATCCTAGTTGTAGAGTCCACGACTCCGATGCGACCATAAGATTATGATTCTTTAATACCCTTTGAAATGTAGGAATGGTAAATAATAACAGGGTGCTTTGGATAGTCGAGCGAGAATGAATCATTCTTTTTTTTTGGCAGTCGTGTAAAATTACTCAGTGAAGGAGAGGTCGCTAATGCAACACAGTAGCTAGATTAACTAGTTATAAACGTGAACAATATCTAGGGTCTGATAATGTGTTGTTGGGAGCGGGTGGTCGTGGTGACCTGGTGTATGTAGTTGGGGAATAATAAACAGACTAACATCAAGTTTGCGTTACAGTTAGTGGGTTAGTTAGGGGTCGGCAATATTTTAGCCTTATCGTTACTAAATCAAGTGTCGATTTATGGTGATTAAAGGTAAATTATAAACACCTCTCCACGGAGGAAAATGAAACAACTAGACAATATTAGTATCCAGAAATAAAACCATCACCTTCCTATAAACCTGGAATTCAAACTAGAACAATACAGTATAAAATGGGCTATAGGTCGCCAATATCTAAAGGTAGATCACCATGGGGAATTGCAGTGCCTTTGCTACCTGCATGGCCCCCATGGATATACTCTATCCTTTCAACCGCTGGCGAATATACAATTAAAGAGTAAGCCAGTTTCAATTAGTCATCGTTTGCAAGAACACTTCTGAAATAAGGAGGCAGAGGCACTTGATTTTGTGTCCGTGTGTAAAAAAGCAGTAGACCAAAAATGCTGTACTATTTTCCTTGTTTCTTCTTAAATATTCAGTATAGCCAATCGCTACAAACCAATAACTTCACAATTAGTGATTTACAGGAAAACGGAGGAATAAATTAATTTATAAAAACATTTATAAAAATGCTCTCTCCATCTAAAATGGCAGGTAGCGGACAGGTTTTCAGAATACAGAATATGTTCATTGAGATACCTTTCGAAAATACCAGTTCAGCAAAATTTTTGAATCTGATTTAATTTTGCAGAAAGTTATGATAATAAATTAAGTTTACGAAATATTTCAGTAGAAACTGAATAGGTATTGGGACACATTAACCATCTTCACCTACAGATCCTGTGGCGGGTATGATACAAATATAGGCAAAATGCCATAATATAATATATCCATGAGAATTAATGACGCGGAACCGACTTTTTAAAGCTGAGTACAAAAACAGTACATGTTGATATATATGCTTTGAAAACCAAATTTAGCGGACGAAAATGGTAACTCAACCACACTTGACTTTGATTTAAACAAAAACGAAACTGAAACTGAAACAGTGACAAATTCCTTGCAAATCATCTGAGAAGAGAATGCACAAAACCTGAACATCAACAATGCCGGAAAATATGGTCATCCCGCAGCAGGTACTGGATGAGCTACTTTTAATTATGACATTGTCAGAATAAGTCTTCAATCGGGGAACCCGTGAAGGTCCCGGGGTAGTATAGGCCTTCAGCAACCCATGCTTGCCATAAAATGTGACTATGCTTGTCGTAGGAGGCCACTAACGGGATCGGGTGGTCAGGCTTGCTGACTTGGTTGACACATGTCATCTGTTCCCATTTGCGCAGATCGATGTTGATCTCTGGATTGTCTGGTCCAAACTCGATTATTTACAGACCGCCGCCATACAGCTGGAATATTGCTGAGTGTGGTGTAAAACTAAACTCACTCACTCACTCTTCAGTCGGGAACGTTTTCTTCTCTCTTCAAAGAAGATGTCGTCAGGCCTCGTCATAAAAGTCCCAGTGGCCCTAACTGTGTCTAACGTTTCCCTCTTGTCCAAGCTACTAAAAAGAGCTGTCAACACCAGGCTCAAGGTCCATCCATCTGTCAATGCTATCTTTGACAAGTGTCCAATCCGCATACCACCAACATTACAAACAACACCGATACCTGTCTTCAATGAACTACTGTCTGGAGAAACAAGTTACCCACATCAGACCAAGCTGTCACTATCATCTCCATCAACACCCATCATCCGACACATAATACCTACAGAAGCTACAAAGGTACTTGCCCATGGTTTGATAACATAAAGATTCGAACCAATGACTGGTAATCATTGACATGCATGGGTAAGGTGCTCAGTTTTTCAGGTGTCGGCGAGTGACCTTCCCGTCAACAAAAGCGGTCTCTAAGATGACCATCGCTACTACAAGTCGAATTTAGTTAAGTTTAAAAAGCAATCAACTGTTTGTGATAAAAACTACGCAACTACACACAACTTCAATGTAAACACTAGACGTGTGATTTACGTATACGTTATGTCAGATTGTATTACCAATAACTAAAAACAAGCTGTTATAATACCAAAACCAGTATGATTTGGTGCATGAAATGATATATAGTTTAAATAACAGGCAGGTTATATCTACAAAAGATACGGATTAGTTGAAAACAGACCATTTTTTAAGAACGAAAATATACGTGACGGTGATGACGTAACGTTGCTGTGAAGCTGTCTGGGACAAGTGGGTACTTTGAAACAACATTTCATTCTATAGTTTAATGCAGCATCGACGCAGATACACAGCCGCAGAGAATCAAAACAAGCTTGCCATAAAAGGCGACTATGCTTGTCGTAAGAGGCGACTAATAGGTTCGGGCGGTCAGGCTCGCTGACTTGGTTGACATATGTCATCGGTTCCCAATTGCGCAGATCGATGCTCATGTTGTTGATCACTAGAGTGTCTGGTCCAGACTCGGCGTAAAACTAAACTCACTTACTCAATCACTGAACCCGGATGACAAGTGCAGACAGACAAAATGTAATTTACGTTTTGTAATTCATGATTCATTGACAGTTGGAATGATCCATTGGAATCGAATTCTATGGATTCAATTGTCGACAATGCCACTTTTTTCACCCTAACATGAATTCCAAAAGGTGTTATGTAAATTTCGTACGACTAATTCTTTTAGAATAATATACTCTAAATAAGTATGGATCCAAAAGTAAACAAATATTTTATCCCAATGTCTCATTGTGTAATTGTTTGCTCGTTGATATATCAAGGTTGCACAACTGTCTCTATTTTCAGAATAATGTTCACTACTCTTTTGATGACATATCCGGTTCGGTGATATTTACCTTTTTTTCATCTTTGACGTTTAATGAAATTTCATTTGCATTCAACAAGAACGTAAGCTACAAACTGAGCTCACGCTCACGCAGTGGAACTGTAAGATGGTAAATGTTTTTAACAGTTAAAATGAAAATAAATTTATATTCATTCCCATTTTGTATGATTCCATGGCGATTTGCGAAAGGGAAATTAAATGTAATATTTTCAAGTTTCTGGTTTTAGTCTTTGATATAATTTAAATGATGTATGCGTGGTTCCGTCAATTCTGGATTTTGAACAGATATTATGAGGCGTCATAACACGCTTGACTGAGTACACATTCAATTTTTTCAGATACATTAATTGTTTCTTCATTCGATGTTTGAATTAAATCAAGAACAAATGAGTTCATTTTCACTCGCTTTAAGTTGATACTACTAGTTACCAATAAACGTAAGTAGCCAGGGTGTTTCCGGGTACCGTACTTCAAACCAGAGTTGCAAGTTTAATACTGTTCACTGAGTGCGGAAACATACAAACCGTTCATGCACAAGTTGTAGTTTTGGAAAATACACGTAGTTTGGATTGAAGCGATTTTGTTTTTCTTTACTTTCCTTTTTGAATTGTGTCATTTAGGTGGTAATAACTGAAGTCTAAGAACCATCTGCCTTCAGATTGAGTACTGACGGAGCTGTAACTGTTGAAACCTGGACCTGCATGAACATGTAATGAATATTACATGCGCAGATATGAAATATCACACGGTTGGGTGTGATATGGATATATACTCATGGTGGACAACGATGACCTGCAATCGGTCCAAGTTTACTACGACAGACACTTCGTTCCTGGTGCAGTCATCAACGGTACAGGAGACAAGATTGGGATGGTATTTTGTTCTCTCACGAGTCGAGATTACTTGTGGACAGATAGCTGGGTAATAGTGTGTAGACGGCGTGTCTTGTTCAACTTCTGATGTTTGATTGCAGAACGATATGGTATGGGGAAACACCACATCTCATGACTGGACACAACGTGTCATTGTCAAATGCAATATGACACTGATGACATCATTAGGCCTCATGTACAGCCGTTCATTCACGGTCAGAGACATAATTTAGGGTTTAGTAAGATATTCCCGTCCACATTTCGATGGTGTTGTGACAGATTGCCTGAGACAGCACAGCATCCAGCCACTGCCCTTGTCCGCTATTTCTCCAGAACTGCTTTCCATCGAGCGCGCTTGGAATATAATGGACAGATGTTTAAGCCCAGAATCAGCCATTTACTTCAGCTGAATTCAGACGTGGAAAACTATTGCCCAAGTTTTCTTCAAATCTAAGAGTCATCTAAGCATCGTCGTTGTCAAGCCTACATCAACGCCAATGGAGGACAAACGCGACACTGTATTTGTGAACTGACTTTTGACACTGCATCTCTTCAAGGGCATGCCACGATGCCAAATGTTAAGTCATACAGATTTCAATATTATCATCTCAACAGTTACAAGGTGATTAAGAAGCACCATAAATCATGTTATTATCGTTTTTTTGCATTATTAATGTCACAACATCAAATAATGCACAGTTACTTTATTTTCAGTAGTTATAAGTAGCGTCACTCACTTCTTCCCAGCTTCTAGTCACATCTCCAAACTTGTGGAACTGGACAGAGCAAGAAAGTGGTATGTTCCCTAAATGGACGACACTTTACCAAACACCAGACTCATGAGTCGGTCTCCTGTCGCTGCAGAAAGAGTAACACCATATCGTAATTGGGTACGAGCAGGGATCATTCTAGCCTCAAGACACTAAATACTGTTACTCAGATTAACGCTGGCACTGAGTTCCCTGCTGTGTTAACATTATCATATAAAACTGAAAAGGTCAACCTCATTTCAGACTAATTAACTGTGCAGCAAACGCAAGGTATTGTACCAAAAGCTTTGACGTCATTGCTTCAATCATCTGGGAATGAATCGGTGTTCCTGTTACCAGATTGGCTGGTTTGTTGCTTTACGCCGATGTCAGCAATATTACAGCTATATGGCAACCAGCTGTAAAAAAGTGAATCTGTACATGGCGAACCATTGATCAACATCGTAAACATAGTTCACTGCAGTTATGACTAAATAATATCTGTCAGCGAGCTTGAACAGCCAATCCGTTTAGACGCCTCATACGTCAAACATGGGCTGTTGAACTCCCATCCGGACCATGGATACTCAGTCACCAGAATCAACATGACACTGTTATGGAAATAAACATTTTCAAGATGTACTAACGTGTTGTGATGATCTAACAATTTATCATACATAACATAGGAATAATGATGGACTGTAGAATTTCGATAATAGACGCTACAATGTGGGACTGGGTATATTATTTAACATATTTCTTGGGTCGAGTAACGATCACAAACAAACAACATATGAAATTCATCTTCAACAAAAGAGATTCTCAATCTGTACAAAAACCCGGAAAAGCAACGTGGAAGCATCTGGGTGAAATATATGCGTTTTGAAGATACGAAAGAAAGTGTCTTGCACAAGCTTGCCTAAAACTAATCTTAATCCAGGAGTACTGTATTGTCAGCTATTGTCAAAAAGGGTATTGTCCGGGTCCTAAATGTGAATAGACACTCTTCAAGCACAAAAAGAAACTTGACATGCTGTTTGGATTTTACTTAGTATGTTTGAATCAGTTATAGGCACTGTCATTGCTCACTTACAGTAAAATCATTTACTGATTTACAAAAATCATTTACATAAATTCCAAAACATGTTTATCCAGAGAGTGTTTGGTAAAATCACTGAGGGCCACATAGTCAGAGAGTGTGATCACCATGAGTGGAAGCGGTGACCCATTGAAGGAAGGAGACGCCGAATGTTGTCTTCATGAATGTTTTGACTCTTGGTGAAGTGCTGTGGCCCGTGCATGTAGTGTCTGAGGCGCCAGCGTCGATCAAGAGTATCCCACAGATGCTCAATGGGGGAACAAAACGGGCGATCAAGTAGGGGCAAGCTAACACTTGAACTTGACCTCCAGTGACCAAAAGCACCCTGTCTGGTCGGCGCAGTCCAGTGATTCAGATTGTTCTGGATGATGCGGCTGTGTTGTTTCAATGAAGATGTCGCAACCGAATGTAGCGATTCTGGACGTAGGTGGGTAACTCTAGGTCGACTTGACCTGGGTGTCTTTAACACTCCCAGTAATGTATCGGGTCCGTAGATTTGAGATGGTCTGTCTGGTCACGCTGAAGTCACCATATGCTGCGATGCCCCTTTGTGTAAACGGCCGATGTCGTTGCGTCGTTAAAGGTCACATGCAACGCAAAACACAACTTTGCAAATTCCAGTACCTTTCTGTATGGAGTTTCAAAAAACACATTATCAAACAATACATTCAACTTATAAAGTTGAAATATAACGCGATGATAAAAAAGCCCGCGAAATCGCAGTTCAAACGAATCACTAATTTCCCCCCTACGCTGGGGTAAAAGTGGTCCTACAGCTGTTCTACGCTACGCCCGTAGCGTATGCGCAGTGATTAAGTTCTCGCGGCTTCAATTGGGGAGGCGACCAGTACAAACAGAGCAAGTGATAATCGCTACGGTCCCGGGCAATACAACCTTACTCGGGACTGATAAATCCCCGTATTTCCCTCGACATGATGTGACAACTTACAGTAGTCGGCCGTACCAAGTTTACTCAAATGATACATGCTACAAAGAATTAATGCCGGTGGTACCAAATGTTACTGCAGTCTCTTGCTTACTTTTAACAATAGTGCTTTGTGCGTGCAAGATATTAAGGATAAAAATTTATCTAATCACGGGTAATTATAGTAGTTTCATAGAAATGAATTTCTTACATTTCGTTAATATGGACAACATAACATGAAGTGAAGTTCGTCTCCTATTGTATTCTTACACAATGTACATAATCTTACTTCTTTAATAACATTATACAATTTACGTGTTTATACTGGGCGACAATGCTTGTCGTAAGTGACGACTAACGGGATCGGGTGGTCAGGCTTGCTGACTTGGTTGTCACATGCCATCTGTGCACAGTTGCACAGATCGATGCTCATGTTATTGACCACTGGATTGTCTGGTCCAGACTGGGTTAGATACAGACCGCCACCATATAGCTGGAATATTACTGAGTGTGACGTGAAACTAAACTCACTCACTCACTCTACCGGGAATTTACGGTTACAAATTCTAACATAAGTAAGGTAATGCGTACATCTGTTGGAACGTGTAGCAGATAACTTTCAAAGTATGAAGATCACTTAAACATAAGACTATAGCGACTTTTTATTTACATTCGTACGAAAGGGGTGACTGATGGGCCAGTTGATATACAAAAGCAGGAATGCGACACAAAGGTAGAGATGTTGCTATTACATTGAGTCATTGAATCATCTCTAACTCAACCGTAACAACAACGATAACTATATGTTTTTTTCTGACCTCTGCGCTTCTTATTTTAATGCATGTTGTGAAAGTGGCAAGTTTTTTGACGCATAATGTGAATCTTGCCGGCTATTTTTCTCAGATGAGTTCAAATAAAGACTGCTCAGTTGCGTTTAGTCGACTTTGTACAGACTGGCTCGAATCTAAACCTAACATGCACAAGATAACCAATGAAAACTTTCCATGTCACAACACACTTACCCTCCAGACACATCAACCCATCTATTATTTACCTGAGTGTTAACAATGATTTACTTCAGTTTTCATTACATTTGGTTCAAAATATCACAACATTACAATTTACAACATATTTATTTACCTATACCGGGTTCCGACAATTTTTGATATTTATGTCACTCACTGTTGGAGAATTTCTCATGGACATTTGATAGCCTTGTATTAAAGCGTTCGCTTGTTACGCCAAAGACCTGGGTTCGAGTCCCCGCATGAGTGTACTTGCTCCGTGATATTACTAGAAAGTTTTTAAAAAGGCGACGTACAACTAAGCCCAACCACTCACTAGTCATATCTGATCATAGGATGGTTTCTGTCTGGACGTGCACAGATGTTTTATGTATCCCGACTAGTACTATTTAGTATTTAATAAGATAAGTTTTAAATCCAGTCCTTTTCCAAGAGTTATAAATATACTCACTATTATAGATGTCAAACCAAATTGAATAAATAACCGCTTAATGAGGTGAAGCCATTTATTGCTAAATAACAGTGTGTAGGTTAATACTTTTAATGAGGATGATGGTTAATTACGCCTAGGCATGGTGCGAAGTGACTGCTTTGTATGGAATTTATCCACAGGTCAGCTGACCACACGCACACATACACATAAGCACACACACGCGGGCACGTGCGCGCGCACACACACGCGCGCGCACAAAAAAGATACAAAGCCATTCTCCAAGTCTATATGGACATCAGTGCAATTGCCAAGTTATCGACTGTGTCATGTGTACGTATACACCTGTGGTGCTTCCTGTATACTCTATACTGTAGTTGTTCACGGTGAAAGTCAACAATTATCTTGTCACTGCTTGTGTCGGACGGGAAGCGATCGCTGGTTTCCTATAGTATGGCATCACTGTTTGAAATAAATACACATTTTGATGTGGCTGGACTCATTCAGTGGATTCCGTTGTTCCAGATGTTTCTTATATTGAGAACACCTTTCAAAGGTTTTGATACGTAAAAGGTTTAAGTAAAAAGACCACTATATTTTGGCTTCCAGACGTGTCTTTTCTGTTTCAGCCATACCGATGAACAACAGAACAGCAGAACACCAGCATCTTCCTCAGCAACAACAGACGTCATGCAGGTCCTCTTCCTCCTCGATCTCATATCATGCGATGAACATTCATCTATTGTTTTCTCTTTTGTGAACACTGTTTCGTAAACTTTGCAAATAGTTCGTAATTTTTTAAACATATGTCGGGGAAATTATCGTTAGTCGCACGTTAGTATGTTCGTGAAAGGTAAACTGAGCCTGAATGGATGAATAGGAAGTGCTTTCAGCCTTCTCTTCCTGATCATCAGTAAATGAGGGAAAAGCAAACTTTACGGATAAACAGTCTTAGTGAACACTTGCCTTTGAAAGGTATCATGGTGACCGTTTCCAGCTTTTTCATAACATTTTTTCATTCATGTACGTTTCAAATATTTTGAAATATTTGCTCGTATTTGGATTTAAAGTACAGACAATTTCTATTGATAGGATACTGACGTGTTTATACTTTGCGCTGCATTTGAAACTTGTGTTTGTCACATACCAAAGTAACCACAACAGAAGAATAGTTTGTTTTGCAAAACTTTATTCCTCCCCCTAAGATATAAGTAACCCCAATACCTATACTAAACTAATTCTACAGGTGCAAATACAACTAACTAATCTAATTACCTAACCTAGCTACATATACAGTTCTGTCTACCACTTAAATTGCTAAAGTTCTAATACTACTACTACTACTAACTACACTAAAATCCTAATACCCTCACTAATATAGATAATGATTACATATAATCCCAATCAGAAACTAAACAATTGAACTAAATAACAATAAAGGAATTTGCCACTCAGAGAGAACACTTTCTCTTTACAATGTAATCAGAATGTCAGTGCACTTTGGTTCCACTTGGTGACGTCATGGTATTTGTGTGGTATCCCTCACACCCAGGCGATGGTTTCCCTCACGGAGTTTAAGGGGCCTGTGTAATGGTTGATGGCTGTGCCATCCACATCTCACATTACTAGGAGATACATGCTCCTTGTACAACAGGGAAGACTCTTGTCTGTCTCCTTACAGGCGGAGATACTACCCCTCTCCTTACTTTAAGGATAACCGGCCAGTTCCGGGACACTACAATACAATATAAGTAACTACAGTTACTCAGTAAGACATGTGTCAATGTCTTATACTTTATGCATGTACTTTACTCCGATTTACATATTTGAAAGTGGAACAGTTTTTGTGGAACGATAACATTCAAATTTTGAATGGCTTTGTGGCTATATAGTGTTACAATATGCACATATATCTAGAAATACTACATCAGTAAAACAATTTCTTGCTACATCTACTCAATCAATAAATACAAAAGTAATAATGATAATAAAAACTTACGCCAGCCAGCGTGAGATGCAATCCCATACAAAAGTTGAACCCATACAGGTGAACACAGTGGTGATTCTGGCTGACTGTGCAGATTACTACCCTTCCTCACTATTTATATTGACCTCCCATACCCAAGCTACTCAACACCTCTCTATTGTTTACAAATTAACACCCCAGCTCTCTGGCCATACCTGGTCACGCTTCCCTGAACATAACCCTGTTCCCATAGTATTACCGAACATAATCTAACAACAACTCCCAACAATATATAACACACTCTAACAATACCATACTACATCTATTTACAGTACCATAAACTAATTATATAAACGAAATCATCTGTGATCTTGACATCACTCCCCTCTTCAAGTAATTGTACACAAGTACAATTATATATTACACTCAAGATCACATTTAAGTTTGTTTTAATGCATAAATATCATAAAACACAATTGTCTAAATGTACAATAGCACAGTAATACATAAGAAATAACTGCTGACAAATAATCTGGATATGCAGAGAGTACATTATTTACACACTGCCATACACATAGTATGACTAGGGTGAACACCGGCTCAAGAGATCAGCCCCAACATTCTCACTTCCTTTGATTGCACGAATTAGAAATCTGTAGGGTTGCAAAGTCAGGGCCCACCTCATCACTCGTCCATTGGTCATTTTTGCCTTGGTCATCCATATTAAGGGCTGATGGTCAGTCTCCAAAATAAATTCTCTCCCATACAGATATCTTTCTAACTTCTGTATTGCCCACACAATAGCCAAACACTCTTTTTCTATTGTAGAATACGCTCTCTCACGATCTACTAACTTCCGACTCACAAACAATATTGGAAATCGCTCACCTTCCTGTTCTTGTAGCAGTACAGCTCCGATTCCAACGTCAGAAGCGTCTGTTCTTACCAAGAATGGTTTCTTCAAGTCGGGTAGTTTCAAGATAGGAAAACTTGACATATGGGTTCTTAACGTAGTGAAAGCTAATTCCTGGCTTTCTGTCCATATTACCTTGTTTGGCTTTCCTTTCTTTGTGAGATCAGTTAGCGGAACTGCTATGGCTGCATAGTTTGGGATAAATTTCCGGTAGTACCCGGTCAGTCCCAACAACGCTCTCACTTGTTTCTTGGTTTGAGGTCGCTCCACATTTAGGATCTTTTCTACATTCTTACCTTCTGGTCGAATTAGACCACTACCCACCTTGTGCCCTAAAAAGTCCAGATGTTTATATCCCACTTTTACCTTTGAAGGTCGAGCTGTAAGATGGAATTGTCTTAACCTCGTAAATATTGCTCTCAGACTTACCATGTGGTGTGACCAGTTCTCAGTTCCTTCTATGATGTCGTCTATGAAGTTGTCTGTATTTGGTATGTTGTGCAATACTTGTCTCATCAGTCGGGAAAATACTGCAGGTGCATTAACTACTCCAAATGGCATCACCTTCCATTGGTATAATCCATCAGGAGTTATAAATGCTGTCAGTTCTTTGCTACTCTCTTCCATTGGAATCTGCCAATATGCTTTGCTTACATCAATTTTGGTAAGATATTTACAGTTCCGTAACCGTGCAAAGATGGAATCAGCTAATGGAATTGGTTCGGCATCAAATACGGTCACCTGATTCAGTTTGCGAAAATCGGTACAAAATCTGTAAGTCGAGTCAGGCTTCTTCACAAGTACAATGGGGGATGCATATGGTGACTGAGAAGGTTCTATCACCCCCATGTCTAACATTAGCTGTATCTCCTTAGCTACAACATCTCTCATATGATGAGGAAGTGGATAGGGCTTGGATCGTATAGGCTCATTACATGTCAGCTTGATCTTATATTCCATACAATCTACCTTCCCTGGTAAATCACTCAGTACATCTTTGAATTCACTTATGAGCTCCTTCACCTCATTTTGTTGCTCCTCTGTCAAATCTTCAGAAATGTCTACATCCTGATACGTTTCCTTAGAAACTAAAGAAGGTGAAGCTATGTCTAACATACTCACCTCTTCAGCCTTGACATCCACCAGACCAGCACTGACATGCACAAGTTGAGCTATGCTGACGTCACATACAGCTGTGTCCTTGACCTCCTCTCTCTCAATGTACCTTTTCAGTAGATTGGCATGATAGGTTTTAATCTTGTTACCAACCTGTATTCTGTAATTGCCAATGCCAAAGGTATCCAGTATTTCATATGGCCCTTTCCACTGCAGCAACAGTTTGTTTGAATCAGTGGGCAACAGAATTAATACTTTATCACCAACCTTCATTTTTCTTGGCTTGGACTTCACATCAAAGAACTTTTTGTATTTACATGCTTTCTTTTGAAGTTCTTGCTGTGCTACGTGAATAGTCTCCTCAAGACGGTTTTGAAGATCTAGCACATACTCATATGTGGTTCTTACCTCTGGATTTGGTATATCTCTTGTCCAGATTTCCCTCAGAATCTGTACTGGTCCTCTCACAGTGCGTCCATATAAGAGTTCAAATGGGGCAAAACCCAAACTCTCTTGAGGTACCTCTCGGTAAGCAAATAACAAAGCAGGTACATACCTGTCCCAGTCATTTGGTCGTTCTGCACACATCCGTTTCAGCATCGTCTTCAAGGTTCCATTGAACTTCTCCACTAGGCCATTGCACATTGGATGATAAGGGGAAGTAGTAAGCTGATGTATGGACAATAGTCTACTTACCTCCTTCATCACGCCTGACGTGAACTGGGCTCCCATGTCTGTTAATATCTCCTTGGGGATACCAACCCTACTGAATATCTCGAACAGAGCTTCGGCAACATATTCCGTCTCTACTCTGGGTAAAGCTACTGCTTCTGGGTATCGTGTTGCATAATCAACCACCGTCAGTATATACCTATTACCCTTGTCTGTGACAGGATACAATGGACCAATCAAATCAACAGCTACCCTCTCAAATGGCACTTCAATTAATGGCATTTGTCCCAGTGGTATTTTCCTTACCTTTCCCTTCGGCATGGTACGTTGACAAATATCACAAGACTGAACATGTCTTCTGACATCACCAATTACTCCTGGCCAATAAAACTGTGAGATTACCCTATCTAGAGTCTTCTTGATTCCAAGATGTCCACCCATCAGTGCTTCATGACATACCTTCATTACCTGTGTGCGCAATCCAACCGGTACTACTGCCTGTACAACTTGTTTACCATTGTCCATTTTATTGGAAGTATGCTTCCTATACAGCATATCATTCTCCACAAAGTAAGAGGAAGTACTATGTCGGGTCTCCCTAATCTTACCTTCTTCCACTAATTTTCTTATTTTGTTCAGACTTGAATCCTGATGTTGTAGGGATACGAACTCACCTCGACTCAGTGTCAACCCAACAGGTTCCAATGTCTTCAAGGGTTCCATGCCTACTTGGCGTACTCTTCTCTGGCTCCTTGTCTCTACAGCACCTACTGTTTTAATGTCCTGCTTATCCCACATCAAGTCTGGATCTCCTGGCTCTCTAACTCCGGGAATATTGCCTAATATTAAGTCACAGATTGGTGTGTCCATACATGCTGCTCTCACCATACCCGTGTAAAAGGGCGTATTTACAGTAATCCATGCTACCGGAAGTGTCAAGATCCTGCTATCTGCTAATTTACAAGATTGTGTTTCTGAAGTCAAACATGCATCTTTTACCATTGACCTCCTCACTATTACACCGTTACATCCCGTGTCTCTAAGCACATCTACTGGAGTGTCGTTTACCTTTCCCTGATAAAATGGCATGCGGTGATCTTTGGTAAGCACACTCCCTGAGGCTACATCTGCTTTAGTAACCTCCTCTGAAGTTGCTGCATCACCATCTAGAACTTCATGTATGCAGGGCTCTACTTTTGTGTTATCTGGATGTATTAGAGACATGTTTGTGTTGTCTTCACTCACCTGGATACTTGCCACTTTAAACTTGGGTTTCTTGCACTGTGCTGCCAAATGCCCAGTTTGATTGCAGTTGTAACATGTCCTTTCCTTAATAGGAACAAATTGTTTGGAACAAGTACCATGTTTACCTGATGCGCTACCCTCGACTATTTTCCCTTTGGAAACCTGCTTGTCAGTTTGACCTGGAATAACTGGTCTATTGTATCTTCCATGACTCGTACCTCTAGCTTCTATAAATTGCTCTGCTAGTCTAGCCATTTCCATCGCGTCTTTTGGCTTTCTCTCTCTCAAGAATATACCCAGATTCCTTCCAGTCACATTCAAAATCTGTTCACGCAGCAGCAAATCTCTCACACCTTCGAACGTCTTTTGTGTACCACTTAGTTCAATCCATCTGTTGAAATAGTTCTCAATTCTAACTACAAATTGTGTGAAAATCTCACCTGTTTCAGTTTTAGCAGTCCTAAATTTCTGATGGAATCCATCCTCAGTCATTTCATAGCGTTTAAGTAATGCAGTTTTAACTGCATTGTAATTTTCAGCCTCAAAGGCATTTAACCGGGAGTATACTTCTAAAGCCTTACCTTTCAGCAGAGTACACAGGTAAGCTGCCCAGTGGGACGGGTCCCAGCCTTGCGCTGTAGCTACACGTTCAAACCTTTGCAGATATGCATCAATATTGTCATTGTGGTCGTCAAATGGAGGCATTTTAGGCATCTTGGGAATGGCTGCCGATCTATTCTCTCCTACCTGCCCTTCTTGATTTCCTGCCGCACTCTTTTCTAACTTGGCTAGTTCTATTCTTTCATTTGACTGTATTTTACACTTTTCTTTCTCCAATTCTAATCGTTCTCTCTCTCGTTCCCATTCTAACCTTTCTTTCTCCTTTCTTTCCTCCAGTTCTAACTTTTTAATCTCCCGCTCCCTAGCTCTTTCCTCCCGTTCGAGCCTGTCCTTTTCTTTCTCATTCTCCAACTCCATTTGCTCTTTCACAAACACTCTCAAATCATCTTTCTCATACCCTAAACTCTGACCCAGTTTGATAAGTTTGTCAATGTCCATAATTGTCTGTATGAGGGCAAAGCAGGGTACACAAAAAGTCAAACTGTCTGGAATAAATAGGGATCCTACCAAGAATAAAACCGGAGGTGATTTCCCATATATCCCAATGTTCAAAATGTTCACGACGAACCAATGGCCTTAACTGACCAATAACCACAATACACCCTCCACCCTTGAATTCCAAATCATACACTCAAGGACGCAGAAGTGGTGCCGTATGTTCTAACCCTTCTTTATGGACACAAAGATTCTGCAGCGATATACAATCAACAACGCTACATCAAATGCGCTACAGAACACAACTAGGGTTCCCTTTGATAGTGACAAATAATCTAATTATCCCACCGCTGCCACCAAAATGTCACATACCAAAGTAACCACAACAGAAGAATAGTTTGTTTTGCAAAACTTTATTCCTCCCCCTAAGATATAAGTAACCCCAATACCTATACTAAACTAATTCTACAGGTGCAAATACAACTAACTAATCTAATTACCTAACCTAGCTACATATACAGTTCTGTCTACCACTTAAATTGCTAAAGTTCTAATACTACTACTACTACTAACTACACTAAAATCCTAATACCCTCACTAATATAGATAATGATTACATATAATCCCAATCAGAAACTAAACAATTGAACTAAATAACAATAAAGGAATTTGCCACTCAGAGAGAACACTTTCTCTTTACAATGTAATCAGAATGTCAGTGCACTTTGGTTCCACTTGGTGACGTCATGGTATTTGTGTGGTATCCCTCACACCCAGGCGATGGTTTCCCTCACGGAGTTTAAGGGGCCTGTGTAATGGTTGATGGCTGTGCCATCCACATCTCACATTACTAGGAGATACATGCTCCTTGTACAACAGGGAAGACTCTTGTCTGTCTCCTTACAGGCGGAGATACTACCCCTCTCCTTACTTTAAGGATAACCGGCCAGTTCCGGGACACTACAATACAATATAAGTAACTACAGTTACTCAGTAAGACATGTGTCAATGTCTTATACTTTATGCATGTACTTTACTCCGATTTACATATTTGAAAGTGGAACAGTTTTTGTGGAACGATAACATTCAAATTTTGAATGGCTTTGTGGCTATATAGTGTTACAATATGCACATATATCTAGAAATACTACATCAGTAAAACAATTTCTTGCTACATCTACTCAATCAATAAATACAAAAGTAATAATGATAATAAAAACTTACGCCAGCCAGCGTGAGATGCAATCCCATACAAAAGTTGAACCCATACAGGTGAACACAGTGGTGATTCTGGCTGACTGTGCAGATTACTACCCTTCCTCACTATTTATATTGACCTCCCATACCCAAGCTACTCAACACCTCTCTATTGTTTACAAATTAACACCCCAGCTCTCTGGCCATACCTGGTCACGCTTCCCTGAACATAACCCTGTTCCCATAGTATTACCGAACATAATCTAACAACAACTCCCAACAATATATAACACACTCTAACAATACCATACTACATCTATTTACAGTACCATAAACTAATTATATAAACGAAATCATCTGTGATCTTGACAGTGTTTCTTTTAGCTTGTTTCTGCAATACGTCAAGGGGGAGTTAAGAAGTACTCTTCAACTGACTGGCAAAGCGTTCTCTCTGCACTTGCATGAAGTGTACGTTTTTGTGAGTGAAGTGTCTTCAAAGACATCTTCGTTCATTTCGTCCCTACCGAGAACCCTGTGCACCTTAGTAATGTACCTCAAACATCACTGATTATATCGCTCACATTTGAGACACTTGCTGTCAAACAAGTCAGCGAGCACACCCATCCGATCCCGTTAGTCGCCTCTTACATCATAGTCGCCTTTTATGACAAGCTGGGTTGCTGAAGGCCTATTCTACCCCGGCCCTTTAGGGGTTCATTTCATGAGAAGTGGCTACCACCAACTGCTCATCATAGAACAGTAGAGGTGGAAATGTGTAGCTTGTTATGAAGCTAAAGAATGCATTAGGTAGAATTCAGTTTCGCAGTAAAACTACTAGACCCCCCTTATGCGTATTCCAAGTTTAATATCAGTTCTGAAATCGAACAAATGTGGATTAAATTGGAGCTACAATCGTTTCATTAGCAGCTAGGATTCGAACACATATTTCCGACTGAATAGAGGCCTCACACGCACTGTGGCAGGATAGCGGTCTTACATTTCACGTTATTCAACCAAGCTGAAAATATTTCCTATTGCCCATCCAGTGTGAGGTAGTGGCGAGAGTGTGGACATACCTTCTCCTCCTTTTCCACTTCGTCCTTAAGCTTTATCAAATGGCCACTCAAACGCTTTGAAACAATCTCCACCCAAAACTACCACTCTCTTTCTCACAAAATCTGTCCCTGAAATTGCGGGTTTTAACTATGTGTTCTTTCAGTACTTTGTGACACCTGCTTGTCCCGCAATATAATGCGCCTAGGTACTGAATGCGCCTAGGCACACTACCGATTAAAGTTTGTAGAAAGTCAGCAGCGTGTCCCAACTGTTGATCACATCTTCCTTCATATCCTCAAAATTTGAAAGTCCTTGGTTGTAGCTCTGTCTGTCCAAAACTTGAATATTTGTTATCAATAAACAATGCCTGCAGTGCATTTTTGGTCGTTATGCCGGAATATTCAACAACCCGTTCACTTTGACATGTATATGTCCTTCGTCAAACTTTCAGCGAAAACATGCACCACACATATGAAATGCCGGCTGCTTTGGGCACTGGTAGATGGATTTCACGGTTTTGTTTTGTCCGCATATTTGCACAGTTCGGAAAATGCTAGTCCGAACTTTCATCAGAGAGAAAACATTATCCAAATCTTGATTTTCGCGATCGGTAGAACTGACCTTCCTTGGCCTCCCTGTCCCTGTTTTGTGATCGATGCCAACTTCTCAGTAAATTTTCTTCAAAGTTCTGTATACCGTAGTCAGAGGAATGTCAGGTCTACCAGCTAACACTGGAGGAGATAACTCTTGATGGTTCATTCTTAAGCCTTCAAGAGTTGCTTCCCATATGTAAAGCCTATTTTAAAATTCTATTCTCAGTCTAAGGAAACAAGCCATTTTGTACGGAAGCGTATTCGGGGCACGGTGAAAAATTTTTTGGTGTCACTATCTCCTACGTAGGACTTACTATCTTCTACGTAGGACTTGCTATCTTCTACGTAGGAGATAGTAAGTCCTACGTAGGAGATAGTGACACCCAAAAAACTTTTCACCGTGGCCCTAATACGCCGCCATAATTTTGCAATAAATTCTGGGAAAACGGAGTTAGGTTGCCTATAGTGTAGACTGTAAGAGGTTTGAGGAGACAAATAGAACAATAATTAGAGTTGGAGTCACTATCAGGATTTGAAAACATATACCGTATTAGGCCCAGATCTACTGTGCATGTATTTCACCAAAGTTTTATCCATGTGCAAAACCGAATCGACTTTGAAAACAAACCCCACAATATCAAAAGGATCTATTGACAATTGTCCAGGTTATTATCTATATTTTGTTTCTTTACCTGTTTCGTTTCAGGAATCCCACTTTTACCTACGTAGATTGAAGTAGCTCATGCGACTAGACAGACTGACTGAAAGTGACTTGCAGAGCCTGGGTGAATGTAAAAGTGAAGAATAGTTTATTCAGCGGAATAAATAATATGCATGTATCCTGTGTTCTTTCGAAATTATCTGGTCTGGAATTGACATTCTATTTTGCCATGTGATATTGCTCACAGTTAGTATTGATAGTGGATTCAGTTTCCCCAGGAAAGTCTTGTTTTGTATCTATCTGTAACAATGGAAAACATCGAGTAACACTTTCAGTTATTGAATATTTTCTATTATGTTCATCAAAGAAGTACAAAACGAAGCAGCGAGAACCTGCATTTGCGGAATGTAATCAGTAACTGTTAGGAAACACGACAAACAATGAATTTGAATTTAAAAATCCGTTAACATCCTACTATTGTTTAGGAAACTACCAAACCATTAGTACTTAACTCAGTGTATATATAGTTGACATCCAGACGTTTAGTGCTTCTGTCTGCTTTCACTACGGTGCCAGGCGATGACAGTATCAGACGGTGTTTCTATGGACGTTAAATCTTCGAACTTGTTCAAAAATGATTAATAGAGTTGTTATTTGCATAAACTATGTACTTAACACTGCACTGAGTGAAAACGATGAGCGTCTGGCCATCGGGCCTTTTAGAGAGAATATTGCTGGTCAGCGCAATCTTCCATGCCACAACGTTTGTCTCTAAGAATATTAAAACAAAAGACGTCGTAAATCCAAAGGTTGGTCGAACCAAATCGAACAAATATTGGCTTGATGCGGTGAATCTATGTATTGTCAAATAACAATTGTAAGTAATAATTCCAATGTCATTCGTCCAGATTCATCCAAAACATTAACATACAATAGTGAGTGAGTTAGTGAGTGAATTAAAGTGACGTCGGCAACATTTCATCCATTTAGTGACGAGAAAGGTTGTATATACACAATAAATACAAGTATTTGCATAACAAGTCACGGAGGAATGCCACACAGACAGAGTATCACAAAACTAGTTTAAGCTGGCTACCATATATCCATATATCCTTATAAGTATAAAACTATTTTGGACAATACTATGGGCTACTGATCGTCAACAACCGAAGGTAGATCACCTTACTTGGGACCACGTGGGCTTGAACATAACATAAATCTGATGAGGTGATCTACAACCGAACAACTTTCTATCAATATTTAACTTCCCTTGGCATATAAATAAATTGGAGAGGAATCTGCCACATTCACCCAGAACCATACACTTACCAGTATTTTTGCCAACTTCTAAGAAATATTCACACGCTTATATTTGCAATTGTTTTGAACAGTCACAGAATATAGACTTCACCATAGCATTGTATATTTTGAAAAGATTCACACACGTAAAAAAACCACTGCTCTTTTATGGCATCTATAGACGTCCTCGCACGTCACATGCTTCCGATAATGGATTGGCAGAGGCATCTGTTCCTGCATGACAACGCGACCTCACATACGGCCCCGCTACCTTGCCATGTGTAATGTCGGTGCCTTGCCATTGCCTTCCCGATCACCAGATTCAAACTCGATAGAACACCTGTGGGATACCCACGATCGACGTGTACGTCAACGTAAAAACGCGCCTCAGACACGTCCAAAACTGGTCATCGCACTGGAGGAAGCGTGGGGAAGACCTACTACCCAGTCTGTGTCGAGATGGTGCCGAGCAGTAATTGCTTCCAATGGTGACCATACAGAGTGCTGACTTTGAGGCCATCTTGTGGATTGGAAGCAAAATGAAAAAAATATATACTTGGTGTTGTTTTTTCTATAGATATGTGAATTGTCACCCTTTCTACATTGACATTACACGACAGTATTCCTCTTAAACGAACGTATTATATGCTTCCAAACGTCACTTATCCGCTCCGTTATCAGAGGAGCGTATGTAAATGTTTTAGCTGTTCCATTACAGTCTATGTATTACAGTTTAATATTCTTGTCAGCTTTTACCCAACTGCGTTATGTTATGGGTGTGTTTCTAAATTCCATGTCTAACGCCAATGTCCATGCAAGAGTGACAAAACTAAGAACTGGAGCTGTGAAATCCAAGAGATTTCCTATGAAAATGGAAAGAGTGGGTGTGAAACAGAAAGGTACCGCTCAAAGTTCCGACGCCTTTAATCACTGTTTATCAAGTGTCATAAAAGACACAATATTTTTATGAAATAAACCTGATTATAATATTTTCACTGTTTAAGAGACAGTTGTTTAGAACTGGAACTAAGATTCTCAACCACACATTTCCTTTGCTTATGGAAAGGGTTTTGGCGTCTAAAGACAAGTTAGTTCATTCGAGATATTATCCTGAAGTATCACAACGCGACACGAAACGTCGAAAAGTCGCACTCTTGTAATAAAGAATGGTTGACCATAAAGTTATATTTATGTCCTATTTGGCATTAAATTATTTGGGCGACACCTACGCGAGAACACCCTGTTCCAACCACCTACGCGAGAACACACTGTCAATAGCGATTAAAAACAAACACAACTTCATCAAAACAGTTTTCACAAACAACACTACGTAATGTCCAAAGTGTCAAATATCTTGATCATTTTGAAAGAACCATCATGTAACTATAGAATCACTGTATACTCATACTTGTAATTAGATAACTAATCTACACGCTATTAAAAGTATTAAATATATATTATGTTTTGTTTCTTTAAATAAAGATTTACAAAGTTCACTTGTTCAAATCTGAAAGGATTAAGTACTTACCAGCAGCTAAATTATTTCCAAGTGTCTGCAAAAATAAACTGTCTCTACTTGAAATTTCATGTTACACATTATAGATTTTGCAAAGCAGCAATCTGAAAGAATTCATTACGGTAAACGGGCTAATTCACCCGTGGCGATATTGTGGTGGCGTTACGTGGGTAGGGTTTCAGAAGGGGCGCACCCCCCGCAATGCATATAAATGTTGACCATCTGCGAAATTTTCAAATTATCTTGTCAACATATCGCCGGGGAGCATGACCTCATGCTGTTTTTTTGCATAATATTGATAATTGTGACTATATTATCATATTTTAGGGCTAATTTTCAACAAACCAATTAGCAGAATGCGTATATAAGACGCTTGAATTTTCGATGCCAACACATTCAGCCGACTCGACTTCATATACCAGTACTAACTCGTCACCAGCAGGTACCCTGAACATCATCAATATGAAGGTCCTCGTCCTCCTCGTTCTTGTTGGATTCGGTAAGATTTTCACTTTGTTTCGAATATCTCTCTAGAAAGAAAATTAAAACAAGTCTTCCATGAAGCAACTTGTTGTTCAGATTGGTGTTCATTGCAAAACACGTTTTGCTCTTAATAAGTTTAGCTCAGATTTACAAAATTCAAGTCATTACATTAGATTTGAAAATGTTACAAAACACACTTTGTGAGATCATTTCCCAAGCTGCTCGGTGCTATTCAGGTTCCTTTTGTATTACATGTACCACTTGACATGCCTCTGCGCGTGTTTGTGATCACTTTAAGACCAGGTAAACCCCTGGTATCCAACCTATTACCATAAAAGATAATCACTGAAAAGTGGGAATATTTTAATGGACCTTGGTTTCAGCAGATGTTTCCAACGATTATTAAATCCACGTGACCAACATGAGAATCTTGACCAAGTGCCCTGTGTGCTCAAATGAAAATTGGCATGGCTGCAATGGTCGAAAACTTTCAAGAATTATTGGCTATAAACAGCTTTTGGCAATAAGATGCATTCTGTATGCATAATGTATGTGACCCGGTCTGCCAATTACACCACCACTCGAAACCTCAATTGTAACGTATTTGGTCATTCACATTCCAAATCATACCAGACACCTACTTGGTAAAGGTTCATGTATATTAATGAAAGGTCACTGTTTTTTTGTCTCAACTTTTCAAACTGTGTGGGGAAATCCATTTATTACTGCGGCCGAACACGCAGAATGCAGGAATGCAGTACTATGAGAACATATTAACGTTAAAAATGTGTGAAAGTATTGTTTGGGCACACCCAATAGCAAGCTCTGATTTTATCACCAGCCGCCTACCAGGTAACAGAGGCTCGTATGAACGCCTTTGCCTGCTCCGATGACTGCTTCAGCTACCTCGATGGCCCCTTCTGCATCTCCAACGGCTCCGTCGTGTGTGACAACTGCCTCAGGGACAAGATGCTTTGCCAGTAAGATATTTAACTTCACGTACCTGAATAATATCTTTGAGTGTGACAGTTCAGTAACTGTAGACGTCAATGGGTTAGCATCAAATGTTATGTAGTGACTAACCATAAGACAACTACTAGCAATGCAAAGGGAGATCTGACGTGATGTAACTCAGTCAGTTATGAAACTGAAGGCTGGAAGAGGTAGAACTCACAGCAGCAGTAAAAGTATGAGATTGCCTTGAAGCCCCAGAACTGGAATCGGACATCTGCTGATGGACATGGTCCATTGATCCTTTCATTAGCAGCTAGGATTCGAACATATATTCATATCCGAATAAAACAATTGCGGAATGTGTGAACGATATGTATGTGAAGTAACATTTTTTTCAGATTCAACCACGTATATGTTAGGCTACTGGTTCTGGTCCGAGTCTCTAAGAACGTTATGTTGCTAGTTTGCTGAGATACCATGCCACAGTGTGGATGTCATTAGACATACTTTACTGCGGTTATTTGACACTTTCACAAATGAAGGATGGCCCAGATTATATAGGCTATGATGTATATATGTACACTGCAAGAAGATTGAGAAGACAAATAATGAGAGTCTGCCTCGCTTTGACAAGATATATACAGTTTATAACAGGCCCAGACCGGGATGTGCTAATGTATTTTCCAAATTGTTATATATTTGCAAGACCGCCTCGTGGCCGACTAGTCAGCAGTATACCAAATTCCTCTTTGGTGATCACCCTTCAAAACATGCTTTTTCACAGTACAATGAATCTGTGGTACCGAAATGTCTCCAGACTTTGAAAGCAAAATAGCAATTCGCTGACACTTTCGACAATTACATGAATCTATAATTGTTCTGTTCCTTTTCAGGGATATGTCTTTGACCTCTAAAGATTGCCAGGAGACATGCGATTAGATGGAATGATTGACAGACCCCTGAATGAAATGAAAAAATATTATATTCACCTGAATAAATAATATGCATTTATCTTGTGTTGTCTTCTTCATTCTCGAGCTTGTGTTGTCATGTGATATTATACAGCTAGTACTGTCAGTACATTCAGCTCTCGGGTAAACGTGATCAGCGGTGAAAGGCACGTTTTTGTATTCAGCTGTAAATAAGGACACCAGGAAAGCGTTAGAAATCGTGCACTTCCTTTGGTTTCCCTGAGCCACAGGTAACCAATTTCTGCAAAGGGCAAATGGTGCTGCCATGGTTGCCGCTCGTATCACTTGGGTGAATTTTCATATAAGGGACACGTCGTCAAGCGTATATCTGGAGTGCATACAGACAATATTTCCAGCTAGGTCAATGGCTTTAAGTTTGTACACAACTGATATCTTGTCCTGAATGAGAACTCAGTATTTACAGAAGTTGGTTGATTGTTCAAGGGATCAACAGTCGCACTGTTGAAGTACAAAGATGACTATCATGTTGAATTACCATATGGGAATTTTCACTTTCAGGGACTTCAGCCTGACCTCCAGAGACTGTAACAGTGCCTGTGATTAATTGGATTGACTGACGTTATAACGATACAAATACTTTACATCTATAAATATGGTGCACTAACTTCTAGCATGTTTTCTTTGAATACATTTCCGCAGTATCCATGTTGATCTGTGCAGTTCCGACGATCGCAATATTGTGATGAGACTTACACTTACACGCTCAATTTATAAATAAACAAAATAGTCGATTTGTAGAAGCTTATTGGACCTTTTAACAACATATCTGGTGCACGTCTTTATTTCTCACTGTTCCGTGTGTTCCTGTGTTTGCTCGGGGAACCATGCGATCATCACCATGACTATGCAATCTTTGGAAATGACCTGCTTTTGAATGTATTTGCAAATCGTACATGTACACCCACAATAATGTTTATGAAAAGATTTTTGTCACTGTTTCTGCTGTTGCTACCAGGTGGAAGATGTCATATGTGCATGTATGAAGTGAGCGAGTATGGTTGTACGCCACTTTTAGCAATATTCCAGCACTATCACGGCGGGGGACACAGGAAATGGGCTTCACACATTATACCATGTGGGGATTCAAACCTTGGTATTCAGCGTGACGAGCCGACGCTTTAACCACTATGCTACCTCACCGCCCCTGTATACATGAAACCTGAGGTTACAAACTATAACCTTATATGAGTGAATAGGCTACGTTACACGTCACCTTTCGACCAAGAACTAAGCTGTCTGCTTCATACGGTATTGGGAGGCTGGTGTCAACAACTGACAACCCTGTGCCTTCGTGTTCACGAACATGTTACGATAAGCCATTGCCCTGACACTGGATAATGTCACGGTGAAGGCAATGTTTATACTGAGCTATTCGCCGTAACCTCACATTGTATGCTACAATTCTGGTTGAACTACTCAGTTATCGTTCCACTCAGAACTATTCCGTTTGTCAGACGATAGCCTGTGAGTAACTAGTTTAGTCAAACCAGTTACTTTGAGCACAAGCACCTACACAGTGTAGCGCACAATTAACCAAGTTACCAAATCGGATAACCAGTTTTTCAAAATTGCTTTGTCTTGACAAAACAGTAGCCAAGAGTGAGTGAGATTATTTTTACGCCGCACTCAGCAATATGGCGGTGGTATGTAAATAATCGAGTCTCGACCAGACAATCTATTCCTCAACAACATGAGCATCGATCTGCGCAACTGGGAAGTGATGACATGTGTCAACCAAGTCATCGACCCTGACAACTCGCTCCCGTTAATTGCCTCTTACGACAAGCATAGTTGCCTTTAAAGGCAAGCATGGGTTGCTGGAGGCCTATTCTACTCTAGGCATCTAGAGCAAAGATGCATACTGTACTACTGACGTTCAACTATGTGAAACTGAAATAACAGCAGGATAAAGTAACTGTTATGCTGCCCTCTCCCAGTGATCTATGCTGATGAAAACCTGCTAGTTCAGAAAACTATTTCTTGTAAAATGGCGATGTATTTATGTTATTATTCACCCATATATCAACTATTTATTTAACTCAATAACTTTGCATTTTATTAGCCACTGATCAGAAACTGTTCAAAGCGTTGCAGTGTTTTTATGCATACTGTTTATCGCTTGATGTTCGAGGTGTGACATAAACGTAAGTGATTACCAGCTATTTACACTGATGAGGTCTCTTAACAGTTAACTTTGATTGGTCTGTTATTAATCGTGCGGCCAAATCCGTTAATTGATAAAAATGATTGGGTAATTACTGATAACGTATTATATTCATTTGTAATAGAATGAATTTGTAACATATACACATAACGATTTGTTCTGCAATTATGTCATTGGTGACTTTCAAGTGTTATAATTTACACATACATGACTATTAATTACATCACAAAGTAAATCGGTTTTGATCTTTAACTTTAATTTCTATAACAACTAAACAAACGAAACCCCTGTGTCCATTCCTTCCCCCATTGATCACGAAGAGGGCTAACACACTGCCTCGTTGTGTCATATTCAGATCAGTACAATGCGTTTCAAAATGAGAAAAACTCTTCACAACACTCTATGACGAGAGAGATGGCCTTCTCTTCCCAATTACATGCAATTCGAACACAATCTCGGCAGGTCCAGATCTCCATTTCGAATATTTTCAGGAACAATCCATCACGTACTTTCCCGAAATGTTTCACAGGGCGTCATACGATACACGTTTAACCGTTGATTGAAAGTCTAGTACCAAGTCCATATGTAATACATCATGGCTGAAGCCGATAGATCGTGCAGTTCGCTATTTTCACGTGTACCATCAGGTTACGTGTGTAATTCAGCACATACTTTGGTATGTGTTTGGAGCGCGTTCCTACGAAAGGATAGGAAAGTTACCTTCTTGTTGATGGTTCAACTGATGTGTGATTCTTGCTGTGTATTGTTCGAATAGACTTGGGGTCTTGCTTATGAATACCATAAAGGTTATGTTACTACATACTATGAATATCTCAGTCAAAGCTAGTTTCTCAGATGAACATGGTCCCTAGTTTGGTGATCTACCTCCAGTTAAATATTGCCGAGTGACGTTAAATATTAACTCACTCACTCAGATGAAACATTCCTAGACCATGTCATCATGACCATGATTTTGAAATCATTGAACATGGTCTACTTTTTGAAAGAAATATTCCTAGAAACGATCGGAAACCTATTTTGTGTGTCGATAACTTGGCGGCAACACACCAATAAATCAGATATGAGACATGTCAATTGCCAATAATGGCCTTTTTTATTATATACCGCACACAGCTCTCTCTCCTTGGGAGTACCTTTGAGATCACGTTTTTTAATTGTGTGTGATTGGGACATGCAGCGCAAAATTGCAAAAAATGACGTTCCCTCCTGACAAGACTTGTGTATAAAGGTCGGGCGCTTACCTTCCACTTCAGCTGATCCGAATCACTGCGGAGAAGACCAACAGCTTCCTCAACAGCAACACAGACATCATGAAGGTCCTCGTCCTCCTCGCTCTCATGGCATTCGGTAAGCTGACATTATAACTTGTTCACTGGTCACGAGAGGGTCAATGTAAGTTGTTCACTGGTCAGTGGGGGACACGGGTTGTTGTCTGTCTTCCCTGAGCCGAAACAAACATCGAGGGTACATCAACCCATGGGCTCCGATGGAGCAGTAAATAACGTATGTATCCTACCGAACACCGTAATGTTAATTATGAACTGTTTGAAGCATTGGAGAATCAAACGATTCGAATCATGCATCCTACTATTTTCCCCGCTGGTATTATTTCAGTAAAATCGCTGCCGTGCAATTGCCCTTCTTAATGTTCACAGGGACTACAATTGAATGTTTTATCAAAAAAATTCCTTATTGGAATGCGAGCCATATATTTTCGTAGCCATCGCTTGATTTTGCAGACGACACTAGAAACACGAATTTAGAGTTGGCACCCCTCCGTCGATTTACATTCACAAGGCATCGGTAATTTCCGTGCATCATGCGTGATTCAATGTTATTCGAGTTAACGAAGTACTACTACAAAGTACCGACTGTGTTGCCGTTGGAAGCAGGGTATATTGCAATGTATCTCGTCTGTACGTGGGGTAAATTGAAAATAATAAAAGAACGCTTAGTCAACCAGAAAACGACATTTATGTGCGAGGTAAAATAATTAGTTTTGTTCGATTGTTAACATTATTTTGTGTAGCCGGCAAAATGTTTAGGTTGAAAGTATTGCTGGTCGCAGGTATGATTCCGAAAAGTGAATTATTTGGAAGTGCTTTGAACATGTGGTCATAGAAGCCCCTCTGCTCATACAAATTCCCGAAGAGGTAAGAATTAACCTCAGACGGTAACTGTACTGTGCATTTAAATTTGAAGGACGTTGTTGTGACAGATTCCCACATAAGTTGAGAAGCACTTGTATACGTGATATAGTCATCCTGGAGCATTCAAACGCATGACAGACTAATGTGAATACCATAAACCTGAGAAGTATATATTTGCTGTATTGTTGTGGTACCTGTAATGATACACCCACTACCAATCTCTTTTATATTTCTCAGCCGCCTACCAGGTAACAGAGGCTCGTATGAACGCCTTCTCCTGCTCTGATGAATGCTTCAGCTACCTTGATGGCCCCTTCTGCATCTCCAACGGTTCCGTCGTGTGTGACAACTGCCTCAGGGACAAGATGCTTTGCCAGTAAGATAATTAACTTCACATAACTGCTTGACGTCGTGAATGGGCTGTTTCAGAACTAATATGACTGTAGGTCAATAACTGAAGAATTCAATGCGTTAGCAGCTAAAGGAATGGCAAATGTTATGTCGCAGCTTATGAGAAGTGACTACCTCTATATGAACTGAAGAATGGAACAGACAGAGCTTAAGTTAGCAGTAAAGGTATGAGATTCCCTTAAGGCCCGGTTCCATAATTAATGTCAGTTGACGCGTAACACGGCCAATTCGGAAATACGTGTATTGCCCAATTGCTTGTGCGTGTGTGCGTGTGTGTGTGAAGTAAATTTGAGGAAACTAATGCCCATATGTGTTGGGTTGCTTTTGCCGGTTCGAATCATCTCTCTATGCTACGTGGATATATTATACTGATAACTTGTAGTACCCAAAGTCCAAAGGACATAGGCAGCAAATATCAAATTTAATGCCTTTTGAAACGAAAGATGCCCCCAAACCACGGACGCTACCAAGAATAGTTGTAGGCACCAAGAAGTGTGAGGAGATAAATACAACAGCAATGCAAGTCGGAGTCACTGTTTGGGTTAGAAAATATGTGTCTCAGACATACATTTGTTGTGGAGATGTATTTCACCAAATTCTTATACATTTGCAAGACATACCATTGACAACCACCGGACTTTAGAAAACTTGCTTTTCATCTATTGACAATCATCAAAACTTTTCCGTTTCTTTTCAGGGATACGTCTTTGTCCTCAAAAGAGTGCAATGCGTCATGCGATTAGATGGAGTGACTGAACATGATTTGCAAACCTCTGATGACTGTAAACGTCAAGAATAGTTCTTTCAGCTGAATAAACAATGTGCATTTATCCTGTGTTCTCTTCTAACTTTCGTCGCTGGAATTGTCCACACTTTATTTTGCCATGTGAAATTATACATGCTTAGGTTTGCCTGCGCATGTAGTTTCTCAGGGCACGTTTTTCATTTATCTGTTGACATGGTTTGGACTCGGTTTGGAAAACATTCGAAATCATGGGAAAACACTTGGAATATCCTGTATCAAATATGGTGTTCGTAAGTTTAAATGAAGAAACCTAAAATTTTAATTAATTTTGCCAGCTGATCCAGCTTCACGGGGAAAGATTGGTCAGAGGGGAAAATGTTTTTGATTTCATTTATCTGTTTATATGGAAAAGTTCAAGAAAGCATTAGACATCACAAGAAAACAATGGGAATGTTGAGTATTTGATATGATGTTCATGAAATAGATTAAAAGGAGTTTCGGAATACAATCAGTAGCAAAATGAAGCATACCAACAGCTCTCCAACTGTCCTTTGACCCGAGATTTGACATGTCGAATTAATAAGCGTTTTCAAGTGCATATTACTTGCGATTGGGCTCAAATACACTCCTCAAAAACAAGAAAGCAATAAATATTTTCAGTGTAACATTTATATCAATCTTGATGGCCATTTTGCCGCTATTTCGAAAGATAAATATTGAAAGAAATATTGAATTGAATGTGCTCCACATTTAACACTGGCAGTTTGACACCTACCTGAAATCATCCCTCTGGTACTACAAGCGGGTCCTCATTTTTATGGATGATAATGCCCGCCAATAGATTATAATCTCCGAGAAAGAGTTCTGAATGAGGCGTTTATCTCCACACATATGGACTGCCCAGCACCGTCAAATGAACATGCTTGGGACATTATCGGGAGTCGTGTTTATGGTCTCCCTGCATGTTCACACTCAGACTCTGGATGAACTTGAACAGGTTGTACAGAGAACATTCCAGAACAGCAGGTTTTAAGACCCATTTGGTCAATTCAGACATATGCAGAAGTTTGGATTTGTGTTCATGATAGCCATACGCGGTACTGAACACTTCTTTACTGTTCAAGACTGACGTGGACTTTCATGGTAATATTTTGCACCATCAATGCAGCATATTTTGCACGACTCTTTCATGGGTACAAACTCTTGATAATCATTTATCAATACCATTTCATTTAATTTTGTTAATTTTTGGGCACACATGTTTCACTTCTATTGCATCTTTTCATGATTTTCAATTTCAATAAATGAAAATGTAATGAGAATAAAAACGCGTGTTGCTTTTTTGTGTGGAGTAAATGTCAAGGTTGGTGAACAATTCGAACAAAAACGTGACAACGTTAACACAGTGTGTCCCAAAAATCTATGTGTCCTACAATCTACCCAATCATTCACGATCCAAGATTGCCAATGGAAACTCTCCATGTTACCATAACGTTTGCCTCGAAACACCACATATATTACTTCAAAACGTCTCAGCACAGTGTTCTTACATTTTACCGCAACCAGATTGTCGAGGATATTTTGAATAACTTAGTAACAGGCCAATTTTGACATTAAGTGCAGTCATTTCCATGAGTCATAGGCATACCGGTTGGCTTAAATGTAGAACTAAACTTAATAAATGTTCGCTTGATGGAGTGAAGCCCTGTATTGCCAAATAACGGTTTGTAGGTTAATACATTAATTGGATGTGATTGATGGTTAATTACGACCCAGCATGCTGAGGGTTGGCTGATTTCCATGGACTCCATCCATAGATCAACGCCATTGACCTCAACACCACATCTGACTAAATGATGACATATAGTCGATACTTCTACTGGCTCTGCATATATATTAGTTGACAAGTAAATGTTTCATTATTATCTAAACTTATGAAGTAATGACGCATGCCTCTGATAATGTGAGTGAGAGAGTGTATTTTTAAGTCGCTTTTTATCAATATTCCTTACACCAGAAATGTACTCCAGTTGTTATTTTAGGACTAAGACACGTCTGATTCTGTTCAGATTCTTAATACGTTTCTACCAGCCTATGTTTGTGGTGAAGGGAAATTCTAATCATATTTTTAGGTTCGGTATTTTTTTTCTGTACGACATGTTCCTACCCCAAAGGCTGTTACATCAATGTGTCAAACCAAGGTTCAGTTATTTACAGACCGCTGATACATAGCTGTGATATCAGTTAGTGTGGTTTGCAACGAACGAAAATGAGGCATTGAAATATGTCCTTTAAAAAATACAATAAGATTTGGGTTTCAATGGCAAATCGTTCCTTCCTTCTACAATGATTTTATGGTCGTAAATGAACAAAATTATACTTTAATCCTTATATACTGCTTATATATTGTGAGTTCCACTGCCATTCAGGTCTTTGTCATGAATACCATTTATGCAGTTTGAGAATATGTCACTCCATCTGCTTGTTGTATGTCGTAGTCTCATAATTATTGTTCTGTTTTAAACAATCTGATACCTATAGCCAATTATATTAAAGCCCTTGGATGATGACAACTTTTAATGTACAGCAATACTCTAGAACGTGTTCCAGTCACAATAACCCTGAAATATTACCGACTTGACATAACGACTTATTGACTGACTATTCGCAGCAATAATGACTTTGCTGGACTAATGCTAAATCATCGCAAAACCGAATGAACTCACTATCTCACAAGCTTCCTAAATAGCGACTTATCATATCAAAACGGTCCTTAACATAGCTATGTACTCTCTGATATAGACATAAAGGAGTCAAAACATTTCTCATTTGAATCTTATGACAACAATGTACCAATTTTTCAAGAATTGGATCCACAGTTTTTAATTTGTCTGTCGACCCGTGAAGGTCCCGGGATAGAATAGGCCTTCAGCAACCCATGTTTGCCTTTAAAGGCGACTATACTAGTCGTAAGAGGCGATGGGATCGGGTGGCCAGGCTCACTGACTTGGTTCACACATGTCATCGGTTCGCAGTTGCGCAGATCGATGCTTATGTTGTTGATCACTGGATTGTCTGGTCCTGACTCGATTATTTACAGACCGCCGCCATATAGCTGGAATATTGCTGAGTGCGGCGTAAAACTCACTCACTCACTCAGTTTGTGTCATTATATACGACCAAACAGATAACTAACGTATCACTTACTCTTACAACTATAAATAGCTTATGAAACTGCAATAAAAGATATGAAATATAAAACGTTGCCTCTTCCTTCCTAATCGTTAGCAACCGTCACTAAAAGGATAACAGGCCCAAGAACCTCTCAATAACCTGTCTTTGCTTCAAATTTCGTTGAAAGCTTTAGTCATTTTGCCAAGCAGAATACCAAATCATTAGAATAGACGGGGTAATTCACGGGACAGAATTATAACGTGGTTACGTGGGTGGTGTTTCAGGAGGAGCATGCATATAGATGTTGACCATGTGAGAGGATATCAAATTATCATGTCAACTGATTGCCAGGGAGCGTGACCTCGTGCTGATTTTTGACTGTATAATATTGATAATTGTGTTTTTATTAGCATATGCAATCTGTGATTACTGTCAAACTAATCAGCACAATGTATATAAAAGAGCCTTGAAGTTTCGATTCCAACACATTCGACCGACTCGAGTTCCTACACCAGTACCAACTCCGTCAGCGACAACAGCTACTCTGATCATCATCATTATGAAGGTCCTCGTCCTCCTCGTTCTTGTTGGCTTCGGTGAGTGCAATGTTTTTCACTTTGTTCAGAACGGTATTACAGAGAGAAAAATATAACGGGTCTTCTTTCAATAAATTATAGATATTATTGCAAAGCCCTTTCATTAGTTTTTCATTAAAGTTAGGACTACAATATTCAATTCTGTACTTTAGCTTTCAAAATGCTACATGGTAGATCTTACGAGGCTATTTCCAACTTTGCATGGTGCTTTGCCCTTGTTGTATGTTTATTCCCATGTTTGCTCATTGAACACTTGACATGACTTTGCAAAATTTTGTGACCAGCTTCACTTGTAGGACAGGATATTTTCACCATTTGGCAAAAACCTGGTATCACCACTACTGACTATGTTTTTTTCTGCAAGGCATTCTGAAAATCCCTCGTTGAAAGTTCAGTAAGAGTGTAAAATTAATGTTTCGGCATACCCAATAGTAAGCTCTGTTTTTATCACCAGCCGCCTACCAAGTATCGGAGGCTCGTATGAACGCCTTCTCCTGTTCCGATGACTGCTTCAGCTATCTTGATGGCCCCTTCTGCATCTCTAACGGCTCCGTCGTCTGTGATAACTGTCTCAGGGACAAGATGCTTTGCCAGTAAGATATTTTTACTCCAGTCTCATGTGGTATTTTCGTCAAGCAGTGAAACCAGTCGGTCTGACTCTAAAGATAAACTATTTATATCTACTTGTAGAAGATAAACCACATTTCGACTATTTTCTCCATCTAAGTTTCTTTTTCACGAATCCAGGGTTTTGGGTGGCAATCAGATTCCAGCATACATTTATATCCCATTATGTATATCACTCACGTATTCCTTCCAATATACCATAACGCGCTTCCATTGTCTTCTTGGCATTTTTAGTGTTCATAGGTGACGAGAGGGGCATGGGTTGATGTACCCTCGATTAGTGAGAGGGGATTAATAAACATCGAGGGTACATCAACCCATTGACCCTGAACTGACCACTTTAACCCTTGGGTGGCACACCAAACCTCACTTTGAAGTCCAATAAAATTCTAAACATATCACGCACACAAATATTCATAATAGTTTTGAATTCTACGGGAAATTTCCTGTTGCTTCATACCATCCACTATTACCTCAGACAAAGCTAAACTTCTCACAATAACCATTCACAATATGCTTCATTGTAAATGGCACCATAAGACAAAATCATGATTCACAGCGTTATTTGCTGTATTTTCTTTTGTAATGTGAAAATCTAACAATTATTAGGAGTACTGAATTTTAAAAATAGCATATTAATGATGACTAATATCAAGATTTCATGTAACCACTCATGATAATTCGATAAACCCTGAATCGGTTGGAATGTTTTCTAAAATACACTTACACGAACGCCGAAGTGCGCTTTAAACCATATTGAATTGAGGTAAAATATATCGTACCCGTGAATGTCCCGCGGTTGAATAGGCCTCAGCAGCCCATGCTTGCCATAAAAGGCGACTATGCTTGTCGTAAGACGCAACTAACGGGATCGGGTGGTCGGACTCGCTGACTTTGTTGACTTATGATCACTGTTGATCACTGGATTGTATAGTCCAGACTCGATTATGTACAGACCTCCGCACATTGAAATGTACTTCGCTTGTAAGCGGAGTTCATTGAAAAAATAGAAGAGCCAATCAGAGCTATTTATGTGTGGGGTAAGATAATGAGCAATAGAACAGACCTCGACAGACAGCGTCATTCATGTGTGAGGGGAGATAACCAGAATGAGCACCAGAACTCGAAGTCGGGTAGTTATAGTGTCATATCTCAATGGTTGATTTTCATAACGTATCTGTCAAGCCCATTTAAATGTCTTTCCAAAACATTTCAAGGAACACACTAGTTCACTGACTTTGAAATATTTCGCATTTAATATTTAAACGTGTTTATCATGATACGGGAATACTACTATATCGGAATTTTCACTTTCAGGGACCTCAGCCTGACCTCCAGAGACTGTAACAGTGCCTGTGATTAGTTTGTTCGACTGATGATATGACGATATGTGTGCTGATGTTGATGAATGTAAACGTGATGACATATACACGAATAAATATGTTGCACACTCCTCGAATTCCTTTGAATACATTCCTGTAGTACACAAGATTCTGTGTTGTGTTCATGATATGAAACATTCCTGTACATAATGCGGTGAAAGGTGTAACAAGAGTTTGCTTGAAATGTGTTTAGTAACATACTGGAAGCCCAAACCGTAACATTTCTTAAGCCGATGGGCCGGATTATAGTTGTGAATTCACATCTTGACAAGGGACTAACGAATCGAATACTCTATACAAATCGTAGGGCAACTTCATGTTCAATTTAAGATTGAATGTACAGAGAATCTCATCAATTATATCAACACGAGTATATAAGGTTACACGTGTTCACGTTTATCAACGAGTGTTGATATAATTAATGTCAGTAGACATGATGTGATATTCTGTTTATAATAAAAAGACATTCTTGATTAGTTTTCAACGAAAACTGTACATCTCACAACACCGTACTATTATTAGATTCGCAGTGCAGCGATACCATGGCCTTGTGACGTCAAGTGCATGACGCCATGGTATTGCCAGGGCTTTGTGCAATATCTGATGTCAAAATGATATCTTCTATGACATATCGTGTGATCTTACATAAGCTATATCTCCTGTGGAATACGGATTTGAATGATAAAGAGTCTGCACAGCGTGCAAGTAGCAAGTAAATCAGATCTGATAATTCTGAATGTTTTTAGAGTGCATCACTTCCCAAGGAGCTCCCTATGACCAAACGTTCTTGAAAGACGATTGGCAGAGGCTTGAAATTAGGTCCAGATGTACGACTTTATTTTAAAAACAACAACAATAACAATACCCGGAAAAAGAACCCAACAAAATCAAACAAACACTGACAACTGTACGATGGAAGTTGACTGTCAAAATTAATGGTGTACAGTAATTTGTCGACCTTCTTGAAAACTATCCAAATCAAGAATGCAACCTCATGCAGGTGTATGGGGCTACTGCATTGTGTTTAGGAGTGGTGTAAGGAATAATGGTAGTAATTTCATGCGCTGTCTGTCTATGAAAGCTCTTTGACAGTTATACTTTCTATCAAAATTGAAAGTCCTCTGCTTTATATAAAGTATGTTCAAACAAGCCACCTGGTCGGACATTAGATCATTCATTACAAAGGGCAATGATTTTACCTGGTCTATTCACATTTCTGTTAAGCTTGATCAGACACTTCTACTTGGTTAACACTACATTAAGAAATAATCCTTTTGCGAGACGATAATCTCTAAATAATCGGTCAAATGAGTGAATGATGGCTTGAGCAACTTCACACTTCACTTGACAATAAATCAAGCCACAGACCCTGATCACCAGACCTATAGAACCTATAGACCTATGCAACCAACTGCGACCTGTAATTCCGGAGAGGTACTTAAACAGAATTAGATCATTCAGATCGTAGATCGCGTGGAATACATTTTACGTTTACCTATCATTTCTCATATCTCTGATATAATGGCTTCTTATGCTAAAAATTACCTAAATGTGGTTAGGTCTTCCGACAGAACCTGGCAGTTGGTGGCTGCAGTTATGCAGTCGGCAGTGGTTATGGTGATAAAAAAGATACCAGTTTCAATATGTAAACCTCTCACAGTGTCTAACTATTGACGCGATATGACCGGAAGAGTAGACCGTGCCTTCTCCTGCGTCACAGACCCAGGCTGTACCTATAGCTACTCCTGAATGTTTGTCACAGATCCAGGCTGTACCTACTCCTGAATGGTTGTCACAGACCCAGGCTGTACCTACTCCTGAATGGTTATCACAGACCCAGGCTGCACCTACTCCTGAATGGTTATCACAGACCCAGGCTGTACCTACTCCTGAATGGTTGTCACAGACCCAGGCTGTACCTACTCCTGAATGGTTATCACAGACCCAGGCTGTACCTACTCCTGAATGGTTGTCACAGACCCAGGCTGTACCTACTCCTGAATGGTTATCACAGACTCAGGCTGTACCTACTCCTGAATGGTTATCACAGACCCAGGCCAAACGGTCATCTACAGCTGAAACCTTTAATTGTTCTGACTAAGCAGAAGCCGAGATCATGGTGCACTTCCTTCTTCACCTGCTCTCAAACAGTTTTCGATACTTTAAACAGTAGCAGGTATCTGTTACGTTGCCAACTACGTTTGAACTATGCTGCTACCCAAACCTGTGAAAGCAGAAAATGTATTATATTCACCAGAAATCAGTTTTGGAACAATTACGATGTTGTAATATATATTTACTAAAAATATATCTGTGGTAACTCTGTATGAGTGAGGGGCCAATTTAACGTCTCCTCGGCAATATTTCAGCCATAGAACTGTTTAGCATGTAACCTTAATAACTTAACAGTCATCAACCACAAATTGCCCAAAGGGTTGGAATGTCCATATTATATAATGCTTACTGTGTCGAAGTGCGACATAAATATACAGCTGCAGCATTGGAAGAGCGAGATATATGCATCTACCCTAATGTCACTCACAAAGATCGTTTCATTATAATTCACATTTGTAATTACATGTTATTTGTATCAATGTATTAACTGGTTTATTACGGTGATTAACATCTTTTAAGCTGTTGCGGTCGTGTAACAGTTACCTGTGTTTGCTCTGTTGATATACGTTCTCCCAAAACATTTAGTGCCTCATCGCAGACATGATTACGTGACAAGTGAAATGTTGCTTATTATTAATGAAGTGTCCCATGTTTTAAAGAGAATTTTAAACAGGATGAATTTCTAAGAAACAAAAACTGAACGAGTTGTGGATTTTGTCATTGTTTATTTTCAGCCTCTTGTTCTTTGAATTTATACGTACATTATTAAATATGACATCACAAATTAATGCGGTTTGGAACTCTACTAAAAGCTTTCTCTGTAAAATAAAAAATCCGAAACGAAACCCCAGTAAAATTGCCGATTCCCTTCTACTGAACACAAAGCAGGGGCGACCACTGTAACCACCTTTGTTGTGTCATATTCGAATCTGTGATTCGAAGTGACAAAAAGACTTGACAGCATTCGACGACGGCAGACATGATTCTACCGTTCCAAATACATCGACCAGATTCACAGACGCTTATGGTCAGCATTTCCCATCGAGCATGCTTTTCACGAAATGGTTCGTTGAGCGTCATACGGCTTCAAATTGAAAATCTTCTACAATGTACAATTTTAATGCAACCCAAAAGGTGATAGATACAGAGCCCTATTTTTACGTATGTTATGTTTTGAATGTTGGCATGTTTTGAATAAGAGCTTTTAAATCTTACCTGTATTAGGTAACCTACCAAAAATAAGCCGGGTGGGAATTGTGTGATATTTGACGTTCACATGATTAGTGTTTCTGCCTAACATCACTAGGCAATGTCATTTGGAGTGCGTATGGACGAGGTAGCACAATAAGACATACCACCAGCAACGATTATTAGGTGTGTTTGTGGCCTCTAATTCCTAAGACTGCACGTTCCGGTGACCACTTAAACGCATTCTTTCTCCGGTTAAAATATACCAATTCAAAGAAACATGTCACAATAACGTTTGATTCTAAATATACTTAAACATTCTTTCAAAACATCTCAGCATTACCGCATTTTACCGCAACTAGATTGTTCAGGATAATTTGAATAACTATCAGTTCTAGTAATATATATTATCCAGCCCTCTTCATGAGTCAAAGGCATCCCGGTGGGATAACAGTTTGCAGGTGAATAAATAATTTGATGAAGGTGGTGGTTAATTACGCCCCAGCATGCTGAGAGTTGGCTGCAATGGAATGGAATTTATTCATTTCATACGCTCGTAGGTCAGCGCCAGTGACCGGAAGAACACACCTGACTAAATCATGACACACATTTCGATACATACAAACATACATACATACATACATACATACATACATACATATGCATTATATATATATATATATATATATATATATATATATATATATATATATATATATATATATATATATATATATATATATATATATATATATATATATATATGCATATTATAGTGAGAGATTATATTTTTCTTTCTTAGGTAACATCTGTTGTACATGTCCTATCCTCTGTCTGTCTCTTGTGTATGTTGTGAGATAAATTTGTAATTATCGGGAGAGGTGTTTTCTAAGTTGGATAACTTGTGCCCAATCCTTTTCTTAATGAATAAAATATGTTTAAAACAAATCTAAACTTATGATGTAATGGCGTGAGTGCGTAAGTGAGTGAGAAAGTGTATTTTTTAAGTTGCGGTACATCAATATTCCACATACTCCAGTTGTTGTGTAGGACTAAGACACCTGTAATTCTTTTAAATAGGTTTCTGCCATCCTATAATTTCTTTATGGTGAAGGGAATCTCAACGAATCGCGTTTTCAGGTTCGGTAACTCTTCAGTTTTGTCATACCATTACAGATTGGATTCTTGTTCATTAATCATTATCATTAATATCAATCACTGATGTGTAAGAAGAAGATTCAGTTATTTAGAGGCTGCTAATATATAACTCGGATATCAGTTAGAAACAAGGTATTGTAATAAGCCTTTTAGGAAAACAGAAGGCTTCTATAGCCTTCTATAGTTAGTCGTACCTCCCTCCCACCATCCGCGAACGTGCGGGTCCCGGCATCGATGCTCATGCTGTTGATCACCGGATTATCTGATCCAGACTCGTTTATTTACAAACCACCGCGATATAGGCCGAACATTGCTGAGTGCGGTGTAAAACTAAATCACTCCCTCTCTCACTCCTTCCATCCACAATGGTTTTATGTTTGTATATGAACAAACTTATACTTTATAATGGTACATGCATTTGGTAAACATACTTCACACATGTGTGAATTGTCGATGTTGAAATCTGTCTTAATTGTCGTATTTTTTTGTGATGAACTTTCAAATGAATGTCACAGATAAAAAGTTATTTTATACCGACAAGGGAAACACTAATCATATATGCTCATTACAGGTATATATGCAGACTAGCATCACAGTCATTGTATGTCTACAGTAACATGTGCACACCTGTCATGCTTCCTTAAAACAAATACTCGTGGTTCACGTTTCTAATCAACAATTGACTTGCCTGTGCGTGTGCCAGATTGGTGTGACAGGAAGGTATCACCTTTTCCCTGACACTTGGTATCATTCTTTGATAAAGATTAAACATACATATTGCTGTGGTAGGAATGTTACAAAAGGTTTTGTTTGCAGACGCTCCCTAGACATAAAACAGTTTTTGTTATGACTTTCATATTGTAACATTTGAATCTTTAACATGTTGCCATTATGGCACTTTGAAAATCTTATATTCCACCTATATCTTATTGTTTTACAACTAGCTTTGACCAACTGGGATACTTTGTTAAATACTTTTTCATTTCTTTTTATTACAATTCTTAATGGCTATTAATACCAGAACTTGTTCCAGTCGCAATAAACCTTAAATATTTCAGATTTACTGGCTATCGTAAATGACTCTTATACTTTCAGTCACTATTTATCTGGGGTGATGGGGTAGCCTTGTGGTAACAGCATTCACTCCTCACGCCGAACACCCGTGTTCGATTTCCTACATGGTTGCAATGTGTGATGTCCATTTGTGCTGTCCCCCGATGTGATATTGCTGGAATATTGCTAAAAGCACCGTAGAACACAACTCGCACACTCACTATCTAACAGGTTTCATAAATGACGACACATCAGTTCAAAACACTCCTTAATTTAGACGGGTAAACACGTTGTGAAAAAAAGACAACCTTTTTACATACAACAATACTGATTGCAGAAAGATTTTAACTCTGTGGAGAAGAAATAAAGGGATTAAAACATTTCCCCGTTGAATTTGACCTTATCACAACAACCAAACATATGAAATATACAACTTTTCCTCCAATAAACACCAATAAGAATCAGAAAAAGGATTAAAAACTCACCAGCTTCAAAATCTCTAAACTTGTCTACTTCAAATTTCGTTTAAAACATTACTGATTTTTAGTAATTACTGAATAATCAGTATCAATTCATTACAGGGAAACGCGGTTATACACGAGGCAGATTTGTAGCAGGGTTACGTGGGTGGTGTTTCAGGAGGAGCATGCATATAGATGTTGACCACGTGAGAGGATATCAAATTATCATGTCAACTGATCGCCAGGGAGCGTGACCTCGTGCTGATTTTTGACTGTATAATATTGATAATTGTGTTTTTATTAGCATATGTAAGCTGTAATTACTGACCAACTAATCAGCACAATGTATATAAAAGAGCCTTGAAGTTTCGATTCCAACACATTCGACCGACTCGAGTTCCTACGCCAGTACCAACTCCGTCAGCGACAACAGCTACTCTGATCATCATCATTATGAAGGTCCTCGTCCTCCTCGTTCTTGTTGGCTTCGGTGAGTGCAATGTTTTTCACTTTGTTCAGAACGGTATTAGCAAAAAAACATGTCTCCTTTCAATAAATTATTATTGCCAGGCCTTTTCATTATTAACGTACTGTACAATATTCAGTTCTGTACTTTAGCTTTCAAAATGCTACCTGGTAGACCTTACGAGGTCATTTCCAACTTTGCATGGTGCTATGCCCTTGTTGTATGTTTATTCCCATGTTTGTTCAATGAACACTTGACATGACTTTGCAAGATTTTGTGGCCTGGTGGGGCAGGATATTTTCAACATTTGGTAAAATTGTGGAATCATCACTACTGACATAAACAGATGGTCATGGTATAATGTCTGAACGGATGTCGCTAATTGTTGTGTAATTGAACAACGATAAACTCAGCGACCAAAAAGAGAGTATTTGTACCCACGTACTTTCTGTACTCTTATGACAAAGATAACGTCTCATTACTTCGTTTATATTCTAGTTGCTTGCGACACAATCTCGTTAGCTGGAGTTTCTTTCAAACACTCGTATTTGAAAGGTACTTGAAGTAACGACAAAATATTTGAGTTTTGGAGCTTTTGAAAGACATATCAACTAAATTTCATGCTACAAAAGTGATAGCTTACGTCTTTATGAAAGGCAGTCTGAAAACCCCAAGTTAAAGTTTCAATAAGAGTGTAAAATTAATGTTTCGGCATACCCAATAGTAAGCTCTATTTTTATCACCAGCCGCCTACCAAGTGTCAGAGGCTCGTATGAACGCCTTTTCCTGCTCCGATGACTGCTTCAGCTATCTTGATGGTCCCTTCTGCATCTCCAACGGCTCCGTCGTGTGTGACAACTGCCTCAGGGACAAAATGCTTTGCCAGTAAGATATTTTACTACAGTGTCATGTTGCATTTTCGCCAAGCAGTAAAACCAGCCGGTCTGACATTATAATTCTTGTTGAATCGAGATAAACTATTTATCCCAACTTGTAGAAGAGAAACCAAATTTTAACTGTTTATCCATCTATTTTTTTGTTATTGTTCGTGAATCCGTGGTTTTGAGTGATAATCATCAAATAATCAAGTCTAACGTGGTCCGTCATGGTGGAATGACACAAAAACAGTCCAAAATAGTGGGGGTTAACGGATAGCAGAGAGGATGTATCAATAACAGGAGCCGAGATCGGCCTACTGTCCACAGGTGGAATTCGGCAACCTGATTCCCATACAGAGCAATAATTATTATCGATGTAAACGATTTCAATAGTGGCACACATTACGACGGATTGCCATGTCACGATGTTCACTTGGAAATCTACCATGGGGGGTAATAATCTGTTGAGGGAGTTAAGAATCCATTCATAATCAGAGGTGGTATGTTCCTTGAAATATACGATAACACACTCCTATTGTCTTCTTGGCCTTAAGCAGTAGACTTGGCCACATTCTATCGGATTCTGCGAGACTTGAAGCCCTGTACACATGCAATTACAGCTCTTATCTCACTGGTTGAATTTCAAATAGGTTGCATGTCAAGCCCATTTTGGATCTGATTCCAGGAACTCATTAGGTCACTGGTTTTAGAATATCACACATTTGATATTTTGTCCCGAAGGATGGCTCAGTATTTACGGAAGTGGCTTGCTTGTTCAGTTCAACATAGCGGTGGTTCTGTTGAAATACAAAGATGATTATCAAGTTGAACTACTATATGGGAATTTTCATTTTCAGGGACCTCAGCCTGACCTCCAGAGACTGTAACAGTGCCTGTGATTAGTTGGATTGACTGATGATATGACGATATGTATGTTGATGTTGGTGAATGTAAACGTGATGACATATACACGAATAAATATGTTGCACTAACTTTAATTTTGTTTTCTCTGAATACATTTAAGGTTCAACTTTTTAAAAACAATTTATTGAGACATACTGGAAATGTTCAGCATCAGTGGACAAATACGTCTGGTTCGCTTTTTTATTTGGCCTTGATCTGACAACCAATCCTTTCTTTTATTTTCCCGAACGTATACTCTTTAAAACATATTTGTGAACATATTTGTGAACTTAAAGTTAGCACTGAATAAACTGACAGATCGGATTCGATCAATTTTGATACGATAATAATGAATGTTTCGAGAATGCATCACCATTTGCACTTCCATATGACCAAACGCGTTTGATAGATGATTGGTGTATGGCGTGACATTTACCTGTGCACGACTGTCATTTTGAAACACACACACACACACACACACACACACACACACACACACACACACACACACACACACACACACACACACACACACACACACACACACACACACACACACACACACACACACACACACACACACACACAAAGGAACAAACACTAACAACTGTGTGGTGAGAAATCATTGCCAAAATTAATGGTCTACAGTATTTTATCGACTTAAATGATATTTTTATGGCTGCTGCGTTGTGCAACTGTCCAACATGTTATGTGTGTGCAGCTTGCTCAGCTTGACCTGGGCGACTCTACATATGCATAATATGGGAGGACAAATGGCAAACACCGCAGGTCGAGTAACGTCATTTAATAGAGGAGCAGAGAATGTTATTAATGTTGCGTTCGTGCAAACAGTGAATGCATGAATCAGGACTTGTCCAGGAAAACAACACTTCTGACAAAACGATTATTTCTTGTGTTAATTGAATTGTTTATACAGCTTATACAGGGCCTATAGATTTCATTTGGAACAAACTGCGATCTTTATTTCCAGATCTGTGGGTGAGTGAGTAAAGATTTAGTTACATCGGCAATATTTAAGTCATGTCGTGATTAAACTAGTTCTAAAATGTGAATAAATAGATATCATATACACTTAAAAATGGAGGGGAACTTCTTTTTTTGTAATGGTGATCTACCTTCAGTTGTTGGCAACCTATGGCTCATTTTATATTGTACTGTCCTCTATAGAAGTCTAATCACTAGCCTTACATTCTACTCTGTGATATTCTAGTTAGTTTTACAGTACTTCGTTGTAAGGTCTTTACAATATATGTGCTATTAATTCATTTGTATTTTTCATAATTAATCATTCTCGTCACGATATGGCTGCAATACTGCCGATGAGTTTAGTTTTACGCCGCACTCAGCAACATTCCAGCGATATGGCGGCGGTCTGTAAATAATCGAGTCTTGACCATACAATCCAGTGATCATAAGTCAACCAAGTCAGCGAGCCTGACCACCCGATCCCGTTAGTCGCCTTTCATGGCAGGCATGGGCTGCAGAAGGTCTACTCTAACCCGCACCTTCACTTAGTGGATGGACCATGTAGGCATATAGACTAGTGGATGCACCATGTAGGCATATGGACACTTAAGTGTAGAAGAGCGTCTAACACGTCACAATTTAATTCTGGACTCACAATAGTCCAGAAACTCTCCGCACTGTGGCCACTCTCTCACAAGAGATTTGGCAAAAATAAACATGCAGCTATTATGAATATGTGCTAAGGATGAAAAATTGAAAAAAAGTTTTTTCGAAAACTGAAAATTTAAAGTCGCTCGCCCATGGGCACGCCCATGGGCGAACAGCGACCCATAGACAGGCCCATGGGCGAGAGTGTTTAATTTCGTCCAGAATAAATGTTTTGGAGGTTGTAAATGAATGAAAAATGTTAATAAGTATCATGACTCAAATTTCAGCTCGATTTGACTTGACTCCGCTAACTGACGGCGATTTTTAAAAATCTCGCCCATGGGTGAAAAACATATTGGCCCATGGACGAGAATATTTACTTTCACTGAATATACATATTTTTTCCCATGTTTTGCAGTTTGTAAATAAATGTAAGTATATTTTTTAGTGTCGTGACACGAAAATTAGCTTATTGTGACTTAATTCTGATAATTTAGAGCGATTTAAAAATATCATTTGGCCCATGGGTGAGAATATTCACTTTTACTCAAATTACATTTTTTTGCATATTTTGGGTGTTGTAAATGAGTGAAAGTATGTTCATAAGTATCATAATACAACTTTCAAATTATTTTGACTTAATTCCGTTAATTTAGAGCGATGTTTAAAAATCTCGCCCATGGGTGAAAAACATTTTGGCCCATGGGCGAGAACATTGCCTTTTACCCCAAATATAAGTTTTCACGTGTTTTGGAGGATGTAAATGAATGAAAGTACATTTATGAGCATCATGACAGAAATTTCAACTCATTTGACTTAATTCCGCTAATTGAGAGCGATTTTAAAAACTCTCGCCCATGGGCGAAAAACATTTTGGCCCATGGGCGAGAAAATATTTTTTATACTCAAAATAGATCTTTTTACATGTTTTGCAGTTTGTAAATGAATGCAAGCATATTTATAAGTATCATTACACGACATCCAACTCATTTTCATTCTGCTAATTTAGAGCGATTTAAAAACAATCTCGCCCATGGGCGAGAATATTTCCTTTTACTCCAAATACATCTTTTCCAATGTTTTGAAGGATGTAAATGAATGAAAGTGACTTTACGAGTATCATGACACAAAATCCAACTGATCTGATTTAATTTTGCGAATTCAGAGGGATTTTAAAAATATACGAGAATAATTACTTTTACTCAAAATACATCTTTTCCTGTGGTTTGGAGGTTGTAAATGAATGAGACCTGCACAATCGGGAACCGATGACATGTGGCAATCAAGTTAGCGAGTCTGACCACCCGATCCCGTTAGTCGCCTCTTACGACAAGCATAGTCACCTTTTATGGCAAGCATTGCTTGCTGAAGCCCTGTTCTACTCCAGATCTTCATAGGTCCGGAACGCAGAGCTATGAAATTGAAGTTATTTGTGAAAGTCCTTACTGCAGTGACACAAAGACTATGCTGGGACACATAAATAAACAGCGTTGTGAGATCGTTAAACTGTTTTGAAATATGTCTTGTCAATCCCACTGACATTCGCCAATAACCACTTAAATATAGAATATATAGTCCGTGCTCCTTCAGAACAAATAAGTAATTAAGGATCCCCAACTGGGTAATTAAGTAAACAACTCAAAATACTGTCACTTTCTGCCCAGGACATCACGCGTCACCAGTCGTGAGGTAATGACCTTGTAAAACCCCTCACAAAGGAAACACAAAGCATCAAAAATGTATTTCTTTCTAGGTGACACACGGTATGCTGTCAAAATTTTCGTTGTGGAATACATTCTATAGTGGGCAAAACCTTACGCTTGGAAAGTGTACCTACCCAGTAGTTTTAAGTGTACCTACCCAGTTTAGCATGTTTCGTTTTAATATTGTGGGATCCACTTTTAGTAATTTCCGTCTGCCCGTCCCAGGTTTTCTTCGACCGAGGTTTTATGGGGTATTCTCCTATTTGTCAGACCAGGAATAATCTACAACAGTGATAGGTCACTCGCTTGCTTTCTTTACCATTTGTACCAATTAACATGTTCCTCGTCATGCTCCAGCGCACACAGTCACGTGGTTCGTTTCCAGCGCAACTTCGGCTGCGTTTAACAGTACTTCAGCCAGTTTACTGTATCAGTCGAAATCTTACAATGAATGAATGAATGAATGAATGAATTAAGAGCAAGATGTATATGTGAATGAATGAAAGAAATAATAAAAGAAAGAAGTACATATGTGAATGAATGAAAGATTAAATGATACACCACGACCATCCCTTCCTAAACATGCTAAATAATGCAAAACTATCGTTAGATCACATGTGTTAACATCAGTTAATTATAGTCTCCCTTGTCAGACATAACAATTTTCAGACAGGTTTAAACAACAAACTATCTGCTTGACTGCACAGCTGCCTGTTGACGTAGTATACCCACCTCACCTAATTTTCCTGCGTAATCTTCATCTACATCACCGTAAGCAGAGAGCACAGAGGGCCGAATATCTGTAACCACTGAACCGTGGCGTCTCACTGGAACAAGCTAAGTTCCCAAGTGCGGGTGTCCTTCTCTACCTTTTCCATTAATCTTTAAAACATCTAACAAGCTCAACGCATGCAACGTTTAACTAAAATGTGATGTTATACATATAATAATTTTTAGGTATTATTCAGTGGATAAATTATCGTTTTATGATGCATATATGTATGACATGCTGGACGGGTATTGGGCATTTTGTGATAATTTACCATTACCATTTTCATGATGCATAAAAAAGACACTCATTAATCAATCACTGAGTTTTGTCATTCTTTCACTCCAATACGGTCGCTAAATCCCCTCTGATCATAGTATATGGACTCTCCCATACCAAATTCACCTGATCCTGAGAAATCAACCAGGCATGACATACCCACATCACCTAATTAATTTTCTGTACCTATCGATCAAAAAATACATAAAACGGAAGGACACCCTGTTCACTAATGGGAGTGAGCCTTGTAGGGAGTACCCTCACTCTCACAAACCAACCGACTGGGGAGAAGCTGCCGTGTTTGTCGGGGATTCTTCTGGCTTTGCTAAATAAATCGTACATAAACATGTAAAATATATTGCTTTGATTGTGTAACTACCCACATTAGGACATTGAGACCATTCTGATTTATCGAGTAAAATACGATTGTATGGTTTAGAGTTTAAATCTTGGCATATCTTACCGGTTTTGCTACTTTTGCACTCTACCCTTTTTACCTGGGGCGAGCATGTTTTGGTAGTTTTTAGTATTTCATCTATTTGTTTAGATTTATTGATTTTATTTTTTTTATAACTGTAAATTTATTCTGACGTTTGACGAGGTTTGTGTAGTTATCATGTATGTTATGTAATTATATTATTGGTATGGAGTGGCTTTGATATGCATGATTGTTCCTGGCAATCCATTCACGATTACTTGAAGAGATTAGTTTAAACTATAGATTAACGTATCCATACTGTTAATGTGTAATCTTTATATTGGGCTATGGGGAATACGTAAAATATTCAAGATTGATTTTGCGTTTACGTTTCTATCTTTTTATAAATTTTCGCTATTTTTGCTACAGTCGAAAAGATTTACCGTGGCTTCGTTGTGTATAGGTCCATGGTTGTGGTCTCTAAGTATGTTAGAAATTATGTTGTTGAGACTGTTGGAACTGTTGATCTGCAGTCTTTCAAAATTCATTTTTGACGAGATACATTCTCCCTTTTTACTACAAAAATATTCTCACAATGAACATATAACCGTTTACAAAAAGGTGTTTTCCCGTAAAATAAGAAGGAGGAAACGCAAAGTATAGCAGCGCATTTGCCGTAACTGAAGTTGTTAAAATGATAAAGAAAACAAAATTCACATTGCAAGCAATTTTATTAAGAAACTGAATAACTCATTACTAACGGAAGGGGTGAACTGAAAGTTCATTTTATTAACTAAAGTCACTGGGTGAACTCGCTAATATCGGTTCAATTACATTGGCACACGTGTCTTATTTCGTTTCCTAAAGAAACACATTTTCTTTTGTGTTTTTTTAGAAAACCAGTGTCTAATCCCTTAAAACAGCACCGTTGTCACTACACCAAACGATTTTGACCTTGACCCAAAACAAAGGTTTAACTTACATAACTACCCCGTAGACATCATTTGCTTGAAAACGAGTTTAACACCCACGCCGAAATGCTGCTTACATTAGAAGAACTTCTATATCCATATAACTTTCTCTCTTTTTCAAATTATCATAACCTGAACAGATATTACTTTGTCAACGACTTCATCTTTCTGACTTTTATCTTAATTTGTTGAGTATTTCAGCCTAACTCCCTAACTTGCAAAGGCAAGACCACTGAGCGGAACGATGACGTTTTCTGTTTCCGCGTTCAGTTACGTAATTTCCGCAAAGCGCCTGCTACAATTTGCGCGTCGTGTCTCGTCCGCTGGTCTTGTGTATTGGAATAAACCAGCTGCCGCTTTCAAGTGTATTTTACTTGTCATATAGACATCTTATTCATGGACTACTCTAGGTCATTAGGTGACACCAGCTTTGAAATGAACAGGTGTTCGTGAGTGTATATGGATGACGTATATGGATGAGTGTATATGGATGACGCGCAGCCAAATATCTCACATTCAAGGGAAATCTCGAATTAATTGTTTTATAAGGCGTCGAGCTGACCAATTGGTTTCGGTTTTGTGTATAAACCTCCATGTGAACTTAGAGTCTAAATACATTGTTGTTTATACTGGGAATGCATGCAGACCTTATATATACACATGAATAATCTCGAATTTCGACCTTTTGTAAAATTCTATGTGCATTAAATTTTACTGTAAATATATATTGAAATCAGTATATATACATGCATGTGTGATTGAACAATCCTATTTACTAAAACAGGGATGGGGACTTTGTCCTTCTTCAAGACCTGCACATATTAGTCTGTGAAAGACGATGGCATTTATGTGCATGTACTCTGGAAAACCTTCTCCTGCACGATATTCTTTTCAATGTAGTTATTGTGTGTATGCTGTATTTCAATTTTGAAAATGTAGTTAAAACATCTTTTGATTCTCAAAGAATCTCGTTCGTTTAACAAGCAAAATATTGCTTTGATTCATACTTCACCAGTACTATACAATATTACAGAATGCACAAAACCGGATACGCAAAGCCGACAAATTATAGCATTGTGATGAAGGGTATTCGGGGTTATAGGAGTCCCTGTTTATCCACCGAGCCAAATTGTCGCTGACACGGCCCCACAATCCTATACGCCCTTGTGGGGTGTGGATTCGGGGGAGGGGGTAACGGTGGAGATGACCAAGCCAAGGAAGACACAAGTACTCCATGCTCTATCGTGGTCTTCCTTACTGCTTGAAGATGGACCTTTTCTCACGGTGGTCTGTGATGACTTCGGTGAACGGAAACAAAGAACTTATACACTGTGAAAACCAGGAAATAGTTGAATCCGTCAATGATTTTATCATGAAAACACAAAGCTTGTTTTTTTTTACAGAAAATTAATTAACTTATCAATAACCTTCTCACAATTGTTCAGTGTTTCTACAAAGAGCTAGTCAGACACAACAAACCGTAACTCTTTTTTATGTTTACTTATATGATAGATGTGTATTTGATGTAATAATATGTATGCATATGTTATTATGTGATAGTTCATATGGATGACGACACATACTGCATTTATATTTTGTATTATATGTTGTATGGCTGAAGTACTGATATAAACTGTAAAGCTTGTTCACCAGTCCCAATCAGTGTTTACGAAACACACAAAAAACACAACATCTTGGAGATGTGTTGAGAAAATAGAAACATATGGAGAACAGCAATGTCATAACTGAACAGAAATCATTCCCTCTATTGGTGAAGGCCGTGTGGGATTAGTTAAACAAAGAAACCTAGTCGACCATGCCTCAAAATCCTCTTACTCCGTAAATAAACAACGCACCTGGGCTGTCGAAAATTGAAATTTTGTAAATTCGATGTTTCGGCCAATATGTAAGGAGGTAACCCAACGTTAACACTATGGCGTTAACACACCGGACAAGAAGGTAAACAAAATACGTTAACAGTACATGTTTTCATGTGGCCACTATGAACGAGGTAGACTGTCTGATCAGCACAGCTTATTATGGAAATCTCTTGTCTCTGAAGCTGGTCCTTGACACGCTGAAACTTTCTGTCTTCTTTACTGTGGCCACTTTGTTACAATATGCAGTTTATAATGCTCGCAGATTCTTGATTCACGATGATGCCAGCTTTTTTGATTACTGTTCGTGCGACGACTATCAATCAGGAATTGGTTCCACAGCTAATTCTTTCACCGATGTCTTTGTGTATGTGTTCTCCCTCGTTAATTACAGCCGAGTAGAGCCGAGTCTTCTCCTATTCTTAGGTGCAAGTTCTCCAAGGCAGTCGACACTCACACTCCGCTGCTTCTCGACAGCCCAGTTGTGTATTCGATCAAACAGTTGGCACTCCGGATGTGAACCAAAAGAGGATACTAACATTCGGATCGGTGGATCACAATGCTACACCGCATTTACCATAACGAATGTTTAAATCTCACTTTATGTAAATATAGCATCAAAACAAACTGAAATAATGTATTTTATTAACATGGTACTGACTATAGTCGATTCGAATCACTGCTTCACGGTTCACTGACTGCCATGGATGCTTGCTTTTCCCACGTGGCGGGGTAAAACTGATACATTCTCCCTCGAAAGGTCACGTGAAGCAATCAGAAATGGACATTATTAAATGGAGTAGGATAAATGTGCCCTCTACGTGCTTATGAACCTTGAACGCGCAGTTTCATTTCACCAGTTATGTACAAATATTGGTCTAGAGAGCAAGGGCTCCATATATGTTCTTGTTCATGTCCCTCTCGTCAAGCGTCAGAATAAACTTACAGTTATCAAAGCAGACTCACTCGCTTGGTCACTAGCAGTAAAAAAACACAACAAAAACAAATAAATCAATAAATCTAAACAAATAGATGAAACACTAAAACCACCAAAATATGCTCGCCCCAGGTAAAAAGGTAGAGTGCAAAAGTAGCAAAACCGGTAAGATATGCCAAGATTCAAACTCTAAACCATACAATCGTATTTTACTCGATAAATCAGAATGGTCTCAATGTCCTAATGTGGGTAGTTACACAATCAAAGCAATATATTTTACATGTTTATGTATGATTTATTTAGCAAAGCCAGAAGAATCCCCGACAAACACGGCAGCTTCTCCCCAGTCGGTTGGTTTGTGAGAGTGAGGGTACTCCCTACAAGGCTCACTCCCATTAGTGAACAGGGTGTCCTTCCGTTTTATGTATTTTTTGATCGATAGGTACAGAAAATTAATTAGGTGATGTGGGTATGTCATGCCTGGTTGATTTCTCAGGATCAGGTGAATTTGGTATGGGAGAGTCCATATACTATGATCAGAGGGGATTTAGCGACCGTATTGGAGTGAAAGAATGACAAAACTCAGTGATAGCTTAATGAGTGTCTTTTTTTATGCATCATGAAAATGGTAATGGTAAATTATCACAAAATGCCCAATACCCGTCCAGCATGTCATACATATATGCATCATAAAACGATAATTTATCCACTGAATAATACCTAAAAATTACCTTTATTATATGTATAACATCACATTTTAGTTAAACGTTGCATGCGTTGAGCTTGTTAGATGTTTTAAAGATTAATGGAAAAGGTAGGGAAGGACACCCGCACTTGGGAACTTAGCTTGTTCCAGTGAGACGCCACGGTTCAGTGGTTACAGATATTCGGCCCTCTGTGCTCTCTGCTTACGGTGATGTAGATGAAGATTACGCAGGAAAATTAGGTGAGGTGGGTATACTACGTCAACAGGCAGCTGTGCAGTCAAGCAGATAGTTTGTTGTTTAAACCTGTCTGAAAATTGTTATGTCTGACAAGGGAGACTATAATTAACTGATGTTAACACATGTGATCTAACGATAGTTTTGCATTATTTAGCATGTTTAGGAAGGGATGGTCGTGGTGTATCATTTAATCTTTCATTCATTCACATATGTACTTCTTTTATTATTTCTTTCACTCATTCACATATACATCTTGCTCTTAATTCATTCATTCATTCATTCATTCATTGTAAGATTTCGACTGATACAGTAAACTGGCTGAAGTACTGTTAAACGCAGCCGAAGTTGCGCTGGAAACGAACCAAGTGACTGTGTGCGCTGGAGCATGACGAGGAACATGTTAATTGGTACAAATGGTAAAGAAAGCAAGAGAGTGACCTATCATTCCTGGTCTGACAAATAGGAGAATACCCCATAAAACCTCGGTCGAAGAACTGACAAACGAGAATTACTAAAAGTGGATCCCACAATATTAAAACGAAACATGCTAAACTGGGTAGGTACACTTAAAACTACTGGGTAGGTACACTTTCCAAGCGTAAGGTTTTGCCCACTATAGAATGTATTCCACAACGAAAATTTTGACAGCATACCGTGTGTCACCTAGAAAGAAATACAGTTTTGGTGCTTTGTGTTTCCTTCTGAGGGGTTTTACAAGGTCATTACCTCACGACTGGTGACGCGTGATGTCTTGGGCAGAAAGTGACAGTATTTTGAGTTGTTTACTTAATTACCCAGTTGGGGATCCTTAATTACTTATTTGTTCTGAAGGAGCACGGACTATATATTCTATATTTAAGTGGTTATTGGCGAATGTCAGTGGGATTGACAAGACATATTTCAAAACAGCTTAAAGATCTCACAACGCTGTTTATTGTGTCCCAGCATAGTCTTTGTGTCACTGGAGCAAGGACTTTCACAAATAACTTCTCTGCGTTCCGGACCTATGAAGATCTGGAGTAGAACAGGGCTTCAACAAGCAATGCTTGCCACAAAAGGTGACTATGCTTGTCGTAAGAGGCGACTAACGGGATCGGGTGGTCAGACTCGCTAACTTGATTGCCACATCGGTTCCCGATTGTGCAGGTCGATGGTCATGCTGTTGATCACTGGGCTGTCTGGTCGAAAATTGATTATCTACAAACCGCCGCCATGTTGCTGGAATATTGCTGAGTGTGACATAGAACTATACTCACTAAATTAAACTGAAATTATTTGTCATTATATTTTCATTTGAATTTTAACCATATGCTTGCAAAATAAAGAAAACAAGCAAATGAAAATATTTTCGTCCACGAGCGAGGTTAGTCGAATTAAGACAGGAGTGATACTTATAAACACACTTTCATTCATTTACAACCTCTAAAACAATAAAAAATCTATGTATTTGGAGTGGAAGTGCAGATTCTTGTAGTTAGCGGAATTACGTCAAAATGAGTTGAATTTTGTGCCATATCCTCACTCAGTTACAACCTCCAAAGCACAGGAAAAGATGTATTTTGAGTAAAAGTAATTATTCTCGTATATTTTTTAAAATCCCCCTGAATTCTCAAAATTAAATCAGATCAGTTGGATTTTGTGTCATGATACTCGTAAAGTCACTTTCATTCATTTACATCCTTCAAAACATTGGAAAAGAATGATGTATTTGGAGTAAAAGGAAATATTCTCGCCCATGGGCGAGATTGTTTTTAAATCGCTCTAAATTAGCAGAATGAAGTCAAAATGAGTTGGATGTCGTGTCATGATACTTATAAATATGCTTGCATTCATTTACAAACTGCAAAACATGTAAAAAGATCTATTTTGAGTGAAAAAATATTTTCTCGCCCATGGGCCAAAATGTTTTTCGCCCATGGGCGAGAGTTTTTAAAATCGCTCTCAATTAGCGGAATTAAGTCAAATGAGTTGAAATTTCTGTCATGATGCTCATAAATGTACTTTCATTCATTTACATCCTCCAAAACACGTGAAAACTTATATTTGGGGTAAAAGGCAATGTTCTCGCCCATGGGCCAAAATGTTTTTCACCCATGGGCGAGATTTTTAAACATCGCTCTAAATTAACGGAATTAAGTCAAAATAATTTGAAATTTGTATTATGATACTTATGAACATACTTTCACTCATTTACAACACCCAAAATATGCAAAAAAATGTAAATGGGCCAAATGATATTTTTAAATCGCTCTAAATTATCAGAATTAAGTCACAATAAGCTAATTTTCGTGTCACGACACTAAAAAATATACTTACATTTATTTACAAACTGCAAAACATGGGAAAAAATATGTATTTTCAGTGAAAGTAAATACTCTCGTCCATGGGCCAAGATGTTTTTCACCCATGGGCGAGATTTTTTAAAATCGCTGTCAGTTAGCGGAGTCAAGTCAAATCGAGCTGAAATTTGAGTCATAATACTTATTAACATTTTTTCATTCATTTACAACCTCCAAAACATTTATTCTGGACGAAATTAAACACTCTCGCCCATGGGCCTGCCCATGGGGCTGTCTTTGGGTCGCTGTTCGCCCATGGGCGTGCCCATGGGCGAGCGACTTTAAATTTTCAGCTTTCGAAAAAACTTTTTTTCAATTTTTCATCCTTAGCACATATTCATAATAGCTGCATGTTTATTTTTGCCAAATCTCTTGTGAGAGAGCGGTCACAGTGCGCAGAGTTTCTGGACTATTGTGAGTCCAGAATTAAATTGTGACGTGTTGGACTCTTTCATAAGCAATAGCCGAACAATGTGGCTTATGTGTTTGGAACTTTAAAAAAGCAAAAAAAAAGAAACAAAAAAAACCCCCCAAAAAACCCAAAAAAAACAAAACAAATAAACACAAAAAACAAAACAAAAAAAAAAGAAAAAAAAAGAAGAAAAGTTCAGTTTGGAATCAAACTACTCTATTCGACATTTAACTACCTTAAATCCGTATTTTTGTCAGGACCGCATGGTCTTATAACGGTTCTACATTGTCATGTTACAAGCTGTGCCTTTAAACCTCATTTGACCATGATTCAAGTACATATTTAAGTATGCGTAAGAAGCAGTTTTAATTTTCGAACTAGATGAAAAACCATAATGTAAAAGAATCACAGCGCCCTGTCGGGAATATCAGCCAATCTGAGTATAAATTAATATTATTTAGCTTTGTTTTCACCGAGTTACAAAATCAAAACTTCTTTCTGTTGGTTGCAAAATATGTATTTGATTGATAGACAATAGGATGTTGCATGACATAGAATATCACATAACAAGTTCGCTTTCGGAAGCGAGGTGGGTGTAAATATAATACTCCTTAGGTTGTGTCACGCAAAATTCTTTTGGTTACCAATCAATTACTACAACTAGACAGTACTTTTGATATTTTTACTCGATGAAAACAAATCTAGATAGCATTTGCTGTCTTCGAAGCGAGGTAGTAGTCAGGCAATCCGATTAGTTTATACTACAGACTTCCACAACCATTTAGCACGAAGTGCGGTGACTGGTGGAAATCAATGCATAGTGACACCATCACCCGGTCCTTGTGAGCAGCCGACGGCAACGCAACGATGCCGCATGCCTTTGCTGACATCGAGGAATCAGCAAAACGACAAGTTTTTCATACACTTAATATACAACCAACTGAAAATCCTTCCACACATTACGTCACTTCCGGTACGCCGAAGTGTTTGTGCGACACAGTTACGTTTCTCTGGCGGGCGAGAGTGAAGCAGACGACTTTGTGGCAAATTTTAATCGCTTTATATTAATGAATCATAAGTTGTTTTTTTAAGAATGAATTTGGTGTTCCGCTTAACACTAACCACAAGACTTTGCAAATACGAGCTGCAAATACTTTGATTTTGTATATTTTTTATTTACTATCCACAAAATAATGGAATAGAACGTCAATGGTCTTAGTGAAAGAAAAACTTTCACATATTATAGCGGCGATGCAACTGTCAAGTTCTGTGTTGGTTTTTAATTGCCTCTCACCTGCCTACAAGGTTACAGAGGTTCGCATGAAAGCTCTCGCCCGCACCACGAGCTCCGACTCCTACGAAGAAGGCCCCTTCTGCATCTCCAACGGCTCCGTCGTGTGTGACAACCGGATGTGACAACCGGATGCTTTGCGAGTAAGATATTTAAATTGACTCAACTGCTTCGTTAATGGGCTGTTTGAGAAATAATGCATTAGCAGCGATGGGGCGTCAAATGCTTTGCCTCAGTTTTTTGGTAGTGCTAGTTAAAAATAATACAGCAATAGTTATGCAAATGTAACTCGTGTAACTCGATCTGTTATGAAAATATAGGACGGACGCGATCTAATTCAATTTCGCAGAAAAACCGAGAGTTCCTCTTTGAAACTATTCCGATATCAATAGCAGTTCTGGAATCGAACAACTGCGGATTCACGTGGCGCTACAATCCTATCCAACCGAAAAAGGTCCACATGGAACTGTTGCATGATAGCTGTCTTACATTCCACGCTATTCTACCACATTAGAGTGAGAGAGTTAAGTTTTATGCTTAGCAATATTCCAGCTCTATGGCAGCGGTCTGTAAATAATCGCGGCTGGACCAGACCATCCAGTGATTAAGGGCATGGGCATCGATCTGCGCCAATGGGAACTGATGACATGTGTGAACCACGTCAGCGAGTCTGCCCATCTGATAAAGAAGGGCCTCAATGCAAATACAATGTGCAAGGTGATACAAATAGTTTTACGGGTTTGTATTAAGGTGATCAGGGCTATGTATGTATACCATGCCAGCACCTTCAGTTGCTTTATCTCCTGAAGGAGAAAGTAGCGTCTTAAAATAAAGTTCTCGGTATTTTTTAAGGTAAGTCTCTTGAAGACATTACGTGACAGTTGATGATCGTCTATTTGTAAGTGTATTTCACTGAAGTAATATTTAAGCCCTCTGCAATTCCACGCAAGTATGTTGGTCATTTGGGTCTTGGTGGCTCAACTGGAGAGGAAGGAGTGACCTCCATATCTACCCCCGAAAGAGTTTTCTATACAAAAAAACTCCGACGGCGAAGTGGTGGAAGGGGGTGTTTTCTATCCTATTGGTTTGTCCGATGTTTGCATCCAGACGAACAGTGACTCCGAACGTACATTGAGTAACTGGCGATGAAGGTTGACTTGCTGAGGCAACGGGTGTCACATCCACGGCATGTTAGACTGACACTGTAGGGGAAGCCGCTACAACAGAACAGTGGCATTCGGTCTAGCTGCTGTCTTTTTTCCTCAAAGTATGAAATGTTTTTTTCACACTCGAATTTCATGTTTTTATACTCTTCATGCCACACATGGTGAAACAGGTGGCACATTTCTGATTTTTCTGAAATCTGGATTCTTATGGTGGTCTGCACAACGGTGACACACTATAGAATTTCGACACGACTGTGATCCGTGATCGAGCTTCTGACATTTATAACACTGTAGTGGATTCGGAACATACACATCCTTTCCAATGTTGAAATATCATGCTTTACTGGACAGTGAAATACTAGTTAGAACAAACGTCAAAAGAAAGGTGATGACACCCTCTCTCCTGAAAGTGAAATTTTACTGCTGCAGGAACAACTCCGGCGTTATGAAACAAAGACCATTCCAACAGTATTATATTGTAGCAATAGTATGAGTCAAACGTCATTTTCAAGATCGTTGTAATTACATTGCGAAGTGCATGCAAGTGTAGGTCAGCTGCTTGAACTACGTCATATACGCATGCGTGATCAAGCCTAACAATTATTGGGCATCAAAACTTCGGTGGATGAGAGAGCCAGTGAGCTAGCTTTGTGAGCAGCGATTGAATGCCTACCCTGAGAGTAGGGTTCCGAATCCTGGTTTGGGATTCTACACAAAATCCATCAACGTGTTATTCCAAATGTGGTCACCATGGTCCCAAGTATTACCAGAATGTATAAAACTGTTTTACATCTAACTACTAGTTTTACATTCTTCTCTGTGGTATTCTAGTTAGTCTTACTTCATTAGTTGACAAATCGTTATAATGTGCCATTAATTAATATGCATTTTATAATTAATTGTTCACGTCACGATATGGCTGATTATTGCCAATGTGACGATAAATTTAACTCGCTCACTCCAAATGTGGTTGGACTTCCTGACGTGGTTTATATATATGCTATACTAACTGCATAGATCGTCACTGAATCGCTGATCACTGGGACTCTTGTCCAGACACAATTATCTACTGGAATATATGTGGGGATATTGCTGATTGAGACATTAAACAGCAAACCAAAATTATATAATAAACAATTTACCATGTACTCGTGAGACAGTGCATTCTTATCAAACAAAGCAGCCATGTTTCGGATAGTCAAACATGCTGACAATCCTCTCATCCTCTAAATGCCTCTCAAGAACCTCATGCTGACAGTCCGTTTTCCGTCACTATAGATTACAGATTGTTGGTACAATCTGGTTTACTTACAGTGCACATTCCGCGAAAAAGACAAGGCAAGAATAAGATATATGGTTAGAAAGTCCATGACTTAATTACGAATGATTAAAATAAAAATCTAGAACAGTGTTGATTGCGGTGTTGAAAAACAAAACAAAGCAAAACATAAGCCGTCACCAGCAATGACTTACTTGGCAAATCATAAATCCAGAATGTTCCCATTCCACAATCACGTTTACAATCAAAATGAACATTAACAATTTACCAACCCAAGGCATGGGTAGCAATGACTACTGTGAATGAGTGGGTTTAGTTTTACGCCGCACTCAGCAGTATTTCAGCTGTATGGAGGCGGTCTGTAAATAATCGAATCTGGACCAGACAATCCAGTGATCTACAACAGAAGCATCGATCTGCGCAATTAGGAACCGGTGACATGTGTCAACCAAGTCAGCGAACCTGACCACTGGATCCCTTTAGTCGCCTCTTATGACAAGCATGGGTTGCTGAAAAAAAAAGATTCTAAGAGCGATCTTCACTGGTCATCAAACAAAAAACTGACTTAATAAACAAACTGTGAATATCTTAATGATATGCAAACCTCACACACTTTTCAGATTATTGTGCTCTGGAGCCTGACCTCCTGATCCCGTTAGTCGCCGCTTACGACAAGGAATGACTGCTGTTCTGCTATCGGCTGGTCCCAATGGTCTGACTGTACAACACAATTTTGTCTTCATGGTCTTTTGTATCAAGATACTCTTTGTTTTGATTTATGTCGTATCTTTTGTTTGAAATATTCATCAAATGCAACTGAAATCTGGACCCGTGTTCGAACACAGATCTTACAAGAGGCTGTTAGACGTTTCGAGCCTAAAATAATTCTGATATCTGCATGATAAAAGTAACTGTATGGTATTGAAGAATGGTGAATATAATTTCCATACATGTAATTTTTGACTTGCATATGTTGCTAGTTTTCGGTTATGTGCCATCTAATCATATGTACCCCTATTGAAACGGCAGAAATGGATCTGTTAAATGTAGCAGCCATTGAGCTTGTGTTTTGTCCGCCCAAATTAAATCTTTGTTCCATCACAAAATGTTATGTACGATTATGTATGATCGACGCATTTAGCTATTCATCCCACAAACGATATTTCCTATTGTCCATGGTTATAGTGAGCAGTTTACAAGCCATGCAATTTTTGCAATAATAAATGGGTTTTTTTTCACAAGTTAAGACCCTTTACGCAATACATAACATATTAACAAATAAAGCTGAAAGTTACTTTACGTTACGAAAAATGGCAACGCCTGGTACAGACTGTAGTGTTACCAGACCAAAGCTGAACTGACTTCCGTTCACAAATGAAAAGACAAATTTGTATGGAGCTACGTTGCCAATACATTGCTAAAACATTGAATCATCGGTTGCTTGTAAAACGAGAATAAGCTGAAACAATTCATTCACGCAATATATGAAACCATATTGAGTGCAATTGTGTTTTTGACAGCGAATGATTAGCAGTAATTCTTACCACACATGCACATGTATCGTCATGAAGTCATATAGTCTAATATTAGTGTGTTGCACAATTAAGACCTTAATTGCCCCACTTGCTGTGAGTAATTATCTGATACGTTGTTTGCATGTATAAACCATTACAGTTTTCTAACTGGGTATAGAAAATACGTACGTGACTGAAATTGTCTGAAATTACTACATGCTGTGAAGAAGCAGAAAATTGACGTTCCCACCCACAAATTTTCTGTATAAAAGACAAGTTTTCTTCCACTTCAGCCATACCGATTGATTGCAGAGACAGACCAACGGCAGCTTCTTCAGCAACAACACAAACATCATGAAGGTTCTCGTCCTCATCGCTCTCGTTGTTTTCGGTAAGTAAAAACTTCTTTTTTCCTTTTCTTAACACTGTTTTGTGTACCTGAGAAAATTAATAAACTATAATTTCTTCAAATATATTTTGGTAGAAATTACTGTTAGTCGTACGTCAGAATGGTTCCAAAAGGTAAAATAGCCCGAATGGATTACTTCTACGTGTTTTGAGGATCTGGTCAAAGTGTTCTCTACAAGCTCATCAATACATGCGGGAATGACTAAGAATTAACTTCAGATGTGTGACTACTGTACGCTTGCCTCTGAAGTGTACCGTGGTGACCAATTCCACAAACTAGTAGTATGTTTGTTTCGTACATAGAAATTTAATTTTCGTTATAGTAATTTTCTAATGATAGGATACTGATCTGTTAGGCCGTTGTGGTGCTTTGGACAGGTTGTTGAAACTTGTGGTGAAATCCTTCTTCCTCTGCAATAAGCGAAGGAGGAATTGAGAATTACCCGCTAATTTACTGGCAAGGAGTTTTCTCTGTACTGCGATGAACTATACGAAGTGTGAAGTGTCTTCAAAGTCGTTTTTATTGAGAACACGATGCACCTGAGCACTCATTATCAAACAATGTCCAAAAAATGTGGCTTCTTAGTTTGGAAGTGTTTGACAAAAAAAGTGGGTTCAATGGCCTCATGTACTTACAAAGGCATTCGAATCACCAACATATCACCATTATTGATAGTATTAGGACTAAAGCGTATTTGCATAATGTCGTGTTATATTTCGTTGCGTGTCATAATGAATGTGTATATTTGAAGCAGATCAATACACTTTCCTGTAAGTCAAAAACGGCAAAATGTTGTTCAAACGGGACGCGTAATGCATAAACTGGGAAATATCTTTTCGCAACCACTTCTGGAAATATACGTCATGAAAATACGACCTACGCAGTACAAATACTTTCATTTGCTTTATTTTTAATTATTTTCCACAAAATAATCTTTCACTACTGGAATAAAAAGTGAGTGATTAGTGAATGAAAAGCTTTCAAATATTTTAGTGGCGATGCAATTTTCGTTGAGAGCGCTCCCAATAGCAAGCTTTGTCTTTTCATCTCTCAGCCGCCTACCAGGTGTCAGAGGCTCGTATGAACGCCTTCTCCTGCGACCCAGAATGCTTCAGCTACCTTGATGGCCCCTTCTGCATTTCCAACGGCTCCGTCGTGTGTGACAACTGCCTCAGGGACAGGATGCTTTGCGAGTAAGATATTCAACTTCACTTAACTGCTTGACTTTGTGAATGCGCTGCATGTGACTGTAGGTCAGTTTGTGTAGGCTTTCATGCATTAGCAGCAATGGGATCCCGTTCAAGCCTCGGCTCTGGAATCTGAAATGTGCGCATTACCGTGGTACAACGATGTGTTTATTAGCAATTTGGATTCGATCACAGTTTCATAACCGAAGTTTCATAAGCCTCACCTGTTGCGGAATACGAGAACAATAAGCATGTAAAGTAACCATTGATGGTATTCAGGCCAGTGGTTTAGTTTCAGCGTAGCACTAAAAATTACGTGCGAACACTTTAGAATTGAACCCCCTCCCCCCGAAAAAAAAACAATTGTGATCGGTGATGTCAACAGAACACATTCAATTGGTTGTCATATGTTACCTGGGCGATTTCTTGTATAGTGCCGTGGCAACCGAACGCAACGTGTTTCCCGGATCATTTATAGACAAAAACGAAAACAATCTGACTCTTCAGTCCCTACTCGCTTAGCCTACAGGCAACATGATCTATTCTTTGAAATTGTTTTACCACGTAAGTATTGCATATTGTGTTATGTGCATAAACGAATATGAAAGCAGCAGAACGTTCACCTTCTATTGATTGTTACTTCGTTAAATAACCAAAATGCCTGCGACACCCGCTGTACCTGACATGAGTACCCAGTCATGACATGAGTACCCAGTCGTCCCAAACACATAATGATATAAAGATAAAATAGCGTTATCTGAGTCATGTACTGATTCCTCGCCTATTGTTAAATCAGACACCCAGGAACCATGTACCGTCTCTGCTGAGCAGGTAGAATTGACAAATATTAAGACTGGTTCCACTGACAAACTGCGGAAGCAACGTGGTACAACGATCCTTTCATTAGTAGATTTTGAACCTGGTCCTATTTGAACCTGGTCCTATTTGAACACAGATTTCCAGCTTAACGGAATCACTGCAAGATATTTTTCTTTAACTGACATGGAGCTACAATCCTCTCCAAGCGAGTAATGTCCGCACAGAACTGCTGCAAGATAGTTCTCGTTAATTAACGTAGTGCTATAATCATTTCCAACCGAATAAGATCCGCACAGAACTGCTGCAAGACTGTCCTCTTACATTCCACGTTATTCAGCCAAGTTGGAAATGTTGCGCAATGACCCATATATGTATATAAAGTAAAACTGATATGGTTAATGTATGTATAAGGTTGCTTGTACTGGTCCGATCATTTATGCTGCTATCTACATTGCACGCTTATAACTTGTCATACTCCAAAGAGTTGAAGAGGACAGTGAGATATAGACAACAATAACTGGAGTCATAGTCACTGCTGGGATTCCATAACATGTAATGTGTCGAATATCGGTCCTAGATTTGCCGTGCATATGTATTTAAACAAGTTCCTATACGTATGCAAGACCGTCCAATGGAAACCACCAGAAAGTTAACTTAATAACATCTATTGACAATCATCAACATTTATATATTTTTCCGTTTCTTTTCAGGGATATGTCTTTGACCTCAAAAGATTGCAGTGCGCCATGCGATAAATAGTGAATGAAAGTGCCTTGCAGACCCGTGATGATAACGGTTAAAAGAATAGTTGTCTCAACCGAATAAATAATGTGCATTTATCACGTGTTCTGTTGTAAATTATCAACACTGGAATTGTACTGATTCTATTCTCTCGCGATATTACAGACGGTAGTATTGTTAGTGGTTTGATCTTCTCAGGAAAACCTGATCTGCGTTGTTGTTTTTTTATTTGTCTGTAATCATGAAAACATTTAAGAAAACGTTAGAACTCATCAGAGAACACTTCGAATTATTGAAATTATCATTTATGCATATTGCCCCTTTTTGATATGGGTGTTCAAAAACATTTCTCTCTCAGTGTTCAAGATAGCACGTTACAGAATGGAGTCAAATAAACTGAGTATAGTGTTTAGTGGTTGAACCATTCACATTACTAGCAAAGTCATTTTCGGTTTGGCATGTCGTCATCCAGTCGCAAGGCAGCTCCCGTGCCTAATGAGCTGTGTTTGATGTCAAATGATTTTTGTCTAGGGTCTAGTTGTAACAACGTAAGTTCAAATAGAATGTGTTTAAACATTTCGTTATTCCAGTGGAAAAATAAAATGAAAATGGTTTGCATTTATTTTCTGTATTCAGTTTTCCGCACAAATACTCAAAATGGGGCAATATGAACAAAAGGTTACTTTTTAAGCAATTGGTCGGATCGATATCTGCATGATCAAATTCCCAAACCATGCATCAACAAGATGAGTGCACACAACCTACTCCGTAAAAGTGAACATATTGACAATTAAGGTAAAATCCATTCAGCCGTTTTCGGATACATTGCTGACAAACCCATTCAACAGTCCTCTCCAGCTAAACCGAGGTCCAATAATAAATGTAAACAGACCAGAACGTATAGGAAGGAAGCCGAACAGTAGTTTCAACAACGTCCTACAGTACATGATTTGAATATATTGAAATATTAAATGCCAAGGCTAGACACCCAATTTAACAGAATGACCGTCATTCTTGGAGTATATCCCATGATAAATTCAAGCACACCGATTTCAAACGTGTAGAACATAGTACAAGGAATAAAGGGCAGGGTTTGAAGGACACTCTCGCCAAGCTTTCATCTCCATCCAGTCATGACCACTTTCAGAAACATTTTCTTCACAACTTCTAATAACGTTTGTGATGTACTCGGCATAGAAATTACTAAATCAATCATTATATTTCGCCATAAAATACTTACTATGACATACGAAGAAATATTTAACTAAGGCCCTTCACTTTCTCCACGAAAGCTGCATAAACGGGGGCTATTTTATCACGCTTGTGAATACACCTATTCTACACTGGAAAATAACCCTACACCAGTCTGTGCATAGTGTCCCTTTTAGAAGATGCCCTTTGGCGATGTAAAGAAAGTACGGAAAATTATATTTACCGGTAAATTGACGCCCCATTCCTTTCATTGGTTGCCAAATGAAACTAGCTCACACACAAATTTGATGACGGTCTAAAACCTTAATATACATATATGGATTGATATTTATGCTTATAAAAAGCTACAAAAATAGATATAGGGAAACGTAATTAAATACGTTTAGTAAAAACGTCATACTAGTGAAAAGGAAAGTACCCAAAGATTAATGAGCAGGGTTGAAATCGTGACATGAAGTCACACTGGCTAGTTGAGTTTTAACGTTCATTTCTGCTTTCACCATGGCATCACCAGACAGTGCCAGATGGTGCTAGACGGGTGGAAATCGTGACATAGTCATAGCTGATGTCATAGTTGATAGTTGTTGACAGTGTTTCTGTCCGCTTTCGCCGCGGTCATCAGGCAACGGTGGATTGTGCTAGATTGGTGAGAATAGCGACATGAAGTCATACTGGATAGCTGACATTTAGTGTTTCTGTCAGCTGTCGCCGTAGCATCACAATACAGCGCTAGATGGTCAGAGATTGGTGGGGATCGTGACTTGATGTCATAGCTGATAGTTTCTGACAGGTTTCTGACAACGCTAGACGGTCCTTCATCAACAGTTGGTCATTTCCCCTGAAGTTGTGGCATGTCATCAGCTGTTCCAGAACCACTGATAGAGATGGTGTTTTTGTGAACACTGCACTCTGCATTGAGAGAAAATTGCTGTCTGGCCTTTTAAAGTGAATATTGCTGGCTAAGGTAAACATTCGATGTGACAACAACGTTTGTCGCTAACAATATTAAAACAAAAATAGTCTGAAATCCTGTCCTTTCCACGCATTGTAAGCATACCATTGGTATAGATGTCGAACTAAGTTAGTTAACTATTTGCTTGATGAGTGAAATCATTTATTGCCAAGCTAAAATTTGTCGCCCCAGCATGCTTAGTTCCGTAAGTGAGTGAGTGAGTAAGAAATTAACGCCACATCGGCAATTTTGCATCCATAAAGTGACGAGAAATATTGCAGATACACAATAAATACACGCAATTAAAAACCAGCCATCGACGGACTGCGAAATAGTGAGTGACTGAGTTTAGCTTTACGCCGCACTCAGCAATATTCCAGCTATATGGCAGCGGTCTGTAAACAATCGAGTCTGGACCAGACAATCAAGTGATGAACAGCATGAACATCGATCTGCACAAGTGGGAACCGATGACATGCGTCTGAACACCCGATCACGTTAGTCTCCTTCTACGACAAGCACAGTCACCTTTTATGGCAAGCATGGATTGCTGAAGACCTATTCTACCCAGTATCTTCATGGGGCAGGGAAGGAAGTAGCACTGGTACCAAAGGCAATCAGCAATAATGTCGCTATCGTGTGTGATCCCCGTCAGACGCTGGTAACGCTGCACAACATCTCCTTGTTAACCTAAAGACTTGAACAAAGAAGTTGGAAGTCGATGCCACTGGTTCACCAAATCACGCCCAAGATCCTGCTGTCTGTGGTGGAATCTTTTGCATGCGTAATCGCCAGCCCAGTTCATCCCAGATGTGTTCGACTGGGTTGAGGTCAGGCGAGCGAGATGACCACTCCATGATATCGACACAAGCGCTTTCCAGAAGGTTTCCGGTTAAAAATGCATTGTGAGCTGTAGTGTTATCATCTTGAAAGTTTAGCGCAAGAGCTGAGCTATGCTGACTGTAGAAATGAGGACGAACGGGAATGGTTGAACAATCATGAGGTGAGTGCGATCATTTACCATGAAGGCACTCCGCACCATGATGCTTTCACCCCCGAACCTGTGAACACAACAACATATACGTCGTTGCATATATAGCTAGAATGTTATTGAGTGTGCCGTAAAACTCGCTCACTCACCCTGTAAGGAGTGGCTCGCAGTCTATGAAGAATTTCTTTTCAGGATATCGACGTACCTGTCTGCAAAGGGCGATAAAACATCTAGATTATCACTAAAAAAATATACTACAGCCAAAAAGTATGGGGACACTAAAACGTTATAGTCATATATAAACTTCACCATGGTGAGGTCATTCATGCTCTAAAGTGAATGCAACTTTTTTCCCCCGCTAAACAGACGATATATACACGTTAGAAAATGCAGTGTAGGAACTGAACAAATATTCGTTGGGTTTGAGTGAAATGAAACCTTGTTAAAAGCAGAGAAAAGAAGGGTGCTGAAATACAGCTGCACCATGTTTGATTAAAAAATCAAGCACAACAAGTGCATGCGGCAAACAGACTTCCTATACAGCTTTTGTGGCAAAATGGCACTGGCAGTTGTGAATCGCTTCTGAAGGGCTCGGAACTCAACATTTTGGTCGTCTGCCTTTGATGGGCTGTGTTCTGGGTCTTCTGGCCTGTCCTGTACTTTACCAGTGTCCTGAAACCTATCCAACAGTCTATGAATGACAAGAGACACCTGAAGACGTCTTATAGATTCACCATCCTGTAACCATGCAAAGGCCCTGTTTCGTCATGGGCGCTTGACGGCTGCAGTGTGGCACGGTGAAGAAGTTGTGAGGCTTCGTTACTGTCTGTAGCATCTTTTAAAGGAAAGGAAACAAGCTGTATGGGCAGGGTGTCTTCTATAGGCACTAGGCTGCTGTGTTTGGGTATTTTAGGCTGGAATATGATTAGACATACTGATGTGAACTTCTACCAAGACCTCCTACCAAGAAAGTAGACTATGTCATGTCAACATAGTCGATGTGACTGTACTTCAAGAATTAGAGGAGTCGGAGAGTCTAGAGAAGATTTGAAGACAACCAGCGGATTGTCATTCCCGAGCCGAGCCATTGTTCGGTGAAGACAAACAGTCATGACTGGAAGACTTCACAAAGAAAGTTGAATGGTCAGTTCACCAGTTCTATGCACCAAGTCTAAATTGTTACTCAGGAGGTCTGTAGACCACTGATAATGCGTTATTATGCAATGCACTCTCTCGTGTTTTGACATTATTATTCAATCGATTCGTCGCCATCTATTGCTCAGGCTATAAATCTTAGCAAACGATTAAATGAAATCTATCACCATGAGGCGCTCACGCCACAAAACAGTATGAATTGCCATGTACCCCCGGTCTCATGGCGTCATATACAATAAAGTTTGTCTGTCTGTCAGTAGTCAGGAAGTCAAGTTCCTCAAGATGAAAGAGCGAAGGGGTACACTTAAGAGTCTGAGCCTGATCACGCCAGGTCTGAAATCACCCATCCGTAAAATGGTGACAGATTAACAGGACCTGTAGATTAAAACTACCTGTGTCAGTTAGGTTCAAGTATTCAGAATATGTCCCTCTGGATTCACGTTATTGGAAATTGTGATTTATGGTTATGTAAGTTAGAGCTGTTTATAGCATTAGGACGACAGTTACAACTACTTTGAAACTGTCCCACGATTGCTTCAAGAAAGAAACGTAATCCCTAATTTTTAACCTCAACGATCGATGAGTATTGTATTTATGTATTAATGACAGGAAAAGTGTTTCAGCTATATCCCAACAATCCAAAAATGGCCATGCACATGCATGTTTTCAGTAGCGATAAACAAATCTCCATTGATAATTGTTAAGGTTAACATGACATGTATTGTGAGGAGTTATTTCCCTTTACTCAGAGCACGGATGCACATATACGTCTAGAAATCCTGGCTAGGTGACTCAGTGGGGAAGGCAATTAAGCCTCACAGCGAGTGCATCCGGACCTCTGTATTAACAGCGTATGTTAGTTCATTATGAGTCACAATTTTACCAAAACATACGTTGTAGGCCAAGAGATGTATTTACAGCATATCACAAATCAGAATCACATGACAACATTTTAGTTGTTACTAATTAATGAGTGAGTTTAGTTTTACACCGCACTCAGCAATACTCAAGCTATACTACCGACAAGAAATAAGGGAACTATTGAAATAATAGCGAATTTGAAACTGCTTTAAATATCCACTAAATCAATTTTAGGCGTCAAGTTCAATATCGGGTGTGTCCACAATGTTGGGCAACACATTCACGGCACCTTGATGGCATACTGTTAATCAATTTCCGGATGGTTGCCCGTGGTATTGCCCGCCATTCCTCTTAGAGAGCTGCACCAAGCTGGGCCAGGTTGGCGGGTCCTGGGTGCCTGGTGTACACCCTTCGACCCAGAACGTCCCAGAGATGTTCATTTGGGGACAGGTCTAGGGACTTAGAGGGCCAGTCCAATGTCTGGATACCTTCTTGTCGGTCCGATGTGGTCTGGCATTATCATCTTGGAATACAAAATTTCGGCCGATAACTCTAGCCAATGGAGCCACAACAGGACGCAATATTTGGTCAACGTATCGCTCCGTTAATGATGACCAAATCTGATCGTCTGTCATGTGTAATCCCACCCCACACCATGACACTATACCTCCATCTCGATCATGGTCAAGAATTGCTGCTGTGGCATATCGCTCCCCGCTCCGACGCCAACGTTTTCTGCCATCTAAAACACACTAAAAGCAATACTATATGACAAATATCCATGTGAAACCAGTGAATAAATCTAAAACAGTTTAATTATAGAGGACAATACACTATAAAACGGGCTATAGATTGACAACAACTGAAGGTAGATTACCATACTATGGACCACGGGGACTTACAGTACAGGACTTACTGCTTCCTGCATCTGCCCTAGCTGGATTTACACCGTAAAGCCAAAAGAAATGCATCAAAATCAAATAATTCAAGGATACGTTATTTTACTGGGTAGCATTCATCAGCAACTTAGGAATATTTCTAATTAGTTGCAACCTTTCATGCCTTAGCTTGAACCAACAAGTAAGAAGCAAACCTGGGTGTATGATATAGAAAGAGCACCTCGTGTGGAACAATAAACATACACTTTAGTACGTTTATATCACAAGCTTTATGACAACGCACTGAACATGCACAGTGTATGAGCTGGGGAAATAGTAAGGATAGCTTTCATGCACAAAATGTATTCAGTTTTACCTTGATATGTTTAGGCTCTGTAGAAGAAGTCTCATTGTCCTTTTTTACTGATCCGTTATGTGAGTCCAAATTCATCAAATCTCTTCAACCGATGCTATTACGAATATGATCTGTAACACCTGACAGCATGCCAAGGAGTGAACAACATACAATAATAAACGGTAGCAACATTCTTTGCTAAAAAGAGAAAACAATCAGGATAGACATAAAGCTACCAAACGAGCGACCATCAAAAAGTGGAGGAAAGAGCCTTTATGCGCTGACGAAGCATTTTTTACATATGACGTTTCGAAGCATTTCTCGAAATGACCATAAACTTGGATATCACCATGGCTGGACGAAGTCTTAGAACTTATGCTGCGAATCACATAAAATATTTACTGACTTTGTGTTACTCTTTGCCGGTCATTACATCATCCAACGACATTCCTGGGAACAATGTTTTGGTTGTATATTTGATGAACAACGGTCTTTACTACAAGCTGCACACCTTGTGGATGGATTACATGAATCAAGACCAGCATGCAGTATTGCTTGAAATTATACGGGTGCATTACCGTGAGTAAAACAATGTATGTAGGGCTGTTGGAGATGCATTCATCCTGTCACGACAGTATTATGTATAAATTTATAGTATAATGTACCATTATGTGATGCGTGCACGTTATTACCATACCTTAGATAATCAGAATTAATAGGTGAGTGAGTTTAGTTTTACGCTACATATCCGATCGCGTTACTCGTCTGCCATCCACCACTTCACTAGATGATTTAGACTGCTTTGTTGAAAACAATGTAAAGGAGTTACCATGTGAGACAGAAAGATTTGGATTAACCAAAGGCCATGGATACTCACTAGGACCAATCTAACACAGTCATAGATGATTTGTTGAGTGAAATGGATTCAACACCACCCAGAAAACGCCATGCTTCGACATCATCATGCATCTCCGTCCTGTATGCTCCAAACAACATGTGTAGGCTAATAATTTGACCGCCATAAACGAACAAACCATCCAGGAGAAGATTTCAAGCAGCGGCAGCAACAGCATCAGTAGAAGCCGTGGTGGAGGAGTAGTGGAGGTGGAAATGGAGGTGGTGACGGTGGAGATCTCTTCCTAAATGGTTTGTTCGTTTATGATGGTACAAGCTTAAGTTTGTTTTCAGTAATGTTAATAACAAATGCTCAAACCATTTCATCTTTGTACAACCACTTGACACTCTTTTTGAGATATTCAGTGACTGTCAGTCCTCAACTGCTTACTACTTCCTGGCTTTAATTCCGGACAGGATCTCTTCACTCAGCATAACGGAAGCTGACCACGTCTGATTTGTTCCTTGTGTACCAAGTGGTTAAGAATGACAGCATATTTTAAAGTGTCTAGAAATGCCTTTGCTTTAACAAAATGCGCTCTGATATGGGCTTTTGATCTAAAATATAACAACTAAAAATAACATATAATTGACATAGAATTTTATAATATCCAATATAAGATTGTGCTGCGTGATCACTCGAGTCAGCAAACTCATACCCCTCATAACATAACTGAACAAGAATTGAAAACATAATTTCTGAATGGCCCACTGATATTGAGTGACAGAGTGAGTGAGTTACGATTTAACATCACATTGGCAATATTTCAGCCATATCTTGACGAGAACATTTGTTTGTGTTACATGGTAATTTATGGTAAATTATACAAAAGAAAACTGTCTTCGATGGACAGTAAAACCAACTAGAATATCAAAATATCAAGAAAATTAAACTAACATATATCTCTAAAATAAAACTGCAAATCAGGACAATTCACTATGAGAAAAGCCGAGGGTCGCCAACAACTGAAAGTAGACCACCACTCTAGGCACCATGGGGACTTTCAGTACTGTGGTCACCTACATGGACCCCATCTGCATTTATATCATCCCCTCAGCCTCTGGCGATGGTACTGATAGTTAGCCATAATAAAACCACAAATATCCAGCGATTGAAAACGTGGGTAAAGCTAAATATACTTTGAAGGTCTTGGGACCCTCTCAAAGGGATAATATGTTTATAGTACTTTAACCGCCGGATACAGTCGCAAACAATTCGAAGCCATTAATTTAACCTAGTAAAATGTATCTATATACAAAACATATTAATCAGAATTCATCAATGAAATCAACTGAGAACTAACAGTGTTAAATAGATCCTTACCTGTTTTTACAGTAAAGGTTTTATCCCTTTTGTTGCAGAATTCACCACAGTCAAGAACGAATATCAAGTCAGGGGCAGATGGAGTCATGGGGTCTCATTTTCTCACACCTAGAAATGAGCATACATTTCGTCACGCGGCTCTGTAATCAAGCAAACTAGCAGATATTACTGTGACACGTCAACCCCGGAGTCACACACATGGTTCAGAAAGAGGGATGCATGTACAAGGGGGTCATAAAATACACACATGTGTGACGAAAAACATTAAGTCTCAATACATCCCTGTACAGCCAGTATGTTAGTAAACATGCATACTTTTATACCTTCCACTACAGTATATCTACAAACGTATTAGTTCATAACGTCTGAATGAAATGTGAAAATACATACACTATTCCGACCCGTGACATGCATCACAACATGTGCACTGATCGTATTATGTGCGAGTAAATATTGAAATTGCGCGGGGAATGATGTATGCTTACTATGTTTACACTATGAGACTTGTTGCACTGAACGTATTGATGATATTTTTGTTTTGCAATTCCTATGCCAGAAATATTTGAGGGAGTCTAAGCACCGATTTTACCCAGCCTTTATAGATTTTCGTAAGGTCTTCGACCTGGTAGACAGGCATAAACTATTGTATTTATTGCATAAACGAGGTGTTCGTGGTAAGTTCTTTTATATTTTGAATAGTATGTATAAACAGGTGAAAGCGTGTATTAGATCCGGTAATAGTAGATCAGTTGTGTTTGACACATCCTCTGGTGTACGGCAAGGATGCATGCTTAGTCCTGTACTGTTCATCTTCTTTATTAACCAACTTTCTAACGAATTTAGACAGCTAGGGTTAAGGGGTATACATGTGACCGGAAGTATTGAAGAAATTATTATGTTAATGTTTGCTGATGACATCTCTTTGATTGATTCAACTGTTATTGGTTTACAGAGAAAACTCGATGCCCTTGCTAATTATTGCAGAAAGTGGGGACTTGAGGTTAATTTAGAAAAGTCAAATATTATTGTTTTTAGGAATGGAGGTTACCTGAAATCAGTTGAGAAATGGTATGACAGGGGATCTGAAATACAGATTGTAAGTTACTATAAATATCTTGGAATTGTATTTTCGTCTAGACCATGTTGGTCCAAAGCCTGTGAAACCTTAGCTCTACAAGCCACTAAAGCGCTTTTTCGAATACAGAAAATTTGGCGGAAACACCGAACTCTCTCCTTTAATAGTGTATAAGATTTTTTACTCTAAAATTATTCCCATTTTATTGTATGGATCAGAGATTTGGGGTTTTACAAATAGAGATGTAATTGAGAGTACAAGGAAATTTGAGAGAGTACAAAGAGATTTATAGGTATCAGTAAAACTGTTTCTGTTTCTTGGTGAATTATTCCATCATATTATCATGCTAATCCATCACGTGCTAAATATTATCAGTTACTGACATCAACTCACTATAAACATATACCAGCTTTACGTATCTATTTGAAATGAAACTTACCAATTTAAGTATATTGGCAGTACACAACCCTCCACTCTTTGTACACCGCAGTGCACTGTTTCTTTTGAATATTTAATGTACTTTAGGCCATGTGATCTTCATACTGAAATAAAGTTGTCATTGTCATTGCACTGAACGTATTATGTATGCCTAAACTGTGGACAGACGACCAGTGTACCCTGGACCGAATTCCTAAATGTACCCTTCGCAAATAAAGCGTTAACTACTGTGTTAACTCACTCTTCCCTTGCAGAATTTGGCAGAACGTGTCATTTTCTCTCGTTCACAAAATATAGTGGGAATCCGTTACGGTATATTCGAACTAAAAAAGCTCTCACCTCTTGTCCTGAATGGATTCCTAACTCCCCTAAATGATTATAACTCGTCTTTTGGTTTCCCATGGGAACAAAGCGGCGCGGCAGTCCGTCTTCCAGCGTTTAAATGAAATCGTTCCCAACCATCATTAAGCATTATTGGAATCAGGTGTCCAAAATGTCAAGGAGTATTGTCTCGTTATTTCAACTACTTTCACGTTATTTCGATATTGCCTTGGTAGTTGAAGTATCTCTCCCTATTGCTCGAAATTTCAAGAATTTTCTTGTAACTATCTTTCAAAAAACTTCACAGTTCGAAACTAATTCGGAACGAGACAATACATTATAGTAAAATATTCCAAATGTGGAAAAAAACATCGAAGCATTAAGACAATAATCAAAGCAATGAGAAAATGCTCAAAGAAACGAGAATATGCATCAAAGGCTGTCAAAGGAACTTGAAGTAACGACAAAATACGAAACAACGAGAAACAAATCGGACTACCAAGACATTTCATTTATCAGGGCGTAGAGGACGTACATGGGAAAGACTTCTCTCATTTTGGTCGCATGTGGTTTCTCGTTCTTCAATTGCACACCACCTCCCCATAATAATTAGAAACATCTATAGATGCAAGGGCAGTCGTACTTTTTCTAATATAACACGATCATCTGTTAATGCTACAAGTGATGATACCCGGATTTTGACAAAGGTTTAAAGTGACCTGCCCACTGGTTGGATTGATACTCAGATCTATTCAACTGCGCAAATAAATGCTCACTACCGTCAGATAGAAATGCGAACAACTATTTCAGAGAGTTGACTTTCATCCACACGCCGTGCGTAGCATCAACGCTCAAATATATAATTGGAATGATGGCCTCGACTGTACTAAATTAGACGGTGCATTGGGTGTTCACATACGGAACAGATACATTTCAAACAATTTAGGTCTATTTAGGCTGAAGTTCCCCTTAGTCATCTGCAACTTATAGGTCAAAAGTTGACGAGATGAGAGTGATGGCTGTACAGTCGTGCAATGCTTTTCGAGGTACTAACACTGTCACTATCCAGGTCATCAGCTGGATGCGGGTATACAAACGCTGCAGTGAAACTGATATATGCCCCTATATACATTATTAAGCTGCATGTGACCTGGAAATTGAACATTGGATTATTTGTACGCGTTCAGAAACATGGAATTTGATACCTTGAAAAGCTTGATCTGCTGTGGATGTCTGTTTTTGTGCTTTGCAGTTCTTTTTGAGAGTAAGTATATTAGTTTAGTCGTCTGTGGCTGTGATGGTTTATTTCTGTCTGCCATCAATGACATGACTCATGCATTTAAAAGCATACTGAGACGTTAATGCCATGCATATCCTTTCCATTTTTGAACCATTTTTGTTTCTGTGAAATGTGGCATCTGTAATGTGATTGGTTAGAAAGCATACAAGCACTTACATTTTGCCGATGGAAAGAATGAGTGGCGGGTGTCATCTGTTGAGCTGGGCTGGCTTACCATTTTGGCGATATTCAGGAATTCGCTTATAAATGTTTGTGATTCTTTTGCCTTTTTGGTCCAACGGAATCAATTTTGTCAGGTCCAAACTAGTTATTGTATTATTTTTTTCATGACCGGCCTCCATTTTTAACATATTCACCCTTGCAAGGTGACCATTTTTCGATTCTCAATATAACTGTAAAGAGACAGCCTTTAACAAACTTCACCCATTCAGAAATGATCTTCAGTTAAGAATCAATTACACGAGAATCGCGTTGCCAGACTGTTAATGAGGTTGAATATGTGTTACCATTTCTCGATGACGTGAATATTCTACACTGATTTTAACTAACGGTGATGCAGCTGTAATATTGACACCTCATGTGATCAGCAACATGCACGCACAAACCTACACTGTGTCCTGGATTTGGAAACCATTGGTTGATTGAGTCCCTTTTCCGTGTGCGGAGTTTTGTCCTAAACACTATTAGAATCAAGACTCCAAACTCTTACACAGTACGGTACATAGGGGAACACGTAGTCTAGTTATTAAGTAGTTTCTATTCGCTGTGCTGATATACTCCCAATATGGTGGTTCTGCTGCTTTGTCTGCTGCTTCGTCTCTTGCTCAATGTAGACTAGAGGATGCAACTAGAGCTAGTCAACTTGAAGTCCTGGGTTCCATTCCCACCATGGACAATACGTGTGACGTCCATCGCTCATTCCCTCCCATTAACTGGTTTTTAACACATGCTAACCCTTTAGAAAATCCTCTCCCTTTGTGCTCACCTCCGACAGCAACATACATGTGATGAACTGACATGCCACATATGCTCGAACAGGATCCAGTTATATCTTGCATTACAATGGTTAATGAAATATACAGGAGTCAAACACCGGCGTAATAATTACGATTCTTCCGATTTTCGCCAACCAAGGGCCCAACCGGTATTTCTTTCTGAAAGGCCTAGTATGGTGATCTACTTTCAGTTCTTGGCAATCTGTATCCTGTCTTTATATTGTATTATCATTCATAGTCAAACCATTTTAGATTGAATTATTAGTTTCTAATTCCTCTAAGTGATAAGCAAGTTGATTTACTGTCCTTTGGAGAGAGGTAGGTATGTTTTCTAACTTTGTATTTATTCATCCATACTTTTTCTTAGTCACGGTATGGCTGAAATAGTGCAGTTGTCACTTTGAATTTTAGCTCACTTACTCACTTACTTACTAAAAGGCGTTACCGACTTTGTTGAGTGGTTATCGTCACACTGTCAAGCATTTTATACAGGATTATGTTCACAATGAAAACGAATGACTCAAATACACATTTGCGTCTTGTAGTTAAAGCAATTTTGAAATTTTGTGGCATAAATATGCATGGATATCTGAAACTTGTACAATGAAGTTTGGGCTGAAATATTATGTGAAATTAATACTATCAGTTTCATGAACACGGGAAGCTAGAGACCAGTCACTTACTTATCATAAAAAAAGTTCGATGCTTGACTGGCGATGTATATCCTTCTCCTTAATTGCAAAAAAAACCTCTTGAGGGACGTTTCTTTTTGAAACATGCAAATTCTGGGTTACAGTCACTCACGGCAAGGACGCAGAGACAAGCGCATGTTACAGCGATGTCAACAGATGTGGTCAACATTACATCTCCTGTCCAGAGGGTCATACGGTGATAGTGACCAACGCCCGCTATGCTCATCAGTCAAGAACCACTACCTGCAGCAGAGCCAAGTTGACCACTTGCACTGACCGTTATATCAATGCCTGCTGCAGGCCAACTGGACGACAGTGTTATAATCCTTACTCTGGGATTGATGCAGACAGGCTTCTTCGTTCCTGCTTGGGATCCCGCACCTGTGACCATATGACGCCACAAACGAACCAGAATTGTGGCAAACTGAAACTGTCTGTGTCAACATTCTCTGTGGTGTCTCATCGTTGTGCAAAAGGTAATATATTGAGTTGGTATGATTCTTGAGAGGCATGCATATATATTGTGAAGATGAGTATATGGATGGTAACTTCTTCTCCAGTGGATAACACAATGTTTCTTAGTTACTAGTCGATCCTTCATCGTGTGAACGGAAATAACCAGAAGAAGGGGGAGAAGTAGCCCAGATTGGACTATACCGGAAGAAAGGGCAAGATGTAGCCCAGAAACGTCATGTCATGTCAAAAAAGAAATGATTTGCCATCCATATACTCGCTCGTCCTAAATTGAGTTGGTTTGATGTTTAATGCCTTTCTAAGCAATGTTCATCCTTCATGACATCAATCAGAAACATTATAAAGGCTGCAACAGGATGTACCCCTCTACGTCGTGGTGATAGGATGACATGAATCAACCATATCGGCGATGCTGATCACACGATCCCCCTAAACGCCTCCTTGGACATGTTCCAAGATCAGTTAAAGTGATTTGGACACCTTTGTTACTTAAGGATTGACTGTGTGTTTCTTTCCTTGCATAGAGGTATGAAATTAAAAACCAATGTGCAAACTGTATGAATCCGCGCGTAGCGGCTTCTTACAAAAGTTTGCACATTGGTTAATAGTTTCATACCTCAATGCAACGGAAGAAATTCACAGTCAATTCTTATAATTAAATTCAACAACAAATACTACAGGCTTTCAACAATATTTCTTTAAACATAATCAAATTCATCGAAACAGGTATCTTTGTTACCTCCGATTAACTATTTCGGTGTACGAATTCTGTAATGGCGTGACATGACTCAGGTGACTCATTTACATAAAATGACACGCCTACCAAACCATTAGCCAGTCAGCATAGAGCACCCCCAAACAGCTGTCAATCAACCAAGCTAACATCGGGTGGCGAATCAGAACGGAACAACACAACGTGACGCGTCCCGGTAACAGCGAAGTTTCAAGTTCAAACATTTGAATTATTACCAGCGAACTGAAAGACTCAGTTTGAAAAGTGAGAATTAGAAATGAACCCCGATGACATGAAGTTAGTGGAACTGAGATTGTTAGTGGCAGCAGTATTTGCGCAAGTGGAAAGAGGCTGTGATGTGACTGAAATTGCGATGCCATGAACTGATGTTCCATCGTGCGCATGCTCTTGTCGAGGCGTTACAACGTTATTTACGTTCACATATAATTTTGAGTCGTTTGTTTATGTTCATCACACTGTATCACTTCAATGTTTATCCAAAGTTCATTAGGGTACCTGAGTGCAAGGGAATTCCCTCGCCGTGTAAAGGTATTCCCCGACATTCCTCAGGTCCGAAAGTAGTCCGGTTCGGTGGGCGTGGCTTAGCTTTTTAGATTCATTGGGAAATGAAATCAAAAGAAATGTTCCCAGTTAAGCAATCAGATTGCCAGAATTTTAATGAACACAATGAAAATTTAATTATTCGTCCGTGTAAGATACTGCAGTGTAATATTTGTACGGCAGTATTACACTAGTGTAATACCACGAGACGCATGACGGCATAACGTTTCAGTGTTATGACGTCACAACGCTAATGCTACTGGGGCAATGGTACTAGTCTTTGCCTGACTCGCGGACTGCAGTCATCACACTGTGGGCAATTTCGCCACAGATTCTGGCAATTTATGATGGAGAGTAATACTAACAGACTACAAAACTCGCTTCCGTGAAGTACCATTTTTATTAAACTCGTGAAAGATACCAGATCATTAAGTCGTTTACTAAAAATGGCATTAAAGGTCGTTTAGTATCCTCTATATATGAATTATGTTTATTAGATGTATTATTTCGGACCCAACGTTTATTCGTAACTGTCTTAAATGGTTCCAAACTTCCAGAGCGAGATTCTGGGTTCTGGTTAAAGCGCTGATAACCCGAGTTCCATTTACCATGTACAAAAATGCATTTTGTCTTTAAAACAAACAGGCCCGAACACCGAATTATCATTACTACAGAGCGTGGTGAAAGTTCCTGTCGATTTGTGGAACGCGTATCATGGCATCATTTCCTTACTGAACCTATGCAAGGAGCTTATGCTGAATTTACAGTATTTGTATTCACAGTATTTCCACAATAGTTTTTACTACTGGTATTGTACAAACACTTCAGTTGATGTACATTGTCTTTCACACGTGAAGACTTTTAAGATCTATTATCTTAACGATATATTTTCGTTATTCAATCAGATGAACTTATCATCGGCTATGATGTCGAGACAATGCTGACCAACAACATAGTGTACCTACTCTATCGGACCCCTGCAACTAAAACAAAACTTGGAACAGCGAAGGTTTACGGATGTGACGTCACAGGACCGGAAGGAGCAAGTGTCAAGGTCAGGGCGCTGGATGTGTCGATGGTGTCCGTAAATGGAGGACCGTGTTCAGGATTGGAAATAGAAAAAGATGGCGATGTGACTTTATTTTCTTGTGAGAGGACAGACCTGAGATTCTTGTCAACGCTGTATGACGGCGCTGTACCTGTTGCTCTTAATATCGTCGACGTAGGAGGGACCCCACCTCAGGCTGCTTGGGTCCTGTTGGAAGGTAAGCACGAAAGGTTGTGTTGTCTCATGAGTCACGAAGTGTGAGTACGATTCTAACTGAACCGACTGGAAATGACAATAAAGTAAGCACCGTTTCCTACGGTCTGTTCAGAATATTTCACGCAATGCAAGTAAGTACACTAACGATTTCAAGTTTGAATGGTCCTAAGCAATAGGAGAAACAAGACGAAAGGACAAGAAGCGGTCCAGAAACGTTGTGTTTTGCAATGACTAAGACGTTGCAATCCATAAACCTGTCTTACATGAGAATCCTGGTTTCAAATGCCGTCCTGGAACTCGAAAAATGCAATTTCAAACATTTGGTGAACGTTTAGATTTTATTCGCTTGACATGACTTATGTTTGGACATCTGTTACCGAATACCTGCCATTAAAACCATTATGTAGTGATAGCTTTCACATGACATACACTTGTTGTATAGCAGAACATGAGACTTATTCCTTGCATCTTAAAAACTGCATATTGAACGTTTGAAATGGTATATTAGATACCACACTGTTATATAAATACTATGAGCATGCAAGCATGATTGATGTCAACAGCAACAACAACACACTGTACACTCTGAAAAGGAACAATGATCCATTACTACTTTCCTACATATTGAACTGTATTCAAGTGTAAAGTTTGATCAACTTGCCTTTCTGGGGTGAATCACTAAATGTTCAGAGGCGTAGCTACCATTGTGGAAGCCCCGACTTACACATGATTGTTGCTGGAAAGGTTGGACAACCACACAATACTCTCTAGAGTACTCTGCACCCTACCAGGGTCTTGTTTCACAAATCTCTCTCAAGCCTAAGACCCCACAACTTTTCTCGTAGCTCTTGTACCTGGCAAACTGCAACATAGGAGGTCCAAATGCTACGAGAACAGTTAAGAGATCTTGGGCTTACGAGAGCTTTGTGAAACGGGGCCCAGACTTATAACATGAAAGAAATGGCTTGCTACGCGCCTGATGTTCCTAATTTGGCATTTTACCAATACAATGTAGGTGTAATTATACGTAATAAAATGGAAAACCTGATTCTTGTCAGCACAAAATTATATGTTGTAACAGGATTGCAACTTAGAGGGCATGTTTCAAGTTACAGAGAGAGCAGAGGGCTCGAAATGCCTTTCATAGAAACACTTCACAGTTATCGTTTCTGTCAAGTAGCCATGTTCATGTTTTGTATCCAGGCCGCTGTGCTACCAGCCGACAAGTCCTAATCGTGTAACGACAAAAGTATCATACACAATTACTATACAGAGCGCCAGATGTTGTTTTAAGGTTTGTTACCAATGTTGCCTTAAACCCGGTCGGCATGAAGCACTGTCTCAGTCCATGCCGTTTCACTCTGCACATGGCCCATGTATCTCAGGTGGCAGGAAAGTTTTCGATATAACATTCCGTTTAGCCCAGTTGTATAAATACATAACAGAGCTCTTCACAAAACAAATGCTTTGCCTATACCTTGACAAACCAAAACGTAAAGACTTAACTAGTGTTGTAAGTAAGGTGAGTGAGTGAGTTAAAATCTATCGTCACATCGGCTATATGTGTTGCAGGGAGAGGGAATATTACCGTTGATTGTGGTAAAATACGAGAGACTCGGGAAGTTCCGGTTTCTACGTCAACAACAACTGGAGCATCGACCTTGACATCGACGCAAACAACATCAGCGTCCTCTACCTCTCAGTCAACACAGTCAACGACAACAACGACAATATTGGATGTCACGTCAGCAACAGGTGAGGTTACGGTAAAACTGATGACAGTGAATATTTCTCACCACAGCTGGCATCGTTGGTCAACACGATCTCTGAATAACGTGGTGAGGGTCTCAGTAGGTTCCAAATATACTGAACAGCAAAAGAAACCCAAGCTTCGAAAACATGAAATCTCATAAAAGTAGGCGTCCATATTAATCTTTTCTATTTAAAAACAGTTGCGTTTCTTTTGCGTTTCAGTACATATCGTCCTAAGAGTCTTCTGGTGTCCTTTCTTTCTTGCGAGTGATTTGTGAGATGTTCTGTAAGCAGGCTCAATTTGATTGCCAAAGTTGCTATATTATGACTATCGTATGATTATTACCATTGTGTGTTCATTACCTATATTTTGAATACTATATAAAGCAACTGTTGTTTTCACGAACTCACAGGAAGAACTAATTTTAGTTCGTTAACACCATAGTTTGCTGCTGTGACTTGTAGCCTCAGATTCTAATTCCGCTGCAACATATGGGGGTTTATTGGCACTGGTATCCTTCTAAAAGTCCTCCTCGTCATCGTTATCGCATTGATTTATCAGTTATAGTCTCCGTGTTCCATTTTTGAATCCTCTTAAGTTTTCGATAATCGCGTTTATTCAAATACTGTTACCAGTGGCGAGCACTTCAACAAGCACGACTTCCCCATCAACGACACAGACCTCTGAACCGTTACCAGAGACGAAACCAGAGCCGGATTCAACCTCTGAACCGAGGAGCACCACCGACGATACGTCATCAACCACCCAATCCGTGACATCAGCAGCTGAACCAAATCTAGTGGTGAAAACAGGAGGGGCCACAGTAGTGAAAGGTATGTTGAAGCAACTCACTAGCCGTTTTGTGTATAGTTGTCTTGTAATTGTACTGTTTGGTGACTGTCATGGATACATCTTTTCACAGCAATTAACGCACAAGCACTCAATCTACAATGCTTCGCCACGATATGGCTAGAATATGTGACTTGAAATGGTAACTCGCTAAAATGCCTGTGAGGAAATAGAACCGATGATTAGACACATTTAAGTCTGTCATTGTATACACCCGACATTGTTGCTTTTTCGTCTATTTTTCCCAAGTTCAACACCATTGAATACATAGAATGGAACATTAAATATTTTGGGGATGAGAGGGGAACCGTTCAAGGGATGTTCAGGGGCTTTATTTGCTTTTTCACCTGGAGTTTTGAAAAAACGTGTTTTGTATTACTTGAAACGATCAAGTGCCTTACATCACGGGCAGAGGACTTTGGGACACGATGACAAGCACCAACCGAGTCAGCCAGCCTGACAAGTCTGGTAAGACTGGCTGACTGAGTTCAGACATATCATTGTTTTCAAAATGGGTAGACTGTTCTTAGTATCATTCTCGGCTGTCAGTCATATCCAGACTCAGCGCCCTTTATCGAAAATACTGCGGCGCTGAACAGCCAAGAACATTTTTGACAAAGTCTTTTGAACAGTGCAAATGCTACCCGGAACATTTTTGTTATGTATTAACTTTTCAAAGCATTTGTAATTAGCTGCTCAAATCCATGTTTCAAATGTATGCTTGTTTGCGACAGGCTTTATATTTTGATATAGTCGCTGTATCTTTTCAATTTTGACTTGCAGCCTCAGATTCTAATTCCGCTGCAACATATGGGGGGATTGGCACTGGTATCCTTCTGCTAGTCCTCCTCGTCATCGTCATCGCCGTCCTGTGCTACCGCAGGAGAAGGTCAGGCATCTATGTCTCATTACTACTTAATGCCATTGTAAAATTCCATTCTCTTTGAAGACAACTTTGTAACAAATGGACAAACCATGTAAATGAGTACCAGTTGAAAGAATCAGGTTTACCACCGATTTGAACAGTTATGTTTGAGAACATCGCTCCTTCGCAGGAGATGCAGATCGTAAGCAGGGTATCATATGAAATGAAAGACACTGATCTTGGCCCATACTGGTAAGATCCGTGTAAGAATTGTTTTTCAGCGACCCACGTTTGTCGACTAACTGGTGGTCAGGCTTGCGCACTTTGTTAACACATATCATCGTATTCAAACTGCTTAGACTGATTCATGATGTCAATCACTGGATTGTATGATCCAGACCCGATTATTAAGTCGCAATTATCAAAGCTGGAATCTTGCTTAGTGCGGGGTTAGACATCACACGAACAAAAAGAAGCATACGGAGGCTGAATTTGGAGCTCGATCCACAGATCACAGTTAAGTCACTCTGAACTCACTGTGTAAAACTCTACACAGTAGATTACCTGCCTCCTAACACTTTTTTTTATAATGATGATTGCATAATTGTGACATTATGGTCTGAAAATATATTCGGGACATACTCCGTAGTGACATCAGGGGTACTTGTTTCCCTCAATATTCAGTACTCAAAATTAACGATAATTGCATAATGGGTCTCGTCTTCAAATGAGTTCCAGTGTTCCCATAGAAATTGTTTCGCTTCATAGTAGGTTAAACGATGATACAATTATTGCTATTAGATGCAGATTGCTCACTCTGGCGAGCCGCGGTTTGCTAACAGAATTGTAGGGCATTCACAAATGTCATGACTCATGGCACCAAAGGCATGACCTTTGATTGCTAAAATGAAAAACAGGTTGATATGTGCATTAAACGGATTTAGATTACTTTCCGAACCTGCATAGCTGATGACAGAAGTGACCTTGTGTACAATACAACTTTTATGGAATTTCTGTAAATGCTATAAAATAATTAACAGAAAGTCATGCTATTCCTAAATGACCAAAGTACTTAAATGCAACAGTTAAGTACTATATAATTGCAATTCTGTTGAGGGGCGGTGGGGTAGCCTAGTCGATAAAACATTTGCTCGTCTCGCTGAAGACCGTGGTTACATTACTCGCATGAGTGCAAAGTGCGACGATCATTTCTGGTATACCCCGTCGTGAAATATTTGGTGACATATTGCTGTGGCCAGCGTCAGTGGCTGTGGTCAGTTACGCACATTCATTGTGAATATGTTGCAACGGTCGATGTCTTTTTATAACTGACACTGCATTGTCTTGTCCACTGTCGAAGAATTAATGCTTTTTACAGTAAAAATGGGGAAACAATAATATATATGTTGAGTGGGTTTCAAACTTACGTTGTCCTTCATTAATGCAAATGGCAGAGTTAGGATAAGATTTAGATTGTTTCTGAACACTCCTTAAAACACGATGCTGTAACCGGGTTTTTCTTCAAGACACAGGCGTTACCGAAGTAGAAAAGTTGAGGAAGAACGCAACATCCCCGATGGAGAAGAACGTTCATGGGACAAGATGGACGGAGACAGAGGAAGAGACGACTCGTCCAAAGGAAGACCATCGCCAGGTCAAGGTCACAAGGGAAGCAACACAAGCAATAACAGTTCTCTGAAAGCTCCAACCAATCGCAGTGGAGGCAGACAGATAGGAAGGAAGGAAAGGGCACTACTTGCCGCCTCGGAAGGTGGCCCAAACGCGTCACCACCCCGTGTAAGTCAACCACGGGACTCAGATGGGTATACAAATGCTGGAAAGCCTTATAGCAGTTCCGACAACCCTTCGGGGGATTTTTACGACAACCCAGGGTTTAAGACGACAGTTGAAAGCATAAAGATATTTTGATAGAAAACATGTTTTGATAAAAGGTTGTGTAAGGTTGAAATATGTCTGGTTTGTTTCGTCTTAGTGCATGGGATGAATATATGTAATATTAAAGTGTCTTCATGTATAAAATGACAATGTCTAAATTCAAATATGTATATCTGGTGTTGCGGTGAGGTAGCCCTGTGGTTAAGGCGTTTGCTCGTCACGCCGAAGCCCCGGGTTCGATTCCCTACATGGACACAATGTGTGAAGCCTATTTCTGGTGTCCCCAGCCGTGATATTGCTAGAATATTGCTAAAGGTGGCGACATTAATGAACGCTAGGGCGGTGCAAAGATCTAAGGACGTCCAATTACAGTTCATGCCAGAACGACCTTTCACAGCGTCGCTTGTAAGATCTCGAGGGTTGTTTAACCATGGAGCTTCGAAAAGGTTAATTGGACATTCCGAACGAAACGAATGTTACGGACATTTGAAACCGTTCGTGAGAAATACATGTACTATTCAAATTTCGATTCTTATAAAATAACTGGGCGCCTTTCAGTATAACCTTACATTCTTATTTGTTATTACCTACAGCCCAAATATACTGGACAAAAATCGTTATCCTTAACTTATTGTGACCAGTATATATGGCGAACAGGGACATGAGTTATTGTATTATTGTATCTTGTATTTGTATTGTTTCTTGAGTGGGTGTGTGGGTGGAGTGAGGAGGTGGGTAATTTGATCAGAAACTCGACACAAGAAGGAAATGACGGAACGGATACCTCATTATCAGTTAAATGCAGGCATCAAGGAATTTCCCAGCTGTATATGAAAACCTTCCACTGAAAGGTTGCTTTGGGTAGCTGAGTAGGTAAGCAATCGCTTGTCACGCAGTACGTCCGAGTTCGAGTCCCAAATGGGTTTTATGAAGTTCATTTTTGTGGCCCCACAATGATATGGCTTCAAAACCTTCTGAAAATTCAAGTTACACATTAGTGAATTCTTTGGCGTTCAATCGTGGATGTATAACAGATGAGCGGTCCTGTTGGTACAGATAGAGATTGTCATTTGTTGCATGGCATAGTTCATGGGGAAGTAAACTACCAACACACATCCGTGTCCATTTACGAAAGTTGACACCCACAGGTGCCCTAATTAAATTGGTTGTTTGTGCACACAACTGTTCCAGGACAAGACGTTTGATACCTGCAACGACAACAGTGGAGGTAACACCGTCTCCTTTCCTCTAAAAATATCCTCATTACTAGGGATGTAATGATGGAATGTAAGTTTTCAGTCCCCGATAGCAACTCATCTATTGTGGAAACGATCGATAGTTTAGTTGACTTCCGTTGATTAATGCTCAGCGTAAAACACAGGAAGTAGTAGATTGGTTCGCTTTCATTCAGAGTTATCCGCCCCTTTTATATGACCGTTTACTGGATCTGTGTTTGAAGTTTCTTGCCAGTTATCAAAAGACGCATAAAGTACTTCAACCTGATCTTTTTCATATAACTGTTGGGAAATTAATTCAAGGACATAAAACCACGGATTGGACAGATGCCGGTTTTGACAGCTCCCATTGTATTGCAATAGTAATGCAATAGTTGGTCGCAATACATCTCCATCACAATAGTTTGTTGCACTCAATAGTCACCCCTGTTCAGAAAAATGGGGTCAGAATATGGCATGCTTTATTCATGTATCTGAAGTATATACCCGTGATATAAGACCTAAGATACGAACACAATGTCTTAAAGTAATTCACTTTTCGTATGTATCTATGATAATAGGAATGTGAAATTTATAAACATTGTCAGGTATTGCCTACAGTATGACAGTATGGAGAATTATTTAACAAACTGGTTCCCAGAATTATATTATGACAAGTCATAACATGTCGCGGAACTTAATGTTAGATAATTTGAGTTGGATATGAGAATAAAATGTTAATTGACAAATTGGTTTGACAACTGCGGAAATTATTCCCCTTATTACAAAGATATGGATTAGCTATACCTCATCATATGTACATAGCGCTAAGCTCCGACCACATACTTCATCCAATACCATTAGTGAGTATTCACATTGAATATGGCGTTGTGTATATACTGTGTCTGTATACATTCATGGCATATGCCTTTCATCAAGGGCATTCGTTACTAAATGTTAAACTTGTACATATATATGCAGAAGAAATGCAATATTTTTAAACTACACATTTATCTTTGTAGATAGTGAATGTTTAATAAATTTGTGTTTATACAATGTTTATGACTGTTTTATTGTTCAGGCAATGAAACCCTGCCTGTGTTTTGAGATTCTGAGGGCAAGGGACGAGTATATACTAAGCACGTAAAGGAATCCTCGTTTTATTCAGCATCCCTTTATTTCGATGTCAAAACATTGAAGAAACTTTCTGGTTTTCTACGTTTTTACACGTAGCATTTTTTTTATCTTAGGGTATGACTAAACTTTCTTACAATCACCAGTGGTTGAAAGTATGGTGTAAATCCAACTAGGGCATAAGGGGACTAGGTGGTCACACCAAATGATCTGGTTGAACGTCATCGTTTTACCGTGATCGATGTTCATCGTGTTATTTACTGGATTGTTTAATGAGATTATTTGTAAACGAACGTCATGTAACATTGCTGCTTGGTGTATGTTGTATTAAACATATGTAGCGGCCATAAAAGTTCCGAGTCATTCGCTGGGATTCGAGCCACAGGCCTGAACCTTCTGACCTTCCAAAGAAGGCCATCTTATTTAACCCGTTCATACCGTCTGTATGCTGACAAGGTAAGGATGTCATCTGTGGGATGACTTCACGGCGTGCCATACATATAACAAACTATTCTGCTCATATCAATCAGAGAAACTTTTCACATTTAACAACCCTGCTCCTTCATACATCCTGTCACGTTTAACGAGAGGTAAATGTTAACAGACCTTTACCATAGATTTTACATTTGCATCTACATGACGAATTATGCTTAATAAGTGTTAAATATAATATCTTTGTCAGTATTTTGCACCTAAAAGTGACTTTAAGTCTAAATCTTACAATAGCTTTCAAACCGTGACTATACAAAACGAAAAGTAAAGCTATTTGCGTTTACATGCCTAAAACAGTGTGTGTAAGATGTTTACTTTGAATATCTTGATGCATAAAATACATCTGTCCACTGTCGCTTTCCACTGGTATATCTTCCACGTATGCAGCGTGAGTGAGAGAGTTTAGTGTTACACCGCACTCAGCAATATTCCAGCTGTATGGCGGCGGTCTGTAAATAATCGGGTCTGGACCAGACAACCAAGTGATCAACAACATGAGCATCGATCAGCGCAATTGGGAACCGACGACACGTATCAACCAAGTCAGGGAGCCTGACCACCCGTTAGTCGCCTCTTACGACAAGCATGGGTTGCTGAAGGCATATTCTAACCCGGGACCTGTATGCAGAGTGAAATGAATATAGTGTGAGTTTATGTTTACGCCCTTATGCAGCAACATCACGCCGGTGGATACCAGAAATGGGCTTCGCACAGTTTGCCCATTGGGGAATCGAACCCGGGTCTTCAGCGTGAAGAACGAACTCCTTAACCGCAAGACTACCCCACCGTCCATGCTTAAAACTGATGTTCAAAAATGGCATAGTAGATTACGATAATGTTATTTTCCCTTCACAAGTTGAAAATATTTTGAAACAAAAGCCCAATCATATAAACATATCACATTATTCAAACTTTTTTCATAGATGTTTTTTTCCAAAACCAAGAAACGTATATTACAAACAAACGCAAATAAACAAAAAATGAAATAAACAGTTTAGGTCATAACTCACGTGCACTAGTACTCCAAGTTGAAGTCATTTCTATAAATACATCACTGACTCAAAGTCAAGCACTTGGCGTACACGGACACTAATTAGGAGGAAACTTCAACACATGTCTCAGTTGCCACAAGGTCACGCTTCCGTCTTCACCATGAGACAGAGGTCTGTCGATAAAACATAAACACCCACCACCACAAATAACAATGGACATTTGTGCTGTTGTGATACTTTTTGCAGCATTTTGCCAGAGTTCAGGTAAGCTTTGTTTACTGTATTCAACACAATCATTGTGTCCCAAGAAGTAAATGTCATCAATGTGAACGATTAACACAACTCTCTCTCATGAGTATCACATGATGGGAGATACAGGTACACATGACTCTTAATCCTTCCATATGTCAACAGTTTCCCTTCCGATATATCTCTCGTACAATCTGCATATCTACTCACCTGGCTATCCTTCTCTTAATAGCAATACTCTTCTTAATTGTCTTCTGTTTGTCATCCTTTTAATCGCCTACCATCTCGTAAATCTGTCATCCTGTGTTTCTTCTACCGACCCTGTCAATGATTTGTAATGGTTAAGACAACGCTTAATGCGTATTCACGACTAGTTTACAGATGCGTTCAACCCTCGATTTCTGAATCTACTAAACCTACTTTCTTTGACAATCCTGCAATATATATTTATCAATCTGTTCATCGTTTGTCTTATACATGTTGAACATCAAACGAAACGCAAGTTTTGACAAAAAATGAGGCATGTGTAGGTCTTCTGTTTGAAAACTTAGCAAAACGCCAGAATAGCTTTTCTTTTGATGTTCAGTATTTGTGCGTATATATATATATATATATATATATTGTTATAAAATACACCCTAAACATAAACAATATATATCCTGTTCAGACTCTCTTTCGTGCCTTCAGGCGATTACAAACTTATCATTGTGTAAACACCCACTTCTAATAGAAAATATTGACCTCTATTATGATCTTGCCACTGGCCATTAGGACATCGTTTTTTTGTTGGATACCCAGCTACGTAGGGATTTCTGGTAACACAATGGCCGATCTTGCTGCCAAGGCAGCACTCAACAAATCTGTGATGCCACTTCCTATCCCATACTCTGATTACGAAGCTAGCATTAAAACTTACATTGGTGATCTATTGAAGCAGTAGTGAGACAACCAAGTGGGCATAAATAAATTACATGCAATAAAACCTTACACTGGTTATGCCTACTTGGGTTGTCAGTCCAGATTTGAGGAGGTCATCATGCGAAGATGTCGTATTGACCATACGAGATACACTCACGAATATATAGTGAAAGGCGAGGATCGTTTTTGTATTCCTTGTGATGCAAGATTCACGGTAAAAGATGTTCTGCTTTACTGTGTTGAATATTCCATCACAATGGGTAAATATTTTAAACCACGAACTATGATGGATCTTTCTGTTAATAACAGTCCTCAATTCATTATTGCATTTTTAAAAGAATTATATTTGTTAACTGATTTGTAAATAAATATATATTTTATGTTTGGAAGCTTGAATGAGTAACTAAGATTGTTAGTGTCTATATCCTCGACGGAGGTTAAAGTATTGTAAAATTATTGCCCTCCCGAGAGGGTACATAAGTCGAAAATCATATTTACAGTACATTACAACTTGCCGTTGTTTTAAATCCTAGCATATGTTTATTTTCATTTTGTCTAAATGTGTCGAAATTTATAACAGTTGAAGGGATGGTGTAAATCCAGCTAGGGTCCATGCAGGAAGCAAATGCACTGTAAGTTCCCCTGGTCCCTGGTATGGAGATTTACCTTCAGTTTTTGGCGATCTATGGCCCATTTTTTATACCGTCTTGTCCGCATTTGAAGTCAAGTCTTAGAGATAGACGATAGTTTTACTTTTGAATTACTGTGATGTGCTAGTTGATTTTACTGTCCTTCGTTGACAGATTTTTTTTGTAATTTACATGTATTTCTGGTGGATTTATAACTTGTTTTAGTCCCGATATGGCTGAATTATTGCCGATGTGACTTTAAATTTTAAATCTCTCACTCACTCTACTAGGCGTCCTTTACCCTCTACTGCCTACTATCTTGTCAATGTGCCATGCTGTATTTTTTCTATCAAACCAATCCATAGGTCTCTCACATTTTCGATATACACCTTTTATTCTTTTTACAATTCTGCAATATATATTTATTATTCTACCTGTTCGTTGTTCTGTTCATGTTGTTATAAATCGTCAGTGTGTCCCTTCAATTTTTCAAAGTCTATCTATCATACTACCATTATGTACTTCGTACATATTTTTCCAAATCTTCTATATCGCTTTTTACAATCCTCCAGTATATACAAATCATTTTACCACAATTCGGTTACACGACAGCTAACTGTAAATAATCGCTTCTGGATCAACACAGTGATTGACATTATGAGCGTCCATCAAGTCAGCGAGCTTGACCACCGAACTTTATCACTTAGACACATCCAGGTTGCTTAATTCCTATTCTAACCCGTTCTCCGCAGGAGTGAGTGAGTCAGTTTTATGCCGCACTCAGTAATATTCCAGCCATATGGTGGCGGTCTGTAAATAATCGATTCTGGACAAGACAATCCAGTGATCAACAGCATGAGCATCGACCTGCCCAACTGGGAACCGATGACATGTGTCGACCAAGTCAGCGAGCCTGGCCACCCGATCCCGTTAGTCGCCTCTTACGACAAGCATAGTCGCATGTTTATGGCCAGCATAGGTTGCTGAAGGCCGGCCTATTCTACCCCGGGACCTTCACGGGTCGTTCTCCGCAGGAGCTTTTGTAAATGCGTTCCAGTGTTCATATTGCTTAGAGTTTACAGCCGGAGGAAGCACACGTGGGTCAGGCGTCATGATGACAGTCACACGCTGTGCACTGCAAGTGTCACATAGGTCCCCGCAGCACGGTATGAGGCGACCCTCGCGCATCCGGCCAGGAAACAAGTCGTTCTCATATAACCGCAGGAAATCACCTCGCTGATATCCATTTGATGCATTTCGGGAGGCCAGGCTCTCGACCCCATCTAAATATATAAACAAAACATGTATTCATTTTTGTGTCCAGCATAACGGTATTAGAATTTGGTATCAATTAGTGCTCATTTCGCACAGCGTGAGGAGAAAGGTGGCACAACTATGAAGGAAGAGAACGTTAATGTAGCACTTGTGTTATCAATAGAAACATATATGTATATAGTAGTAGTAGTAGTAGTAGTAGTAGTAGTAGTAGTAGTAGTAGTAGTAGTAGTAATAGTAGTTGTCGAAGAAGAATGATTGGTAGTACTAGCATTAGATTTGTGTGTTGTTTGAGGCCGTACTATATGTCGACGGTCAGTACAGTCAGGGTTAGGGTTAGTCAGGAACCTACTACTAGGGTTTGTTAGATCCACTGTAGGAGTGTAACGAATACCACTGGGGGTAAGTTTACTTAGACTGACGGTCTGTAAATAGCTGCATCTGAATCAGATGGCCAATAAGCCAGTGATGAATAGCATGAGCCTCGGTCTACGTAACTGGGATACCGTGGCATGCGTCACCCAGTTCAGCGAGCCTGATTACTGGCTAGTCTAACCCAGATCTTCACGGGTTTGTATTAATAGAGGTAGTAGCATATTACCTACTGTAGAGCTAGTAGGAACATTAACGGTAGACGTAGTAGCAGAATTAATTATAATAATAGTAGCTGTAGAATCAGTTGTATTAGAAGCACAGGTGGAAATACTGGCAGTAGAAGTAGCAGTAGTAGCAACAGAAGGAGCGGTAATAGCTGTGGTATAGAATTTAATAGTAGAAGGCTTAGCAGAAGTAGTAGAAATGGTAGTTGTCGTAGAGGCAATAGTAGTAGATGTAGTAGAAATAGGAATAGTTAGAAATGGGTGTGAGTGAGATTGGTGTTATGCCGCACCATGCAATATTAAAGCTTTATGGCGGCGGTCTGTAAATAATCGAGTCTGGACCAGACAATCCAGTGATCAAGGACATGAACAACGACCTGCGCCATTGGGAACCGATGACATGTGTCAACCAAGTCAGTAGCTCGACCACCCGATCCCGTTAGTCGCCTCATACGACAAGCATAGTCGCCTTTTACAAGCAAGCACAGGTTGATGAAGACCTGTTCTTCCCCGGACCTTAGCGGGTCAGTGAGTGCGTGAGTTATAATTTAACGTCACCTGGGCAATATGTCAGCCATAGAGTGACAAGTATGGTTTACAATGAATAGAAGTTGTTAAAGGTCACATGCAACCATAAAATACAATTATAGCACAATTATCACTTATTTATGTCATAGAATTTACATTGTTGACTGTGAAAAATTGAGTGAGTGAGTTTGGTTTTTACGCGGCACTCAGAAATATTCAAGCTATATGGTGGCGTCTGTAATTAATCGAGTCTGGACCAGACAATCAAGTGATGAACAGCATGAGCATAGATCTGCGCAAAAGGGAACCGATGACATGTGCCAACCAAGTCAGTGAGCTTGACCACCTCATCCTCTTTCGACAAGCACAGTCGCCATTTATGACAAGCATGGGTTGCTGAAAGCCTATTCTACCCCGGACCTTCGAGGGTCGACTGCGAAAAAAAACATATAAACACAATTATAAGCGTACAATTGCGAATCAAAAGTGCAATATTTTGTACTTGAGTTTACTTCTATCGAAACGAAGCACCAATGAAACCGAACCCAGTCTGTCATTGGTTGGTTTATTTACCGATACACTGAGGGCTCATTGTGTGTATATTGAGATGATCTGTTTGACTGGCAGTTTACAAATATGGTGAGTTATGAGAAAGTAAGATTCTTTATAGATAACAAGAAGATAAGCAAGAATGACAACGATACATATGCTACATTGCTGTTGATGATTGAGACAACGCCATAGAATAACATTCAGTAACTCATTCGGTCTTTGTTTAAAACGTTTGCTCGTCACGTCTAAGACCCAGATTCGACGCCCATTTCGGTTACAATATGGGATATATGAGGCACATTTCTTGTGTCCCAACACTTGGAGCCAAACTCGCTTATCTAACGAGTGGTTCGGTGCTTTCATTATCGGACGAAATGCCCATTTCTTGTGACGAGGAAGAATAATGATTTCAATGGTATTTCAAATATGTGCTGTTGTTCAGCCTGCCTGTTTGGTTGACATGTGTCATCGGTTCCCATCGATTCGATGCTCATGGTGTTGATCACTGGATTGCCTGGTCCAGACTCGATTATTTGTAGATCTCCGCCTTATAGTTGGAATACTGCTGAGTGCGGCGTAACACTAAACTCTCTCCCCCTCTCTTGTATGTCTGGGTCATGCACTTGGCAACTTTTGGGAACGCTGCAGCATAGGTGCAATAAGGTACACGCAGCAATAGGGTAGGCCAGTAGTTACAGCGTTCGCTCATCATTCCGAATGCCTGAGTTCAAGACAGTATGTGAAGGCTATCTTGGACGTACATTGTGAAACACAAAAGATTCACTCACGAGATTTTGTAATTCAAGGCCCACTAACTCATGTTTTAATGTAAATCAGGATTCCATTTTGGCGTCTCCAACGCCTGCTACGGGCAGGGGCCCTGTTCCCGCCATGAGCTGACCTGTGGAAATACTGATCGTCTGGCCATCATATCAGCCGTCCATGGTTTCAAGAGGAAGGAATCCCTTTGTCCAAGCCTTGCCGTGAACACCTGTTCTTTCAACACTAAGTTCTGCTGCAAAGAAGACGAAGTTTATGACTGCACCTTTCCCTTCAAGAACATCTACATGAGATCGCTGTATGAACAATGTTCTGGGAAATTCAACTGTTCCTACTACACAGATCGTGTCCAGGAAGCTTGCACCTTATCAACCCGTACATTGTCATCCTTTTCGTCCATCAGGTTCAGCTGTATATCAGGTATATTACCAAGTGCTGAAATGTCACGTGTGTGCATGTGTTTGTGTGTGTGTGAGAGAGAGTGTGTGTGTGTGAGAGAGTGGTTGTGTGTGAGAGATAGAGAGAGTGTGTGTGAGAGAGTGTGTGTGTGTGAGAGAGAGAAAGCGTGAGAGAGAGAGCGTGTGAGAGAGTGTGTGTGTGTGAGAGTGTGTGTGTTAGAGAGAGAGTGTGTGTGTGTGTGTGTGTGACAGAGAGAGAGAGAGAGTTGTCATAGTGTGGTTGCTTGAACTGGTATCGTTTATACTGCAGATTTCATAGCGCCTGCCAACAGTATAATTAATTATGTCGCTGTTTTAAGAAAAACACCCATCTGCACTCTGTATTTTGACATCTCACACAGCATGCCTTTTGTTTATATCCTGAATACCAAACGCAAGCCACGGTAACATGAAGTACCACACATTAACGCCTAATTGTACAAAACGACTGAGGGTGGAACCGCAGACTTCTGCTCTTTGGGTGGATACTCTGTCCATAAGAGCCTGTGGACAGTTGAATAGTAAGAACACGTATCATTGGCGGGAAGATCTCAAAATATACCTGGCTTGAGTATATAACAATGAAACGTGATGTGAAAATGATGTAAATCGAGAGCGAATATCCTTGATGGCATCAGTTGTTCGAGAAAGGGGTAAGCATGATCTAGAACTAAATGTGACATCCGCTGCTCAAACAATTTGCCAAGCGTGTAATTCCATCAATAAATGGATTCCGAGAAAGCCTGTTACAGCAACGTCCAGGTAACGTGAAATGTAACCTTTGTGTGAGAATTTATAAAATTAAAGGCGTGCTTATTGCCTTTAATGGTGTTACATTCAGTTGTCCACTTTCAGTGGGTTAGCGATCTCAGTGACATGGTTAGTAGGGAAGCAAACTCCATATGGCATTGAGGTGATCAAATGAAGGATGTATACCCCGCAGACACCAGATTCTGTCGCAACTTAATTATTCAGTCATATTATCCACACAACAAATATGTAAAATGTGCTCATAGTTTTCTAATATAGTACACTTGTATGCTTTGACAATATCAATCAAATCGTGATTCTTTCTTTTCTACTGTATGACCCGTGAAGGTTCCGGGTGAAATAGGCCTTCAGCAACCCATGCTTGCCATAACAGGCGACTATGCTTGTCGTAAGAGGCGACTAACGGGATCGGGTAGTCAAGCTGGCTGACCTAGTTGACACAAGTCATCGGTTCCCCATTGCGCAGATCCATGCTCACGTTGTTGGTCACTGGATTGTCTGGTCCAAACTCGATGACTTACAGACCGCCGCCATATGGCATGAATATTGCTGAGTGCGGCGTAAAACTAAACTCACTCACTCAATTTTCTAGTTTATATTTTCACACAGAAACAGAAATGGTTGATTTTGACACCGTCGGCTCGACGCGAGGAAAGTCAGTGTTTCTTGCCTTTGACCCCGAGCTTTACCTTAGGAACTCTGACAAAGTCCAACAGTACTCTTGTCGGGTGGAACCAGCAACGTCATCCACCCCAGTCAACGTTTCCATCAACGCCCTCGATATCCGCTTCGATAAGATGGGAGAGAAATGCTCAAGCGTTCTCATACGGCAGAATGATGGTCACGTTACCAATATCACCTGTGGTCCGTATGGCAGACGTACATTTCTTTCTTCGGTGACACATATAGGAGTGTCCTTAACCCCTATTGACCTACTTTTGAACCTAGTTCCAGAAAATCTTCCTGGATATGTGTGGATACATGTGGAAGCTGGTAGGTAACACATTTGAAGCTTCTCACAAAAGATACCTTTCAGACTGAACTTGTGTCAACGCTCCGTGTTGATAATCCAAACAACAAAACAAAAATAAAGCTAGTTAAAAGACCGACCATTAAATTTTATCAGTGCGTGAGTGTGTACGTGTACGCGTGTGTGCGTCTATACATGTTTTGGTTTCACATTTAATCGGCATTAAAGCTCATGCCAGATCGTTTTCTCCAGTCATTTCTGCAATATGATTTTGCGACACTCAAGATCCCCTACACGAATATCAAATAGTAACTGTTGCTCACTCACAGTGTCGGTGTTTTGATTTATAAGAACGTGTTTTGATTCATAAGAACGTATTCATTACACTGCTATGAGCATAATTCTTATAGAATTTGATCAATTGCGTGACATACATTTATTTCTTTTTACGCAATATATTTGAACAAGAAGACGTTTGGCTCAGTAAAATGGGTATCAATATTTTTTTTGTTTCAGAGTACACGGAACTTGAACTTCGTTGTGGAGCTCTTGAAGGTGGAACTTACATTAATAATAATACAATTATATCTTGAAGTAATACACATACTATTACTTAAATGATAGCAATAATAAAAATTAGTGAGGTTTTCTGTTGTTTGACACTATCATTCCTCTCACTGACATAAATTTAAATATATAATTTATACATTCAATCAACAATTACGGTTTGTTGTCCTACTTTAGTTATAGTTCCGAACTTAAAAAGAAATCATTTTAAAACACGAGTCTCTCTTTCCAAAGCTTGGTGGGGAGACGATTGGCCCGCTGGTGACAGAAAGGTTCTCAACACCCCAGGTAAATTCAGAAACATCAAGGTGGCTCGTCATACGCCCCTAAATAGGTCACGACACGTTAGGAGACCTTAGTTTCATCCCTTTCCGAATGTTCTCATAGTTGTCCGATGACACTAAAGGATAGCAAATTTCCTATCTATCCATCCCCGATTTAAATATTACGATTGCCATCAGGGGTGACACTCAAGCATGGCTGTACACTTTGTCAGGTCTAGTAAAGTCGTATTTGGGAGCGCTCACTTTGGAAACAGGCCCAGTTCCAGAATATACGATTGTCACCGGAAATGTGGTACCGGAAGTAAGCCGGGTCCCGTCTAGCATAACACAATGTTGGCGCAATCGTAACTACTCGTCGACCTACAAGAAGACTCGTAACCCTCTCGTACACCATTACTGCCAAGATTCGTGGTAAATCGCGCGTAGTAAAACGCATTTCAAAATATGAAAATGGCGGTACCGTTGAAATTTGAAACTTCGCTAAACTATACCATGCACAACTTAGACATCACGTTTGAAGGAAGAACAACTTTCAACAGTGAAACATATTTGCAAAAGGAAATGACCGTATTGCTGTTTTGCCCATGGGATGTGGGATATTCTTAAAGCCACTTTTGGAAATTCAGAGTTATCTTTCTTAGCTAAAGGTACTAGACTGTTTTCTTCTCCATGCCCGTTTGCGCTTAGACAAGACCCAGTCGTAAACATGGCCACGAAAGGGGAACGAGACGCAAGGTGACTTGCCGGAATGACACGAGTAGTTACGAATGATGTTGGCGCACACAAACGAAGCCGGGAGCCAGCACAGTACCGGAAGTAGCACCTCTCTACAGGTTCAATACATTCGTTTCCACTGTATATTCCGCTGTTTGAATACACGATATGATGCATGAGAAAACGCACTTGCAATTTAAATTACAATAAGTATTTAGTGATGTATCGCTTCCTTGCTTAACCAACAACACTGAATGTCTATTAAATGAATCTGAGACGTGTTAATACATGTATGATGTTACCATCAATTTTACGTTAACACTTTTTGCGGTTTAGTTTGTTTGTCTATTGTTTAACACCGGATTATCCGCGGTGTGACAGCATGAGTGTGTGAGAGCATACTGTGCTGCAGTTGCGTCAATAGACGCTCATGGTATTAGTCACTGGTCTCTCTGGTCAAGAAAGTCGTCATGTAGCTACATCTATTATGAGTGCGGTGTAAATCAACAAAAATAATATAAAAAAAATTTAAAAAATAACAAACAAACAAACAAAATACACACACACACACACACACACACACACACACCCCAAAAAAAAAAACCAAAAAAGAAAAAAAAATAAAGAAAAAAAAAACACCCAAAAAAACCAACAACATCAGAACAAACATAATTGCCATTCCTTTCAAAGGCAACAAAATAAAGGGCGAGCTACCTCTCCTGTACATGACATCTGTCAAAATCTGTTGATCACATCGTAGATTCTTCACTGCATGTTTTATGGTTTGTTTCACCAAGATATTGATCCATAAAATAATTCACTACTGGTCTATTGTTTTCAGATAATACTTCTATGACAGCAGTGATAGGTGGCGTTCTAGTGTTGTTGGTTCTAGCTGCAGTGTTGGCCGGTGTCATTATTTGGAAGAGGAGGTAAGTGTTGAACGTGATTTTCACATATGATGGCAGTGCCGTGTGTCGTAGCTGATCCTCCATGCCATGACAGACTTACTGAACTAATACGAACAAATCGGGTTGCCTCGTTTGATCAGTGTATGTCAGACACCATATATGAATCTCACATGTTGCAGGGCGAATGTGACGAAGTATCTCCAGACAATTCCTCTGAACGAATCAATTTCCAAGGAAGATGTGGAACGGAGACTCCGAGCCCAGAGCGGTTGCAGTGAGACAATCGATCTAACAATCCAACAACCTGATACCATCTCCGAGAAAACCGAAACTCTCCAGGTTCGCCCGGCACCGAAATCAACCAACGAACCCATATATGACCGCATCAAGTTTGCCGACGAAACACCCACCACCTCTGCTGTGGGCGTCTATGATCACCTTCGTCACGTGTTAGTTGACCAGGACAAGGTCGATGGTTATGACAAGTGCTTGGTCGGTATGGTCAAGATAGGCACGGACAACTCGGCTTACGATACAACCGAGTCGGCTTCACGTGACACCGATGACGTCAAGCGTGACGTCGCCTACGACCACCTGAACGGCAACACTGAAGATAAGTCACTGCCTGACAACATCTACGAGAACACAACTCCTAAACCTGATGAGGAGAACCCTTACAATGATGTTGCTGAGAAGGATGATGATAACATGGACCAAACATCAGACTAGTTTACGCTACAGTTCCATCTGGACAAGGGTCCAATCGAATTAGAAACGGAATTACGAATCGAATCTGGTGATATTATTCTAATCACTGTGCATCTCGAATAGTTTTGTAATTCTGTCTAAAAAGTATCGCCCATATCCAGTGGTAAATTTAAGAACAAGGTACGAGAGAATATATCAACCAAATCAGCAGAAGACTCGTTAGTCAAAAGTTTAAAATGGTGATAAGATAATGACCGAAGCAGGTGAGATATTTGTTTTTGACTAATCTGACGTACAAAACAACACGTACACTGATCTGTCCACCCAAGCAAAGATACAGTAAAAGAAAACAAAGCAAATACTTGTAATTTATATGTCCCTTCGTCGGTAAGCCTGTGTATTTACCCAAACTCAGCTTACAATCAGCTAAGTGCCCTATACACAAAAGTATGTTTATCTCTACGACGAGGGCTGGCTCCCTCACTAGTATTCGCGTATGGAGATATACATATATACCTATTATTGGCGCCAGTAAAATGTTACCCCTTTTGCTGTATCGCGATGCATTATGAGATACTGTATGAAATTATACAGATTCTACAATACTGCATCGAAAGGAAGTTACTGAAGTCCCATCACTTTCACATTGCCCGAATTAATATGCCATGTCATGTTGTCTTATGCAAACTATTGAAAAATACACGGCATTGGTGGTCATCGATAATATCGCCTAAGCATTATGGAGTCGGTGTTCTGCTAAGTAACGTTTTGTAATTTTGGTCTTATTCAATTTTCGCCAACATAGATAGGTTATAAAATCATCCGCAAGCAGATACTGTATTTTCATGACATTTCACAAGCTTAACAAAACATGTCACGTTTATATTTGTGCAACTTCACACATAACCGTAAACATATATACAAATGTTACCGTTAAGATAAAGTCCTGTAACATATAACACCTATAGCAACCATAACCTGCTGGTCGGGTTCTACCTTTCAGCCAAGTATTCTATATTGTACACTTCTTTTATAATCATAATTTCACATGATCATTTCTATTGCCGATTTACTTTAACAGTTACTAAACAAATATTTACATGCTTACAATCATAGACAGAATAAACACAAGTAAGGATTTTCTTTTGTTCTTTATTTGTGATACATATAGGGATGAATGAAAGACTCCCTTAAGACTGGACCAATCACCGTATAGAGGGTTTGACCGTCGACCCCTGTGAGATTTCTGGGTCGTTTGCGTGTTCTAGCGGGTGTAGGGCTGTGATGTTGGAACGTCGTATATGTCATTAGGAACACCTGCATGAGATGATGCGCCATAGGAGGGATTCACAGGAGCGTATGCTCCATTCGCTGAATCAGCGTCAGAGATGCCATGATGAGTCGCGTCGTAAGCATTGAGTTCATGATGCCCAAACGATGAGGGATGTTCAAAGTGGTCACCATGGAAGTCTGGTTTGTTTGCAAATGCATTCGGCTGTCCGGTTGCTAGTGGCTGAGGACTAGTGTAGGATGGGGTAGATTCTTCATGGGTGGGGCCGGCATCCTCTTGTCCACTGTGAGCGTACCCGTCCGGGGAATAGTCGCTAGAGGGCTGATCATGGTGAGCAAGTGGGTGAGAGCCTTCGTTGGAGCTAGTCTGAGGTTGGGAGTTTCCAGCAGGGTTGAGATAACCAGTTGACCTTAGTGGTGCCGTTCCCGAGCTAGCAGCATCGGAATTTGCAGTCGTGACTGGTGCCTTGGGGGGTTGGATCGTTGGATTAGGCAGGGGAGCCAGATCGGATGTAACAGGGCTATTATCTGGAGCAGAATCAGAAGGTGATTCATATGCAGTAGTAGTTCTGGGCACGGTCGTAGGGGCAAGGATTGCAGCCTTTGTATCTGCAGCCTTAGCAATGGCAGCATATGCTGGACCAGAATTATGAACGGATGCTTGTTGATGCACTGGTGTGTTTTGAAGATGTGACGGTTCGTGAACAACATTGGAATTAGACTGGTCTTCATACGATGAGGCGCCATTATTCACTTGTCCAGATGCTGCTCCAGTCGGCTGCTCCGTAGCTTGTTCAATTCTTGGGTGTGGGTCATTTATGCTAGCAGGGGAATTACTGGTAATAGTATTAGATGACTTAGGTTGTGACTCAACGGGAGTTATGGAGGCGGAATCTTTTAAAGATTCAGCCGTGGTTGACGCTGGTCCATGAGCATATTGTTCATCTTGTCCGCTGCTGGCATATGAACCGGCATCTTTCTGGGGCATATCCTGGTTACCACCTGGACGAATGGCAGAATTTTGTTCTTCTTCGTCGTAACGATCATGATCAGGAGCATAATTTTGAGAACCGTCTTGTCTCCCACGATCCTCATCATAATTTCCACTAGCAGCATTCCTGTGATTAGGATCTCTGTGATCGTATCCCTGATCGCGACCTGCCCCTCCTTCATCAGCCCCAGGACCTTCAGTTTCCTCGCCATCTCGAGGGATAAATTTCTCAGAATCGGACAGTGAAGTAAAGTCATGGAGATCAAAACCAAAGGTGTTCTCAACACTGTTAGCATCTTCACCAATGGGGCCAAACAGAGGTGAACCAGTGTCCGTATCATGGATTCCCCCAGGGAAGGCTGGCGGAGCTGGAGGCTTCTTAAGGTTTGAAATTGAGGGAGACAGCCCAGATGGTCCAGCAATGCCTGACCCAAACCCCCCACCAAAATGACCATGTCCAAATGGTTGGGAATGGATGTTTCCAAGAGATGGAGGTCCGGAATGTATGTTTCCAAGAGAGGCAATGTCAAGTCCGAAGGAAGGATGCGCCGGTTTGGGATCATCATGAGAACTGAAGGGCAAGCTACGAGCGGCTTGTGTGTGGAAGGGATGACGTGTTCCAAAGAAACTGTTACTCTTCATTGGTTCTGGAGGGGATGAGCCAAAGCCGAAAGGAGCTTGCTGTGCGGGCTGAGGCTTCGACATACCGGCAAATTTGGATCCGTCGGAGATCCCGATAACACAGCATCCAAGAACTTTGTTGGTGGGTCCCCTGGTTACCTGAAGGTAAACCGAAAACAATCACATCAGTCACGCACGATGAACAAGACAATGAATAGTCCTGATTATATTTGATATTACTCGTGAACACCGGGCACATGCTTACATAGAGATACCCAAAAGATGTATCAACACACTTCTTTGTTCATTGTTTAAAATGATATATAGACAGAATAGGAAATTGTGTGACACAAAATTGCTACTTGTTCATGATGAAAATAGTTTTAAATGTCTATACTTTTTTAGGGCAGAAGGAAAATTAAATAAGACTTTTGTGATTTGTTTACAGCAGTTTCAATTCAGGAGAACATTCATATGCATGCATGTCTTAATATATTCTGTAATTAATACCGCAGATAAATTTAATCAGAATGTGCTCAAATAGAAACCAAAATATCAAATATAAAACATTATCAGTGACGATGTTGTTAAAATCGCAATATGTACCCACCACGAGCGTGTGACCAATGATGGATCTCTGACCGTCAAGAGTGGCAGAACTAACGGCTCTGATCGGTTGGTTAGAAGGATTCTGGTAGGTAGCCAGGAATCCCGTGGGTCTACAATGAAAATGATAATTAGGGCACGAGACTGATAAGAGATCATTACTAGGCATGCCTGTTTGTTTGCGTGGTGGTTAACGCAGACATGCCTGTTTGTTCTTGTGTTGGGTGGGGAGGTGGGGTAGCCTAGTGCTTAACGCGTTCGCCTGTCAAGCAGAAGGCTCTGGTTCGATTGCCCACACAGGTACAATGAGTGAAACCCATTTCATGTGTCCCCCGCCGTGATATTGCTTGAATATTGTAAAAGAGGCGTAAAACCATACCCCTCACTCATGTGTTGTTTATGGCAGGCATGCTATTATCTTCTGAGTTAGCCATTCCTTAGCACTTGTATCAAGGGCAAGAGGTGACAGGAGGTAATAAACATTAAATATATAAATAGTGGAAAATCTTAAGCATTGAATTTCTAACACAATGACAAGCATCAATAATCACCAGAGCATACTGGCAAGAAACTTTAGGTCATGTTGGTCATGTGTCCAAAACGTCCGACGTTGGGCAAAGAGATTCCCCGTGTGACACGGAAAATGTATGGCTGTACACACAAAGTTCACAACCCTAACCTTTATTGATTCCTTCAATGACAACCTCGGGACCGACGTGTGGCTTGTGGGCTTAATAAGCAGCCCATAGCATTATAACAATGCCACATCGGAGGTGTCGGCAGCAGCAATAATACCACCTCTGAAGCCATTTCTCAGTATGGAGGGATTGATAGACATAAAGTGCCCCTTTAACAGACACAAACGGTGTGTGAACATACACCTTCTTAAGTTACTTCGAAACAGAAATGTGTACCAACTCAACTACTCGCAATTTACAATTTGTTTGGCCAGTATTGACACGTGAAGGTCCGGGATAGAACATGTCGTCAGCAACTCATTCTTGCCACAAAAGGTGACTATACTTGTCGTAAGAGGCGACTAACGGGATCGGGTGGTCAGGCCCACTGACTTGGTTGACGCATGTCATCGGTTCCCAATTGAGCAGGTCGATGCTCATGATGTTGATCACTTGATTGTCTGGTCCAGACTCGACTATTTAGAGACTGCCGCATTATAGATGGAATTCTTCTGGGTGCGGCGTAAAACTCAACCCACACACGTTACCAATATGCACAAACTATGCTGAGACATGTTGAGATCAATCGCGTTGATATCGTTTTTCATGCAGGGGGTTAGCCTCGTGGTTGAAGCATTGCTTCGTGGTGCCGAAGGCTTGGGCTCGATTCCCCACATGGGTTCACTGTGTCAATCCAAGCACTAATGTTTGGACAAATTACACTCACCTTTGATCTCCTCTGACCCTGAGGACTTGACCAGTGGACAAACAGCCATTGCTGATGTCGCCGTACTCCTTCACCATTAGGGCGTGTACGACATTGGTACTTTCTGTTCTGTAGCCGCCGATATTTACAAGCATCTCAAGAGGTTGTCGTGCACCAAAGCAACCCGACGGCTGAAACACACAGAAATCAAACAAAAGTTCGAGTACTGGGAAAATTGAATTGAGTCATATACCCTTTCTGAGTTGCAACAATATCACAAAAGACATTTTTTGCGGATCAGTGAATTTTGCTGGTACATCGAACACTTTGCAGTCTGGTTTGTTTACAGATGCTTTGTTGCTGTAATCATTGGCTTGGGGGAATGGAATGGCCGGCTTTGTGGGTGGACTGATCTACTGGTTCAGCAGGCTGTGGTGCGGTGGGTGTAACCTAGTGGTTAAAGAGTTCGACAGCCTCGTCCACGACAAGGTGTCGATTCCTCACATGGATTCAGTGTGTGAGGACCTTTCCGGATGTCCCTGCCATAACATTGCTTGAATGTATCTAATAGCTAATAGTTTCTAATGAATCCATACCCACTGTCTGGTGGACGGTTGTCCGCTCCTGGCAATAAATACGTACTTTTTACGAAAATTGTATATTTAGCCGGATCTATCTGCTAAACAGACCTTTATTTTATTTGCAAACACCTAGCTTCAAACCGTTTTCACATTTATGCCACACTGAATGATCTATTTCGACTGATAATCTAGACATGACATTCCCTATCGTTTTTGCCATGACGACCAAGGCTGTAGACCTGTTCAACCAGCAGTGAATGGATACCCGGTGGGATATGTTAGTTGAATCATAGCCTTCTAGCGCCCCAGAAACCGCTTGGGTTAACCAGTGTGATAGTGTAATGACTTTGTTTCCCTTTGCTCTAGTTTTTCCTAATTGCTACTGAGTGAGTGACTTCATGTTTAACGTCATATTATGACGAGAACATTTATTCGTGAAAGGTAATAGATGTATATCATAAAAGGCCTGTCGACGAAGGATAGTAAAATAACTAGAATATCACAATTAGGAAATAAAGCTAGCGTGGAGATTTGAAACTAATATCACTATCTGGACAATACAATCTTACCTCAAACATAGATGTCGTTTTCTGATTGGCTAAGCGCTCTTCTAAAATTTTCAATGCACCCCTCTTACAAGCGGGGTGCACGGCAATGTACCCCGATGCCAACTTACTTGGTACTTCATGGTAGTACTACTTTTATCTCGAATAACAATAACTCACGCATGATGCACGGAAATTACCCATGTTTTGCGAATGAAAACCGATACAGTGAGATAACTGTAAATCTGTTGTTGTGTCGTCCGCAAATCTAGCGATGGCTACGAAAGGTTTTTGCCTCGCATTCCAATGAATGCATTCCGCCAAAACGTTCAAATGTAGTCCCTTGTGAAAGTTAAGAAGGGGAATTACACCGAGGGAATTACACAATACAATACCTGCGTGAAAAACAGCAAGATAGAGGATTCGAATCGTTTGACTGACACAGGTCGGCTGAAATGTAGGATCCGATACCCAATTTTCAAACAGTTTAGAATTAACACTAAGGTGTTCCTTAAGATAAACACGTTGTTCACTGGTTCCGTGGTTGATGTACCCTCGATTGTTTTGCGTGTTCCTAAACAAACCTCGTGGTTACATCAACCAATGCCCCCCTCGTGACCAGTGAAGAACTAAAATAAAAACAGGCAGTAGATAGACAACAACAGAAGGGAGATCACCAGACTAGGGTTGTTTAGGGTACCATGGGGACTTACAGTACCTTTGCTACCTACATGGACCCTAGTTGGATTTACACCATCCCTTCCGGTGCTGGCGATTGTAGGAAATATTAGCCACAATAAAAATACAACAATACTACGTCTAAATATCCTGGTAAGTTTACATTTACGTCAAATGTTTTGGGACTTACGTACCCTCTCTGGAGAACAATAATAGCCAATGAACATCTTTGAGATGGATATTAGGCACACTACTTATTAGGTACTTTTTATAACTTTCACCAAATAGACGCAACTCGACATATTTCATATTAGATAGAAATACATACATGAAGATGAAAAGAGGTCCAAGTTCGTGTAAAGGCGCATCCGAGAGTACAATTGGTACAACTGATCGAACGAACGTTGTTGTCGCACTATCCAGTACAATAAGATGAGCTATCCATGGAGAGTGAACTATTATGTAGTTATACACCTACTTGCGCTATTCTAATCAAAGACTACGTACACTCTGCTGTCAATAATAAGGTTCAATTAGCCTGAGAGTTGGGATGGAATCATTAACGATACTTTTGACAATAGGTCTGAAAAAATATATGTAAAACAAAAAAATACCACAGACGATCTCGCGGGGTATCGCCGGTTTAATGACACCTCAATGTGCCAAGAAAAATATGTCGTTTTTTATTATTTCCCTGATAATTCTCAACCGAAAATAGATTAATTTATCACCAACTCGCCTCCTCGTCTCCTAGCCAGCAATGCTCGCACAGCTCTTCAACATTAACGATATGGAGTTGCAGTTTAATCACATGGGGCTTGGTCACAAACGCTTTGATTCAGCATTTAATACGACAGTCTGTAAGAGATATAATTTCGTTTTGCAGATTTCCGAACTTTGACAAGTATGACCATTTTAGGGCATGTTTGGTTGCATAACGTTAAATTAAAAATCCCGAAATTAGCACTTTATAATATTTTAGAAAAAAACTACTGGAAACGGAAGAGGGTTCATGTACAAGCGCCTTGGAATCACAAAACAAATCACACAAAAAACACTTTCAGACTTTCGAAACCATCATGCGTTGTATCTACAGGATGAGTAATAATTATGTTTAAATCCTCACAGATTTTCAAAAGATAAATATTCAGAGTACTTTTATGCATGTCTACTTATCACTTTGGTTTCATTGCGCACATCTGAGATTCCATAAGTACATTTGTCACATATTTTTTCAACAATCAAAATAAAGCTTGTTTTCCTTTGAAAAATGTGAGTTGCATAAAGCATAGGTAACAGTCTAAAAATGTCTGACGCAAAATAACAATTATCACTATTACCGGGGTCAAATCCTGAAAAGCTACTAAACGTTCGAAAACGTAACACGATTATTTGTCCCTGAGAGGTATCCGTACTTGAGGCCTCATCGTGATCCGGACTCACAGACCATGCGCATCTATGTGTTTAGCTGTATAAGTGAGATAAATACGTTATCTGACGGGTAATTCATCCCGAGCAGTGTGAACCTCGTTTTCAAAAGTACAGCGATGGTCTGGGAATGTGAGCGCAATGTTCCAGCTGTTAAAGCAGGTTGACATAATGATCATGTTTTTTTTCCACATCCTGTATGTAATTTTCTCAGAGGACATCCTGTCATTCTGAAATTACGGAACACATGTTGCCTGCGTTCATAATATTTAGCGTTTTTCAAAATTATATGGGAAATTGTCACATAATTAAAGAGCGGTAGCATTTCGACATCATGGTTGCTGCATTTTTAGAGGCTTTGCCATTATAGGTGGTATTAGAAGATGTGATATTCTGATGAATAGTCTTAATGGATGACTAGTGGCGGCAGGAGTAGTTGTAGAGAAGGTAGTGGTAGAGACATTTGGTAGACAAAGTAACAGTATAATGAGTAGATGTTTAGTGTCAGGTTTGGTTTATGAGGTCGCACTCAACGAAACTATTCCAGCTATATGGCGGCGTTAGTAGTGAGTGAGTGAATATTTAACGTCAAATCGGCAATATTTCAGCCATATCGTGACGAAAACACTTTATATGGGAAAAATGAAAGCAGCAGCAGCAGAGTAGCAGTAGTAGCAGTAGTAGTAGTAGTAGTAGTAGTAGCAGCAGCAGCAGTAGCAGTAGCAGTAGCAGTAGCAGTAGTAGTAGTAGCAGTAGCAGTAGTAGTAGTAGCAGCAGTAGTAGCAGCAGTAGTAGTAGTAGTAGCAGTAGTAGTAGTAGTAGTAGCAGCAGCAGTAGTAGTAGTAGTAGCAGCAGCAGCAGTAGTAGTAGTAGTAGCAGTGGTAGTAGTAGTAGCAGCAGCAGCAGCAGCAGTAGTAGTAGTAGCAGTAGTAGTAGTAGCAACAGCAGCAGTGGTAGTAGTAGCAGCAGCAGCAGCAGCAGCAGCAGTAGTAGTAGTAGTAGTAGTAGTAGTAGTAGTAAGGATACGAGTAGTCGAAGGAGCAGTGGTGGAGGTAGTGAGTGAGTTACATCGGCAATATGTCAGCCATGTCGTGACGAGAACGTATTGGACATTAACATGGAAGATATGTATATTATTAGAACCTGTGGACGAAGGACAGTAAAACAACTAGAATATCACGATGAGAAGCAAAACAGAGTGGAAAGTAAAAACTAATATCACTGTTTGGACAATACAATGTAAAACAAGGCTACAGATCGCAAACAACGGAAGGCTGATAACCATACTAGGGACTGTGGGGAGTGAGTAAGTGAGTGAGTGAGTGAGTGAATGAATGAGTTAATATTTAACGTCTCATCGTCAATATCTCAGCCATATCGTGACGAGAACATTTAACATTTAAATTAAATATTTGCATGTTGAAAAAAATCTGTCAACGAAGGACAGTAAAACAATTAGAATATCACATCCGAATTAAAACCAGCATGGAAAGTTAAAATTAATATCACTATCTGGACAAAACAATATAAAAACAGGCTTTGAGGTTCCTTTGCTACCTGCATGCACCCTACTTGAATTTACGCGGTCACTACCCCTGCTGGCGTTTATACAAAATAAAATATAAGTAACAAGAATACTACGTTTAAGTCTTGGTAGGTTTAAACTGACTGAAAGTTTGGGACTTACTTACGGAGGCAGTTAGAGAACAAAGTAGAAGCAAAATAGCGTTTTAGCAGTTATAAGTGCACATGTAGTGATGACAATAGCATCTTTACTGTAGTAGATGTAGCTGTAGTACTTAAGTGGAGTAGTCCTGATGTGATGGTTGTAGAAGTATGACATACATAGTATCTATCGGAACAGGGTCTCGTTTCACAAAGCAACCTTAACTAAGGTTAACCTTAACTCCCATTCTTTAACACTGCACTAAGGTTACCTTAGACTTAGGTACCTTATGTCTAGTAGTATGGTACCAACAACAGTTATAATATTCTTACTAGTGGTCCTGAGTGAGGGGATTGTGTTATCGTTACATTTTTCGGCAGTTTCTTGTATAATACACATTACTGAAGTGGAATTGAACAATCGTCCATTTTATGAAAGAAATTATGTCTACCTAGTCTCGATGCGGTGTATGGTCTTTTCAGGATAATATGCTATTTGACAAAATGACGCATATATTCTATATTTAAGTTGATATCGGAGACACATTTTGCCTGGTCATCTAGTGCGCCGCTGAGACGAGTTGCAGTCCTTGTTTACACCAGAAACCAATGCTTGTGGAATTGATGTGCTTGGGAGACTTCTTGAAACACCGGTTATCAAATCCTTGCACCTCCGACTGTGTCACTGAGCGCCAGCTGAGATTTGTTATGACATGTGATATTTTCATTTACGAAAGATTCACAATCATTGGTATTCACAGTATAAATTTATGGTATCAATTATTGAGATATAGTACTCACAGTTTGTGCGAATTCTACTCTGCCCTTTATACCGGTTTCCGAGTCGATGTTACACGTCGCGTACTGGGCTGAAAGGTAGTGTGACAATACAGTTATGATATGAGTGAGTGATGAAAGAAGGGGACCTCACCCAAAAGTTCTAATAGATGATCCAGTTACAGATACTAGACGTAACAATGGTAACGAGACGTCCTAGTTCTAAGCCTATGACATAATATAATGTTTAACTAGCATTTGTCGAATGAGGCATGTGGCAAAAGTTTACAAAGGAGGTGTAACGCAAACACGTATAACTAATTAACCCCCCTTACCTTTTTGAGCGCCACAATCCATACACAAACATCTTGAAGCCAAAGAAAGAAAAATCAGGGACCAAAAGAACAGCATTGTAGCAGACCCCTCTTTCTTTCTTGTCATGCCGTCAACATGCACTACCAACAGGCACTGCCCTTATTGAACTTGGCAGGTGGGGACACACCAGTCTTTTATGCAACCATGTACACTGTACTCTGCCAATCACACCCTTAAAATGAGCCCTGCTTCCCACCCCTGGGATTTGATGTCCCCATAAACGTACATGTTGAAAGACTTGATCATGACATCAGTGTTATGGAATATGGAAATGACAGTTACAACCGCAAGTATTGAATTTTGTGGGGTTGTTTTATCGGCTAATTTACAAGCCGTCAATCTTTGACACGTACATGTATGGTTAATTGTTTTACATCACATCAGCATGCTGTTGATATAGTAATAAAGGTAACACAAGGCATATGAAACATGTCAAGACTTTGTGAATGAAAATACTTTCCAAATTTTCCAACTACAATAACGAGAAACCACTGAAAGTGGACACAACACTAGACCAATTTTATTTCTTGTTTTATGGATTTTTGTCCTCATAAAGGCAGGCGGGGAAAAAAATATAAGATCGCAAATCAAAGCAATATTCCTTCTAAATACTCAGAGTACGTTACTTTTGGCAATTTATGAAGCGAAGCGAGTATGGGTGAAAAAAAAACATGCTAAAAGGTGTTTTCTTGTGAGTTTACATTTTTAGCCAAAAAACCAGTAGGATATTTTTTGAGGGGGGAAGATTATTCTTTTTCTTAATCTTAAAAAATGCGGCAGGTGGATCCGTAAAACAAGGATTGGCCAGGCGTAACCCTAAAAAGGGGTAAACTAAAAAACAAAAGAAAAAAAACAACGAATGAAGGAACAAGCTAATAAATGAATGTCACTTGCAAAGGTGCATTTATAACTTAGTAACGTCAAAGCTTCATCTTTCTAAATACCATTGGATTTTTTTTCTATAAAAGAAGTTATTGTTCCGGGGAATGAAAAAAAAAATGCTATTAATCGTACTCATTAAAGAAGGTTTTTTTACAAATGCAATGATACACGTGTACAATGCACGTGGAGGAAAACGTTCAAGGCATGTATCGAGTGTCCATGAGAGAGTGGATCCACCTATGTGAGGCTACAGGCACCTGTAGGTATAATTACATGTATGTTTGAAAGTTACGTAATACGCTTAGTTAGACGTGCTGAAGTATGTCAAAACGGGGTTGTATTACAAGGTTCGGTGTATTTAACATAAAATCCCTTACGGCATATTGACCAACAATCACAGCCTAATTTATAATATTGACTCTGAGCATCGTATTGACCATGAATGTATGGGGATATTTGATGACGGGCGTTGGAAATGATTAGGAATACAAGCACTAGAAATACTGAAGAATTTGTTTTGGCTGCTGGTATAATAATCAAAAGCATGTATATTTTGGAATTATTAAAAACATTACGTTTCTGCTAATTCATCATAATTTTGGTAAAATGTTTAAGTGGGATTTAAAGGATGGCAGTAATAAATATATTAACCCGAATTTACTTAATACATACACAGCGCAATTCATTTTAGCTGCGCTTTCTGATAGTAGAAAACGTTTTATTCCGAACTTGGCGTTTTGCGCACATTTGAATTGCTTATCTACATTCACACTGAACGAAAATTTCAAGGGAGATAACTGCTATCGGACTGAAATATTGCACACCTAGCCTGACATTCACCGAATCCGTGAAATTCAAACTATCAATTACTGTCACTTTGAACATTAAACAGTCGTAAATTCATCATAAAAGATTATATTCCACTGTAACTGTTTGACAGCGTTTTGGGTAAGGCAACATTTGAATATCCGTTCACGATTCCGTGTAGACTGACGACATTATGAACGCATAAAACCACAGTGCGCAGTGAAACTGTGTAAGTCACAAGATTGACAATTGGACGTGACATTGATTAAACTTTAATGCATCACTAAACGGCGCAGTGGGGTGTAGAGTTTCGAAATACATTCAGATATTCACATACCGTGTTGTTAAACTGTTTCATGACTCGTCCGAGTCTTTACAGAAGCAATAAAATCAATAAATGATCTTGCTGTGTATGACGCTTCTGGGATTGTCCTGACTGTAGTTAACTCTTACGAAATTCATTATGTTTCACTTGTCGTGTATTGCACCATGAAACTGTGAGTGAGTAAGAAGTTACTCGATTGCTTATCATCATTAGTATATTATTTAATGCCTTCATCATGTAATCATACGGAAACCCGGGTTATCGGTGTGATGTGTTTCACATTCTCTTGAGATCTTACACGTGATATTTTTCCAATAAGAATGAGTGCACATTAGATAGTCCCCAAAGCGATTTTGCAAAAAGCGGCACAGCGCTTGCTTCTTACATTTTTCTTTATTGCATCTGATTGATTTTAGGTTATATGTCTTGATTTAATCACAAGTGCTGTTTCTTTTCACTTAAGAACTAAATGCCAGTTTGTATGTTTGCAGTGAAAAATGAACGATGTCAAAGCGTTGTTCAAACTCGTTTGAACGAGCGAGTTTACCATCCAGCTCATACGAGGGTTTTCAATAACGCTTTGACAACGTTGATTTTCGCCTGCAAACACACAAACTGACTATCAATCCATATAAATTCGTATTTCGAAGTTTCTACATACGTTTTCACCTACTTCTACATGATTATTGTTTGCAGTAATGTGTTTTATTGTCAAATATTGTAATTTAATTCTGTTCTGGACCGAATTTCTGTGATGTTTCGGCATTTGGCGATTTTTTCACAAGTGTATCCCAACCAATGTTCAACTAACGTTCGGGATCCGTGTGAACTTCAAAGTACGAACTTATTTGCTTATGAACTCTTTGCAAGTGATAATGCTCACACAAAGAGCAGCTTTTCCTAGGCAGGGCAATTATTCGATGTTTATTCATGAAAGAAAAACTGATCATTTAATTAAAACATGATCGCTACGTTTAGTTTTCTGATCAGGAGAACAACTTTCAAGGACGTCCTCAAGTTTAAAAAGGACAAATATTGACCAAAGCAATTTCCAGATTAGAATTGTATCCTATGTTCCGTGGCTTTCTTTGTTTCATTGCCTGTGCGTCTGGTTCATGTTTCTTTATTGTTTGTTAGTTTCATCTTTTACAGACTGTTTCCCGGTTAACATTTTCTTTCATTTGTTTGAGTGACATTCTAGAAGTTGGTATTATAGAGATGGATGATATATAGTTTCATGTACCGTTTTCAAGCATATGAAGCAGGTACTCTTCAAGCATGTACCAGCTTGAAATCGGGTATTCAGACTCGCGGACTTGACTGACACATATCAACGTATCCCAACTGTGTAGATTAATGCTCGTGATGTTTATCACTGGATTGTTTGGTCCAGACTCGATTATTTACAGACATCCACTATACAGGCGGGAATATTGCTGAGTGCGGCGTTATTCTACACTCACTCCCTGATGTGATGAGTTCACAGCATCGTCTTTTCACTGTTGCTTATTACATAGCTGGAATATTGCTAAAAGCGGATTAAAATTATACTCATTCACTCACTCTTTTCACTGTACCAGCCAGTACTCGCAATATGATTATTTACAGATCGCCGGCAGCATACAGCTGGGATATTTTTGAGTGCATCCTCAAATATCAAGCGGTCATGCTGGCAAAGGAAAGATGGCGTTCTAACTTGTAGTAAAGCGAGAAAGCGAGGACACGTTAACAGGTGACGAGAAAGCTACGTAAAGTATCGCTTTCCTCATGGAACTCACGCGATCACTTTCTCGTATTGTGTTAACTCATTCTCGCGACTACATTCTCACACCGAGCAACACTTTGTCCCCATGGGATCATGTCCGTTTCAAGGCGTAATTGCAGTGTATGAGAGAAGGCCCGTCCGACCGCCTGATTGAAGGTCAAAATTTACAGCTCGCCAGTAGTCTTGTAGATATTTGAGATATTTCATATATCTGAGTAAATTCAGCATATCATGGTGTCTGCTCTGGCTTAAACCACCTTTGGTTGGTGACAATTTGAGGTTACCAGCTATGATGTCTGTCTGGGTTTTGGGGTTAATAAATATACTGATTACTGTATGAAGCTCTCATACAATACGCCATCGCACATACGACAGGGATTTCGCTTTCAGTACTTCACGATCACAAGGTTGTTCATGTGACATATTTTAGGTAAATTCTGTATTTTTTCCATAATTAAATCTAAATCTTTCTTTTAAAATAAGAGTACGTAAACTAGACGAAACGTAAACGTAACTAATTTTGTTATATATTCAGAATTCCTATTTATCCAAACGTGAAACCTTTAAACGACCCCTTCTATATATGGCAAAACTTAACTAAATACCGTAATGTGCATTTTGAATATGAAATTTGAATATATCTATCTAGGTTCCAACAGTATATTTTGAACTCCGGAATCAGTGCGAAGTTTCCTCTGTCATATTTCTGAACATCTATTGCATACATTTAAAACTGTACTCGTGTACAATCGATGAGTGAGTGAGTAACTGAGTGAGTGGGCGAGTACGAAATGGACTTCAATACTATACGCACAAGGCTCTCCAACCGCTCTTTGTTTCAAGGGAGAATAACGGGAGAGTGTGTACTTGGTAATCGGTTTGGGTGGTGCTGTTTACATCCTGAAATGACAAGTCGGTAGTCACTGGTGTAGGATATACAATTGTAACCCAAGACCTCAGGGTAATTAACTGATTACTGCCGGCCAATTACCGATGACCTCATCTGAACCAATGTCATCGTGTCCTTCAGCATTGTTCAGCATGAGAAAGTACATTCTTATGTTTTAAACTGATTGATGCGACACTTGGACTTTTTTATGCGGGAATCTTTTCTTCACGCATACCGAGCGTAAGATTGAACATAGCCTCTTTTTCCTAAGATCATCATCATCATCATCATCATCATCATCATCATCATCATCATCATCATCATCATCATTATTCAAAACGTAAGGGCAAGGTAGGGGTTTATATGCAACTCTCTTGAATAAGGGCCGGTGGCCTAAAATACAATAAACGATTGTCTTGTCTCATCTTGTCTTGGTTTATACCCATACATTATAACATGACATAATATTGATCAGTGATACAGGAGTTTGTGTTGTATGCAATATTGTGTATGATGTAATCTAAGCTGAATTATATCGACAGTTTTATTCGTGTCTGATAATTACAACGACGCTTAAATCGTTTAAACGTATGGCTGTTCACAGCCAGTCCAAAAGTAAGTGAACGAATTTAGTTTTACGCCGCACTCAGCCATATTCCAGCTTTGTGGCGGTGGTCTGTAAATAACCGAGTCTGGGCCAGACAATCCAGTGATCAACAGCATGAGTATTGATCTGTGCAACTGAAACCGACCACATGGGTTATGTGACCCCCACCCCCATCTCGATGGTCCCCTCTTACGACAAGTATAGGTTGCTGAAGGTTAATATTCTACCCGGACCTTCACTGGTACGAGTCAAATTTGTTGGCGGGTCGTAAAGAACCAACAGATTTGGGTGTTATGCTCACGCTATCAACGCCCTGTTTAACAGGACAGTTGGATTTCCAAGGTGGTTTTCGTAGTCATCTGATAGGATAAAAGTTGAAATAATGAACATGTGGTGAAAACAATAGCTTACGTGTTGACATGACCCAATATGTTTATTTTCTCTTATTTACAGACTGCCATCATATAGATGAAATATTTCGGCGATGAACAATAAACAAAGAAACATAACGTATTTGCGACTGCCACACTTTGGTCTGTATCCACTAATCATTTTAAGGCCAGGTGTCGACGACCAGCATGCCGTTTTACAAAACAACCTCAGGGCGAAGGTTATCATCTGTGTATGTTAAGGTATGAAAGTTACGGTTACCTTAGCGTTAAGATCGTTTTGTACGACGGCACCCTGCAAAGTAGCACCACAAATAAAACGACCATATTTGCTGAACTAATTATGTTTCTCCAAAATCACGTACGTGTTCTTAATAGTTTTGCAATTATTGAGGCGATGCTGCGACTGTTAAGGTGTGATGACGTAATAAAGGTAGTCAGGTGGGACGGTTGGAAGTCTTTAAGCTCATTTACAAAATATTTGATAACGGAATAAAGGTGATCAAATAGAACTGCCACAACACTGTTTATATCAATTTATTGCATTTGATAGTGTTTAAAACAAATAAAACAAATTTAAAACAAACAAGCCTAAACGTCCTTGACGATTAATGTCATTGTTGTATATGTAATTTCCTGCCACAGCCACTTCTAGAAGAAAGCCTTAGTTATTCTTCTTGGTCGTCGACGTAGTAGGAGCAGTGATGATGGTGCCGTCGTATAGTAGGCGTATTTGTTGTGGTGGTAGTAGTAGTAGTAGCAGCAGTAGCAGTAGTAATAGTATTAGTGAGCATAGTAATAAATGAGTGAGTGAGTTTAGTTTTGCGCCGCTTCTAGCAATATTCCAGCGATATCAGGGCGGGGGACACCAGAAAATGGGCCCCACATATTGTACCCATGTGGGGAATCGAACCTGGGTCTTCGGCGTGACGAGCGAACGCTTTAACCACTAGGCTACCCCACCGCCCCGCATAGTAATGACAGTAGTCGATGAATACAAGACCCGTTTTTATTCTTTACAGGACATGTTAGAGGTAATTCTTTGTGGAGTGTGTCGATAGGTACGAGAAAATGTACAAAGGTAACAATACAACTATGACAATGTACAAAAATGACAATATAATTAGAATCCAGTAAGACTGAATTACTGTACAGAGACATTAATGTGTTGTAATGAGAAAGCCAAGAGCGGAGGCATGCATGGTGTGTTGATGGACAAAGGTAACAAAAATTAGTTTTGTGTTTTCTCACGTTGCTTGTTTGTATGTTTGTTAACACCGAAGATAGGTATAGTCCACCCATATACCCATCTGACTGCGATATGAAAATAGTGTGGAATATGATTCACAATTTCTTATTGAGAATGACCTGATCAGTACATACTGGCATACTGAAGATCAATTTAACGCTGGTATTCTTGAGTGAGTAGTAGTGGTAGTAATGGTGGTAGTGGCAGTGGTAGTGATTATGATCTGTCAAACGACGTGTAAGTTTGCTGTTAGAAGATCTGATGAGACGTGAAAATGGTATTTTAGCAGTAACATATGCCGCAATGTAATATACTGTATTTCTCTGTTACGCTACCCGTCACAGATTGCAGAGTTTGGTTGCACACCGTTGCGAGTGAGTTAGGTTTTACGCCACTTTTAACAATATTCCAGCAGTATCACTCAAATAGGCTTCACACATTGTACCAATGTTGGAATCGTATTCGTGTCTTGGAAGTGACGAGCGATCGTTTTAACCACTCTCACTCAAAGCTGCTGTGAATTCTGTTTTTAGTTTTATGCATGTACTTGCGAGTAGGAAAGATCGAAGTAAGGAGTACTGTGCGGTGCGGTGCGGTGCGGTGCGGTGCGGTGCGGTGCGGTGCGGTGCGGTGCGGTGCGGTGCGGTGCGGTGCGGTGCGGTGCGGTGTAACATTATGTATATTTCAGCGATTAACCATATTCTACCATGTATACAGTGCAAAATGATGACGAGAGGCATGTAGAACAAGTCTTTATTGAATAAAGAATGGAATCGTGGCGTGGCATGTAAAGTACAGTGTTAATGTGAAGTGATAGGGTGTGGTGGTTAAGATGTTGGTGTGGTGTCTGTGGGGTGTGTTGGTTCTGCTGGCGTGTAAATTACTGTGTTAATGTGAAATGAAAGGGTGTAGTGGTGAAGATGTTGGTGTGGTGTCTGTGAGGTGTGTTGGTACTGCTGGCGTGTAAAGTACAGTGTTAATGAGAAGTGATAATGTGTGGTGGTTAAGATGTTGGTGTGGTGTCTGTGGGGTGTGTTGTTACTGCTGGCGTGTAAAGTACTGTGTTAATGAGAAGTGATAATGTGTGGTGGTTAAGATGTTGGTGTGGTGTCTGTGGGATGTGTTGGTACTGCTGGCGTGTAAAGTACTGTGTTAATGTGAAATGAAAGTGTGTAGTGGTGAAGATGTTGGTGTGGTGTCTGTGGGGTGTGTTGGTACTGCTGGCGTGTAAAGTACTGTGTTAATGTGAAGTGAAAGGGTGTGGTGGTGAAGATGTTGGTGTGGTGTCTGTGTGGTGTGTTGGTACTGCTGGCGTGTAAAGTACTGTGTTCAAGTGAAGTGAAAGGGTGTATTGGTGAAGATGTTGGTGTGATGTCTGGCGGGTGTGTTGGTACTTTTGTTGCCATGGTGTGACAGAATTGAGGGCTCTACCAGTAAAAGTACAACAAAAAGAAAAAAAAGAAAAAAACAACATCAACAACAAAAATCAAAGGAGCTTTGCATGGTAATGTTTACGTAATGTATAATGTCATGTGCGCTTAATTCCCGATTTAACGTAAAATATTTTCCAATTTTAATTCGAGAAATAATTACATGTCATTGCATCATGTTGTTTCTTCTCTCCTTTGTTACTGAGCACAAAATTGGAATGATAAACACAACTTAATTATACCTTTAAAGTTTACTGTGTGTTATGTCGTCATATTACATACAATGTATAATATAATATGTTAATTGTAGGATCATTAGGTTCACGTGAATAGTGAGAAATGCCACCGTATTAGTATGATTGACTGCTTCACACCATTCATAATTCTTCTTCTTCTTCTTCGCCTTCTTCTTCTTGTAAATACTGGTATATATAATATGTCTTGTACTCCTGTGTCTATGGCCTGAAGAAGGCCAAGAAGTAGCCCAGAAACGTCGTGTTAGACAATAGAAAAGAAGTTCTCCATATACTCATCCTATTATTATATTATACTTGACCATTCCAGTAGAAAACATGCTGTATGCACACTAAAACGTTTCTAAAATGCATAGTTATGGACAATGTATAATCCTTATTATTATTAAGTGGGAGGCGGGTGGTGTTCTAATTACTTTTTTTTTTTATCTACTATGGGTAGTAAGACCGCTGAGAATAATTGTAAGTTTTTAATAATTAATTAAAAAGTTTTTCTCATCCTCACCTGATTGTGTTTCGAATGTTTTAGCACAGATTTGCTCCCAAATCCTTATCGCGTCTCATGCAAGGTATGGAACATTAAGGATGACAACTTACTCACTGCATTATTATGCGAACTTGCGAAGGTATAGATTCTCACACTTTTGCCACGTACTCTTGCTTTGAAATATACCGAAAGGTTGCATCATAATATAATAAAAGCGTTGCCATTCATGAAGTTTCAAGCCACTCTTATTATTCTAAAATTGCAATCAAACTTGTCTTATCTGTTCAAAAAGTGATATCTTCTGAGAAAATTCCATGCAGTTCTTGTTAAAACAGCTTGCATCTAAACCAGTCAAGCTCTAATACATTGTACAATGTTCGTGTCTGCCTTTCAGGTGGGGGACACCAGAAATGAGCTTTACGCATTTTACCCATGTGGGGAATCGATCCCGGGTCTTCGGGGTGACGAGCGAACGCCTTAGCCGCTAGGCCATCCTACCGCCCCTGTAATGAAGTAGCACGCTGGGATGACCACAAACGGAAGCCCGCGAGTAAATGACAATATATGACAGATATATAACAGAGGTTTTATTAAACTGACACAGAAAACTAATTCCTGGAACACGCCCTCCCCCAAACAACTGCCACTAATCGCAAGCATCGTTGCAGTTCTTCGACGTCAGGCTGAGATCACTGAAAGTAAAATTGTAACATGGATTAAGAAATGAAAGAAACACGTCCACACTACAGAAGTAGCGCAACTGAATAATGATCGTCGCAGTGCTCCGTATAGTTGGGTTCTCGATTCAGAGACATTTCGGGAGATGTGTGAAAATGGGTCAAGAAAGTAGGAGTTCCTTGATTTTATGTTGTTTTTTTTCTGGATATACAACGTCTTTATTCTGCACCGGTAATTTTTCGACATAAATTCTATCATCGTTGTCAAGCAAGTAGGAAGAGGTATATTTTGACTGGCTCAGCTTTATCTTCTTCATGGAAAAAACCAGGGATGGCATAGTGAAAGTTATCAAATGTGCTTATTTATATGAAAATTGGAATTTTTTACTTGTAGTACCACTACATTTATACAGCATGTTAAATATATATTGAACTGATTTTGCATTTATTGACAGTATCTTGCGCATAAATAAGCACTTAACTTACGATGAAGTCGTTTTCACTAATTTCAGCCATACCCATGCGCTTAAAGGTGTAAGAAATGAATGTAACCATATGAATTGTCTTCAGGGTCGTACGAGAGGTTATCAAAAAATTCCAGTTATCACCAAGAAGTTACTGAGCAATCAGGATAACATTTTGACTGTGACATCAGTGATCCTTGTCCAGTTAATGGACCAAGTACTATCTACGTCATTACGTCCAATCTTGTGCTTTGCTCCTACACACCAGTACCGCAAGTATGGAGAAGATTGAGAGGCACGCAGTGTAATTAAGTTTCTTGCACTCTAAGGGCTGCAGTGCACGACAAAGTCACAATGAAATGAAATCTGTTTATGGTGAAGATAGTCCGTCCTATGGCACTGTTGAGAGATGGAAAAGGAATTTCCAAACCTGTCTGTCCCTCACAGATAAGGCAAGACGTGGACGCCCCTTTCTAACTGATGATATGGACACCGTGAACAAAGTCGAGGCACGGGTTAAAGAAGATCGTCTTGTAACAATACAAGTGGCTATGCGTGAGACCGACTTGAGTTATGGAGCATCATTCATAACCAGCTGTACATGTCCAAAGTGTCCTCGCTTACTGACGAAGAACCCACTTCGTGGACGCCGCTTTGATGACAGGGATGGGGTCATTCAAGAGGTGGAGGGTTGGTTTTCTATGAAATCAGGTGACGTCTATTCCGCCGGTCTGTGCAAGGTCAAGAATCGGTGGGAGAAATGTGTAACTCAGGATGGTGGCCTTGTAGAGAAGTCACAAGGATACGAAAGCAAAATAAAGTTTCTGCCCTTAGTGAATCTTGGTGATAATTAGAACTTGTTGATACCCCTCTTATAATAACAAAACGATACATCTCACGTCCAACCGGATAACAGCTAACGGGAACTTAAGAAATTCGAACAACTTACGCGCAGAGCATGGCATCTCTCACGCAGTTGTCACAGACAACGGAGCCGTTGGAGATGCAGAATGGACCTTCAAGGTAGCTGAAGCAGTCTCCAGAACAGGAGAAGACGTTCATACGAGCGTCCGACATGTGGCACAATGCTGGGGGTACAATACAGACACACGTGTATTAGTTTCAGTTGATGGTGATGTTGGGCAAGGTATTACGCTGTTTAAGTCACTTATTTTTGTTGCCACTTTGGCGTCCATAGTCATAACTGATAAACTAGTAAATGTGGTACAAGTCTTAATAAAATGTTAAACACCGTTTCATTTCTCATGTACCTCGCCTTCTAAAATTCACAGCGACCAAAAAACCTAAACATTTGACGCGCAACTTTTGACTTTGCCAACACGCTCAAGACACATCAGTGAATTAAAGTTTATGCTGTGAAATAACACAGCAGACAAACTATCAGCTGCTCTTGCAACTATGGAGCGGTGACGTAGCCAAGTGGTAAAGCCTTTCGCTCGTCTCGCCGGGGGCCTGGGTTCGATTCCCACATGGGTAAATTGTGTGAAACCAATTTCCGGTGTCCCTCCGTCTCATTTTTGCAATCAAATGGGTGGTGGGGTAAGCTTAGTGGTTAGAGAGCCCGAAGATGGGTGGAGGTCATATTCAGGGTCCCCCGAGAGAGATCTTTCAATATTGCTGAAACGTCCTTACTCTCTGCTGTGATCAAGGTAGGGGATAACGCCAGATAAAATATGGTCACCAGAAATGTTTATTGCTAGTTATGGACAAAATGTATTGGCGGTACCTGAATCCATGGTATAAAAGAGAAGGTAGGGGATAACGTCATATAAAATGTCGTCACCACAAATGTTTATTGCCAAATATGGACAAATATGTATTGGTGATACCTGAATCCATGGTATAAAACAGAAGGTAGGGGATAACGTCATATAAAATGTCGTCACCACAAATGTTTATTGCCAGCTATGGAGAAAATGTATTGGTGGTACCTGAATCCATGGTATAAAACAGAAGGTAGGGGATAACGCCAGATAAAATATGGTCACCAGAAATGTTTATTGCTAGTTATGGACAAAATGTATTGGCGGTACCTGAATCCATGGTATAAAAGAGAAGGTAGGGGATAACGTCATATAAAATAATCGTCACCTAAAATATGTTTAGTCAGTTATGTATTAAGGCGTGCAAGTAATATCTTAATCCACAGCATCAGCTGCAACATATGAGTAAAACCTTGTCTTTCTTTGTAGTATTGGTTGCAGGTTACGGATAAAAACATTTTATTTAGTATCTTGATCAAAATTATTTCCAATTTTGACGAGAATTTTCACGCATATTGTTCAACATTATTTTGAAGGGCAACTTACCTAATGTGAAAACGACGAGGATAACCACGGCCTTCATGGTGTCGATGTTGTCGTTGGCAAGCTGCTTGAATATGTGTGCGCCTGCACGTCATTTCCTTTTTATGAAATGTCCTAAGTTCTCATTAGCACCTAAATGCTGTAATCATTCTGACAGTGCCCTTACCTAAATCAGTTACATTATCACGGACCGCCCTGTTTCGAGTGACAACATGACACGATGATTTGAAAATTGAACAGAATTTACACGGTATGTTCACAGGACATGCTAAAGGGAAAAAAATATTGTGGAAATCATTTAATTTTATCCTGTAATTATACATTTTCAAGACAGCATGGATAAATAAAAAATAACAATTACGTAGATAAAGAGCAACCTACGCCCTTTGACAAATCATGTTTACTGACATACAGTCTGTGTACCTCATTGTACGGTCGCGGTGATTCATATATGATGCATATATTACAGAGTGTTATACGAATTTTGGCATTACTAAGTTTCGTAATTATATACCTTCTTAGTTGTTTTAGTTTATATTCTCAGTTTCCGGTTTTGTTGTGCGCCAAGGTGAAACATATGTGTTGAAATACATTCTATTTTATGCATAAATTCGTTGGTTTCATACATTTGGTAAAACATAACTGGATTCATTTCATTTTATCCACTTATTAGGTCGTTCATCTGCAATGTTATGCTGAAATAGGTTCGGTTCAGACGAGAGGATGCCGTTGTCATGGTGTCTTGACAAAGATGGACGTAACTCATAGTATAAGTCACTAGTTTTTCCTCACCAAGATGTGTTTGTTTACCGAACGGCGCGCTATTGCTGTACACCACAAAAATATACCCATTACATTGGTGAAAGGTGAAGGGCGACTAACGGGATTGGGTGGTACTTCACGTACTTTCAGTCAAATAACCCTGTGCTGCCAATGTCACACCATTACGCCGAAGGTACGGGTTCGATTCCCTACATGGGCACAATGAATGATTAAATGAGTGTCCGTCATGATTTAGTGAGCACACCATTCGATCTATTATGGCCCATATTAAAACTGACAGAACAAACATTCTAAAATGATTGGTTATTTGGTTATTTGGTTATTTATGTTATTCAGAAGTGTATACCTCTGATTTTTCAACACAGTATGTGTTTTTTTTTAACTCTTACTAGCGCGCTTATGGTTGTGGAGTGAGTGAGTGAGTTAGGTTTTACGCCGCCTGTAGCAATATTCCAGCAATATCACGGCGGGGGACACCAGAAAATTGGCTTCACACTTTGTACCCATGTGGGGAATCGAACCCGGGTCTTCGGCGTGACGAGCGAACGCCTTAACCACTACGGTTCCCCACCGCCCCGTTATGATTGTGGAACAGACATTAACATATTGTGTTGTAAGATCAGAGGTATATAAGGAAATTATAATAGCTTATTATTTTTCCCATATAAATCAAATTGAGAGACATTATAATTTTCCAGCACAGAGTGTATACCTCATATATCACAAGCACAATATTTTACATGAAAACATGTTGAATATTTATCATCTTTTAACAACATAATTACCTGTAAAGAAACATAAAGGATATCTGTAGATCTAAACAACATGGTCTTCGTCATTGTAATAAAACATAATTATCGTTATTGTTCTCACAAACAATCATTATTTGTATGTTTACCTTGATGAGGTCTGGTGCCATGTCCATATTACAGTAGGTCTAGACACTATAATTCATTGCATTTGTGAATCTGACTGGTTGTCTTTTTCCAATTAGGGTCGCCCCAAAAATACTCGACCCATCATAAAATTAAGTTAGCCATACTGGTTTTCTGAAGTCCTGTGTCAAGCTTGCTGAGATTTCCATTTGGATCGAGTCGCGAATACTCATAAATCAGTACACATGACAAAACAGTGATTTCAAACGAGAACATTTCAGATCAAACCAATTATTTTCCAAAGGGGTCATAGAATTGCAAGAGTGATAAGATATGTCACAAAAACAAGGGATTGAATCAAACCTGGACAATGCACGACTTCTTAATACTTTTATTTCAAACCCCTTATGTCCCCAAAGACGAGTATGATGAGAGATGAATCAAACGTAATGTCAACTTCATTGTAATTAGCATGTGACAAACAGATATCGGTTACGGGATATACGGACAAATGTCATTTTAAGGAGCTGGTTCGCCATAAACTTGATGAAGTATGTCGTTTGCAACGGAAACCTGTAATGAAATGGTACGTCATTTCCCTTTAAATTACAATTAAATCTTTATCTGAATGACAAATGCTAAATTGTAAATTCTGGTTATACTGGAATAAGAATTCCTTATATATAGGAAACTCAAAACAATGTAATACTCTCTGACAGAATGATTTGCCCATTATAATGATGATTTGTTTCACGCATAATCTGTTTGCCCACGATTCAACACAAGTGTGCAATGAGTCAAGTTGAAGATTCTTCCTGCTAAAGCCTGCTCGCAGATTAAAATTACTTTGCAACCGAAGCTTAATTGACTTTGTTTGTTATCGGTATTCTTGAAATGGGTTTACGTGGCGACCTGGTCGATTGAATTGAAATGATAGTTTCTGTGAGGGAAAATCATGATTGTTGGTTTAGTGAGAAAAAGTAAAGCTCAATTTAAAATGTGACGTCGAACAGTAATTGAAATTGCTGTTTCAGGAAATTGTATTCTTGTGAAAAAGTTAACATCAAACATGGTATTAGACTTTCAATTTCTGTGTTATCATTGAACATCCATCATAAAATTATTCCTCTTTAAGTTCTGTGACAAAACACAATTGTTATGATTAATTGGAGTTGTTAAAGTGGCTCTATCACTCACCTGATTACAACAGTTACGTTATGTCACTGTCATGGGATAAAACAAGGCAATATCATGTTCATTTTAATATGGCAATTTTATTTTGTCTACCTAATTTGGGACACTACGGGAAAGACAAGGCATCGGGCTATTTGAATGATGGAGTAAATGAGTAAAATTTCAATTTGTTCTGAATACAGCTTGATTGGTTCGCCTTATGGACATTCTGACATTGTTGCAGTTGTGTTGCATCTTGCCAGCTTAATGCGTGAATAAATTCCAACGTGATGCTGACCTTAGGCAAAGTCAAATCTTCCAGGTTCCTGGTAAGGTACAGTTTCACGGTACGGTATGTCTAATTTTACTTCAGTTTTTAACGAAGAGACTTCTTGGTTGTGATAAACAACGTATTCTTGGCAAAATAAGCGATTCTCTCCACATAGGCTATTTTAAAGACGTTAAATCGTTGTTACGTTGTTAACCGTTGAATATTGTGTTGCTTCTCCTAATTACACAACATTTAGAAGAAACATATGATTGCTTATAGTCCAGCGGATAGTGGTATAATTATGCATTTTCATGTTACAAGCATGAAAATTGGCAGATATGTTGCTTATACTACAAAAATAAGATACAGATAGGGAGGCATTGAAAATTTAAGATGGCCGCCATTTTTCAAGATGGCCGCCATTTTCCATTCAGAATTACACCATCAGACACTTAGATTCAATGTAAATTCCACAATTTTCATACAGTATGCACAAATTAGGCCACATATGATGCTTGCACTATAAAAATAATACGCAGATGGGGAGGCATTGAAAATTTAAGATGGCCGCCATTTTTCAAGATGGCCGCCATTTTCCATTCAGAATTACACCATCAGACACTTAGATTCAATGTAAATTCCACAATTTTCATACAGTATGCACGAATTAGGCCACATATGATGCTTGCACTATAAAAATAATACGCAGATGGGGAGGCATTGAAAATTCAAGATGGCCGCCACTTTTCAAGATGGCTGCCTTTCTTACTCAAAAGTACACCGTCAGAGCCTTTGATTCAATGTAAATTCCACAATTTTCCTACAATATGCATGGAATTTGGCAGTTATAATGTTTGTATTGTAAAGATAATATACAGAAAGGGAGACTTTGAAATTTCATGATGGCCGCCATTTTTCAACATGGCCGTCATTTTCCATTCAGAATTACACTGTGAGAGACTTAGATTCAATGTAAATTCCACTATTTTCATACGATATGCATGGGATTTGGCAGTTTGTACTATAAAGATAATAAACAGAGCGGGAGGCTTTGAATATTCGAAATTGCCACCATTTTTCACTCAAAATCACACCGTCAACGATTTAGTAAATGTAAATGCCACAATTTTCTAACAGTATGCTTGGAATTTGGCAGATACATGTATGTTGCCCGTAGCATTCCATATATATCGGAACATTGAAAACCTGAATATGATACCATTTTCCTTGATATCAGGAGTAAATCTAATCCAGATTTCCATGAATAATGCTCGTCTGGGATTTCTTCGCTTACCTACTCAGAGCAACATATGACCACATTACTGGGCACAGTCTCCACCACAAAGACACAGTGCAGTGCACTTTAGGGCAGCCTTGAGGCACTTGCATCTCCCACAACATGCTTTGGTGCATCGACACTTCAACAGTTCTTGACAGGTCTTTGACACATCTGGTATTGTTGACCATAAGGGCTCCCACATGTTCGATGCATTGCGTTGCCAACCCCATATCGATGGATCAGGTAGATCAGGACAACGGATGGCTGACTGTCCCCATATATATGCTCCCTGATAAACTGCTCTCTTAACATGTTCTTTGAAAGCTGCAGATGTTGGAGGTATATTTTCTATTGCTCTACCTTTCGAAGAGAACATGTACTTTCTTGCTTCATTCAGATTTACATGGTCACTGGTTCTATCATACATCAATATTGTGAAACGTTCAAGTGTGCTGATCAAAGAATCTGTAACTTGATCAGGATGCTTGGACAGAAATTCAAATGCTTCAGTTGCTTCCTCTAAATGAAACCAGACTTGCCAAGCTTTCTTTTTACCGCATCCACTGAAGGAAGATACAGTATCACATCCTGTGAAACTGTGGAAGAGAGGGAGACAGAGTGATTTCCTTGGACCCAGTGAAACAGCTATTTCATGTGCAGGTATGTAATGAAACTGTTTTCCTGTACCAAAGGCAAGCCATACTTCTGAGATATCAAGAACTGCTGCTGATGAAATGGCCAACACCACAACATCTGTGTCCACTGTTCTTATCATAAATCGCAGGAATCCTCTCTTGTTGGCTTCTGACAAGTGCAGTATCATCCTGGTATCTGCTTCTTCATGGCTGCATGGTGAGATATCTGAAACATCATATGGCTTATTTGAGAGAGCTGTCAGGGCATAGGTGTACATACGGCGATGCTGAAGGGTATGTCGACGTGCGAATTGTTCAACAGTTTGGTTTCGAAAGCGCTATGGTATGGGCAGAATCACATTCCATGGTCCGACACAACACGTCACAGTGAGAGGCAATCTGACTGCAATACAGGGATGTGAGCATTGGGCCGTATGTGCTGCCGTTCATTCAAAGACAGGGACGTAACATTAGGGTTCAGCGAGACAATGCCCGTCCAAATGTCGTTTGCGTTGTGTTAGAAGAACACATATCGAGGTACATCTTAACCAGTATGACTAAACCTACTGTCGATGCATAAGTCTAATGTCCCGGTTGCAGTCACTTTAATCGAAAATTCATTTTATGGAATTAACTAAACCCTGTCTTATGCATCTTTATATCTATACAACAGTTCTTCTAGATTAGAAAACATTTCAGGATTTATTAGCGATGCTATTTTTATCATGCACATTAATATGTAATAACATGTTGATGTATGTTTACAATGGCAAAACTATTACAGCATTTAGTTATGGCCACAATTCCCTGGTTTCATCTTGTAAGTTCAGCTCAATCAAGGCCAAAAGCCCTCTATATATGAGAATCATAAGGAACAGTCCAAAAAGCCCCAGCCCCTCTTAACCTGTTTGGTTCTCGAATGCTGATGCTCACAGCAGTTAGACAGACTTGCACATATTATCTGGACTGGCTATCATTCGTGACATATACATTTACACTGAGTTTTCGAATTTACTATATCCCCATGGGTCTCTCTACTATGTTCTGAAAAGGGAATAAGTGATTCTTCTGGAATAATTTCCTTAAATGTACGAGAACTTGCTCTTTCCTCGCATCGTTTATCACGACTCAGTTACAGGAAGACCAGCAATTGTATGGAGATCCCTCTTGCACAGCAATTGTATTGAGATCCCTCTTGCACAGCCTATTTTGGGAATTAGCCCGTTGTTCCAAAGAGGTGAATATTACATCTGTGTCTCTATTTCTGTTATCATTAACTTCTTAGTATACTGCCTTTGAATGTGTTGTGCCTTTTTGTTTTGATCTGTCAGAGTAATATCTTGGTTGCAATTATATAAATTTCTGTTTAGAATGAAATCTCTTTGTTGTGTGTTTGTTTCACACCGAATTCTTTTGTGGGTCGATACCACGTGAACTTTATTTTCAGTCTGGGAGTACACGTAGCGATCAAGCTCAGTATTGACTAGAACGTACAAAATGACCAATTTTCTGATACGAGCAAGGGCGCGGAGATGTAAGAGATATGGCCTACACAGTGACTTGAGGAATCTTTCACCTCGCGATTTCCTTTACCTCGGGTTTTACTTTCGACAATTGAGCATGATGTCTCTGCAAAGATTCCCAATAGCACATCCCATGCTTTGATCACGGCTGTTACAGAACATTAACATGCCCAGTAATACTTCAATGGTGGCTATATTCCATGAAATGTGTTTTAATGTCCACGATGAATATAATAATTATAACAGCCGTTGATATAAAAGAATAGCTATCAGACTGCATGACTGCCAACTAATTTATGGTAAGTCAAATATTCCGAACAGAACCGAATTTATGTTTCATAAAGTTACTTTATATACTCTTCAAAAGTCTTTTCTTCAAATTAAATCGTTTTTTTTTAATTTAAATATACCATTTATGTTTGTTTTGTTATGAAACTGCCTCTTGGGATAAATAATGCGTCTTATATGTTGGATTAATAACGAAGTTTCTGGATATGGAAGGAGTATGAAGTTTGATTATGAGCGAGTACGATTTTATGCCGCTTTTATTAATATTGCATTACTATCAAGGTATCAAGGCTGGGGTGGGGGCACCAAATGTGGGTTGGACACAGTGCACCTATGTTGGGGAATCAAAACCACGGATGCTTTAACCATTAGGCAATCCGATCGCCCCGACTCAGTTTGATCTGAGGGACAGAACAAAACTGAAGCGAGCCTTAGAGCCTTTCCAAAATTTTAAACCCCACACGATCAATGGTGTGGCTTTAGCCTCCCTCGCAGTCTTTTAACCACGTTATTTTCCCCACTACCAACATTCCCTGCAATGCTAGATCCCTAAATAAATCATGTACAGATTTCCTCAGGTCTATCCCATCACACCGGGGGCCCTTTTCAATTTAAAGTTTACAACTATCAAGATATTGAGAGACTAAGCGTTAGTCAAGCATAGCGTTGATCAGCCTGGATACACAACCAAGCCAACAAGCGTTGAAAGACTGAGAGTAGATTTATGTACAGTCTAAGGGACACAACTCGGTTCAACCAAGTCCAAAAGCGAAAAACTGGTGGATGAGGACAGTTTTCATCTAAGAGCTCACTACTGACATATGAAACTGTTAAAATCGCATGGTTTCAAGATTCTTTTGTCACATTCCCGTCCACTGAAGTTTCATTTATGCGGAATTATACTATGTGAGTATTGTACGCTTGATGGACAAACTGATACCACTGACTGACTGTATGATCATACTCATTCATAATGACATGAACCTTTCAATTCAAATGCTATCAAGGAGACGTTTCACAAAACTCTCGGAAGCTTGAGATCTTGTAACTTTGCTCGCAGCGTTTGCACCTCCTAAGCCGCAGTATACCCGGCACAAATGCTGCGAGAAACGGCTTACGAGAATTTTGTGAAACGCACCCCTGATCGCATTTGAATTGAAAGGTTCTTCTGGTCATTTTGCAAAAGGATATCAATTATGAACGTGACCAAAGACAAATTATGTATTCAAAGATAAGTTCTACGGTTCTTACCTGCTTTCTACATCCCTTCAGTTGATCGTTTTCATTTCAAACAATTTCCTCCACGCTAGATATATATTCCATTTAAAAAGCATCGTCTCGGTGGAGCCATGAATAGAAATACGAAGTTGATATCAGGCTCAATGTCTGCCCGATGGTTTGAATTAAGTATTACTTTGTCTCGAAGTGAATGAATTATTATGCCGTGTCGGCTCTTTTAGCACCCTGGATTCCTTTTCCGAATTTATGAATTTGAGAGCGTGGACATAAAACTATAATTTCACAGCCTTAGGATCAATTGAAAAAATCAGCTTGTGAAAAGCTTGACAAATGTGACAGTTTTTGCCATTACCATTAATCTCAAATGCACGTCGTTATAAAACTCCTATGTGCTAAAGTTGTGCTAAAACTAGAATGAATTAGGACTGGTTAAGATGTCGAAAGGAAAATGTGAAACCAGAGCTGAATAAAGAAATAATCATCATTCTGATTGAGTCTCATTGATCCTTATGGTAAGGACTAGCCCTACTGAAAAAATACACGTTCGCACACTGAAATAATTCACAAGTGATTTTATATAACTGATGTATTGCCAGAAATGGAACATAGCTAAAAATCTATGAAATTAGTCCAGTACTATGGAACAGTATTTGTGTTACATTGCTAATGGTAAGATACAGCATAACGCAGTGATGTGCGAGTAATGAGAGACTGGTGAAGACATTACTGGTCGTTGCTGAATACATGTACTCCAGTGCAGTATCAGCGAGAAAATTCACGAAAGGTCTGGAAACTTGTATGACAGGGGCTTCTCCTTGACTCAGCAATTCCCATTCCATCACATGCACAAAAATGTTAGTATTCCTGTGTAGATGACTGGATTCTCTGCCTGGGGTGGTTTTGAAAGATCGACCATTGGTGCATCGAGGTAAATATTATCCCCGCTACTACTGCTGTAATATTCACAACTTCGCGTTTCAGGACAACGGCATTTTCATGGTCATTATACTCACACTGTAATTGTATTTACATTAGTCATTTGTAGATATACAGTATTTCATATAGGGCAATTGCTTTAAGGAAACAATCGTTCCTTTCTGTGTTGGTTACTGATTTCTCACCAGGTGTTTTTGTTTTCAGATATCTAGTGCCTATATCGATTGTACTAATATTGTTAAACAATGCCTATATCGATTGTACTAATATTGTTAAACAATGCCTATATCGATTATGCTAATATTGTTAAACAATGCCTATATCGATTATGCTAATATTGTTAAACAATGCCGATATCGATTATGCTAATATTGTTAAACAATGCCTATATCGATTATGCTAATATTGTTAAACAATGCCTATATCGAATGTGCTAATATTGTTAAACAATGCCTATATCGAATGTGCTAATATTGTTAAACAATGCCGATATCGATTATGCTAATATTGTTAAACAATGCCTATATCGATTATGCTAATATTGTTAAACAATGCCTATATCGAATGTGCAAATATTGTTAAACAATGCCTATATCGAATGTGCTAATATTGTTAAACAATGCCTATATCGAATGTGCTAATATTGTTAAACAATGCCTATATCGAATGTGCTAATATTGTTAAACAATGCCTACTCTAGTCATATGTAACAGTTAAATGAATTTAAACATGAAATTCAAAATAGTTGGGCCCATGATTAAAAGTTACAAAGGAAACACCAATGCCCGAGAAACAGTTGGAATATGAAACACAACTTGATTATTCGTCACCTATTATGAACAGAATGGCATGTAATGATACACACAGGGCATATGCGGATCAAAACAGCATGTGATTGCCATTAACATAATGATACAAAACTCGTGGCCTTCCTATGGCATCTGACCTCGCTGTCACTCAGTCAGATAACATGGGACGGGCACTCGTTTTGTACAATTCATATGTAATGAGACCTCGTGTAGTATTTTCTGTTAATGTTACTCTCAATAAGAGTCATTATGTGTATGCATACACTGATATGGTCTAGCGCCATGTTCATTGAACAGTGGGCCTGGACGTTGTAATTTGTCTCTATTGTGAATGTGACGAAATCCATCATAAAGTTTTCTTATGGTTTCATATGATTTTCTAATGACATGAGTCAAGGTTGCTAAGATTTCCAGTTCGATTGAACCGATGTTTAATGATGTACCCTTGGGAACAATAAAAACACAACATTTCCCAATTCGATTGACCCGGAATACACGTAAATCCATGCACTGATATTCTCACTGACATTACATTCACAAAGTAGTGATTTCGATAGAAACATTTCCGATCATAACGATTATTTTACACAACGGCAATGTCACAGAATTGCAAGAGTGATAAAATACGTCACAAATTTAATGTAATGATTCCAGCCTAGATGATGCACGTGTTCTTAATACCGTTATTTCAGACCCGTTATCCTGCCTGAGACGAATGTGATGAGAGATGAATCAAACGTAGTGTCAACTTCATTGCAATTAGCCTGTGACAAAGACATAACGATTCCGGAATATGCAACCTCTGGAAACGGACAAACATCATTCTGATGTGCAGGTGCGCCATTATCGGGATAAAGTATGTCATTCACAACGGAAACCAATAATGAAAAAAGGTAGACGAAATTCTAAATTGTCTGATTACATTGGAATAAGAATTCCTTATGTATAGGAAACTCAAAACAATGTAATACTCGCTGACATAATGATGTGCACATTATTGTGAAGATTTGTTTCATGCATGATCTGTTTGCCCACGATTCAACACAAGTGTGTAACGTGCCAAGCTGGAGATTTGTCCTGCTAAAACCTGCTTGCAGATAAAAATTACTTTGCAATCGAAGTTTAATTGACTTTGTTGCTATCTGGAGGCTTCAAATGGGTTTCGTCACGACCTGTTCGATTGAACTGAAATGATAATTTCTGTAAGGAGAAACGATTATCTGTTTGGTGAGACCAAGTAAAGTCCAATTTAAAATTGGGCATCGAAATACAATTGGAATTGCTGTTTCAGGAAATTGTATTCTTGTGACAAAGTTAACATCAAACATGGTATTAGACTTTCAATTTCTGTGTCCATCATAAAATTGTTCCTCTTTAATTTTTGAGACAAGACAGAATTGTTATGATTAATTGTTGAAATGGCTCTATCAGTCATCTGACAAAAGCAGTTACGTTGACACGGATGTCACTGTTATGACATATAAACATGGCAAGACCATTTTTCATGTCAGTATCGCAATGCTACTTTGGGAACAATAATGGAGAGACAATCCATGGGGCTGTTGAAATTTGGGAGAAAATGAGTAAACTTCTTTTTTTCTGAATATAGCTTGATTAGGTCTACTTGAGGACATTCTGACGCTTCATGCGTGAATAACGTCCAACGTGATGCTGACCTCAGGCAAAGTCAAATCTTCCAGGTTCCTGGTAAAGTACAATCAGACTGTCTCAGTTTACTTCAGTTTTTAACGAAGAGACTGCAAAATAAGCGATTCTCTCCACATATGCTATTTTAAAGACGTTAAATCATTGTTAAACGTTGAATATTGTGTTACTTCTACAAAGAAACAGCATTTAGAAGAAATATGTGTTTGCTTAGTTTCCCCCGATATGTAAGACTTCACTTTGTTCTGAATATAGCTTGATTGTTCGACATAACCACGCTTTTAACTCTGTTGCAGCTATATTGCATCAATCTAGCTTAGTGCTTGAACATAGCCGATGATGTATCATGCGACCTTAATGTGTGACTAAATCCCCAAGCGATGCTGGCCTTATTATTATGTATTATGCAGTCAGGATGTTGGCGATATTTTTGTTTTGTTCCCTTTCCAAGAAACACTTTTCGATTCAGATAAACAACGTATTCTTGGTAAAATAACTGATTCTCTCCATCTAGGACATTTTATAGAAGTTAATTCATAGTTGAATATTATGTTACTTGCCTTGATTACATAACAGTTAGAAACAATATATTTTTACATAGATTTCCATTGAGGTGTAGTATAAGATATATTAATTTTTTAGAAGATTTGTAAAATGCGTGAGTGCTGCTCGAATGTTTTAAATGAAATGCACACAATATATTTTTTAGAGATACGTATTGTGATCAGGGAAGCATACTGAACAAGTATCTTCATTTCGTTAGTAGCAATTACACCCTTTGACATTTGAATGGTTCGAAATATGTTAAAGACGTTGTTACTGCTAGAAATTCTGTGACATCCTCTGTAATAAGTTTACTTCTTTTTTCTCTGTCTAAAGTACATCCTTATTGTAATTGGGCCAATGGCCTATAAAGCCGAAATAAAATGAATTGAGTCGTTGTCACATGCATTCTACACATACTTAGCTGACACCTAGTGAAATAACAGTTCAGAGCTACTCACTCACTCACTATTCTACCTTACTCACTATTTTGCCTTACTCACTATTTACATTACTCATCATGTTACCTTTCTGCCCAGAACACACAGTGTTTTATAAACATAAAAATTCAAAGGACAAGGTTTATTTGTGGTCAGTAGAGCTTAACTGAAAGAAATGTGCTGTACATCTGTATGTTAACATTGACAACACTTCGTTCCCTAGTACATACTGTGATCCAAACCAATAACCCTATATAGCCAGGACGTTTGTGTGAAGCATAAAACTGTACTGTTTAAATAACCAATACATACAGGCAAACCATCATGCATGTGATGGTGACCTACCATATTTTAGCACTGATACACAGTCAGAATTAAAATGAGACAGGGAGCTTCTCGAACACTTCCTATTTACAGGGAGATGTGTCAGATGAAGTTTCCCTTTAGATAGATGCATATCGTGTGAAACTGTATTGTAACTGAACAATGCCGTGCAAGAAAATCCGTGTATATGAAAATTTCCGCGTTCAAACTTCGTGATATACAATGTGACGACAAGCAGGCATCAATTTCCTTTTGAGATTATATTTGAATATGTCCTGGTAAAATAAGGTGTTAGATTTGTCAGTCAGTATTTGCGTCATATCACAATTTTATACTTACGTGTACGGTCATATTTGCCAGTGAGTGAGTTGCAAGTGACACCTAGTTTTTAACGGTCTACAGTAAGCTGTTTTTGATTACACTGTCACAGATCTACAACTTCTACTCTGCAGGATTTGATGTTCTCAGTTAGGAGCTGCTGCGGTAGCTGTATCGGACCTTGTACTTTCCTGACATAGACCGACAACGTCACTGTGCCGGAATCTACGTCATGGTCTCTGATGCCCGAGTCTCTTTGCACATGTCTAGGTAGACAAAGTTTGCTCGGTGCTATTGTCACTGAGAACTGTATATTCTTTAAACCCGACCATGCGCTGGGTATGAAATTCAAAGAGTCACAAGTGCTACCTCGTTTTCTTTTTAAAAAAAGAAATGACATAGTGGAAAATAACGGAACCTTTATTACAAGTCATAAAGTGTGTAGACATTCGTCAAACCAACACTCTCAACATTAAAGGGCTTCTTACAGTCACTGGAACTGGTATCACTGAAATTCAAGTGACTCCACAATAATTCCTTACGTGTATTCAAATCCCTTATATTTTCGACAAATGAAACGTATATGTGCACAATGTTTCGACGTATTTCAACGTTAATGACCCAAACATGGACAAGAATTGCCTCCATACACGCACACACACACACATACACAGAGGAGAGAGAGAGGGGGGAGACAGACAGACAAACAGACACACACACACACGCACATATATTACAGATTGTAGAGACATATTTAGTAAACGCTACTTCAACACATGCGTTTCTACGGCACAAAAATTAATAAGTGATACACTTGATAATGCAGTCATGGCTGTTGGAGGATCGCATCGTAACTCTATCTTTTCTACATACCCAGATATTTTCACACACCCACCTGGCACGCGTGGCGTATTGGAATAACGAGTTTGCGTAATGAAGAAATTATAGCGTCATGGCACAGACACAGTTGTGCGTGGCAATGGAAGTCGTTGGAGATTCCAAGGGGGTCGTTAAAGTAACTCAAGCGGTCATCGGAGCAGGAGGAGACGTACATGCGAGCCTCTGACACCTGGTAGGAAGCTGGTCAAAACACCTGGCCAAAACAACCCTTTTATTACTAGCCTGTGAAAGATACTGCAGTATAATACTTTTAGACGTATGGCGTCATAATGACTGCAGTTCTTGTACAATGCTATTGCCTCTGTTTATGCCAATGGTTTAAGCCCTTTCTTGATTTCAAAGGGAAATCTCTGTTTTACGGTTCTTAACCGCTTTCTGCATTCCTACCGCTGATCGCTCTCATATCTAACAACATCCTCCACCCCAGATATATATTCAATTTGTGATCGTTCGTCTCAGTGGAGCCCTACAGAAATGCGATATTAATACCATGCAGAGTGTCTGCCCATTGGCTTGCATTATGTATTCCTGTGGCGAGAAGAGAAGGCATTACAACTGCTCTTTTAGCACCTCTGATCCTTTTTCCGAATTTATGAATTTGAGAGCATGGACATAAATCTTCAATTTAACTGCCTTAGGATCAATTGCCAAGTGCAGCTTATGAAATACGTGACGTTAATTTTGTTATTACCATTAACATACTTCAATGTAGTAATTATTTTATTATGCTAGATTAATGAAAAAAATCTAAACCCACCAATTTAATTAATCAGAATTTGCACGATGTCTTGAAGAAAAGGAAATGATTACTATTTTCAATGAGAATCATTGATGCTTATGATATTCACTTACCATGATAAAAATTAACGTTCACAAAAGCAATAGTTCAATGTATTGCCAGGAAAGAAACAAAGTTAGAAAACGGAGAAATTTAGCGAGTAAGTGTCGTGTTGTTAAATGTGTTACTGCATTGTGTGAAGTAAGTTAAAATGTATCGCCACATCAGCCATGTGTCAGCCATGTCGTAACGAGAGAACGTACAGCAGCATTAAAAGTTTGAAACAAAGTTTAAAGATCCTATCGCCAAACCACAGTACAACACGCACTACGTCACAATCTATTTAAGTACTTAAGGAGCGTATAAAATAGTAGACTGTTAAGTAACAGCACAATGTACCAAACTTTTTGGCTATAGATCGCCAACCACTGACCAGGGACCATTGGGCCTTCTATTCCCTTTGCTACCTACATGGACCCTACTTGCATGGATTTACACCATCAACTCAACGGCAGACGATTGTATGAAAATTTCGCCAAGATCAAAATCAGCAAACTACTGCGTTTTTAAAAGGCTGGTGAGCTAAAATATACTTTGAAAGTGTCGTTTCTCACGTACCCTCTCGGTGGGACAATAATTGTACGATACTTTAACCCGCTTTGCGGATACACCCACTAACAATCTCTTTTGATGAGACAGGTTAGATTAAGTTTGGGGTTGCGGTGTGCGAGAGACTATACCTAGAGACTTCTGTGGTAAATACGGGTCCTGTTCCAGGATATCCTAGTGAAGTATGGCCTAGAGATTTAATGAATGCTCAAAACATTTGACAGCTAACAGGAGAGTATCCGTGCCTCTGTAATTGACATTTCATCGCAAGTTGCATGAGGGTTAACATTTGTGCGCAGATAACTGTTCATCCTGGATTCTCTCCCTTGTGAAATATTATCCCCCCTCACCTCAATGCTATAATCACTGCTTTATGTTCCACTGCAACTGCACTTGTATGGTATTTATACTGATACCGGAACTGTAGCGAATGGTCGTTGCTGAATATTCCAGGCCACTGTGACCTGGCTCTGGATCCAATTTCTCGAAACAAACTTAAGCCAGAGTTTTGACTTGAGTGAACTGAAATCAATATTAAACTCAAAAACAGTAGACGAAATGAGTTTGGCGATTGGAATACTCAGGTTGTTTGGACTTTATATATTTTCAAGGTGCAGATGAGTAAAAAATTCAGCAGTTTCAAAATGTCCAACTCAGTTTGAAATTTGAGTAAAAACTCAAGTTGCTTGGAGAAATTGGGGGCCTGGAGACTTAATGAAAGTTCTCGAAACTTTCAACAAATAGAAGGGGCGTGTCAATGCCTTGGTCTTCTCACATTCTATGACAACACATGACACTGTGCTTCCACCGTACTGATGCCTTGCAAAAGCATCTTGAACAGGTTATTGCACATATTCAAAAAGAAACGTGTTATTTGTTTATTTCTCAAACTAATGGCAACCCACGTATTCAAGAGTATCTGTTTCATGTCGAAATATCAAAATGTCAAAAGAAAATGTATCATTCTACATATTGATGTTTGGCAGTTGAAAGTTTTTCACAAGTTTTTAAAGCAACACGAGTATATGTGAAAAAGTCAACGCATTTACCATGCAGAATGCCATGTTTGGACACAACTGCAAAGTTTTCAAATTTACACTTGTCAAAGTTAACATTGCAGATAATTGACATACAACATGCATGTACAATTATCAGGACCATATAGGATATATTAACCGATTAGTCGTTTATCTAGGAGGGACCCAATTGTCTCGAATTAGAGTAATTATGAGCAATTAAGGGAGATAATATTCAACGTCACGTCGACAATATTCCAGACTCAGTAATAATGATTACTCTTGGGATCGGCGTCATCGTAACAACCATAAAATGATAATGATACTTATCACATCTACCAACTGACGCCCTTAATCGCTGACCAGTCTTTCCACTGAGTCACATAATCAGTGAATAACCTCGGTGATTTGAACACGCTGCGTACTGACGTGTATCATTGTTTTACACATGCACTTTTTTTAGTGATCTAGTATGTTTATTTTTCAAGTGATGCATTAAACCGTATAGCTGTATGTGACCCGCTTTTGAATAATCAAGGAGATAATATATTATGAGAAATTTATGTTATGATCAAAACGACGTGGTGCGTTGACACGCTATGAACTAGGCTGGGGCGATGAGTCTTTGGAGACAAGCATCATATTTGGAGAAACGTTTCCTATGAGAGACTGGGTCTAATGTTACGCCGCACTAATCGATATCCTAACTATATGGCGGCGGTCTGTAAATAATGGAGTCTGGCCCATGCATTCCAATGATAAACAGCATGAGCATCGATCTGCGCAAGTGTGAACCGATGACATATGTCAACCAAGTCATCGAGCCTGAGCACCCGATCCCGTTAGTTGCCACTTACAACAGGCATGGGCTACTTCAGGCCAATATTCTAACGCGGACTTTCACGAGCACGTTTTGTGTAATGCCAGCAACGATCATTTATTATTTTCAAGGAAGTTCATTTGCCTCTTACATCACATCATTGAACCGAGCTTTGCTCCAGTGAACGCTCTCTGTAACCGCTAACTATGAGTAAGACAGACGCGAGGTAAAGCATAAATTGAAATGGGATTTTGCAGCATCGTCTCAACTGCCCGCCGTAGGCACATTGGGAAAAGACTTTTCCCCCAATATTTGGAATATCTAAAGTATGTATATCTTTAACAATGCAATAATACAGAACTATCCAGACATCCAATACGCTCTGGTCTACCCCAGCTAAGCTGTTACTGATATTGGGAGAAACGACAATAAAGATTTGGATCTCAACCTGTCCGATTGTGTGTCACGTTCACCGTTGGTATGGATCGTGTTTCATACATGCCGTGTCTGTTCTGTCTGTTCCTTACCAGGCACGTAATATATCTGGTACATTACCAGCCTTATTGTGAAACAATAATTAACAATATTATCTATCCCCATGTCAACCTTTCATAATTTCTTTTCCTTGACATGTTTTACAATGCAATAATCGTAGGATGTGTGTCTCGCGGTTTTCATCTTCCCTAAAACCGGGCAAATTCACTTGTTTACGAAGCTGTGTTGTTACTTAACGAGCAGACGACGACGGAAGACGTCCCGGACGCAGGGTCTTGCTCACCTAATGTCAATATTCATCACTTCACTGTTCCCCGTCTGACATATGTATACTGTTGTGCTTCAAAGGCGCAATATCGTTCTACATGAACATAGTTATAGGAACTAATGAAACAGACTTGAATACAATGCAGTAGATCAACCATTCATGGACATAATTATGCTCAATGCCAAGAATCTCGCCAGCGTGCTCTGTCTTATTTTTGTGCGCAATTGACCTGGAAAATAGAATATGAACCTTACGAATGAGAATCAGAGATAAGAAGAAGAAAGGACATCTGAAAATTCGAGTTATAATTGGTTTCAGGTTCCCATGGCTTGATTGTAGTTCGAGGGGACGCTCCACGATGCGACTGTCTACATCTGTGATGCACGCTATGCCATCTGACCCCAACTATTGGTGCTCACGATGTCAGTATTTTGATTGCAAGACCCGAAAATTAACAGCCAGCTATCTCATGCCTGAAATGTTGTTGAATGCAGCGTTACACAACAAACCATTATGATTCGGAGACGAATTATATTTCATAAAAACAAAACTCGCAAGAATGAAAATTAATGAATCACTATAGTTCGAAACATTCATTCCAAAAGCATCACGTCTTTTTTATCCAACATCCTCTAGAACACCGGACATATTTTTCTTTCAAAATCATTACTCCCTATCTCGATGGCGCAGTGAAGGAAAACAGCCACATGATCAATACTTGGCGCCATGTCTGTTCATTTGTCACGAGTTATTTGTACTCTTGTGGAATGAGAAGTGATAACTTTACCGTTCCTTGAGATAAATGCTGCTTTGGGGAACACAGGGTGTTTGTGCCTGAATTAAATTATATTCCAGTTAAGTCATCCGAAAATCGAACAGGATTGAAACTATTAATCTCATGAGAAACTTTGTGTCAGAGCTGGGTATCATTTTGTAAAATCGTTACATTGTATTTAAGCTACCTTACAGAGCAGATGACTGGTATGCTTTTGCTTCACATCTACCATTTAACGTCACGTCGGCAATATTTCAGCCGTATCGGGACGAGAACGGGATTAGGCTAACTGCCGCCCGGACAAGTGACCCCCGACAACTGCCCCCTGGCTATCTGCCCCCCATCCACTGTGCCCCCTGGACAGCTGGAATAGTCGATTACTGGCTGGAGGACCTCTGGAATGTTTTGTGCAAGGGTCTCAAAGGCATCGATGATATCAGTCTCTGCTTCTCTCAAGTCTGGTGCATGTGTGTGATCATGCAGACGACCAACTACTTCCCCGTCTTTAACTTTAACCTTAGCCTTACACTGACTGCATCTTCTCTTCACACATTCATAAGAGATAACATGAGATTTATAAACATTTTGATCATATGAACTCTAAGTGAGATATATAGGGTTCTCATTTACATGTATTAGTTGGTGTGTCGTTATTATGGGGGGCACTTGTGCCAGGGGGCAATTAGCCTAGGGGCAGGTATCTAGGGGGGGGGGTCAGTTAGCCTAGACCCACGAGAACATATTTGGGTGAGTGAGTGAAAGAGTATGGTTTTACGCCGCTTTGAGCAATTTTCAAGCAATACACAAGACACAGGAAATGGGCTTCACAAACTGTACCCATGAGGGAAATCGAAACCAGGTCTTCGGCGTGACGAGCAAACGCTTTAACTACTAGGCTACACCACCGCCCCAGAAGATATTTAACATTACAATGGAATATATGCATATTATAGGGACCTATAAGTATAAGTGTAAGTTTGTAGGTAATAAATGCACAGCTAATATACTTTCACAAACCCCTGTCATAAAGTGAATAAACATCTTTGAATATGTTTAGCATACTCTATCTTACTTCCAATTACAATGGTCGTAGTTAAATATACTTACAATATGTTTTCTGAAGTAGTATTCCATATAAATAGATTATGGAAAGATGACCAGAAGGTAAAGGACGTGCTACTGCTGCATGTAGAATAACCATTGTATTTTGTGATTACACAGTATTTTGATATCTCCCTTTCTACATGACTGAAATTTGGAACTTGTTGTTTTATATTTTGCGTGTATGTTGCCGGTTTCACAACCAGACATACTACATTTAAGTATATTATTTTCCCCTTTAAATCCATGTTTGCTGGTGTAAAGTCAATGCTGCCTTCAGTTACAGCCATAAGCCATCTATACGATATATGTTCCAGCAGCCGTTTGTAAACATTATGCATGCACCATGTAAATTAAGTGTGCACTTAGTACGTACACGCCATCTATACGATATATGTTCCAGCAGCCGTTTGTAAACATTATGCATGCACCATGTAAATTAAGTGTGCACTTAGTACGTACACGCCATCTATACGATATATGTTCCAGCAGCCGTTTGTAAACATTATGCATGCACCATGTAAATTAAGTGTGCACTTAGTACGTACACGCCATCTATACGATATATGTTCCAGCAGCCGTTTGTAAACATTATGCATGCACCATGTAAATTAAGTGTGCACTTAGTACGTACACGCCATCTATACGATATATGTTCCAGCAGCCGTTTGTAAACATTATGCATGCACCATGTAAATTAAGTGTGCACTTAGTACGTACACGCCATCTATACGATATATGTTCCAGCAGCCGTTTGTAAACATTATGCATGCACCATGTAAATTAAGTGTGCACTTAGTACATACACGCTTACACTCATTCCTATACTTATCTGAATGTACTGTACGTGTACTATGTAAAGTATGGAAATAACGATGGTAAATAAAAAAATCCGCCCCAAAACCAAACCAACCAAACAAAAAAATAAACAAACACCAAAAAACCCAAACCAAACCAAACCAAAACAAAACAAAAAACAAACATATCTTATATATGTTTTGTGCACACATCCCTATTTTGTTTTATGTAATCATTCATCCTATTCATTCATTCCATTCTCAGGCTGAAGACCACCCATTCATCATCGGTCCATACATTTAGGGTACGATGGCACACAATCAACCAAGTTTAACCGTCAACCCTATTTGGTCGGCGTGTGTGGGCTTATCCGGGAATCACAGCAGGGTTCAAAGATCTGTGAATGATTTGAAGATGGATGTAAAAAGATGCAATACTTGAAATGCCATCATTCAGTCATAAAGTAAGAGCTTTTGCTGAAGTAATGTGTGTGTATTGATCTTAATATCAGAGCATGCAACTAATGACTTTCCAACGAAAAGATAAACGATCACTGTGAGAAATAATTCTACTAAAGCTGTACGGCAAACATAATGAATGGATCCATTTAGGTCTATTTTAAGACTTTAATAGCGTCCTAGTCCTGTAATTTCAACATCTGGTCTTTTTTAACTGGGAAAAAGAGGAACAAAAATCAACTATGAGGGAATGGTAGTTTTAGGTTTCAAATTAGTTTTTTCTTATCTGTGGCGACAAACAAGCACCGTTTCAATGAGTAGGGTTGCATCGAGGCCGCTTCCACATTACATAGTTAAGGGGAACAAATAGTGAGTGAGTTAAAATTCAAGGTCACATTGGCAATATTTCAGCCATATCGTGACGAGAACATTTACCATTCGGAGGGAGTATATGTACATTATAAAAACCAACCGACGATGGACAGTAAAAATACTAGAATATCACAGATATAAACATAAAACTAGTATGAAAACTAAAACTTTGTAATTAAAGAAGACAATACAATTTAATTATAAAACACGGGCTATACATCGCCAACAAGGGGATCCAAGAAAACATTACTGACTCTTCAGCTCCATGTTTACATATCCGTCTTTGTGTTTGAGTTGAGTATGCATTATGCCTCATCAATTCCCTTTGGTATAGTTGACTGGCAAAGAGGTTTTCAGTTAGTGCGTGTGTCTGACTTCATGGATTTGATTGAAATACAATGTCAATTCCACGTGAGACAGGGTCTCCACACAAAACTGGGCTTTCAAGGTTCGAACTCTTGACCCATTACTTCTTACGTGTGAGTGTCAACCAACTGACAAGTCACTGGTGGGTCGCTCTGACTCTGCAGACTGTTTGTCCGCTACGTTTGAGTGAGTGAGTGAGTTAACATTTAACGTCACATCGGCAGTATTGTAGCCATATCGTGACGAGAGTGAGTGAGTGAGTGAGTGAGTGAGTTCGTAGTTAACGTCACATCGGCAATATTCCAGCCATATCGTGACGAGAACATGTTTGATATTGAAATGAAATGTGCATATACTATAAAAACCTGTCGTCAAAGGACAGTAAAACAACTAAAATATCACAGTTATCATTTAAAACTAGTGTAGAAAGTTAAAACTAATATCACTATTTGGACAATACAACATAAAATGTATATATATATATATATATATATATATATATATATATATATATATATATATATATATATATATATATCACCAACATCTGAAGGTAGATCACCATACTAGGGACCATGGGGACATACTGTACATTTGCTTCCTGCATGGACCCTAGCTGGATTTACATCATCCCTTCAGTTGTTAGCAATTTAGGAAATCTAGCCATATATTAAAAAGACACATATTCTACGATTAAAAATATGGACAGTTTGAATTGACTTTGAATGTTTGTGGACTTACGTACCCTCTCAGGAGGAGAATAATTTTACAGTACTTTAACCCCCCTCGAGGATACAGCCACTAACAAGCACAGTTACGAATTTAAACTTCCAGTACTAAAATATTTATGTGTTTACAAGTCATTTAACAAATCTAATTCTTTTAAAAATTGAATGATTAAATGAGATCTTATATTATTAAAAAGATCCTTCATTGTTCCTGATTTGAAATAGGTATCCCTTGTGATGGAATATTCGACACAGTGAAGCAAGACATGCTTGCCCGTGATTATTTCATCACAAGGGATGCAAAACGGAGGATCCTCACCTTTCAATAGGTATTCATGAGTATATCTCGTGTGGCCAATACGACATCGCCGCATGATTACCTCTTCAAATCTGGACTGACAACCCAAGTAGGTATAACCAACAGAAGGTTTTATTGCATGTAATTTATTTATGCCCACTTGGGTGTCCCACTTCTTCTGCATCAGATCACGGATATACGATCTAATGGTAGCTTTATAATCAGTGTAAGGAATAAGAAGTGGTGTCACAGATTTGTTGAGTGCTGCCTTGGCAGCAAGATCAGCCATCGTGTTACCAGAAATGCCAACGTGACTGCGTAACCAACAAAAGACGATGTCGTATTGTCCGGTAGCAAGTTCATTATGCAATTCAATAATTTCAATTAAAAGTGGATGTTTGCAAGAAGTGTTTTTAATAGCCTGATGGCAAGAAAGAGAGTCGGAATAGATTATATACTGGTTATGTTTTGGATGTCCTTGAATATATTTGAGAGCCGTTAATATGGCGTTAGCTTCAGCTGTGAAAATAGAGCTGTTGTCGGGCAATCTAGAAGATATTGTTCTGGATCCAATGACAGTGGCACAAGCCACTGCGCCACCGTCCTTGGACCCATCTGTAAATAAGGATTTATAACTGCTAAATTTATGTTTTAATTGATTATATTCTTGTTTGTATTGTAATTCATTAGTGTCTGATTTTCTAAATGTAGTTAATGTTAGGTCAACTTGCGGCCTAACCAACTGCCAAGGAGGAGAAGAAAGAAGACAGGAAGGAGCTATATTATCCAGCTCAATGCCGGTGGCAGAAATAAGTGGTTTCATTCTTAAACTAAGAGGCGGAACAAGAGAAGATTTCTTATTGTATAAATCCTCATACAGAGGATTGAAGACACAGTTATATGCAAGATTTGACTTATTCGAATGCAGTTTTGTTATATACTCTAAAGCTAATTTTATACGTCGCTGTTCAAGAGATGGTTCATCAGCCACGACATACAGGCTGTCAACAGGTGAAGTTCGAAAGGAGCCAAGACAGAGTCTTAGACCTTGATGCTGGACTGAATCTAATATTTTTAGGTTGCTTTTGCAGGCTCCACCATACACAATGGAGCCGTAATCAAGTTTCGAGCGAACCAGTGATCGATAGAGGTGTAGGAGAGTAGATTGATCCCCTCCCCACTTGGAACTGGAAACAACTTTTAATAGATCTAGTGCCTTCAAGCATTTATTTTTTAGGTATTTAATGTGTGGAAGAAAAGTTTAATGGGAGTCAAAAAGTATACCCAAGAACTTTGCCTCCTTTACAACTTTGATGGGAGTGTCACTTAAAAATATTTCAGGGTCTTTATGTGGTTTGTATTTGCGGCAGAAATGTATACAATTAGTTTTGGATGTAGAAAATTTAAAGCCGTTTTCGAGACACCATTTATCTATTTTATTTAAACATAACTGCAGTTGTCGTTCAATAGTATGCATATTCTTACCACGACAAGAAATATTAAAATCATCCACAAAGAGTGATCCATCAATTGAATCATTTAAAACCTTTGATAGACTGTTAATTTTAATACTAAAGAGTGTGACAGACAAAATGCTGCCTTGTGGGACGCCCTGGTCCTGAGTATAATGACCAGACAGGGTAGAACCCACGCGTACCTGAAATTGTCTGTCAGTTAAAAACTCGGATATAAACTGAGGCAAACGACCCCGTAAACCAAAATCATGTAAATCTTTTAAAATGCCTTGTCCTTGCAAAGTAGTTTGAACAAAGGCCAGTTAGCTTTACTGAAGTTCCATCTTGACGATGGAGGGATATCACCTGGAGCTATTGCTTGAAGAATGGTCGGAAAATGATCACTGCCACACAGATCATTGTGAACTGACCATTCGAATTCATTTAAGAGATCTGCATCAATGAGTGACGAATCAAGAGAAGAATATGTACCTGTACCAGGATGTAAGTACGTTTTCGAATTATTGTTGAATAGACATAGTTCATTGTTTGAAGGGAAATCTTCTAATATCCTCCCATTTCTGTTTGTATCAGAACTACCCCAAAGTGGATTATGGCCGTTAAAGTCACCCATAATGATACATGGCTTAGGGAGCTGGTCATAAAGAGCCTGAATATCTGTTTGTTGTAGAGTAAAAGACGGTGATACATAAATTGAGCACAAAGTGAAAACAATATTCAAAGTCAGCCTGACAGCAACAGCTTGAAGTGGTGTATTCAGGGGGACAGGGCTATGTATAACACCCTGCCTCACCAAAATTGAAGAACCCCCTGTAGCTCTAGGTCCTGGAGGAGAAAAATAATTATAAGAATCATATTGCCTTATATCCATAAGGTCAGTGTCTCTAAAATAGGTTTCTTGCAAGCAAAATGCCGATGGTTTGAAGTCCTGTATCAGTAACTGTAGATCATTTAAATTGTTCCTTAGTCCTCTACAATTCCACTGGATGATGTTAGTTGAGCGGCTCATGGAGGTTCAATTGGAGTTCGTGATTTGGAGTGAGGTCTAGCTCCACTAACTGGGAGTGACGGATTGACCTCCATCTCTAAAGGTTCAAATTGGTTGTGAACCGTGATAGGGGAAGACTCTGAGGAAGGCACCTCCAAATGCTGGATGGTTCTGGTCCTTTTGGATTGTTTCTTTTCCTTTTTGCCATGTTTTTGAAGATTTACTCTGACTCTGTGATCTCTCCTCGGCAGTGATGCTACAGCCTCTGTCTGAAAAGTTGATGTAGATACATCAATCAGAACCTGAAAAGTCTGAATAGTGTCACTGATTATGACTTGTTGATAGACCCAAGATAAGGATGTTTGACATGATTTTGATGTCATAGGAGGTCTGGAAACAAGAGCTCGAGAAGAGACTGCATTTGAGTATAAATTTGATGAAGTGGTAGAAAGGGGTACCAACTTTCTTGCAGAAGAATACGAGATATTGTTAGTGTGTTTAATATGTTGAATTTTTGTCTCGCGTTCATAAAAAGGACAGGATTTAGATGAGGCTAAGTGGTCTCCATCATAGTTAGCACACTTAATGCCATTCGTACACTCAGAAAGTTCGTGTGCACTACCACAACGGGAACATACCGAGCTGTTGCGGCAGAACTTGGCCCCATGACCACATTTTTGACATTTGAAACATCGGAGAGGAGACGGTACATACACCTCCACCCCAATGTTGAAATATCCAGCTTTTACAAATTTTGGAAGGACGGAATGTGAAAACGTGAACAAATACGTATTGAGCCTGATTGTTGTGCCATCGTCTTTCTTTTTTGAAAATCGCTTTACAGCGATGACCCCTTGATTGTGAAGTTCAGTAACAATGTCCTCCTCAGTCATGTCAGAAAGACAATGAGCCCTATCTCTGACAATGCCTCTACAGGAATTCAGAGTTCTGTGTACAGAGGCAACAACGGGTGTATTCACAAACTGTTTTAATTTCAACAGATTGTCCGATTGTTGCTTACGCGCACATTCCACCAACAGAGAGCCATTTCGAAGTCGCGTTACATCCTTAACTTCTCCACAGACACCGTGAATGCCCTAGGAAATAGCAAAGGGGTTCAGCTTGAGAGGGTTTTCATCAGCAGATGAGATGACAATAAATCTCGGCCACGAGTCAACTAAGTCAGATGAGCCTTCATCAGATGACGAAGATTCAACATACTGGTGTTTATTCTTCGATGAACCAGAAGGAATGGAGGTAGCCATTATGTAGGAAAAGTGTTCGACAACCCTGCTCCCCACCCACCATGGAGTGTCAACGAGGACGGTGTTACAACGGAAACCAGTCTGTTCCACCAGGGCTACAGGGATGTTATACTCCAGCCAATAAAAACTTGAAACGCTGTTGAATCAAAGAGAACAAATGCCAGGCTGGTTCCCCCTCGACACATTACTGAAGAAACACAGAATTCAGAGGTTAATATTGCCTGATTGGCCCATGAGCCACCGCCTTCTGGCATGGGGCTTTAGGCAAATTAGTACACAAAACATTGTACATTGAAAACCAAAAAAGCCAAGATCATATAATCAAAGTACTACGTGCAAAAGTATTCACCATGCACGGGGCTTGGCGTGACCAGCCGATTGATTGAATTGGGCCTATTCAACCTCTTAAGATGCGACTAACGGGATCGGGTAGTCAGGCTCGCTGACTTGGTTGCCACATGTCGTCGGTTCCCAGTTGTGCAGATCGATGCTCATGCTGTTGAGCTCTGACATTGTCTAGTCCAGACTCGATTATTTAAAGACTACAGCCATACAGCTGGAATATTGCTGAGTGTGGCGTAAAACTCAGTCAGCCACTCAATTGTCCAACTTCATTGGACGTGGACACTGACCTTGGTTGTATTCAGCTTTCTGCATCCATTTGGGCGTGTTCTTATTTTCTGTATCCGAAAACAGGGCTAGCTTGTGCCTAGATTTATAAATCTGTTCACAAATGGTTTGCACTGACTTGAAATTTGATACGGGTCAGAATGAGTCACAAATCTGTCGAGAAGCAGTCTTGCCTTTTAATGCAGAAATAGAGCCATGTGAGGTTATTCCCGCATGAGCGAAGACACATGGCCAACCCATAGCCACTTAAGACTTTCATTCAATAAAGACAGCGGTCTAACAACGTCCCATTGATTTAAGGAGATCCGATCTACGATCGAGGGATTACTGGGACACGGCGTTTTCCTGTTGTCGGGGATAAGCCACCGTGTTAAAGGACATATCGCTTCCTCGCACTATCCGGAGGAACTGCATACCATTCCAATGTGATGTATGCTATCCCATTCCGGAAGCGTCGTTTCCTCATCCATCACTTGAACTGTTTTCAACAAATTGAGGTTGCATTGTGAACGCTATCAAATTGATGGCCAAATTAACTTCTGTCCAATATGTTAATCACCTATGTGCTTAAAGGGAAAGCTTGTCAGATATATTACTGGGTGAGTGGGCAGCTTTGAACATTAATTTACTTACAGCACGGTAGGTTAGCCTGATATGGAAGGGATCCCAGTTTGACACAAGTCAGAGAACTTTCCAAGAGCAGGAGCTATGTGTTGGAAAAACACGAGTGAGTGAGTATGGTTTTACGCCGTGTTCAGTAGTATCCAAGCAACATCAAGACTCACGATGGTAATATGCGGTACTTGTGTTGCATTATTGCGATACAGCGAAAAATTCTGTTAATGGTTCCAAAATTGTAGACGTGTTTCTGATAAGAAAATGACTTCATGTTTCAAGAAGTATATATACACCTGGAAATTAATCAAGCAACACCCCAATTTTTTCTATTGGAGCAACTTTGAAGTGTTCTGACAATCAAAATATGCCGGGTTGATATAGTTTGACACTTTTTTATTCAACAGACGATCTCTGACAAACAACTTAAAGGGAAAAAGTATCAAGACTTTGCTTTATTGCAACGAAATCCAAATTCTTAAAACTGTCTTAAATTCATGAAAAAATGGACACAATTTACTATTCATCCACAGACGTTGTTGTCAGGTGTATTAACACAAATGTCACATGGAAAGAAAGAACAGTCATCTGAGAGTCTGCACACCGACTTTCATCAATATCTAGTGTGTCCTCCCTGCGCACGCACCACCGATTCCAGACGCCTCCTCATTCCTTGGATGAGTCTCCGGATCTGATTCTGGGGGATCCTGTTCCACTCCTCATGCAGGGCAGCCGTCAATTCGTTGAGATTATGGACTGGTGGGTCTCTCTGCCTCACACGACGGCCAATAAAGTCCCACAAATGTTCAATGGGGTTGAGGTCAGGGCTCATGGCAGGCCATGGAATTCTGTCAATTGCATTTTGCCGCAAAAAATCATTTACAGCATGCGCCCTGTGAGGTCTAGCATTGTCGTCCATAAATATGGGTCTCGTTGCCAGAGGATGGTTCTCAAAATGAGGTACCACAGCCCTGTCAAGAACCTCCTGTTGGTAACGAACACCGTTAAGGTTGCCACGGATGGTAATGATATCCAACTTGCAGTTCATGGAAATGCACCCCCATACCATAACGGAACCTCCCCCAAAGGCCACAGTCTCCTGGATGTTCCGTGGAGCCATTGCTGTGTTCCTCTGCCTCCAGACCCGAGTACGACCGTCCACCATGTGCAGCAAGAACCGGCTCTCATCTGAGAAATGGACCTTCCTCCAAGAGGCAATGTTCCAGTGCAAACGGTCATTACACCAGGCCAGTCGGGCTGCCTTATGGGCTGGAGACAGTCTGGGTCGCTTGATTGGCCTCCTTGCCCGGTATCCTGCAGCTTTCAGACGATTCCGAACAGTCCTGTTCGAGATGGGTCTCCCTGGAAGCCACTCCTGTCTCAACCGAGAGCTCGAGTCGAAGGACCTGCGCCGTACAAGTCTCAGTAAAGCTCTGTCCTCCCGGACTGTGGTCTTCCTGGGTCTTCCTGGTCTAGGCAGGTCTTTAACTTCATTAGTGGCCCGGTATTTTTTCAAAAGTTTTGAAATTATGGAATGATGTCGTCCGATTTGAGTCCCGATTTGTCTTAGAGACATACCAGCATTCCTCATGCCGATTATTTGCCAACGAGTGGCCTCTGATAATTTCCTACGTGCCATGACATTGAAATGAATGAAAAACCGAATGCAATCGACAACCTGCGCTTGTAAACACCCCAGGGAAAAAGTGCATTTTTCGAAAGTTGAGGTTAAAGCAATGCACGTGCGCTGTGCAAGCTTCACGCGCGTCATATCAACCCATGAAAAGCTCATGCTGTATGTCAATACATCAAAATTGAATAATCAATCATCAAAATTACTTCGTTACACTTTGTTAAGTTTTTATGTGTCTTTGAATTTGGTGTTGCTTAATTAATTTCCATATGTATACATAAACAAAAGCTGTGTACAAACTTTGCGAACATCCGTCACACTTGTAAAGGTCTGCATTATATGTAAGCGCATGCAAAGAAAACATTCCGACATGACCTTAAAGTATTGATGGTACAGACACGCAAATAGGTCATCCTTATGCCATAACTCTACACAGGACGTACTCTCCACGGTAACAGATGCGCTTGATTTGATGATTACGTACATTATATTATCAATAAAATGCTTACATTATCCATTTCACAACACCGTTGGAAGTAGATATTTTTATTCTGCATGGTTGAGAATAAGTTGGACAATTGTCGACATTAGATTCCCCCTGTAGATAGATATAGGATATTTAAATAACGCACATATCCATGCTCTAGTGCATGCTCAAGACGCTGGTATGTTTCCCTCGATCACTGGATGTCAATCTCAACAGCACATCGTATTTCAATCTCAACTCCTTGGGGAGTATACAACTATTGCTGCCACTAGGCGCACAGAGTTTATTGTGGCTCTCTCATCCTAACGGGGTACCCAAATGACAGCTGGGTGGATTGGGACACATAGTCACAGCACTTTGTCCAAGTTTACTGCACGTTGCTGTACTCGCAACTAGGTGTATGTACGTGTTCATGTGGCCACCATCTGGTCATACACCAACGGAGTCGAGGGTTCTTTTAAGTGCACAGGGTTGTGTACTGTACAGTAGGGGTTGTGACAACACTGAAACGGTCTTCACACATAGTTGACTCCAAGGTTTTTACACCTGGTCACAGGTAGGCTCGATCCCGAAACCGAAACCTCACTGGATCACTACCCTGGCGTCTTGGCCAGCTCGCCCACCATGCCCCCTGTAGCACACATGATGGAATTTATTTGCATATAAAACTGCATGGATACATGTAAATGAGCCATGGTCCCAAGGGTGGTGATCTAACTTCAGTTGTTGGCAATCTGTAGCCCATTTTTATATTGTATTGTCCTCTATAGATAAACTGGCACCCATGAAGAGCCACCTCCTCGTGGTGGGTGCTGGGTAACGCTAAGTGCTCTTCTCCCGTGTGGACCCGGGACAGAATGTGTCCACAGCACCCCATTGCTGGTCGTAAGAGGCGACTAAATTGGGCAACCTGTTGGCCGTGGGTTGCGTCCCGTGTCGGTGGAGGACGGGAACCTGGTGGCTGAGGGCATTTGGGCTTTTAACTGCTTTCCATTTGCCCAACACACCACTTTGGCCCTTACTTCACCTAGACGGGTGGTAGAACTGGCCCAGTTCTATCAATCGGCTGGTCACGCCAAGCCCTGAGCTGCAACTGTGTATGCTCACAATTTATGAAATTGTTAATTGTATGTTTCATGCTTAGTCCTATCTTGAGACTGTTATTTCAAATGTATCATGTTATGTATGTTTTTGCCTAGAGTCGTAAGCCCAAAAGGCGATGAAATCTATACCCTAAACATGGCTTATGAAATCCCCACCAAAAAAGCCAAACGTCCTCTTGAAAATGATGTTGATGATGATGACGACCTTCGACCTCCCAGAACAATTGACTTTTGGCCACGCTTTCTTGTGATTGAAACTGTTGACAAAACACCTCTAAAACTGAACCCGTTTGCAGTTGCCAAAGGTATTCAAGGTATTGCCGGGGAAGTTACATTACACGGTTACGTTCAGGTGCACTGCAGGTTGAGTGCGGGAAACGGCAGCAATCAGTCAATTTGTTGAGTACAGAATCGTTTGTTGGCATTCCCGTTACTGTTTCAGCTCACAAGACGTTAAACACGAGCAAAGGTATCATCAGAGACCGTGATCGGTTATTTTCTGACATGACAGAACTTAACATCGCGACTGAAATGAAAGACCAAGGTGTACTCTATGTAAAACGCTTTTCAACACGTAAGAACAATGAAACTGTTCCAACAAATACCTACCTGTTTTCCTTTTCGTCACCAACTGCTCCCAAGTTCTTGAAGGCAGATTACTGTAATATCACTGTTGACACCTACATTCCCAATCCGCTGAGATGCTTTAAATGTCAGAAGTATGGCCATGGTATGAATACGTGTACATTGTCTATTGTGTGTGCTCACTGTGGTGAAAAGACACACACAACTGAAGATTGTACAAGTACTTTTAAGAAATGCACCAACTGTTCAGGTGATCATTCCTCTTTCTCTAAAGAATGTCCAATTTGGAAAGAACAAATGCAGATCCACAAGATCAAATTTACCCAGAACATTAGTTTTTCTGATCCCAAGAAACTTGTACAGAGATCTGAGCTGACAGAAAGTTATGCTTCAGTAACCAAAACACCAAACGAGCTAAGCCCTAAAGTATCTAAATCAACCACAAGCTGCCAAACAAACTTGACTTGGATAAAAGGCAACTCTCCACAGAATCTATATCCTGCTACATCATCTCAAACTGCGGAATCAATACCTAGTACGTCAGAGGAAGTTTCACAACCGTCATCTAATCATACGTCGTCTTCTCAATCAAGTTCACAGTCTCAGTCATCATCTGATAGTCAGCAAGCTGTGAAAGGCAAAACTAAACTGAAGCACGATGCTCCCAAAAAGCAAAGTGGCAGAGCCCCAAAAGGCTCGGAAAATAGAATTCAGCTATATAACAAATATGGATCTCTCGAGGACATGGACGTCTCCGAAAACGTCCATTCTAGGGCCCACAGTTTGTCGCCCCCCAAAAAAGTTCGGGGTAGATCCCCAATCAACCCACCTAAAAGATAATGTCTTCCAACAATATAGTACAGTGGAATTGTAGTGGATTAAGGACTAATTTTAATGAATTACAGCTATTAGTCCAAGACTTCATCTGTCTGTCTACCATCAGCTGTCTGTCTACAGGAGACGTACCTCAAACAGACAGATACTTTTCCTTTACGTCAGTTTGATGCATATCATTCTTTCTCACCTCCGGGTGATCGAGCCACCGGTGGATCATCGATCCTTGTTAAGCAGAATGTTATTCACAGCCCAGTAACACTACAAACTAACCTTCAAGCCGTTGCAGTGAGACTAACTCTTCATATTGCTTTTACAATATGCTCACTGTATATTCCGCCTTCTTCCACACTTCATTTGTCTGATCTTCAAGCTCTTTATGATCAACTTCCGAAACCCTGCATTATAATGGGTGATCTTAATGGCCATATTCTACTCTGGGGTGGTACAAATACCAACACTAAAGGTAAAACACTGGAAGATTTTATCTCCAATAACGATTTGTGTATATACAACGATGGTTCGAGTACTTACCTGCATCCTGCAACCGGCGCCTACTCTTCTCTGGATTTGTCTCTTGCAGACTCTACTGTACTTAATGGATTTGAATGGTCAGTCCACAATGACCTTTGTGGAAGTGATCACTTTCCTACGATACTATCAGGAACTTCTCCAACTGATTCTGCATCTCATACACGATGGAATTTTTCCAAAGCAGATTGGTCCTTATTTCAAACCTTATGCACATCTAGACTAAGACCCGAATGTTTCTTGGCTATTGCTGATCCTATTCAGGTGTTTTCTGATGCCTTAAATAAAATTGCTGATGAGTGTATACCAAGGTCCTCTACAGCTCCACATGTACGGAAGCCATGGTTTAATGCAGACTGCAAAAATGCTAGGAAAGCAAGGGAAAAGGCAGAGAAATATTTTCGTCAACACCCAACTGTCCATAACTTAAATAAATTTAAAATACTAAATGCGAAGGCGCGTCGTACCTTCAAGCAAAACAAACGGCAATCCTGGAGGAACTATATTTCCAAAATTAATTCACGAACGCCTATGTCCAAAGTATGGAACATGATTCAGAGAATAAAAGGCAAATGCACAAAATCGGCTGTTCACCATCTTAAAGATGGTGAGAATTTAATTACGGATAAATGTAAAATTGCAAATAAAATTGGCGAAACTCTTGCCAAAAATTCTTCATCAGCAAATTATGTTCCTGAGTTTCAGAGATATCAGAAACAACAGGAAAAGACAAAACTTAATTTTGAATCAAATAACAGTGAACATTATAATGAAGTGTTTTCATTACATGAGCTACATACTGCTCTTGAGCAAGCTCATGACACTGCAACGGGTGATGATAATATACATTACAAGTTACTGAAACACTTACCTGAGCCATGCCTGGTCACACTTGTATTTGATAAAATATGGACGTCTGGAAAATTTCCTCCTTCATGGCGTAATACCATTGTAGTCCCAATACCCAAACCTGGCAGGGATCATACAGATCCATCAAATTATAGACCGATATCTCTCACTAGCTGTGTCTGTAAAACCATGGAACGTATGGTTAATAATAGACTAACTTGGTATCTTGAAACCAATAACCTGATCACAAATATTCAATGTGGTTTCAGAAAAAATCGAAGTACCATTGATCATTTGGTACGTTTAGAATCCTTCGTGAAAAATGCTATGGTCAATAAACAGTATGCAGTATCGATTTTCTTTGATCTCGAAAAAGCTTATGATACGACCTGGAAGCATGGTATTTTGAAGGATTTACATGACTTTGGGTTGAGAGGCCGTCTGCCTCTTTTTATATCAGAGTTTTTAAAAGACAGGCAATTTCAAGTACGAGTAGGTTCAACCCTGTCTGATCATTATAATCAGGATCAGGGTGTTCCACAAGGCAGCATTTTGTCTGTTACATTATTTAGTATTACGATCAACAGTTTGTCGAAGGTTTTAAACGATTCCATTGATGGATCACTCTTTGTGGATGATTTTAATATTTCTTGTCGAGGTAAAAATATGCATACTATTGAACGACAACTACAGTTGTGTCTAAATAAAATAAACAAATGGTGTCTTGAAAACGGCTTTAAATTTTCTAAATCCAAAACTAATTGTATACCTTTTTGTAGAAAATATAAGCCGCATAAGGACCCTGAATTATCTTTAAATGGCTCTCCCATCAAAGTTGTCAAGGAGGTCAAGTTCTTGGGTTTAATTTTCGATTCTCATTTAACCTTCTTACCGCACATTAAATCCCTCAAAGCTAAATGCCTGAAGGCACTAGATTTGTTGAAAGTTGTTTCCAACTCCAAGTGGGGAGGGGATCAAACTACCCTCTTACACCTACATCGATCACTGGTCCGTTCAAAACTCGACTATGGCTCAATCGTATATGGTGGAGCCTGCAAAAAGAACCTTAAACTTCTTGATTCTGTCCACCATCAAGGCTTAAGACTTTGTCTGGGGTCTTTCAGAACTTCACCCATTGAAAGTTTATACGTTGAGGCCGATGAACCATCTCTTACACAACGTCGTATAAAACTGTCTTTACAATACATTACTAAATTATATTCTGATGAATCTAATCCTGCGTATAACTGTGTGAAACAAATGCATTAGAATATAAACAAGAATATCATCAATTAAAACATAAATATATCAATTACAAACCCTTATTTACAGATGGATCCAAGGACGGTGGCGCAGTTGCTTGTGCTACTGTCATTGGATCCAGAACAATATCTTCTAGATTACCAGATAATAGTTCTATTTTTACAGCAGAAGCTAACGCCATATTAACAGCTCTCAAATATATTCAAAGACACCCTAAACGTAAACAATATATAGTCTATTCCGATTCTCTTTCTTGCCTTCAGACTATTAAAAATAATTCTTGCAAACATCCACTTTTAATAGAAATTATTGAATTGTACAATGATCTTGCAACTGGCCAATACGACATCGTCTTCTGTTGGTTACCCAGCCATGTAGGGATCTCTGGTAACACATTGGCTGACCTTGCTGCTAAGGCAGCACTCAACAAATCTGTGACACCACTTCTTATTCCATACAGTGATTATAAAGCTAGCATTAGAACTTACATCCGTGATCTGATGCAGAAGAAGTGGGACACCCTAGTAGGTATAAATAAATAACATGCAATAAAACCTTATATTGGTTATACCCACTTGGGTTGTCAGTCCAGATTTGAAGAGGTAATCATGCGGCGATGTCGTATTGGTCATACTAGATATACTCATTCATACCTATTGAAAGGTGAGGATCCTCCGTTTTGCATCCCTTGTGATGAGAGAACCACGGTCAAGCATATCCTGCTTGACTGTGTTGAATTCTCCATCATAAGGGATAAATATTTCAATGTAAAAACAATTAAGGATCTTTTTAACACCGTAAGTTCTCATTTAATTCTTGGAGTTTTAAAAGAAATTGATTTCATCTTTGAATTTTGATTATTGTGTTCTGTAGATAGCTGCATTTTAATTCATGGTAGTTTAGATTAGTAACTTGAATTGTTAGTGGCTGTACCCTCAAAGGGGGTTGAAGTACCGTAAAATTATTGTCCTCCTGAGAGGGTACGTAAGTCCCAAAACATTTCGTGTACGTTTAGACTTCCACTGTTTTTAATCGTAGTATATGTGTATTTTTAATTTTTGGCTAGATGTGACTAAATTGCTAACAGCTGAGGGGATGATGTAAATCCAACTAGGGTCCATGTAGGTAGCAAAGGTACTGTAAGTCCCCATGGTCCCTAGTATGGTGATCTACCTTCGGTTGTTGGCAATCTATAGCCTGATTTTATGTTGTATTGTCCGAATAGTGATATTATGTTTAACTTTCCACACTAGTTTTAATCATACTTGTGATATTCTAGTTGTTTTACTGTCCCTCGTTGACAGGTATTTATAGTATCCATATATTTCACTTCAGTATTAAACGTTCTCGTCACGATATGGCTGAGATATTGCCGATGTGACGTTAAATATTAACTCACTCACTCACTATAGATAAACTGTTTTAGATTTAATTTCTAGTCTTTAATGGATACCCGTGATATATACTAGTGGTTTTACTGTTCTTCGTCAACAGGGTTTTAGTTTCTTATTTTCTACAAGGTGTTTATTACTTGTTCACGATATGGCTGCAATATTGCCGATGTTACGATAGATATTAACTCACTCACTCACTCACTCATGTAAAGGAAATTTCCCTTAGATACGTTTGCGCGTGGCAGTAACCTGATTATTAAGAATATGTACAACTCCTGTATGTGATGTTCTGCCACCTGGTGTTCTTGTCGAGAATAATCCCACTATAAATTTTGCAAATTATATCAAATTATATTCTTCACCTCCAACAGCCTTGCCAGCTTCCGGGTCAACGCAGTGAATGAGCAGGTTATTATTCCGTATGGAATACATAAAGAGTTACCTCCCATGCGTCATACACACACTACGGCAGAAGTGCTTTATTGTAGAATCAATGTCACAAAAAATACAAAACAAAACAAAAAACAAACTAACAATAACGACAACAGTTAAGACAAATAAACTCCACCAAGTTCATGAGTGAGTGAGTTGATATTTAACGTCACATCGGCAATATTGCAGCCATATCGTGACGAGAACGATTGATTATAAAAATACACATTAATTAATAGCACATATATTGTAAGAACCTGCTAACGGAGGACAGTAAAACTAACTGGAATATCACAGAGTAAAGCGTAAAACTAATGATTAGACCTAAAACAGTGTATCTGTAGAGGACAGTACAGTTTAAAAATGAGCTATAGGTTGCCAACAACTGAAGTTAGATCACCATACTATGGACCATGGGGACTTACAGTACATTTGCTTCCTGCATGGACCCTAGCTGGATTTATCTTGTGTGGCCAATACGACATCGTCGTAAAATAACCTCTTCAAATCTGGACTGACAAACCAAGTAGGTGTAATATACGGTTTTATTTCATGTAATCTATTAATACCTACCTGGGTGTCCCACTTCTTCTGCATCACATCACGGGTGTAAGCTCTAATGCTAGCTTTGTAGTCAGAATAAGGAATACGAAGTGGTGTCACAGATTTGTTGATTGCTGCCTTAGCAGCAAGATCGGCCATTGTGTTACCAGAGATTCCAACGTGACTGGGTAACCAACAAAAGACGATGTCGTGTTGGCCTGTGGCAAGATCATTATACAATTCAATAATTTCTGTTAAAAGTGGATGTTTACAAGAAATATTTCTAATTGCCTGAAGACAAAGAGAGTCCGAATTGATTATATTCTGTTTATGTTTAGGGTGTCTTTGAATATATTTAAGAGCCGTTAATATAGCGTTTGCTTCTACTGTGAAAATAGAGCTGCTATCTGGTAGTCTAGAAGATATTGTTCTGGATCCAATGACCGTGGCACAAGCCACTGCCTCACCGTCCTTGGATCCGTCTGTAAATAAGGATTTGTAATTGTTATATTTGTGTTTTAATTGATGATATTCTTGTTTTGTTTAAATTGTAGGTCATTAGTTTCTGATTTTTGTAAATGTAGTTAACGTTAAGTCAACTTGTGGCCTAACCAACTGCTAAGGAGGAGAAGAAAGAAGACGGGGAGGGAGCTATATTATCCAGTTCAATGCCGGCAGCAGTAATGAAAGGCTTAAGTCTCAGCCCAAGAGGCGGAACAAGAGATGATTTCTTGTTATACAAATCTTCATAATGAGAATTAAAGACACAGTGAAATACAGGATTAGACTCGTTAGAATATAACTTTGTAATGTATTGTAAGGATAATTTTATACATCGTTGGGTAAAAGATAGTTCGTTTGCCTCAACGCAGAGACTGTTGATAGGTGAAGTTCGGAAGGACCCAAGACAAAGTCTTAGACCTTGGTGATGGACAGAATCAAATAGTTTTAGGTTGCTTTTGCAGGCTCCACCATACACGATGGAACCACAGTCAAGTTGTGAGCGGACAAGTGATCTATATAAGTGGAGGAGGGTAGCTGGATCACCGCCCCACTTTGAATTAGAAACGCGTTTTAATAAATCTAGCGCCTTCAGGCATTTATGTTTTAGGGACTTGATATGGGGAAGAAAAGTTAAATGTGAGTCAGACCCAAGAACTTTGCCCACTTAACGACTTTGATGTCAGTGCTATTTAAAAACAATTCTGGGTCTTTATGCGGTTTGTATTTTCTACAGAAATGTATACAATTGGTTTTCGACTTCCAGCACCAAGGATACTCGGATGACATGCTCCAGCAGAAAAATCAAAAGATTTATTCTTCCACCAGATTTGCCCATGAGCCACCGCCTTCTGGGCATAAGATTCTAGGCAAAATTCATGATACAAAATTCAAGTCAAATAATAATCTGAACAAAGGGTGCCAAGACTAAACTTTAAACAATTCCAAATCATATTTCGTGCAAGTACATATAATCCATGCACAGGGCTTGCCATGACCAGTCGATTGGTTGAACCGGGCCCATTCAACCACCCGTCTAGGTGAAGTCAGGGCCAAAGTTGTGTATTGAGCACTGAGAAGAGTGGTCCTGCTCCCTCAACCACCAGGATCCCTTCCTCCACCGACACAGGGCCGCAACCCACGGCAAACGGGTAGCTGGACCAAATATGTACACGGGTCAACCACGAGGGTGTTGGCGAGCTCTTGGCGTTACCCAGATGCCACTACGAGGAGGTGGCTGGCGGTGCCACCAAGTTCATGATAAAATTAGGCAATATGGTATTTTCGTAAGTTCTGCTTATGCTTGCTCCTTCACTCCGTAACTTCGGAAGCTGGCAGGGGTAATAGAGGCTAGGTACGAGTTCCGCGAGGTGCACTTAAAATGTTGAATAAAACATATTTCACGTGAGTACTTATTAAATAGGGGTTGAAATCTGAGTGCACAACCCAGTGAGGAAATAGGATGATGGCGATATTTTATTTTGACATGAAAAATATTTTCCGAACCGAAGCGAGGAAGGTTGCCAATCTAAGAAGACTGCTAATTTTCTCGACGCTGCGCAATCCCATTTGCCTGTGAGTAGGCCTTCAGCAACTAACGGGATCGGGTGGTCAGGCTCGCTGACTTGGTTGACATTTTGCGCAGATCGATGCTCATGTCGTTGGTTATTGGATTGTCTGGTCCAGACTCGATCATTTACAGACCGTCGCCACATAGCTAGAATATTGCTGAGTGCGGCGTAGAACTAAACTCACTCACTCGCTATCTGTTCTTTTGCAATCCCACACCTTCGTAAAATGAAAGAATATTGAACAGTAAAACCATCCAAATCAAGTGTTGTGGGCATATACCGTGCCTGGCGTTAAATATCAACTCACTCACTCACCCGGCTATTCTGCCACAATCTGTGACTGTCACAACAATTTGACTGGTGGCATCGACATCTTAAACCATTTACACATTTCATTGTAAGCAGTCATACATCACGGTTTCAAGTATCTTGTTCCATTTTTGTCTTCTAATGGCTGAGAAATAATCACCTTTAAATATGAGGTAGGTAAAGGACATGTGCCAATTTGCAAACAAAAAGTTTATATATTCTTCTTTCTTAACATACTGTTTATTAATACATTTTCATGTATTTAAGTGTGACAGTAACATCTGATGCAAAATATATCCATACCTTTGTTTTGCTCAACTGATTTTGCGGAAAACCGTTGTTCAGGTTTCCAAATCTTCAAATTTGACAACCAATAATTTTGATGGCTATGTGTTCCTGAGTAACAGAGACTTTTCGAAAAAGCCCAAAAGTCCGAAAAACGTAATCAAAATTACAGGTGTTTTTCAGTCTTTTCAGATGCATTATTGAACAAGTCAGGATTCCTTTATTCTTACTTGTTTTATATTCTAAACCGATCGACTGCCCATCTTTAGATCATGATGGCTACGGAGTGAGTGAGTTAATATTTAACGTCAGATCGGCAATATTTCAGCTATATCATGACGAGAACATTTTGATACTGAAATGAAATATGTATACATTTTAGAAACGTGGTCAAAGGACAGTAAAACAACTAGAATATCACAGTTACAATTAAACTTAGTGTGGAGAGTTAAAACAAATACCACTATTTGGACAGTAACATATAAAATACGGCTGTAGATCGCGATGGCTACGGAAACACATTAACGTTCACTAGCATAGATCTTCTGTAACCCATGCTTGTCGTAAGAGGCGACTAACGGGATTGGGTGGTCAGGCACGCTGACTATATTGACACGTCATGGACGCCCATTATCCATGCTTATGCTGTTGACTGGATTAACTGGTCCAGACTCCATTATTTACAGACTGAGAATGTTGCTGAGTGCGGCATAAAACTGAACTCACTCGATATAATACGATATTTTGGACACATCACCCTACATTCACTTCCACAAATCATGCTTTTGAAGCATTATGTAGGTGTCGTCTCTTCTAAAAAATACTGTCTTGAGTGTTCAAATGGCATAGGGACAGTTGCAGTAAACACATTTTATTTCTCGTACGTCCGTGAGTCATGTTAACAGTTTATTCCAATCTCCAGTTTAATTGTGAAATATCATGTTTTTATAGTGTGGTGTTTATTCAGTGTTCCTTTCGACAAAATGCCAGGCGTTCGTCCTATCTTTATTAAAATCTTCCCGAAGGCCTAGCTTCAGTAACCCACATACTTAAAACTCAATAGCTCATTCAACAGGATTTCCGGAAATTGACCGAATCAAACTACCACGTGGCATTTCAATAGCAGCCTACCGAGACTTCATGAAATTATGTCTCATGATATTTTGAACGTGAAATCAGCTATTTCCGACAAATAAAATGAGTATTGGCATTCCCCCTCACATCGGCAGCAGCATATACCAAAATCAATAGAAGCGGTGGTAAAATATGAATTAGTGAATTCTCCAAGGTATTGTCGAAAAATAATAACTTTCCAAACGGGACATGATTGTGTCAACTTCCAGTCCGTTTGCACGAGATAAATTGTCTGGGTCACAAGGCTACGTATAAATCCTCGTAGGATAAGGCTGCATGTTGAAAAGCCTGGGTCTGGTGCACCGTCCTTTAATTGTTCCTGGGTCACCACCTAATTAGTTCCGCAATATGATAGAGCTGAAAGCGACATTTTATTTGTCAAATGAGCGGTCTGGAAAGGGAAAGGAAAAGAACAAGGTCTAAGTATTCATGCAAATAGAACTCCGTTTCACTAGGAATTGATTATTGCTAAGTCGTTCTTATATCTCAAATAAGGATAGGTTTTACCAGCGACAACCGTGTCTTGATTGAGGAGTATTTTTGGACCATAATCTCCTCTGAAGAATATGTGTTGCTCGACCCATATAAATGTTATGTCGACAGTCAAACTGCGGCCTGGATGCTTTGATCACAAGAACAAAAGCATGTTCGAGCAGCAGGAAGGTAACGTATTCATGGAAATAAATTCTACAGTGATCAGAACGTGGTCCTGCAACTTAAAAACACGTATCTTTTACAGTGGTTTTTGAGAACATTCCAGGTTTGATTACATGATCAAAGCGACTGTTGGCGTAGGTTTTCAGCAACATTTCAACCTCTAATGCCTTGGGACAGTGGGTGTGATTTTACATGTATATGGCAACAGCAGACACATTAGTTCTGAATACTTTGCATAGTGCATGCATAAAGAATGCATACATGAGTCAAACTGTCAATGCGGAGAAAGCCTTTGCCGGTTAAATGTCAAATATTTTACGTAATGGGGGCAGGCTTATTTTGTGTTAACATGCGTTCAAGCAGACTCTGGACTAATGATCCTCAAATCCAATTTCTCGACAACATATCCGTCAGCTTTGTATTCTGTGTATTCTTATTGATCTACAACTGTAGTCATTTCGTACTGTGCGCGTTTTGTCTCGATTTAACACGCAAGCACCAGTGAGTGAGTGAGTGAGTTAAAATTTAAAGTCACTTTGGCAATATTTCAGCCACATCGTGACTAAAACAATATATAGAGTAACAATAATGAAAGATTGATTATATAATCCTGTCAACAAAGGACAGTAAAATCACTAGAATATCACAGATATACAAGTAAAACTAGAAATGAATTCTAAAATATTTAGCGATAGGGGATAACACAATATAAAAATAGGCTATAGATCGCCAACAACGGAAGGTAGATCACCACACTAGAGACCAAGGGGACTTACAGTACTTTTGCTACCTGCGTGGACCCTAGTTGGATTTACGTCCGCAAGCACCAGTCTATTCTTTGAGTGACATTTATAAGTTGATGTAATAAAGGATAACAGGATTTTGTGCAATTTGCATTTCATTACTGAAGAAGTTGTAGGTGTACATTCTTACAACTTCATCAGGCAAGCACTGCAAGTGTTACTTGTCATCATTTCATTTTTCTCACTTCACTATGTTTGTGAGATGCGATATATACCCAGGTCTAAAAATCGTTTTTAAGGTTTATTCCTGAAACTGGTGCCTTGTTCACTAAGTGACAGGGTCTGAATTGCTGACCGTTAATTCTTTTGTAGGGTTGATCAGTACTTGGGTCCAGTGCAGATCTTGAATTTACAGCATTTATATACGCATGTTCAGAGCACTGTAGGCATAGTGGAATAGTTCCACATTGGATTGAAAAAGGAAAGAAAAACAAAAAAAAATATTTTAAAAAATAGTAATATGGATATGAATAACAACAACAAAACACAGAGCAAAACAAAGAAAACCCAACACATATAACGGTATTGTATCTTCATTTCACAGAACGTCCCCACACATTAGCCCAAAAAAGCAAGATGCTGACAAGAAACAGACACAGCTTAGTATGCCGTTGCTTGCTGTTTCCTTTCATGTGACAATAATAGTCGCGTCATACCCCTATGTTGTACACGTTCAATCAATCATCGTGGAATAAATAGTGTTAGAAGTTGATATTTTTTATTCTGTCTCTCTTAGCACTGACATGTCTTGAGGTTTTAGAAAGTTTCATGTTAAAGATGAAAAATGTCAGCACTTCCCGGCAGGCGGGATAATATGAACCGTTGCCACGTTTGGATTGTAGGCTGAATGGCTTCGCTGCCATACTAATGACTTCATCACTCACTTCTCCAGGTTTGGCAGTTAAGCAATACTGTTCAAGGGATGACTTGCCCAATGAATCGTTAAATGCATATACATTTTCCTGTCCTTTTTCTCGTAGGGATTTCGGAGCAGAATAGTTTCTCGCACTTTCTGATGGAAGAGGGTTAAAGCAAGACATGGTCAGAAGATTGGCTGCAGTAGTTCCTGAATATATATTGACAAATGAAGTGTCTTCATGGATCATACAGTTCAAAACGTCTTTCCATATCTCAGTCAAGAACATATAGCTGCCATGGAGGGCGTACTATTAGAACAATCCGATCCTGTCCCCAACCCACACCAGGAACAAATAAAAGTATTCGTGTCAAAATCTAAATAAAAAAAATACCATGTATGCAGAAAATAAAAACATTTTAATACACACACGCGCGCGCGCGCGCACGCACAATGCTGCCTACAGTTATGCACTGCCATTGTGATCCCATCTCAGTATTTTATATCAGTTTGCAAACTCAGAATTCAACCGTAAATGATCCTTGCTGTTTGTTGGTTTCACACCCGTTTTAAACAGATTCCTGGTTAGCTACTGCATCAGTTCCTTATTGTGAATCAGCATGTAATCCGTGAAACACCGGTAATCGATAATTCATCATAGCTCGTAAACTGTGACATAATGATCTTACCGGCAATACACCGTGGCTGTTAAGGGTTTTATAAAACCAGCCTCTCTTGTGAAGCGTCTCCCATGATAGCTGTTAGAGTCAGATATCAAACATCATTCAAGTAGGCCTCAGGGTAGCGTCATCATAATCCAGAAATAATTTGGATTGAATTAAAAACCGTGAAACATGACACGTGTTGGTAAAGTATTTCTGATTGCATAGCCGAACCACATGCAGTGTAGGTTCATCTAGGCTATGCTGCACGTTATTAATGTGCGACCGTAACAAATACAAGGTCAAATTGGCGACTGAGTTCGCCCTCAGTTCACTATAAGCCGTTATCTAAGTCATTTTGGTCTGCCATGACATGGATGCTGTTGTTCTGTACTTATCCGCCAACATTTGGCATTAGCATTGGGGTATGGACATATGAACATCATTGTTCATGTTTTATCATTGCTAAAAATATGAACTTCCATTACCAGCTAATTCAAGTGCTTATTCCAACGTTTTAAAGACATCCTAATTTCAAAATTCTTAGCAGTGCCAGTTATTTTCATATTGAGAATCCTACAATACATACAGGCAAACACTTGTCTCATGATCGTCCAGTGGTCCCTCAATACCCTTTTCACCACTGTTTTCCATGGTCCTTGCTAAGTAAAGGATGTAAAGATTGAGAGTAGTAAACAATCCCGTGATCTGTCTAGTTTAGTCTGTCTAAGTAACGCCGTGGAAATAAGACATAGCCTCCATGTAATGAAACTAGTGTAATGAATTTTTACATTTTGCTGTGATAGTGGCAACTCCTTTTAGAGATCAGCGTTAAGGAAACTTAAATAGTAGATTTTGTTTGTCTTATCTTTGCGAAAATATGAACTTCCATTTCTAACTGAAGTGCCTGTTCCAACGTTTTAATGACATCATAATTTGATTATTCTTAGTTGATATTTTCGTAACATATCATAATAATATAAATGATATCACTACAATATTACATTCAGTGGTTGTCAGCTATGTTGGCATCTGTTCTAAAACATACAATCTGAAGGAATACTTGGCATTACTTCATTACGTTAGGCGTTCCCATTTGAGGAATTGATCACGTTTGTTACAACAGTCAAATATTGCTGTGACCATGACGTTAATATTTATGTGTTTGATGTCTCCCTTGAGAACTAACATTCATTTATAACCGTGTGTCTGAGCACCAGATACGTTTCTTCATTACGTTTAGTACCAGACTCCTTGTTACATGACACCGAGCAGGCTTTGTCAATGTCTAAGTGAAAGTACATTGGCACTGCCCATTTTTATGTAAAACAAATGGGTAGTACCAATATAATATATAATATATAATATATAATATATAATATATAATATATAATATATAATTATCGTTTTCTGTGCTTAAGATGTTGGTACCCTGTCCCCAAGACCAACTGTGGCAATTCCAAGTCTTGTTGGTTATCTACACGATGGCCCCTGTTGATGGATAACGGGTTACGTTGAATGTATGTATTTTCATACGTCGAGATCCTCAAAGTCGTTTAAAGAAAGACTGTGCACGCGTTTGGCACTGCACTTCAAAGACTTCTTCAATCTGCTGACATTCTACTCTCTGCAGCCATTCCCTGATCAGATGTCACACAACACACGTATTACTTGTCACCAGGCCTAATGTTATTGACTTTGTAATATAAGAGAATGCAAAGCTGCCTGGAAATCTGACATGATGACCCAGAACAAACGGAATTATGTACTATAATAAATCGGAGACCAAACCGATTAGTGCCCCTTCGAGATGTGACCCTTTCACAAACCTTTACCCACGAAATGGCATGTTTAAGGACTTCCTCAACTTCACACATTGACTTCTAGCAAATGAATTTTTTCAACATGAGACAAGGAGACAGCAATCATGATGTGCGGTGTCATGGCGCTTTTTGTGTCGAATCAATATACAGGTAGTAGATCTACCTTCCTAATGGCGGCTCCGGTCACCTAGCCACGTGTGTTATGGTTTCATGAGGAGAAAGGCAAACTCCAATGTAAACGCGTAGTGATTGAGAAATGTCTATCGTCAATTTGGTAGGTGTTAATTTCTCCATGCTTCTCTCATTAGCATCTGCATTGATGTCTTGGGTAATGCAACTGAATGAAGCTAGCATAAGTGAGCAGTTCTTTAACTGGGGTTTCTGTTTGATGTAACAGAGAACTCTCGCTATAGATAATTTGCAATGAAATGTAAGGGGGTATTTTGTTTGAGGGGAACTACAAGAACACAACGCAACGTCTGGCAATATAAGATAGTGATACATTGTGCAGAAGGTGCATTTTAGTATCTTTTGCGGGGGACGGGGGGGGGGGAGGGGTACACGCTACAATTTACTTTATGAAAGATATTAATCATACACTGAGTAACATAGTGGCCAAGCACGCAATGAACTTTATGAAAGATAATCATAAACTAAGTAACATATTGGCCATACGACGTTTGTGTCGTTGTGATCGTTAACGTGCTGTGAGTCATAAGCTTTTCAGTCTCAAATCAGCCCTTTGTGGCCAGATTCCAACAAAAATATAACGTGGATAGTTGACACTGGTCCGGGGCTAGACTGTCAGACAACCCGGGACAGATAGATCGGAACGATGACATTGAGCTATCAGTTGTTGTCAGATGCTATATCAGTTGTAACAGGCAAGACAACATGCCCAGACCTTGCACGTTTGCGTGCATGCCATCCGCGTCTCACCCCTAGCAACAACATGCCATTTGAATCAGAACATCACGCCGGCATTATTGATGTTGGACTAATGATGAATCGAGGTTCACTGTCTGTTTCAATGACCGAAATAAACAAGTTTGGAGACGGCCTAAAGAGAGTATTATGGCTGTTACGGGTTGGTCCATAGACGTGGTACATGATGATGGTTACATACACTTTGATTGTGTGCTATAAATGCATTGTGCAATATCTGTAAATTACTACATCAAATGTTAACAAAACTCATTTTCTGCCTAACTAGAAGTATCCCTGTGAGAGGAGGGCCTAGGATTACACAGGGCAGATTTGTTCTACAGTCATAAGTCAAAATATGGAGGCACATTGTAACAGTGTATCTGTCACTGATGTTCGCAGCCATGCTACTGAACTCGTAGTCAGGGAAAGGAGTCACTGTTGCCACTGTGAAACGTGAACATGTATGAATGTCAACTTTTGTATTGTGAGAGAAACGATGTTTCAGTGTTTATTCTTAGGTCTTTATCAGATGAATCAGTACAGGGATGTGCATAATACACAGGTACATTAGGAACAACATCAGCGATATGATAACTTTGGTGTGCACTTAACAAAGGAATGCGCGGGCTAAGGAACTAATAGAAGCCAGGATTTAATCCAAGCAATATGGTCCTGTTTGGTGATGAAGCCGTGCTAGGTGATTACCAAATGCGTAAGATGACACTGATTTGTGATACCGAGAACATGGACGCCAGTACAGATAATTAAATCAATGAGATTCGAGCTCTCCGTTCTCTGGTCACGGTTGATTTGCTGTCTGTGATCTCATTGCTATGGTCTCTCCTTGCTTCCCTTTAGTTGTTGCTGGAGAACAAGACTTAAGTGGCTCCTCAAACGATGACCCTTGCTGATGTGCTCAGAAATGATGGATTTCATTTCGTTTACTGATAAAAGGATCTTGCCTTGAGCCGCGTGTTGAGGGCTCTGAGGGCATCTGGTATACTTATGGCTTGAGCTGACGGTGGTGCAACTACCATGAAAGTGTAAATAGAGCTTTGTTCGTCATGCTGCTGATGAAGGTGATATCTGCACTCACGTTTTTTCCCATGAGGCGGGAAAACTGGTTACAAGAAGGGTCGAGGAAGGGAAAGATACCACTTGTGAAATGGTACCATCTTTATAATATCTTATATAATATTATTTATAATATATGTTTTATCGAGAAATTGTTAAACAAGGGGAGATAGGAAACATATCAGATACATATTCAGTTGTGTAGAATTCTGATCACAGTGTGATCTGGAACAATGTAACTGCAGGTGACAAGACAATATAAAACAGGCTATAGATTGAGAGCAACTAAAGATAATCCCAATCCTAGTGACCATTGGGTCTAACAGTACATTGACTACCGACATGAAACCAAAGTGGATTTACACCACCCCTTCAGATGCTAGCGGTTGGAGACAAATGTTGCCATAAGTTTAAGTGACAAATATCTTACGAAAACATTATGTAGTAGATATTGAATGTTTTGGGACTTACGTACCCTTAAAGAAGGGAAGTTATCCTAAGTCGACTTTGTTTTTCAGTATTGATTTACAGTTGAATGATGTTGATGTATTATTATTGTACCCTGAACCAAGGTCCTTTTCTTTTGTGAGGTCATTATTTTTATGAAGATTTGCGTAACTTATCTTTCTGGACTAAATGCGTATTCTAGTCTTTTCAACACTGAAATGAAATGTGTATTACAAAAACGTGTCAACAAAGGACAGTAAAACAACTAGAGTATCACAGAAAAAAATGTAAAACTAGTAACTATACCTAAAACAATGTATCTATAGAAGACAATACAATATAAAAACGGGCTATAGGTTGCCAACAACTGAAGTTAGATCACCATACTAGGGACCATGGGGACTTACAGTACTTTTGCTACCTGCATGGACCCTTATTAGATTTACATAACCCCTTCAGCCGTCAGCAATTTGGGAAATCTAGCCATACAATAAAACGACACTTATTCTACGATTAAAAACCTGGAAATTTAGAATTTTCTTTGAATGTTTGTGGACTTCAGGAGGACAATACTTTTACAGTACTTCAACCATCCTTGAGGATACGGCCACTAACAAACACAGTTATAAATTTAAACGTCCAATAATAAAATATTTATCTATTTACAATTCAGTTAATAAATCTAATTCTTTTTAAAATGCAATGTGTAAATGAGAACTTTTGTTATTAAAAACATCCTTTATAGTTTGGCCAGTACGACATCGTCGTGACATAACCTCTTCAAATCTGTACTGACAGCCCAAGAAGGTATAACCAATGTAGGGTTGTATTTGATGTAGTTTATTTATACCTACTTGGGTGTCGCACTTCTTCTGCATCAGATCGCGGGTGAAAGCTCTAATACTAGCTTTGTAGTCAGAATAAGGAATGAAAAGTTGTGTCACAGATTTGTTGAGAGCTGCCTTAGCAGCAAGATCGGCCATTGTGTTACCTGAAATGCCTACGTGGCTGAGTAACCAACAGCAGACGATGTCGTATTGGCCAGTAGCCAGATCATTATACAATTCAATAATTTCAATTAAAAGTGAATGTTTACAAGAGTTATTGAAGGCAAGAAAGAGAGTCTGAATAGAGTATATACTGTTTATGTTTAGGGTGTCTTTGAATATATTTAAGAGCCGTTAATATGACGTTAGCTGTTATCCGGTAATCTAGAAGATATTGTTCTGGATCCAACGACAGCTGCACTGCCCCACCGTCCCTGGGCCCATTTGTAAATAAGGATTTATAATTGTTATATTTATGTTTCAATTGATTATATTCTTGTTTATATTGTAATTCATTCGTTTCTTATTTTTTAAATGCAGTCAATGTTAGATCGACTTGGGGGCTAACCACTCAGCAGTCTGAGTGGACTGACTAGGTGAGTATACTTCGGGTGTATATCTGTATCCACCCATGTCAGATCAGTTTGGCACAGTGTTGTCAGAGAGGAGAAGAAAGAAGACGGGAAGGGGATATATTATCTAAGTGAATGCTGGCAGCAGAAATAAGTGGTTTTATTCATAAACCAAGAGGCGGAACAAGAAAAGATTTCTTATTGTATAAATCCTCATACAGAGGATTGAAAACACATTTACATGCAGGGACTCATTGGAATATAGTTTTGTTACATACTGTAAAGCTAATTTTATACGTCGCTGCTGAAGAGATGGTACATGAGCTTCGACATACAGACTATCAACAGGTGAAGTCTTAGACCTTGATGATGGACAGAATCTAATAATTCTAAGTTGCACTTGCAGGCTCCAGCATAGACGATGGAGCCATAATCGAGTTTAGAACGCACGAGTGATCGATATAGATGGAGAAGGGTAGCTTGATCACCTCCCCATTTAGAATTTGAAACCGCTTTCAACAAGTCAAGTGCTTTCAGGCATTTAGTTTTCAGGGATTTCATATGCGGTGAAAACGTTAAGATTAGACCCATGAACGTATATTAGCTTTCTTGACAACTTTAATTGGCGTACTATCTAGAGATAGTTCAGGGTCTTTATGTGGTTTGTATTTACGACAAAAATGTATGCAGTTAGTCTTGGATTTAGAAAATTTAAAACCGTTTTCAAGACACCATTTATTAATCTTGTTTAAATACAACTGCAATTACTGTTCAATGGTATGCATATTTTTACCACGACAGGAAATATTAAAATCATCCACAAATAACGATCCATCGAATCAATCGTTTAAAACATTTGATAAATTGTTTATCTTTATGCTAAAAAGTGTGACAGACAACATACTGCCTTGTGGAACACCCTGATCCTGAGTGTAATGAACAGACAGGGTAGAACCTACTCGGACTTGAAATTGTCTGTCATTTGAAAAGTTGGCTATAAATTCAGGCAATGACCTCGCAAACCGAAGTCATGTAAATCTCTTAAAATGCCATATTTCCAGGTGGTATCGTATGCTTTCTCAAGATCAAAGAAAATCGATACTGCATGTTGTTTATTTACTAGAGCATTTTTAACAAAGGATTCTAGTCGTACCAGATGATCAATGGTACTACCGTTTTTACGGAAACCACATTGTATATGTGTTATGAGGTTATTTGTTTCAAAGTACCAAAGAAGTCGATTATTTATCGTTCCATGATCTTGCAAACACAGCTAGTTGGATCCGGATGGATCCGTATTATCACGTCCAGGTTTAGATATTGGTATTACTATAGCGTGATGCCATGACGAAGGACATTTCTAGGAAGTCCAATTACCATAAAAAAAAAAAATATATAAGAGCGTCTCTAAACAGGATTCTGGTAAGTACTTCAGGAGTTGATAATTATCTTCCCCATTATCTGGATTGAAACTGATAGTTTTCTTTTCTTGTTGCTTTTGATACTGTTGGAATTTAGGTAAATAATTAGAAGAGGAAGAGTGTTTAGCGAGGATTTCACCCAGATTATTTGCAATATGTGATTTATCTGTAAGTAATTGATCTCCATGTTTAAGATTATGGACAATAGATTTAGTACCTTTACCTTTAATTTTCTAAACCATGTTCCATACCTTGAATATGGGTGTCCGAGAATAAAATTTGGATACATAATTTTGCCAAGATTGGCGTTTGTTCTGTTAATTAGTACACCGTGCTTTAGCATTTAAGATTTTAAATTCATTTAAATTATGGACCATAGGATGGCGATGGAAATAATGTTCTGCTTTTTTCCTGGCCTTCCTAGCTTGTTTGCATTCATCGTTGAACCATGGTTTTCGAATATGTGGAACTGCAGAGGACTTCGGTATACACCCATCAGCTATGGAATTCAGTTCCTCAGAAAAACATTTAATAGCATCAGGAACGTCAATAAAACGTTCAGGATCAAGTTTTTCAGCACACAGTGTTTCATATAAAGCCCAGTTAGCCTTTTTAAAACTCCATCTTGATGATGGAGACACATCAGATGGGGTTACAGATTTCAGTATAGTAGGAACATGGTCACTTCCACAGAGGTCGGCACCCATGAAGAGCCACCTCCTCGTGGTGGGTGCTGGGTAACGCTAAGTGCTCTTCTCCCGTGTGGACCCGGGACAGAATGTGTCCACAGCACCCCATTGCTTGTCGTAAGAGGCGACTAAATTGGGCAACCTGTTTGCCGTGGGTTGCGTCCCGTGTCGGTGGAGGACGGGATCCTGGTGGTTGAGGGCAGATGGGCTTTTAACTGCGTTTCATTTGCCCAACACACCACTTCGGCCCTTACTTCACCTAGACGGGTGGTTGAATGGGCCCGATTCAACCAATCGGCTGGTCATGCCAAGCCCTGTGCATGGATTATATACAAAAGCACAGAATTTTTATTTGGAATTGTTGAACTTATGGTCTTGGCACCCTTATTCTTGGAACAATATTTGACTTGACTTTGATATGTTTATCGTGAACTTTGCCTAGAGTCCTATGCCAGAAGGCGATGGCTCATGGGCCAATCTGGTAGAATCATTAATCTCTTAATTTTTCTGCTGGAGTATATCACCTGGGTATCCTTGGTGCTGCAAGCTGGAGATCCGCTTGTTTTTAGCATTGTCCTTGTGATACTCCGTGGAGGGTGGGGAGCTCGGGTGATGAACAAATATGTCTTAAACATGGAATACCAAACACCCCCCAAAAAAACAAAACGTCCACTCGATGATGTTGGAGAACAGCGACAAGGTGCTTCTGCTGATCATTGGCCACGATTTTTGATAATGGAAACTCCGGATAAGACTCCCTTAAAACTTAATCCTTTTGCGGTTTCTAAAGGTATCAACGGAATAGCTGGAGAGGTACAAAACATCAAACACTTGCGTTCAGGATCCATTCTAATTGAATGTAGCAGAAAACAGCAGGCTATCAACCTTTTATCTACGGATATGTTCGTTGGAGTTCCTGTTATAGTCTCTGCCCATAGAACACTAAATACCAGCAAGGGTATAATCAGAGACAGGGATTGACTGTTGGCTGCTATGTCTGAGTTAGACATTGCTTCTGAAATGAAAGATCAGGGAGTAATATTTGTCAAGCGTTTTACTACCCGCAGAAACAATGAAACCATTCAGACAAATACCTACCTCTTTGCTTTCTCTTCACCGAATCCTCCAAAGTCAGTCAAGGTTGGTTACAGCAATATGTCCGTTGACATCTATATCCCAAATCCTTTGAGATGTTTTAGATGTCAAAAATATGGACACGGTGTTAACAACTGTACAAAACCAATAACATGTGGCCACTGCAGTGAAACTAGCCATGTTACAGAAGACTGTACTAGTAACATAAAGAAGTGCACAAACTGTACAGGAAATCATTCTTCCTTTTCAAAAGACTGCCCAGTTTGGAAAAAACAAATGGAAATTACTAAAATCAAATTTACCCAAAATATTAGCTTTGTAGATGCCAAAAAGATCGTTGAATCAACAGCACCAAGTGGTTCATATGCATCAGTTGCCAGGACATCTTCGGACACAAACCTAAAGGTAAACACCTTATCAGTACCCACCTGTTCAATACATTGTCAGACCGACTTGACATGGGTTAAAACCAACACACCTCAGCCACTCACACCTGAACAGTCTACTCAGACTGAGAACTCTGGCAATAACGTGGTTATCCAGCCAGACATTCCATCACAGTCTTCTAATCAAGATTCTTCATCCGGGGAACATTCATTATCTCAGTCCAACCAACAAACTCGAACTAAAGTCAATTCTAAAAACACTGTTCAAAGTATTCATAAACCAAGAACAGAATCATTGAAAAAAAGTGGCAGACCTCAAAAGGGTTCAGAAAATCCAATCAAGATATATAACAAATACGGTTCACTAGAGGACATGGAAGTGTCCGAAAACTCCTGTCCCAGGACACATAGCTTGTCGCCCTCGAAGAAAGTGAGGGGCAGATCCCCCATCATTCCACCTAAAAGATAAGTCAACCTGCTACTATCGTACAGTGGAATTGTAGAGGTCTTAGGACTAATTTTAATGAATTACAGCTATTAGTCCAGGATCTAACACCATCGGTTTTTTGTCTACAAGAAACGTATCTGAAACAGACGGACATTTTTACTTTGCGCCAGTTTACAGCCTATCATTGTTTTTCCCTTCTAGGTGACAGGGCCACTGGAGGATCTTCTATACTTGTACGGAGGGATGTTATTCACAGTCCCGTTATACTAACAACTTCGCTCCAAGCTGTGGCAGTACGACTTACTCTCGGTGTTGCATTTACATTATGCTCTCTCTATATTCCACCTTCATCTGCACTTCAACAGACTGATCTTCAATCACTCTATGATCAACTCCCGAAGCCATGCGTTATTATGGGTGATCTCAATGGTCACAACCCACTTTGGGGCAGCACTAACACTAGCACTAAAGGCAAAATACTTGAAGATTTTATTTCCAGTAATGATCTGTGCATATTTAATAATGACTCAAGTACATATCTGCATCCTGCAAGTGGTACTTATTCTTCTCTGGATCTGTCTCTTGCAGATTCTATTTTACTGAATGAATTTGATTGGTCTGTTCATAATGACCTTTGTGGAAGTGATCACTTCCCGACTATTCTCTCAGAACTAACTCCATCTGCTTCTCCATCACATACAAGATGGAACTTTTCGAAGGCTGACTGGCCTTTATTCCAAACTATTTGTAAATCGAAACTGCGACCTGGCTGTTTCAGTGATATAACAGATCCCATTCAAACCTTTGCTGACATTTTAAATGAAATAGCTGATGAGTGTATACCTAAGTCCTCTACGACTCCACATGTACGAAAGCCATGGTTTAATACAGATTGTAGACAAGCTAGAAAAGCGAGAAAAAAGGCAGAAAATTATTTCCGTCGTCACCCAACCGTCCACAACTTGAATAAATTTAAAATACTCAATGCGAAGGCACGTCGCACCTTCAAACAAAATAAAAGGCAATCTTGGAGGAACTATGTGTCCAAACTTAATTCACGTACACCAATATCAAAGGTATGGAACATGGTTCAAAGAATTAAAGGTAAAGGTTCAAAAGCTGCTGTTCACCATCTTAAAGATGGGGATAATTTAATTACTGGCACATCTGAAATTGCAAATAAAATTGGCGAAACTCTTGCCAAGAATTCATCGTCGGCGAATTATGTCCCTGAGTTTCAGAGATATCAGAAACAACAGGAAAAGATAAAGCTTAATTTCGATTCACATAACGGCGAAGATTACAATGAAGTGTTTTCTTTACATGAGCTCCATACGGCTCTTGAGCAAGCTCATGACACTGCAACAGGTGATGATAATATACATTACCAGCTACTGAAGCACTTACCTGAATCATGTTTGATGACACTTTTGGATCTATTTGACCAAATATGGACGTCTGGAAAATTTCCTCCTTCATGGAGAAATGCCATTGTAGTTCCAATACCAAAACCTGGTAAGGATCATACAGATCCGTCGAATTATAGACCAATATCGTTAACTAGCTGTGTTTGCAAAACCATGGAACGTATGGTGAATAATAGACTTGTTTGGTATCTTGAAACCAATAACCTTATCACAAATATTCAATGTGGTTTCAGAAAAAAATCATAGTACCATTGATCATCTGGTACGTTTAGAATCCTTCGTTAAAAATGCTATAGTCAACAAACAACATGCTGTATCAATTTTCTTTGATCTTGAAAAGGCTTATGATACCACCTGGAAGCATGGCATTTTGAAGGATCTGCATGATTTTGGTTTGAGAGGCCGTTTGCCTCTTTTTATATCACAATTTTTAAAAGACAGGCAATTTCAAGTCCGTGTGGGTTCAACCCTGTCTGATCATTATAATCAGGACCAGGGTGTTCCCCAGGGCAGTATTTTGTCGGTGACCTTATTTAGCATTAAGATCAATAGTTTATCCAAGGTTTTAAATGATTCAATTGATGGATCGCTTTTTGTGGATGATTTTAATATTTCCTGCTGTGGTAAAAATATGCATACTATTGAACGGCAATTACAGTTGTGTTTAAATAAAATAAATAAATGGTGTCTTGAAAACGGTTTCAAATTCTCAAAGTCGAAAACTAACTGTCTACACTTTTGTAGGAAATATAAACCGCATAAAGACCCTGAACTATATTTAAGTGGCACTCCCATTAAAGTTGTAAAGGAGGCCAAGTTCTTGGGCCTAGTTTTCGATTCCCATTTAACCTTTTTGCCGCATATCAAATCCCTAAAAGCCAAATGCCTGAAAGCACTCGATCTGTTGAAAGTTGTTTCCAACTCAAAGTGGGGAGGGGATCAAGCTACCCTCCTACAACTATATCGATCACTGGTCCGTTCAAAACTTGATTATGACTCCATCGTATATGGTGGAGCCTGCAAAAGCAACCTGCAACTATTAGATTCTGTCCACCATCAAGGTCTAAGACTTTGCCTTGGGTCATTCCGAACTTCACCTATTGACAGTCTTTACGTTGAGGCCGATGAACCATCTCTTACACAACGTCGTATAAAATTATCCTTACAATACATGACTAAATTATATTCTAATGAATCTAACCCTGCATATACCTGTGTGTTCAATCCACTTTATGAGGATCTGTACGACAAGAAGTCTTCTCTTGTTCCACCTCTAGGGCACAGAATTAAACCCTTTCTTTCTTCGGCCGGCATTGGGCTGGAAAACATAGCTCCCTCCCGTCTTCTTTCTTCTCCTCCTTGGCAATTGGTTAGGCCACAAGTTGACCTAACAATGACTTCATTTAAAAAATCAGAAACTAATGAACTACAATATAAACAAGAATATAATCAATTAAAAACTAAATATAGCAATTACAAACCCTTATATACAGATGGGTCCAAGGACGGTGGTGCAGTGGCTTGTGCCACTGTCATTGGATCCAGAACAATATCTTCTAGACTACCAGATAACAGCTCTATTTTTACAGCTGAAGCAAACGCCATACTAACGGCTCTTAAATATATTCAAAGACACCCTAAACGTAAACAATATATAATCTATTCCGACTCTCTTTCGTGCCTTCAGGCTATTAAAAAATTGTCGTGCAAACATCCACTTTTAATTGAAATTATTGAAATGTATAATGATCTTGCAACTGGCCAATACGACATCGTCTTTTGTTGGTTACCTAGCCACGTAGGTATTTCAGGGAATACACTGGCTGACGTTGCTGCGAAGGCAGCTCTCAACAAATCTGTGACTCCACTTCTTATTCCATACAGTGATTATAAAAGTGCAATTAGATCTTATGTCCGTCATCTGATGCAGAAGAAGTGGGACACCCAAGTGGGTATCAATAAATTACATGAAATAAAACCTTACATTGGTTATACCCACTTGGGTTGTCCGTCCAGATTTGAAGAGGTCATTTTGCGACGATGTCGTATTGGTCATACAAGGTTTACCCATGCATACCTGTTGAAGGGTGAAGATCCACCATTTTGCATCCCTTGTGATGAGAGAACCACGGTCAATCATAAGGGATAAATATTTCAATGTAAAAACACTTTCGGATCTTTTTAACACAGTCAATACTCATTTAATTATTGGATTTTTAAGGGAAATTGATTTCCTTGTTGACTTATAATTGATATGTTCTGTAGATAGTTGTATTTTAATGGTTGGTAGTATATATAAGGAACATTGATCATTAGTGGCTGTACCCTCAACGGGGGTTGAAGTATTGTAAAATAATTGTCCTCCTGAGAGGGTACGTAAGTCCCAAAATTTTCAAAGTCAATTTATACTTTCCAGGACTTTTAAGTGTAGTCTTTGTGTTATTTTAATTTTGGCTAAAATTTCTTAAAATTGCCAGCGGCTGAGGGGATGGTGTAAATCCAACTAGGGACCATGCAGGTAGCAAAGGTACTGTAAGTCCCCATGGTCCCTAGTCTGGTGTTCTACCTTCTGTTGTTGGCGATCTATAGCCTGTTTTTATATTGTATTGTCCATATAACGATATCAGTTTTACCTTTCCACACTAGTTTTAATGCTAACTGTGATATCCTAGTTGTTTTACTGTCCTTCGTTGACAGGTTTTATAATGGACACAATAGTCGTTTTCATTGATGAATGTTCTCGTCACGATATGGCTGAAACAGTGCCGATGTGACGTTAAATTGTAACTCACTCACTCACTCACTCCACAGAGGTCATTGTGAACTGACCATTCAAATTCATTTAGTAAGCTGGAGTAACAAATAACAAATCAAGAGCTGTATATGTTCCTGTGCCAGGATGTAAATATGTATTTGTACCAACATTACATATACATAAATTATTATTCGAAATGAAATCCCCCAGAGCCTGACCTTTTGTGTTTGTGGTCACACCAACCGAAAGTGGGTTGTGCATATTTGAATCACCCACGAGGATACATGGTTTGGGTAATTGATCGTAGAGAGTTTGTAGATCAGCTTGCTTAAGAGTTGATGAAGGTGGAATGTAGAATGAATACAAAGTAAGCGTAACGTTCAAAGTAATTCGTATTGTAACTGCTTAAAGATTAGGTTTGAGTGTCACAGGGCCATGGACACTCATGCCTTAGAGTGAAAAAGATGGAGAACAGTAATGAGATGCTTTATAGTTACGCAGATTAAAAGTATCCATCTGTTTTAAATACGCTTCTTGCAAGCAGAATGCTGCAGGTTTAAAGTCTAGACGTTACAGGTGTAGTTCATTCAGATTTGTATTAAGGCCTTTGAAGTTCCATTGAATAATGTGTGAAGAAACTATTTCTTCGGAGGGTTTATTGGGGATCTACTCATTGCTTTCCTTGAGGGCGACAAGCTATGTGCCCTAATTTGAATGTTTTCGGACACATCCATGTCCTCTAAAGATCCGGACTTATTATAAAGTTGGATTTTTGTCATTCGAACCTTTTGAGGCTTTTGACATTTCCGGTTTGGGTTTTAGTTTTAGTTAGATGTTTCCCATTAGTCTGAGATTGATGCTTTGCTATGGATTGTGATGATGATGACGATGGCTGTTCCTGAAATGACCGTGACTGAACTTTAACTGGTTTTGTTGAAAGGGATTCAGCAATGTGAAGGGAATCAGCAGTCTGAGTGGACTGACTGGGTGAGTATACTTCGGGTGTATATCTGTATCCACCCATGTCAGATCAGATTCGCACAATGTTGATGAAGTGGACACAGCTGTTTTGTGGTTGCTATCGGAGGGTGCTCTCGTAATGGAGGCATAAGATGTAACTGTGTCCGGTGTGGAAACAAGAAGTATCTTAGCTTCAGCAAAACTGATATTCTGTGTAAATTTAATTTTGTTAATCTCCATTTGTTGAAAAAAGCAGAATGTGTCCCAGAGCAGTTTACACATATTTGTAATAGTATTATTGCAGTCCTCACTAACATGAGTTTTCTCACTACAATGAGCGCATGTTACCGAGTTAGGACAGGTAGGACACCGTGCCCGTTCCTTTGGCATTTGAAGCATCGCAGTGGATTGGGAATATAAGTACCAACACTGATATTACAATATCCAGCTCCTAATGATTTTGGAATACTTGGAGAAGAGAAATGGAAGAGATATGTGTAAATCGAGTTTTAACGAAAGTCTCGATCTTTCATTTCTGATACTATGTCACGTTCAGTCATATCAGAGAACAACTGATCTCGATTTCTAACAATCCCATTGGTCATATTCAGAGTCCTGTGTGGAGTAACTGAATCCTGAACTCCAACAAACAGCTCAGTTGACAAGAGGTTGGTTGATTGCTGTTTCCTGCTACATTCTACAAGTAGGGAACCTGAACGCAGTAGTCTGATATCTCGTATGTCACCTGAGGTACCATGTATACCTTTTGATACCGCAAACGGGTTTAATTTGATTGGTAATTTGTCAAGAGTCACTAGCAATCGTGGACAGTATTCAACGGTCGGATTAGACGGTCGTAGTTAATCATCATCATCATCATCATCATTCTCAAGTTGACGTTTGTTTCTTTTAATAGGGGTTGTGTAAGCCATAGTTAGTAGTTTAATATGGTTCATCATCTGAGCTCCCCACCCACCACGGAGTATCAAAAGGACAATGCTAAAACAAGTGGGCCTCCGACTTGCAACGCCAAGGATACTCGGATGATATATTTCGGCAGAAGAATTATAAATAATTGATCCACCACATTGACCCATGAGCCACCGCCTTCTGGCATAAGACTCGAGGCAAAGTTCATATGATCATATTTCACAATCCAAAAAGATACAGATCAACAGTAGTGCCAAGACCGAAATTCAAAGAATTCCAAATCAAATGCAATGACACATGCACGGTCCATGCACAGGGCTTGGCATGACCAGCCGATTGGTTGGACCTGGCCAATTCAACCACCCGTCTAGGTGAAGTCAGGGCCAAAGTGGTGTGTTGAGCAACAGGAACACGGTTCCAGGCCCTCACCCACCAGGATCCCTTCCTCCACCGACACAGGGCCGCAACCCACGGCAAACGGGTTGGTGGACCAAATATGCCCCCGTATCCACACGGGGCGTTTGCGAGCACTTAGCGTTACCCAGCACCCACCACAAGGAGGTGGCTCGCCAAAGGTGCCCAGATGAGATGAGATAGGAATCGAGTTCAGATATTCGTTATCCACTAAACCGCATCAACGTTCGTCACACTATTAATTATATGTTTTCAAATGACAAGTCTAACAGAACTATATCTCTGTGATCAATCGTTTCGTTATGACATTAATAATTGACAGGACAATATGTTTGAACACAGATATAATTATAAGCCATATTAAAGAAAAGAGGCAGAAAATAAGAAAAAGAAACCAAGGGCCAGCAATATCACAATCATAAGCAGATGTCAATACTACAGATTTCTGAAGTGTCCAGTGTGACGTAATTCAGACTTCACATCAAAGTCGGTAAGTTATCATTGCCCTTTTAAGGAACTCAATTCCGACCTGTTGTTCCGAAACGTAAATAACAGACAGGTTGTCTCGGAAACGACTTACAATACATCTAAGCACAAGCTGTAGGCTTCGACATGGTTTCTTGTTTGAGGCGTTCTGATGGCACATTGATAGTCACGTATTTAATAAGCACGACTCAGCCTTCAGTAACAAAAGGTCGTGGTGGAATCATGACATTTAATCTCTTCTTATCAACTCCGACATTTCAATTATATCAAGGTGGGAACGTATTTTGCCAAGCGAGCGCGTCAACATTACTGCTATAGCCAAACCGTGGCTTTGGGGCAGATTAATAATGGTGGATGGTGTCGTCGTCAGTTTGATCATATCAAGCCTTCGACACCAGTTTATCTTTGATAGTTATGAAACAAGCCATGTGGCAAATGGACTATGTATTCCAACTTATATGTCACATTTACCGTGTGGTGTGGCTAATTATTTGACAGTTCCAGTGCTTTCTTACCCTCCCAGCAATTAAGTCTCTAAGAGGGACATTGTCAAAATGTCGAAAAGTACATAGACAGAACAAGTTGTTTTCTTTTCCTTAGTTTCCATACGTCCGCTTTCCCATGTGAGGATCAGATTGGAAATTGGTCTCAGTAACCCATGATGTCGTACAGGGAATCGCACCCAGCTTCATCTACGATCCGAGGACATGTCATTCATTGCATTATCTACTCCAGACTCAATTAATAATAGTTCTGTATCTGTATCTGCAAAGTCATTGTGTTTTCTTTCTCAAAATGTGGAGTTCATTGTAATTAGTCCACTTGACTGAAAACGACAATTCGTGAAATATTGAATTATTATATTTTTGAACTTTAACATGATTGACCCACTTTTTAATTGCCTGCTTATAATATTTTATATCTATACACTCTATGTTAAACGTTCTTGTTTTTAATTCCAGTCAAAGTTTCCTAGTCCCGTTTAATGGGAACGAAGATATAGATCAATTAGGTTTGACAACATCCTATACAAAGTTATTATATGGTGCAAAAACAGAATGTGTCATATATTTGTGAAAAATTAATTTGTAGCAGATTCAGTAGTTTGCGAATTTTCATAATTGTAATATGTTATCATATATAAAAGTGTTTTATAATCTCTGAGACTCTAAAATAGAAATAGATCATTGATAGAAAATTGTATATTTCCTTGGCCAAATGGTGGCAATATCTTACCCCTTCGTTTTGTACCCTTTGTGTTAAAAGAATCACGATCAAGCATGTCCTACTTGACTGTATTGCCATCACAGTGAATAAGTATTTCAATGTCAAAACTGTAAAGGGTTACTTAGTATAGTTTATTATAATTTAATTATTGGATTTTTAAAGGAAATAACATTATTAATTACATTTTGAATAATATGTGTTTGTACAAAGATAAATGGTTTAGGCATAGTGATATGAATTAGCAACTGCGATTGTTAGTGGCTGTACCCTCGAAGGAGGTTGAAGTAGCGTAAAATTATTGTCATCCTGAAAGGATACTAAGTCCCACAAACTTTCAACGTCAGTTTTGATCAACCATACTTTTTAATCGTAGTATTTTCATGATCTTTAATTCTGGCTACATCTTCTTAGAATCGTCGCCGACTGAAGGGAACTGGCTACCAATCCAGCTAGGGTAGCCTGGCTACCAGTCCAGCTTCCATGCATGTAGCAAAGTACTGTAAGTTCCCATGGACTCTGATATGGTGATCTGCCTTCAGTTTTTGGCGATGTCTAACCCGTGTTTTAAATTCTATTGTGCAAATAGTTCTATCAGTTTTACCTTTCCACACTGGTCATGATGCGATTGTGACATTCTGGTTGTTTTACTGTCCTTTGACGACAGTTTTTTCTACAATATTCCATTTTTGTCAAACCTGTTCTCGTCACGATGTGGCTGAAATACTGCCTATGTGACGTGAAATAACAAAAACCACTCACTAACTATTGTCTGGCTTGTCCGCTTATATTTAGTCTCAGAAATAAAGTTCAAAAACATACACCCACAAGGAGTTCAGCAAAACTTCCTAATTTTAGTCTCGAGCTGATGATTCTGAACTTGCATCAAAATTTCGAGAGTTCATCGTACTTACTTCTTTTGATGTGAATGTCCATTTATGTAATCTTAACAATAATATGTCAAGCCATACACAGGTATGCACAGGTATGCACATATATATATATATATATCTGTGCATATATATATATACATGTATATCTTTGTTCTCTTCCGCACATTAATCAGGAAGATGACTTCATCTCGAGATGAATGAAATGTATGATATAGAAACTGACATGGCGATGCCAGACATGGCTTGAAGAAAATGGCACTGTTCAAATGTCAAGGTTTGCTCAGCTATCTTATAAACGCTGTCGACATTTTGAAATGACAAGGGCTGTCTGTTTAGTAACACCATACATTACAAAGGTTACTCCGTGTATCTGCTGTCTTAGTACATCAGACTGGAACTCCAGACAGATACACAACATATTGAAATCAGAATACGGAATCGAAGTTCCCAGACACAGGTATGGTCGGCATGTTCATCGGCACAATAAAGAAATCGTGAGAAATTCATTGTATTTTTGGTCGATCATCTATTCTCGATATTTGCTACTTACTTGGAAAAGAGTTTCTGTTACTGTTATATACTAAATATTTAAAGCAGATTATATCTCCGTGTTATACGATACATACTCATAAATGATCTGCGATTGTTTTCAGTTTGTAGTTTATTCTTTGTGTGTATACTCATTGTACAAATTGGTACAAACAACTCTTCTTGTTCAGTGCCATCAAAGTATTCAATATGTGAACCTAGCGTATGTGTAGGAGCATCACTCACGTTGTTGAAACACAGATGCAATTTCTGCCAAAGTCGAGCGACTTTGCCACAGGCCATTCTTGAGTAACAAGCAAGTGATCTTATTTTCCAAACGCTGCGTCCAATTTATGAAAGGTGGCAGAAATAAGCTTCACTGTAATTAAAGTCTGAAATAAACTCAGAGATTTTAATCCAGCAACAGTGGATGTTTGGAAGTATGAAGTCGCCGCTTTCTCCGAAATGTCGAGTACCGAATTAAGCTACGTATATCTGCCACGAACGTGATGATCACAAATTGACAATGCAAAGACAAGGTTCCATTTGAAGTCAAAACCAGTAAACATATTCGACAAAAAAAATTCTGGACAAATAGTTTACATGTCATGAACACATTCAGCAAATTTAACAAGTGTAAAATGAATGGCGTTAATATTACCTTACAAAAGAATAACAGATACGCAAGTCCCAAAACTATAGTAGTCTATTTAAACTTACCAGGATTTCTTAACTTATTATTCTTGTTGTGTTAGTGTTGGCTAAGATTTCGTACAATGGCCAGCGGCTGAAGTGATGGCGTAAATCCAACTAGGGTGCATGCAGGTAGCAAAGGTATTGTAGTGTGTGAGTTAATGCTTAACGTCACATCGGCAATACCGCAGCCATATCGTGATGAAAACAATTGATATCAGAGACATGAAAACATTTGAAGAATATAACCTATCACGATGGACAGTAAAACAGTGAAACATGGGCTCTAGATCCCCAGGAACTGACGGTTGAACCATAGATCGGGCAAACTGACTCTGACCATGACGTTACTTGCTGAATCTGGTCCTGTCGTAGGGGTTCTCCTTCGCATACGATACATGTCCCATCAAGGAGAGGTCAGCATACACAGCCGGTCCAAAACAGTACGAGGGTGAGTGGGCTTGGCTTTACGCAGCTTTTTAGCAATATTCCGGCAATGTCGGTGGACACAAGAAATAGGCTTCACACATTGTATCCATAGGTTTCTATAAATTACATGCTATAAAAACCTATATTGGTTACACCTGCTCGGGTTGTCAATCCAGATTTGAAGAGGTGTCGAATTGGCACACATGATATACTCATAAATACATTTTACAAGGTGACCCTTGTGATAAAAGAATCATGGTCAAGCAAGTTTTGTTTGACTGTGTTGAATATTCCATCACAAGGGATAACATTTTGAAGGATCCTTTGAATAATACAAGTTCTCATTTAATTATTATTATAAAAGAATTAGATTTGTCAAATGATTTGTAAGTAGATACATTTTTAATTATTGGTAATTTAGATAAGAAACTGAGACTGTAAGTGGCTGTACCCTCAAAGGGGGTTGAAGCAGCGTAACATTATTGTCGTCCTGAGGAGGTACGTGCGTACCGACATGGAAAGAAATTTAAACTTACCATCTAAAATGTAGGATTTATGTCCTTTTAATCGGTGTCTAAATTTGACTTCAATCGCTAGCGGGTACTGTAAGTCCCCATGGTCCTTGGTATGGTGATCTAACTTCAGTTGTTGGCGATCTATAGGCCATTTTTACACTGTATTATCCTCTATAGATAAATTGTGTTAGGTATAGTTACTAGTTTTACATTCTTTTCTGTGACATTCTAGTTGTTTACTGTCCTTTGCTGACAAGTTTCTATAATACACATGTATTTTGTTCTCGTCACGATACAAGCTCGTGCGGACCATCGTCTGTTTAATGACTGACTGAGTGGGCCATCGTACGATATTGAATCAGTGGATAACATGAAGGAATAGGAGTGACCATTGCACCTGATTTTCGACATATATAGTATTCCACTTTCCATCCCCAATATCAAAGCAGGAAATAAGATTATATCCGTAGTTACTCCGAGCTACCCTCAAACAACGGTTGAACAAAATCTTTATTAAACATTAAAACAACAGCAATCTCAATACCATCAATATAGAAGCGTCTATCGGATAACGAGGTAACTCGTTGGTGACTGACTGGACCACCCTTATTCTCGTCAGTGACTGAGTGGGCCGCTCATTTTGTGATTATGTAATCGGTTAGTGGTCCACTCCAGAAATATACCGATCTGTAGTCTGGTTTTATAGTTTATAATCTTCTCTAGGTAAAGTATTTTAAATTTCATGACTAGTTTGATCACCTTGTTTTCATCGCTATATGTGTGTGATATTGTCGGTGCGATGTAAACTTTTAACTCGCTCACTCACATGTTTCCATCTGCGGAATGGAACCCACGTCTTCGCTGTGACGAGCGGACGCTTAACCATTTGGCTAACCCACCGTCCAAACCATTAAGACGATGTTTAGAGGAATATACACACCTGTGGTCATGTTGCAACATCACGTTCCATCTCCTTTTCTTACAAATACAAACATATGTAAATTTAGTCGGCAGCTTCGATTAACTGGAGATGTCGATTGTGTTTGAACAAATGGTAGAAGTTCATATATGCTTTTGCAATTTATGTTTGAGTTTTATTATGGCACAGATACGTTGAGATCAGTTACCTGCACGTTTCCAGACAAGATACCATATTTGGTCTTTTTAATCAAAATGTGGCTTCATTGATTGCGAAAACAGTACACCAAGGCGGGGGCGAACTGTTCCGTTCTATGTACAGTGCATAAATGAAGTCGTGGTAATGTCATACTTATATTACTTGAAGATAGATCTGAAACGCCTGAAAGGTCAACCGTGTATCCGTATTCAGTATATGATAGAGCACTCTGCAAGTTTACAACCTGAAGTAGATTGACTGCGATTCTCATAAACCAAGCATTAAACATTGACAAGGAGCGACAGAATGGAAAATTTCATTAATGGTTTCCTTACACACGAAATCCGAACTCGGTGTCCTCCTGTAGATTCACTTGGAAAAAGTGATATGTTTGATATGTCCATCAAGGCATATCCTGATTTTCATGCTTCATGGACAATCAATATTTTCAGTTGTATAGAACTGTCAACGAAAGGCATTCTTAAAACTGAAAGCAAACAATGTATACTATATTATCTAAGTAGTGACTCATTATCTAAATCACTTGTTGTAACGTAGTTTCTTCTTTTTTTCACACCTTTCCCCATTTTTGTACGTTGAAAGGTGTTTTGCTAGAGTGCTTTGAGTGCTTTATGTGTGCGGGCGTGTTATATAAGTTTGTGTGTGTTCTTATGTGTATGTTTTAAAGGAATACGTCACTCAACTTGTGTTTTAAGGTACCATCTTTTCACCTCGTTTTCTGGATAGGTTTTCAAATAAATATATAACACTGCCAAATGTTCACAATCAACATTGTTAGTTTAGTAATCCAACACAGTATGCAACGCTAATATAAGGCGGACATCGCCCTGAACTCAAACGGTTTATGAGTTAAATGCTAGAAATAGTTTTGTAAACACTATGTAACCATTGATTTGGTAATTGTAATCAGTGGAAGAAAGTTCTGCACGTGTGCACCTTAGTCACCTTACGCCACTATTTACTATTTCATGACATGGAAATACCTCTTTCTCCATCATGGGTTCGGCATTCAAATCTGACTCTTTGTTTACGTTTGGAACATGTGGCTATAAACTGTAAGGCATATTTATTCTAATTCTCTCCCCGATGTTACTTTGAAATCAGCGACTTCATGACGCCATGGAGCTTCCAGTGCGGCTGGAGTAGAACTGCCGTTAGATCTTAGACTCCTTTAGAGTTTGTTTCAGTTTGTAATTACACTCGAGCTTATTTCTGCCTGATTACATAAATTGGACCCAGTGTTTGGAAAATGAGATCATTTGGTCCCTTTGCAAATCTAGCCTTTGGCAATGTTGCTCGAGTTTGTCAAAAATTGCTCAACTAACTTGGAAACTTTTGTATGCTTATATTTCAGGCAAAAACGAGTAAAGGTCATTAACGTATGCTTTGTTGACAGTCAAAGATCTGAATGGAAAAGAACTGATAACCATCAGTTCTATCACACTAAACCAGATTTGTTGTTGATCAGGTGCAGCAGGTGGATGCAGTTTGTGCATGTAACTTGTGTATGTAACAACTTTGGCAGCGCCCTTCTTTGCGACGTAATACCTGCCAGCGTAAGAAAACACTAGAACTGACAAATAATTAGTCATACCCTCAACTGAATATTACACGTTAGCAGGAACACACGATACATATTCGCCGCAGGACTTGTCTGATAACCATCAAAAATACACTGAAGGTGCCGAGAATAAAATATGACAAAACCGAAGACCGTACCTCCTACCAGCAGTAATTTGTCAAAAAGCAGTGGTCATGTCAGAGCTATATTGAGACACTCGCTGGGCGAAATAATTTCCGTCATTCATACAATTGAAATGCCGGCGTTGATAAGTCTAGATTAAACGGCATGATACCACCTCGACCTTTGGTAATTTGTCACTCAATGCATAGCAGTGCTTAAAAATACATGGCAGCATAAAAGTGATCTGTCCAATAGAACATCAGATCCAATAGACGTCATAGGTAGGAAGCCATAATGAAGCTTCCAGCTGTCCGTCTTTTCCGGGACACACCACTTACGCTTTTTAACAACGGTGTTTGGAATAATCACAATCATGGCGTCCTGTATTCTTGTGTGAATGACGTCATACTGGAAACGACGTCTTGCGTAAAGATCATTCACGTCATTTGTGTTTTTTCTCTCATGCTTCCCTGCCACATGTACGTAACAAAGAGTATGGGCCAAAAGCGAGGGTATTCTTGGACATATTGTCATTTAACACCAAATAACAGCGTTTCATTTGAAATGTGTAATGTATATGTCGAGTGATTGTGTACTCTTGACGTCAGTTAAACTGTCAACACGCGAAATATTCCAGTTCAATTACAGTGTATAAAGACCATATCTGTTGCCCATCTGCCATGGGTATAGCTTTCTTTATCTGAACGCCCAACTCTAACTGGAAATGTAGTATAATCCTTGCTAAATATGGTGATACACAAAACGCGCTCGTTCTCGCATCGACCATGAGAACAGAATTTCCTGTTCAGGCTTCTGATCACAATTTTAAAAAGATTCCATTTCTATCTTCCCCCAAAACTACGTGATATCCGATCGAGCTCCCCAAGTCCAGCAGCCAAACTTAATGAATCTTGAAACCTTGCGAAGCATCCGTGTCATTGTTTCCTGACGTTGACGTACCTGAAGGGATTGTCTTGGAGACTTCCTTGTACGCCCAATTGAGTTACTAATAAGATATGCAGCAAGTCGAGCGATGGCCAGTGAACTAGATTTAACACCATTTGGAATAGTGTTTCAGTTACATCCGGGAACGTTCATCTTATGGGTAGGCATTTCTCGCTGTTTTGATCTTTCAGGGCAGTGTTATTGTGCTAACCAACCGATCATCATTATCTACAAACTCTAGACCTCGAATACACATCCATATTGTCCCATCCATGCTCTCGGAGAAATGGACATAAACATTTACACTGTGTCGATATGAGATGTGTTCCCGGGATATGTGCGATGTGTTCCCGGGATATGTATCTGTGTACGTGTCTGGTTGCACTTGCTGTCATGTCTGTGAATCTGTGAGTCAATTTATTATGTCCACGTATTGGTTGTGTGAGTGTGTACGTGTCAGTGGTAATTAGTGTTTACTCCCTTTAGGAATTCAGAGCCACATTTCACAAGTTATGAACCAGAATTTGGGGCACTTCAACGATCACAAGGAAGAGAGTTTTATGGATGTCAGCGTCTTTATTAAGAGGAAGACAACGTTTACACTCTTCATTCTCAACATTACCACAGTATGGTCAGGCCGACCTAGTTCAGGTGGTCAAAAACACATGTATGCTGATTTGTGTGTATATCGATGGATTCTGCGTACCAAAATACCTCTTATAGAGTCCCAAAGCGCTGTATTTGAAGCAAACACTGTACTCAAGCTTCTACATAATCTCAGCAATGACACAGGATCACACGCCTTCTGTCCGGCTTGCTTCCAGAGCAAATCAAACCTCACTGTGTCAGGCTACGTAATAACTCCTCGTAGTATAAGGCTGCATGTTGAAATACCAGGGTCTGGGTCACCGTCCTTTAATGGTTCCTGGGTCATCACCTGATTGATTCTGCAATATGATATATCTGAAGCGACATTATATTTGGCAAACGGGCGGATTCTAGGAGGAAAAGAAAAGAATAAGGCGTAATGAACTCCCGGACTGAATATTGCTAAGTTGTTCTTATATCTCAAGTAACGATAGGTTTTACCAGCGACAAACGCGTCTTGATTGAGGGGTATTTTTGGACCATAATCTCCTCTCCAGAATACGTCTTATTCATGTAAATGTTATGTACATAGTCAAACTGCGGCCACGTTGCTTTGATTACAAAACTAAAACCATGTTCGAGCAGCAGGAGGGTAACATATTGATGGAAATAAATTCTACAGTGATCAAAACGTGATCATGCAACTTAAAATAACTTACAATTTCAACCTCTAATGCCTTGGGACAGTGGGCGTGATTTTACATCCATATTGCAACACATTAGGTCTGAATGCCTTGTCTAGTGCATGTATATAGCATGTATACATGAGCCAAAGTGACGATGCGAAGAAAGTCTTTGCCAGTAAATGTCAAATATTTTACATACTGGAGGCAGGCTTATTTAGTGTTAACATTCGTTCAAGCAGACTCTGGACTAATGATCCTCCAATCCAATTTCTCGGCAACATATCCGTCAGCTTTGTATTCTGTGTATTCTTATTGATCTACAACTATAGTCATTTCGTACTATGCGCGTTGTGTCTTGATTAAACATGGAAGCACCAATCTATTCTTTGAGTGACATTTATAAGTTGATAAAGGACAACGGGATATTGTGAAATTTGTATTTCACAACTGAACAAGGTATAGGTCTAGATTTTTCCAACTGCATAAAGCAAGCATTGCAAGCGTTGCTTATCATCATTTGATTTTTCCCACTTGACTATTTTTGTGACATGCGGGATATACCCAGGTTCAAACTCGTCATTAACTATTATGTCATGGTAAGGTTTGAACCTGAAGCTGGTGCCGCGTACACTAAGTGTTAGCATCTGAATTGCTGATCGTTACTTCTTTCATAGGGTTGACCATTGCATGGGTCCAGTGCAGATCTTGTATTTACACCATACATATATGCATGTTCAGAGCACTGTAAAGTGGAATGGTTCCATGGTTCCACGTTGGATAAGAAAACCAAAACAAACTAACGATATTGTATCTTAATTTCACAGAACGTTCCCACACATTACCCCCAAAAGGGAGATGCGGACAAGAAACAGACAGAGCTTAGTGTACTGATGCTTTGACATTTGAACACTACTGTTTAAGGGATGACTTGACCAACGAAGAGTTCAATGCATATACATTTTCCTGTCCTTATGTTCTCTTGGGGAGTTCTGAGCAGAATACTCTTCCTAACTGTCGAGGGATCAAACAAGGCAGGATCAGAGAGTTGACTGCAATAGTTCCTGAATATATATTGACAAATGAAGTGTCTTTGAAATCTGTGAATCTGAAAGTTCAAAACGTATCAGCATATCTCAGCCAAGGACATGTTGCTGCCATGGAGGGCGTACTATTACAAGAGCCTAATCGTGTCCTCCACCTACATTTGGAATAAGGAAGAGTATTCGTGTCAAAAAATCTAAATACAAAATATTGTCTACATAGAAAATACCTCATTTTTTTATGTAAGCATATATTACAATCTACTCTATGGAAGGTACTGATTATGTATATTTTACCAACGTTCATGTTGATATTGATTATTAATATTAATTCATGTACATTTAAGAAGTATGATTTGTTGCAAATATCCATCTTTTCAATACTTCTCGGAAATGTCCTTTGTCTAGCACGCTGCACGTTTGGGCGAAGTTTGAATCTTTTGGTCAGTTTACAGTCCTCTGCTCACGGATTTCGATATGATGGTCGTTTGGTGGTAAGATTTCATGAAAGTGATAAATCTCTGAGTCCTCACCCTTGAAGATCCAGGTTAGCATTGGTCTTCAGTAATCCATACTTGTCCTAAGAGGCCACTCACGGTATCGGGTGGTTATGCTCACTGAATGGGTTGGCACATATCATTGTATCGGAATTCCGTAAAGTACTTGAATGTCTGGTCCAGACTCGATTATTTACAGACCGCCGCCATACACCTGGAATATTGCTGAGTGTGGCGTAAAACTAAACTCACTCACTCTAAGGACTCGTCTGTTGTCGATATGTCCCACAGTATGCGATATGACTAATATGTATCTTCTCACGCCAACTAACCACATTTGCTTGATAGCTTTCGTCAGAATGTGTGCAAATGTTATGATATTTGCAAAACGTGATATAAAAACAGTTTAGAGTCTAGATTCGTTGCTGTTCTATCGTTACACATCATTGTCTTTACACATTAACATGGCTTGGGAAGTTTCCTCCAAAGGTATTATGACCTCCTTGTTTTTGTTCAATGATGCCTGCAAATTTACACTGCCATTATAATTCCATTGCATTGTTTTGTATCAATTTGCAAAGTCAGAATACAACCGTGAATTATAATCACACATCTTTGCTGTTTGTTGTTTTCACAGCAGTTTTAAGCAGACAGATTTCCGGTTAGCTACTGCATCAGTTCCTTATTGGGAATCAGCATGTAATCCCTGAAACACCGGTAATCGATAATTCAGCTCGTAAACTGAGACGTAATGATCTTACCGGCAATACACCGTGGTGGTGAAGGGTTTTATAATACCAGCCTCTCTTGTAAAGAGTCCCCCATGATAGCTATTAGGGACAGACATCAAACATCATTCAGGTAGGCCTCAGGGTAGCGCCATCATAATCCAGAAATAATTTGGATTGAATTAATGACCGTGAAACATGCACATGTTGGTAAAAGATTCCTGATTACATAGCCGAGCCACATGCAGTGTAGGTTCATCTAGGCTATGCTGCACGTCATTAATGTCAGACTGTAACCAATACAAGGTCAAATAGGGGCCTTCATTGGACTATAGGCCATTATCTAAGTCATGTTGGTCTGACAGGACATGGACACTGTTGTTAGGTACTTTTCCGCTAACATTTGGCATTATCATTGGGTTATGGACACGTGAACATGCTTGTTTTATCATTGCAGAAAATATGAACTTCCATTACCAACTAATTCAAATGGTTTTTCCAACGTTTTAAAGACATCCTAATTTCAAAATTCTTAGTAGTGCCAGTTACAAGATATTCTGACAGGCGGAAAGGTTTTTTGGTTTTTTGGTGGAATGTTCCTATGCTATTTTCATATCTTATCACAATTACATAAATGATATCATTGCAATATTACTTTCAATGGTTGGTAGCTATGTTAGCATCAGTTTCAAAACATACAGTCTGAAAGAATAATATTGGCATTACTTGATTACGTTAGGCATTACCCTTTGAGGAATTGATGACCTCTCTTACAACAGTCAAATATTGCTGGGACCATGGCATTAATATTTATGTGATTGATGTCCCCCTTGAGAAAGAAAAACACTCATTTATATCCGTATGTCTGAGTACCAGTTTCTTCCTCATTACATTTAGTATCGGACTCCTTGTTTCATGACACCAGGCAGGTATTGTTAATGTCTATGTGAAAGTAAACCGCTACTGTCCTTTTGTCCCAAACCATCGCTTTTCACCATCTGCTCATTCTTGTAGAACATTGTGAATGAAGCTTTGGACTCTCTGGGGGAGTAGAAAAACAGTCCATATATGCCATACAAATTACATGACTGAATTTAAGCTTGATTGTTTGGTGTTTTGCCATACGGGATACTCTGAAAGGTGCTCGGCCGACTGTGAAAATCCAGTTTAGAGCTGTGTCCCCAAGCTCAACTGGCGCAATTCCAGTCCAGTAGATATAAATTTCATTCTACAGCACAGACAATAGAAACTATGTCAAAACAATGCTAAAACAATGCGGTAATTAGCTAAAACAATAGCCCATGACCCACATCCCTCATCCCTCATCCCTCATTTCGTGCTCCAATTAGCAAAGACAATGAAACCAGTGACCGTAAATCCCTCATCCCTCATTTATCCCTCATCCCTCATCCCTCATCCCTCATTTGTCCCACATTTCATCCCAAAAATAGCTACACGTGACAGTCATTATCTAAACATATCAATTTCATTAAGCCTAGTGATACATAATATCACCATGGTGAAGAGAAGTTAATGACGTTTAAGGAGAAATTATCAATGGATGTTTCACGTCTATTCAAATAAGTTGTTTATACAGAACAGTCACGACAGGGTGGCATGACCGGTTGATACCCAGTGCACGGTGTACTCTGTAATATAGAACAACCATGAAAGGTGTCATGTGACTGGTTATCTTGGCGACGTCTCGACAGTGTCTTTATGATCTAGCGTTTTTTAATCAAGTCACATACAAACCCTAACCCATCGCGATCCCATTTCATGCGTTGTAATGAAACTTAATCAGCAGCAAGAGAAACGCTGTGTCATGCCCATGCACCACTTTTTCCGCCATTGCCCATTGTGTAAAAAAGTGCTGACAAGTAGGTTTGATTTGTAGGTCAAGATGGTTTGATCTGTAGGTCAAGATGGGTTTGCTTTAAATTACTGTTTATTTAACTGAGATGTGCAAGACCCTCCCTGCTATGTTTTCAAATTCAGTAGAATTAGTGATGAAAAGAAATTGTTAGCAGCAGACAGCTCGTTTTCCACATTTAAGAGTCTGCTAATTCGTTTACGTCTTAAAACGCACCACCGCTCGCAACAGCTTTAGTTGGAATATTTCACGTAATGCCTGTTCGCGTTTCATTTAATGCTCAAAGAACAGAGTACGAACTTAAAATTATAAAGAGTACTAACGCTTCTGATTCAATTACTTTGTAACACTTTACCGAATCAAAAATGTCTGTTATGTGATGTGTATCCTCAATGTTTCCACTCTTAATGAAATTCGTTATGATAATCATGCTGTAACAAGTGATAGATCGTTAGATAGAATCGTTAGAACGTACCTCGACTTTACACAAACGTGAGAGTGAATTCACTAGCAAAGTGGGAGAGATTTTGATGCAAACATTACATGTTAAACCATGTGATTAGTGTTCTGTTGAAAAGTTGCAGAACCTAACGCGCAGGTACTTTGTAACTTTGATCATCATCTATGTTACCACAATCACGTATTAACTATCATGTGATTACTTTATCTGATTGATAAGTGGTTTATAATTCTGTTCGTGCGATCGCCTTGATTAAAGACGGTATTCACAAAATGATACATGTTGATAGGTGTACTGATAATGACCTTGTATCCTATTGTAGGCGACTACGAATTTTATGAGAACCAGAAATTCACAAAAAGTGTTCTTACCTACATCATAGTGTTGGATAAATTATTACTAAGATGTGAGAAGTACAAGTTTTAAAATACGTTATTATCACTGCGCTGTTAGTATCATGATGGGTGGTAGATATTCTGCGAGGCAATCTAAATGGACACATGAATGGCGGTGCTTGCACAATGTTTCTCATCAACGGGAACACGTGCTTACCCGCTCACTGAGTTTGTTTAGTTAGTCTTGAATATATGCGTGAGGCGAGTTCATTCTAGTAAGCATATCGTCTTGAATGAAAAGCGGTGAAGGTAGACGACGGGTGATAGGTTAGGTTACACCTGTAGCTATGACCTGACTTTAATCATATTGTTCGCTCGACAACCGGGTTCATTCCGGTTAAAGCGGCGAGCTGGTGATAGTGATCTGAAACGTTCCTCTGGCTTCGTTAGTTATGAATGAATTTACTCATATGTTCACCAAAACCAGCTTCTCATAATGCGGTGTCTAATAAATTTATATAGATTACTGTCTTGAGTAAGTCACATTTTTTGTCTTAAACAGTTCATATAATTGTGTGTGTAAAGTCTAATTATAGCAAGAAGGGTTTTTTTTCAAATTATTTGCAAATCCGATTTAGAACACACTGATATACAGTGCGACGTCACTACCACTCGTCCAATCACGCCCCTTCTCATGTAATGATGTAGTACTCCTACCGTAAAGTTACTTAACATTAATTCTGTTAAAAACCGTTACACACATGAGTTCTTCTTACAAATTTTATTATTTCAGAAGTGGTACGAGTCTGCACAACCACGTTGTCGCTGATTGTGCTGAATGTATGATTGTGCTGAGTGTATTCGCAATCGATGTGGCTGTCTTGATCCGTACCATCTGAGATGATAATATCCCTTGTAGTCTGTCTCACAGCCCCCCGAACCATATTATTTCCCAAACACCATAGCCCTAGCTGCAGCGCTCAAGCCCTATAATCTCTGGTCTCCCTGATGCTCCTTTTGAATTTGAATGTGTTTGTGTGTTACTATCAAAATGATATGTATTCAGAAACTAAGCGTTAGTCTACATTTCCTGTTGCTGTCAGAAGGTATCAAGGGATCCTCTTGATGCAGTGACACAGTGTCAGGCACGGGTCCCCTACGCTTTCCCCACAACACCAGCAAACAACGTCCTTGTAATAAGACACGTACCACACTGAACGCGGGGTGAGGTTTGGTCGTCAGGAATGAAAAGGAATTATTAATTTAATAAAACGAATAATTACTTTGAAAAGTCTTGTTCTTATTCTTTGTTGGACTTTCACCCATAGTCTAGCAGTGTCGACTTCTCACTCTGTGTGCGCGCATGTGGTTCGATGGCTTGTGTGTGTGTGTGTGTGTCTGTGTGTGTGTGTGTGTGTGTGTGTGCGCGCGCGCGCGTGAGTGTCCATGTGAATCCGCGCATATACAAGAATATCAGTCAAGACAACATCATGAGTGATGGTGAGCAGTATATATGAGCGACACACCCCTCTATCATTTCCAAAACACGTTGTATCAACGTCCCTGCATGTACCGAGCAACCACGTTGTACTGTTGAAAAACAGAAGCGAAGTAATCGTGACACTTTTTCAAAACGTGGCGACCCCAGTCGCATCCCTCTTCCGATACAAGACATGAGAAATAGCAAGCAACATAGCGCACTTACACGGTATAAAAAGGATAAGGTTATGCACGACCGGAAACACACTTCAACAGTCCGTCAAAGACTAGAGACAGTCAAGACTCGACTTCTTCAAGCGAACGTACAAGCAACAGAGAAGTGAGTAACAATCAGAATACTTAGTCTTTGGCCTTTTTTGTGCATCATTTTTTAAAACATTGTTCGAAACGTTTTATCATAACTTTAATTATTTCAGATAAACAAAGAAGTTGGCGCAGAAAAAAACATGCAATAGTGAATCGTATTCAAATTTTATAGTAGGTGAATAACAACAAATAACAAAATGTCTGAGCAAACTACATGTCCTGTCTTCCAATGTGAAATTTGCAGACATTGTTTCAAACAGAAATGTCATTTGTTAAGACATCAGAGACATTGTGAACGAGTGGGCATATTGTTTACCTGCAACCATTGCCATCGATCGTTTAATCGGGAAGACAATTTAAAACGTCATGTCAAAAGTTGTTCCGAAAATGTTTATTGTCGTCAATGTCCACATTGCTTTGAAAGGTTTAACAGCAAATTCGGTTATCAACGACATTCATGTAACTGTAAAACATCTGCTCCTGATGAACATATTTGTCAAACGTATCATCAATCTTTCCCAACCTCTAAAGCATTAAGAATGCACACACATAAAACTGACCATGACATGTCGGGTGGTGGCAGAGGTAAACGTAGACAAAGGGCTAAAACGGCTACGCTATTTGTCCCTCCTCCTCCCCCACCTAACGCCCCTCCCGCCACCAATATCGCCTCACGTCCATGTTCAAGCCACTCCCTACAGGGAGATGTTAGAGACTATGACTTTGACGGACGGAATAGCACGGACCCACTGAATTTCATGATTAGTGAACAAAGTCAGGTTATTGATACAATTGAGGATGAAATTCGTGAGAAAAAAGCCGTAAAATGGGGGTTGTGTCTCCATATTAGAATGGCCAAACCTAGTCGGGAAGATGAGAGCACAAGTTACCATGAGGCTTATTTCAGAAGTGTCATGACTATAGCTACAGAGGGTAGTGACTTAAATGAACAGTATCTTGAAGCCGTACACAAGATGCTTCAGACGCTGGATGATTATGAGGGGGTTCATTCTGGTTTGAATATCTCCGCCGTCGTACTTTTGAAACTCACTGTGGTAAAGTTTGAACCTTTCAAAGGTGGTAGTTATATTCCACTACCACAAACTCTTGTCAAGAAATCCAAAAGTATTATCAACATAAAAAATGGCGATAATCTTTGTTTTGCTTACAGCATTTTAGCAAAACTGTTTCCGGCTTCTCATAACAAAGAACGCGAGGGAAATTATCGTCCTTATTTAAACCGTTTGAATTTAGAAGGATTCACCTTTCCCATGACTTTAAAACAAATTCCTCGATTTGAAGAAGCCAATGAGTTGAGTATCAACGTGTATGGGTTTGAAGATAATACTTTGTATCCCATGTACATCAGTAATAGGCTGGATGCAGATGAAAACAGGAAGATTGATTTGTTGTTGCTTTCACAAGAAAGTGAGTCGGATGATTTTGAAGGCATCCTAGGGTTAGAAGAACATGAACGCATGGACGTAGACGTTAAACCAAATACACATTACTGTCTCATTACCAGTTTAAGTGGGTTAGTCAGAAACAAGCAACGTAATAACCGCACTCAGTTCATCTGTCGCAAATGTCTTTGGTGTTATACATCACAACAATGTCTGGATAAGCATAAAGACTACTGTTATGACAAAGCACAAAGAGTCATTATGCCTAGTCCAGAGGATGCGGTGTATCAGTTTAGATTACGTTCTCAAAGCAAAACAGAACGAGCCACGTTTGTTATCGTGGCTGATTTTGAGTCCTTGCTCATTCCAGAAAGCAGCCCGGGTAGTTCACGACTGAATAAACATGTACCTTGTGCTTATGCTTACAAAGTGGTGTGCACGGAGGAACGGTATTCGAAACCTGTACAAACATATGTAGGAGAACAGGCAGCTGAGCATTTTATTGAAAGTATTTTAAGGGAATATGACAGCATCCAGACATTGTTGGATTCTATCAAACCCATGCAGCTCACTGTCCAAGATAAGATAACCATCGCCAATGCTACTCATTGTGGTTTGTGTAGTGAACTGTTAGGTACTGATCGAGTGTTAGACCACGATCACCTGACAGGACGTTTTCGACAAGTTTTGCATAATCGATGTAACCTGAATTTTCAGTTACGCAAGAAAGTGGTTGTCATGCTTCATAACTCTGAACGTTATGATTCTCACTTGATACTGGAAGTAGCACAACACTTTGGTGACAGAGACATTACAGTCATCCCTCACAACTCAGAACAGTTTCTATCGTTTACAGTGGATAACAATTTGGTCTTTTTGGATAGTTACAAATTTCTGCAAAGTTCCTTAGATGCACTGACACAAAACCAACTGAACAAAGGCGTGGATTCATTTGTCTATTTGAAAGAACACTTCCCCCATCATGGAAACATGTTAACAAGGAAACTTCCCTTTCCTTATGAATACATGGATGACTGGGGAAAACTGAATGAGACTTGTTTACCTTCTCAAGCATCCTTCTTCAGTTCTTTGTCTGATGAAAATATTAGTCAGGAAGACTATACATTTGTTCATGAATTATGGAAGGAGTTTGACTGTGAAACCATGAGCGACTTTGTCCGGTTGTATGTGAGTGTTGATGTGCTGCTATTAACCGACATCATACAGACCTTCAGAACAGGGTGTTTGACTGACTATGGTCTTGACATTTGTCATTATTACTCCATGCCAGGTTTTTGTCTGGATGCTGCTATGAAAATCACAGATGCCAAACTTGATCTGTTCACTGATGTCGACACTTACAATTTCATTGAAAATTCCATTCGTGGTGGGGTGTCTATGATTAGTAAGAAATATGCAGTTGCTAACAATTATCACCTATCGGGTTTTGATCCACTGAAAGACACCTCCTTTCTTCTCTACTTTGATGTTAACTCTCTGTATGCAACAGTCATGCTACAACCGCTCCCCATTGGAAACTATCGCTTCATCAGTTCTGAAGAGTATGACACCATTGACTGGACAACTGTCGATACAGAAGGAGATACAGGTTACATCCTTGAAGTCGATTTGTTGTATCCCAAACACTTACACAAAGCTCATGCTGCTTTTCCCATGGCTCCTACACATGATGACATTCCCTATGATGAGTTTTCACCTGCTCACCAGAAACTGTTAACTCATTTCAACCCACTCAAAAAATCGTTGCGTAAAGGTTCAAAGAAATCATCCGGTAAAAAACTGTTCACTACTCTAAAAGATCGTTCCCACTACGTGGTTCACTTCAAAACGTTACAGCTGTACCTGAGACATGGATTGATATGTACAAAAATACACAGAGTGTTAAAATTTAGACAAGGAGCATGGTTGAAACCTTACATCGATCTTAATTTGAGTAACCGCAAAAATGCCAAGGATGACTGTGATAAAGATCGTTATAAACTCATGAACAACTGTGTGTTTGGACGGTTCTGCATGAATAAACGAAAGCATAAAACAGTTCAGTTGGTAACACAGAGATCTAAACTTCGAAAATGTGCAGCGAAAAGTAACTTCAAACAGGTCAAAATTTTTTCAGAAGACGTGACTGCAGTAGAGTTGGAGAAATTATCTGTACATTTAGATCAACCCATTGCTGTTGGCTTCACCATCTTGGATTTAGCCAAATATGAAATTTACACTTTCTATTATGATGTCATGCAAATGCAGTATGGGCCAGAAAGACTTGACCTTTTGATGACGGACACGGACAGTTTGTTTATGCATGTACATGCACCTTCACATGAACCCCTTTTGAATCCTTATGTGTTCATGAAATACAATCAACATTTGTTTGACACTTCCAACTATGCACCTGATGATCCAAAAGGGTTATACTCGGATGAAAATCGCAAGGTAACTGGTAAAATGAAGGATGAAGCAGGCGGGAGCATCATATTAGAGTTTGTGGGACTAAAAAGCAAAATGTACTCTTTTCTGATGCAAAAATCTAAAAACGTCATCGAAAAAAAGACAGCTAAAGGCATTAAGAAATCTGTCATCAAGAAATTTCTCAGACATGATATGTATAAACAATCATTATTTGAACAGAAGAGGTTCAGTTGTTCCTTTCACTTGATTCGATCATACAATAACACTTTGTACACTGAGAGACAAAACAAAGTGGCATTGACACCAGTTGACGACAAGAGGTATCTGTTAGATGATGCTGTTCACAGCGTTCCATATGGATATTCACCAATCTAAAAAAAGTTGTATACATTCACTATGTATGTGAAGACATCTTTCCACAAGAAAACAGTGCTCAACAGGTATGTGCTTCCTTTACGCATTTGCCATGTATGGAGTCCTTTACTCATTCACCATATATTGCTTCCTTTACTCATTCATTATATATAATTTATCTAATTATATATATATTGCTCCTTTTATCTAACTATTTATCTAATCATTAATTTATTTTCAGCGTCAAAATGAATGTTCAGAGATATATGTACAGACTGATCGGTGCCAATGGTGAAACGCTGCGTGAAGGACAAACCTTAAGAAGAACACGAATGGCTGCTTATCAAGCAGCACAGAGGGTTCTGCAGCGGGTCATGGAACAGGGTGTGATCCCTGCTAACACTGTATATCCTGTGGAAGTGCGTGAAATTAACACCACAAGGCGGTCTCTTGAGCGTGCACGTGACTTGAGACACCATCGTCAAATGTTCGAGTCTATTCTCAAAACGCTCTACCTGAATGAACTCAAGACAAAAATCACCAAATTGTGTGAAGACGATTGCTATGGATGTGAAACTGGTCATCCGTTTCAAATCAATCACCAGTGTGTGATGCTGAATAGTGATGAAAAGGTGGAGCGCTATTTTGAAGAAGCTCTGAGTGGAATATCTCATCAAAACATGTTAGAAAGTGCACGTCATCAACGTACACAACTCAGACTAGACTTCCATGATAGATACACCGACTGGTATGACAACATTAACAGTTTGAACGCTGGTTTGCTTTCCAACACAGGAAAAGAGAAACTGCTGATGCTGACCAAACTCAACATGCATTTACGATAAACAACAAGACCAACTAGTCATTTAGTAATCCATTTTTTTATTTCCTTGTACATAATATGTATAGAAGAATGGATGTACATTAAAATGGTTCGATTGTTTTCCTTACGTTTGTCACACCAGGCACACCATGAGACGCTTTGCGTTTTATATATAAAGTATTTACAGTCTTCTTCTTTTTGTCTTTATTTTGCCTGCTTTTCATGAGATGTTTAGGAATGTGTAAATGTCTCAAAAGTTTATAAAACTCTCTATATCCCACTGGTCGGTGACTCTCAGCACCTGCTTTCATGATGAGAAAGCGGAGCAAGTCCACTATATTTGAACCATGTAATACCTCACCATTAGGTAACACAAGTCTTAGATCTCCTGTTAGTCCTATTTGACCATTCAGAATATTTTCTTTCACAAATATCCACAAGCTCATTAACTTCCCAATGGTCTTTGTAGACGAAACCCCTTGAATGATCTGCTCGGGGACACGAAGCATAAAGTCCATGTTATGTTCCATGACAGATGCAACCGTTTCATCACTAGAACCCTTATTATGATTCATCATCTTCAGATCTTGTCTCGTCAGAGGATTCTGATTCAGTATCTGATTCGCTGTCTGAGGAAGAATCTGTTCTTCTTGATTGTTCATCAACCTCTGGTAGGTCTCTCTTGTCAGAAGAACCATAGGCTTGCTCATTGTGAATCGATGAGAGGTATACTTGAAAGGATTTTATGCAAATGGGTAGAACCGAATGATGTGTCAGAATCAGCTCACGTTTCTCGCGACTACTAACTGTCTTGCTGGCTAAAGATCGAATGCACTTCTTGTAGCGTGAGAGACGCATTTTATCACTGTGTGGTAAGGGTATGATTCCTCTCAAAATGTTAAATATAAGAGTAATCACTGACATAAGCTGTTCACGTGAGGCATGTATTAACAAAGCCTTTCTTTGCCTGACACTAGCTTGTTCCAACATCATAAGAAAAGCTGAATGTTTTTGGAGCAGACCACTCATGTTGATGCTGTATGGTAGCTGTTCCACTCTCAAATGAAGACACACATCTTTGGTTAGTGTTATTTATCTAGAAACCCAAAATCGCATCTTCTTTGTTGTCATCTTCTTTGCACTGACTACAATCATGAGGAGGATCTCTTTGCCAACTTTCCAACAAATCTTCACCCTTAACAGACACAGTGGTGCTGTGTTTTGAGTCTTCGTAATCTTGTAAAGACATAGCCTTTCGAAAAATATTATTAGCAACCACTCGCTCGTTTTCACTACAGAAACATTCGTAGTCTACCCTTCCATCTATCCATATGTCTTCATCTAATATGTTGGGACACAGTCTGTTATTCCACAAGAAGTCTTTAATGACTTCAGTCCATGAGTCATAGTGATGTTCTGTTTGTAAAGCAGCGTAATCGCCTCCCCACACTGACACTGTAAACAACATTCGAGAAGCTGTTTCTTTCAATGTTGCATCATCCTTTCTGTGTTTTTCGATAATGTTGATCAGACAATTCCTTTCTTTCACTGCATACATTCTGAGGGAGGGCTGACTGTACTATGGCTGAAGTGACGTGAATTGGTTGTTATATGGAAGGTTGTCAGTTTGAAAAACTACGGTGATTAATATTTATTCAAAGTTGCTCACGTCTAACCTTTCTTGGTATCCATGGGTTCAGACACCATGTGTATATAGTTACAGTGTGGAGACAGTCTGAAGTGTTCAGTCATGGGATCATCATCGGGTATCCATTGATGTACACGAAGCCTACATTTGAAGCAGTAGACTTTATCAGACTGTCCTGTGTAAATAAATCCTGCTTCAGCCATGGCTTTTGGCGACTGTTTCATTTGAACAGGCCAGTTGTTGAACGACTTCAATCTGTCACTAAACTTATAGCCATACTCCTCAGTGTAACGCTCTGTTTCAACACAGTCTGCGAGCACATCATTGAACCGTCCGCACACATCCATGGTTCTGTTCAACTTCAGCGGTGAGTGTGAAATGATGAAAACACTTGTAGAGAGACGAATATATCATTTCAGTCCTACTTCTGGGACTGTTGTAAGTAGACTGTACATACTTCATCATCAGGAAATATGTTTGTGCGTAAACGTCCATAGCGTTCATCAGCATGGGGTGAAGCATCCAAAACAAGATACCCATATTGTTTTCTCCCAACTGCATCTTGGAAGGATTCCATAAAATATTTAATTTGACCTGGAAATATTTGCGATGCCAAAATTCTGTATTCATGTGCTGAACGCGGGTTAGACAACAGAACAAAGTAATGGGTGTTTAGAGACATGGTTCTGTTACATTCGCCTTTAGGAAAGGCTGACTGTTGAATGTTAATGACAGTAATTCCCAGATGATGAGATAGTGTGGTATAAAGATGTAAAAACAGAGGGTTCTTACAAATGTCTTGCATGAAGTCATCTACTACCAGTACACACCGTTTATCGGATTCCGAAGAATATGATTTTAACTCCTCTTCTGTAGGTAGTGCATCTTTAAATCGAATGTTGGGAATCGTCTTCTCAAGTTCGCTGTAGGCATCCTGCCACACGGCATAGCAATACACAATCAGGTTGGGTGGTGGATCGAACATGCAGCTAGCTTGTTTTAAGAGCTGTGCAACCCAAAAGGTTTTCCCACTTGAAGATCCTCCCACAACCGATATTGTAGTAGGAGTTTGAAATGGTAACACACATTCTCCCATGATGTATTCAGATCGCTCTTTAGCACAGAACTGCAATACTAGGCTTGATACCGTGGTATTTATACACAACACAAACCTAATCTCATCTACACTAATTTTATTGATATTTTTTTTTCATACATAGATATAACATCAGTTACAATCTAGACAAGAAGCAGAGCAGTATTTGAAATAATTACAAACATATTCAGATACAAAGGCGTCATTCCACATGAAGTTGTGTACATCAAACTGATGAAGTATATGGTTTAGACTCAGGCATGCTTTAAATTTACATAATACATAGTACAAACAATAGAACCCACACACATTTGAATTCACAGATTGTAACCGGTGATTACTGCGTAAGTAAGAACCAGCATAAGTCTTTAAATAGCGATCAAATGTAACATCAACAGGATCTGCTAAACTATCGAAGAATTCTGCTGTATTGTTTTTAAAGTACATAGCAACCCAGTGGCGACCACTGTTCTGACTGGACTCAGTATTCACAATAAATCCTACACCTTGTCTTTGCATGAAAGGTGCGATTATAGGAAGCGTATCTCTGGCATACACCCCCAAGACGTGAGTCTGTAAGGTTGAATCACACTGAAGGGCGCACATCAACTGTGAAGCTTTCATCTCTGTGTTTACTTGATGAAGACGTTTCGCGCTTGATCGATTTCGATGATGGAGTTTCTTTCACTGAGAATGATGCAGCTCAGCGTTTTGGTTAGTGCAGCTTTGAACTCGATTTCCAACCGCACATTTCCAGTCTTCACCAGATTGAGGTACTCGGATTCTCCACACAACTCTTCCAGTTCAAAGACAAACAGTGCATTTCCTAACAAAAATTCTCCCCTGGATATGAAATTTCCTCGATTTTCTCTCCAAAACCCCATGCCATCAAACATGTTTACGTAGCTGTTCACATCATCAGCTCGAGTTGGACGCCCAGGTACACTGACACCATTCACATAGAGACTGACAGTTTTGAGCATGCTGGATTGAAAGTTGAAAGGATTCTTGTCATATGACCCATTCAGACTCTTGCTTTCCACAAAGGCGATGATGTAACGATTAGCAATGGGGTTGGACACATTATCAATGGTATGCGTCAGTTGAGAAACAGGGATGCTGTTGACCTTGACCTCAGACTTGGTGAAAGGGTAGAGTGCATTGGAGTTATTTTCGAACAGGGTGTTGTGAGCTAGAATCAGCGCCGGGTTGACTTTGAGTTTGCATACTTGAAGATAAGCATCGAGTAGCTCAATGGTATACTCTTGGTTGGCTTTACCGCTCATCAAACAGAAAGTAGGTGATGATCTGTACAATTTCAAAGTCAAATCTACTCCATTGATTAAATGTCTTTTCATGCTAAACACATCTTCATACAAAGGTCCAGACATGGTCAGTTCATTGCTCTTCTTGATGTAGGTACCACGTGCAATCAAACCGTAATTGGTTCCAGTGACACAGTCAGTTGTTTCAATGGCATCATTATCTTCACCCTCATCTTTGTAAAACAGCTGCGATGTCATTTGAGAGCTTTTCGCATCAGCTCCATAGTTTAGCAAGGTCTTCATCATGCTCTTGTAAGCATAATGATTGTTGGTCGAAGACACCAACTGGTTCTGCATATACACTGAAATTTGAGAAAACAGTGCCTGCAAAAGCAAATTGACAGGTGCCACGTGTTCGTCTGCATCCAATACCGATCCATCCGCATGGGTGACTTTGAGTTTTACATGCAGTTTTGTTCGCTTCAAATCAATGTAATCACTACCCGAATTGGATATGTGAAATTCCAGTGGAGAAGAGTCATTAATTTGACTGAGTGGGCGTACATCTACAAAATAGTGTTGCTGGATACTGGTCTGATATGGAGGTAAGGTAAATAGGTTGAGCGAATCCGGTACCAACTCTTCAAAAGTTTTGCTATTCAATAAAGACATGATGCTCAACTGAAGATGTCGTTTTCTTTCACAGGAGTACACTTGAGCACTTTAGCTGTCTTGGAGGCGATGTTACGTGTCTGACGTATCTTCTTGGTTGTGGCAATCTGTTCACCTGCAGCTCTTTTTAAAGACCTATGACGCTTTTCTTTAGCATCCGCTCTCTCCACAACACTTTGTTGTTCTGAAGTCATCTGCAGTTCGATTTTAGGTTCTTCCGGTTGAGAAACAGATCGGTGAGATGGAATAACTTTAGGGGGAGCTTTTCCATTCACAACACGAGAAGTACTTGTCATGTGTTTCTTGAAGTAATTCTGCCATTTGCTATAATCTGGGATATACAGAGGGAGGGAATCCATGTTCAGTCAGCAAAGGGATAACGTCTCAAGTGAAGTGTTGCATAAGTCTGCTCTTTCAAGAATGACAGTGGTGTTCCACTGCTCGCTTTTATACAGATTTCAATGTCAGGTGACTCTTTGACCATCACATGGATATTGTATTCATTAGCAAAGGAAAAGTTGGGTCCATTCCTCAGATCAATGCGTCTTAACAGTGGTAACTGGGTATTACCCACCAGTGAACTATCGCACAGGTTACACAGTATATCTACATAAGGATCGTTCACATGAGTGAGGTCTATCTTTCCAAAGTTTAACTCGGATAAAGACACGACCCAAAATCCATCAAACAGCAGTCTTTGATTGAGCTTAATGCGAAAATGATAAGGGCTGTTATCCTTGAAATAAGAATTTTTTGTGTCAGAACTCTTGAGAAACACATATTTCTCCATCATAGGTTTTTCAGTTGACTTTCTACCACATATGAATCAAAAGAACTAGGCCAACCTAACCAACGAACCAAAACATACGTTTTTCCTCTCATGCGTTTCTTCTTTAAGATCTTTTCCACTTGCCACTCAATATCGTCTCCTTTGTTAACCTTTTGCAGTTCGGCAGTGTAAAAACTCCCTTTAATAAGTTCACCATGAAAATCTTTAATTCTGTACGGAGGTATGTCTTGTTTCTTGAAACGTTCTGTTACTTTGAAAAGTTCTTCCGTCCACTTCAGATCAAGTTCTTTGCTGAACGGTTTCCTCAGGTATGGGATGCGAACAAGATCACCAACTTTATATCTGTATTTCTTTATCACTTGACCTTTTTTTTCCTTTGACTTCAACAAGGGTTTGACATACAAGTGTTGCCAAACTTTCAATTCATTGCTTTTATTGACTTGAGCAGGTGATAGAAGGGGTAAAGACGAATGTGGGGTGTTATTGTAGTTGTACACCAAATCAGGTAGAACACTGAGATAATGCTTGGTGTTCTTACGTGTCATGTAACGTGTGATCAACGACTTCAGTGTTCTGTTGAAGCGTTCCACATAATTACTTTTAATGTTTTCGTTGCGTGCAATAGTAATGGTAATATTTTGTTTTTCCAAAAAAGATTTGAACACTCCCTTAAACTCACTACCACCATCTACGCGTACTTTTCTTGGTTTTCTTTCTTGAAGTATTTTTTTAAAGGCTTTCAACACGGACTCTGGCCTTTTATTTTCCAAAGGAAGGACAAAAGTAAACCTACTCAGTATGTCAATCACGACAAGCAAATACCGGATACCCTCATTTTCTTTGCTGTAGCGTGAAAGATCAGCAAGGTCCACATCCCACATTTCGTCCATGGAATTCACTCTGACTTTCATCCTTTTAAATCTATGCTTGACTGGTTTGTGTAAACTGTAAGGATCTTGGTTGTTGACAAACCATTTCACCTTCCTGAGCTTAACATCAGGTTGAGGTGTTGTCTTCAATACCCGTCGGAGTTTGGACGGACCATAGTAGGCTCCTGGATTGTGAGGGTCATAATAATACTTTTCTAATGCTTTTTCGTGCCTCTCTAACAATACCCTGTTCATCTTTTGTGAACTCACACACGTACTGAATGAAACCAGTTGTAACAGGCAATATATAACATGAAGGTACGAATAGGAAGGAACATATGCTTTAATTAATAGAATTCATTCATGTATACATTCACAATTATTGAAAGCGATTTTCTAACAACAGCATCTTAACCACACGTTGCTTCAGATCATGAAGCCACTCTGATGTTTTAAAATGAGTGTCCCGAAAGTCTTTGCAGCGGTATGAAACTATGTTCACGTAATTCAGAGATGTGTCATCACTAAATACTTCCAACCATTTATCAATCACGTGTTCATCATTTATTTCACTCATGGCCGTCATGAAAAGACCATCAACGTGATCCTGTTCTAGCATGTGCTTACACGTGTGCTCCAGTTCTCCCTCAGGTTCAAACATACATCCAAAACACAAATCACAGGATAACTGTCTAAGAATCTTAGCCAGTTCCAAAGTGTAACACAAAGTGAGAAGATTTTCCGCATGCTTTATGTGATTTCCACTATCAACTTCGTCGACACACAAGAACAGTTTTCTTGTCTTCTTGATGATGATTCTTTTCGTTGACCTAGAATCATCTTGAAACTTTCTCTTAGCATCCTTGACACATTCACTGCGATCTTGAAACCATTCGTTAGATTGCATGACAACTGTTTCGTGCAAGGTGTGTGATGATTGTAGAACTTGCTTCCAGGAATAGAAAGCTGCTTTACCATTCAGTTGACTGTAAACAAGAACTTAACACTTTTCACTCTCAACAACTTTGTCCATAAGCTCTTGTCTGACCTCCATCAAAGCTTTCCCCAACCAGTTTTGTCCCTTCCAGTTAGATGGATTTAATAGCTTGGGACCGTGAAGAGAGAGTCCAACACCCCATCGTCTATCATATGGACTGGCTTCAGCTAATATTTTTGTGGAGGTGTTCATTAATGCATGTCGAAGAGTGGAGGACTGAGTAAACTTAGCCAGGGTAACTTTCTTCACAACATGGTAACTCACAACATCCCATTTGTGTTGAATAAAGTTTTTCACACATCTTCCTAATCTCTTCTGCATAACAGCAGAAGAGGCTCTTAAAATGTGTTCAGCTGTAACCACATCGCCAAACGTCATTGCCTTCATGTACATATAATACTGCTCAGCACAGTTGAAGATTTTACCATCAACTTCAATCCTAACAGGATAGTACTGGCTAAATGGTGAAGATTTTGTATAAAAGAATACGAAGCGATCTGTAACTCTTGTTCCCATGATGTCTGTTCAGCAAAGACACACCTTGTCTGTTGCTTGGACTCAGTTGGAATAACATTGCTGTAAGCAGTGATGGATGCGAGCATGCGCACATCTATTGGTGAATTCAAACTATGTCATTGGACAACACACAATAATCACCATCGCTCATTGGTAGATTTATAGACGTAGTGGAACGTGTGTTTTTTAAAAAAAGAATGTGAAAGGGATGTCTAATCATGACATGGCACTATTCAAAGGTTTAAGTTTCATCATCCAGTCATGCTACCCCTGGCTTGTTGATTCTATATATAGAGTACACCGTGCACTGGGTATCAACCGGTCATGCCACCCTGTCGTGACTGTTCTGTATAAACAACTTATTTGAATAGACGTGAAACATCCATTGATAATTTCTCCTTAAACGTCATTAACTTCTTTTCACCATGGTGATATTATGTATCACTAGGCTTAATGAAATTGATATGTTTAGATAATGACTGTCACGTGTAGCTATTTTTGGGATGAAATGTGGGACAAATGAGGGATGAGGGATGAGGGATGAGGGATAAATGAGGGATGAGGGATTTACGGTCACTGGTTTCATTGTCTTTGCTAATTGGAGCACGAAATGAGGGATGAGGGATGAGGGATGTGGGTCATGGGCTATTGTTTTAGCTAATTACCGCATTGTTTTAGCATTGTTTTGACATAGTTTCTATTGTCTGTGCTGTAGAATGAAATTTATATCTACTCAGTCCTATTGGTTAAATGTACACGAGACGCGATGTGCCTGTTACCCATTAAGTTGAATGTATATTTTCTAATCCGTCGAGATCCTCCAAGTCGTTTAAATAAAGGCTGTTATAATTACTGTGCACGCGTTTTGCCTTCCACTTAAAGACTTCTTCAGTCTACTAACATTTACTCTCTACAACCATTCCCTGATCAGATGTCACACAACACACGTATTACTTGTCACCAGGCCTAATGTGATTGACGTTGTAATGTAAGAAAGAGACTGCAAAGCTGCCTGGAAATCTCACATGACACACCCAGAACAAATGGAATTAGGTACCGTATTAGATCAGAGATCACACCCGATTAGTGCCCCTTCGAGATGTGATCATTTCATAAAGCTTTGCTTACGAAGCTGCCTATTTTGGGACCAACTTCCCCAACTTCTCGTATTGATTTCAAGCAAATGAATTTTATCAAGACGAGACACTTGCGACAAGGAGATAGCAGTCATGACGTCGCTTTTTGTCTTGAGTCAATATCCAGGCTGTAGATGTATGTGGTCAGCTTCCTAACTGCTACACTGGTCACTCAGTGTAGTGTGTAGTGCTTTCAAGGGGAGCAGAGCAATCTTGGATGTAAACGTGTAGTGACTGATAATTGTCCACCATCTTAAATTGATCGGTGATACTCTTATGGGTCTACCATCGAAGTCTGCTTTTGATTTCTAGAGTAACTCAACTGATCGAGTGCAAAAGTGCGCAGTTCTTCGGTTGGAGATTCCGTTTGATAGAATTCAGTTAAAAAGCGTTTTCAACAAAACACAAACAAACAAACAAAAAAGAAAAACACTTCTCGCTTTAGATATATAATTTGTGTGATGGGAAACTACTAAAACACAGTCAGTGCAACGTCTGGCAATGAAAGATTTATTTTGCAGAAGTCCCAAAGAATTCCAGGTTCCAAGCACAGTGTTGTGACAGTACGTGACCTCTGGGAGCACAGCATTTGGTTTTGGACTCTGTTGTGATTTGACACGTTTTATATTTTTGGGTTGAGCACTGTAATGTATGGAACATTATTAATCATAAATAAAGTAACAATACCGTTTACGTGCCGTGGACATTTTTCAGATTGGCACATGACAGAATATTTTTACCAAAACTCATGTTTTTTTTGCAGTCTTACAGGTCTGCATGTTTTTCAGTCTGACATCAGCCCATTGTTGGCCCGATACCAACAAACAGTTGACGCCGATGGTCGACACTGTTCCGGACGCCCGACGGCCAGCCAACCTTGACAGAGTAATCAGAACGATGACATCAGGAAATCAGCTGCTTTCAGATGAGGGATCGGTTGTAACAGGCAAGGAAACTTGCCCAGACGGTGCACATTTGCGTGCCTGCCATCCACTTCTCACTCTCTAGCTATGGCAAGTCATCTGAAGCAGAGGCTTCAGGGGCTTGGGTAACGTCTTCACTGGGATTATTAATGTTGGTCTCATGGTGGTGAATCGAGGTTCATTCTCCACTTCCATGATCTGATTTGGAAACGGCCTAAAGAACGTATTATGGACACTAATAGCCTGATGGTTATGAGGGGTTGGTCCTTAATGGTATGATGTGGTACATGGTGATAACTGAACACATTATCATTTTAAGGCTGCATTGTTCAATATCTATAGATACTATTTTTCTTACTGGAAATATCCCTGTTAGAGGATGGCCTAAGATCACGCAGGCTAGACTTGTTCTGTAGCTGTAAATTATAATGTGGATGCACTTTGTAAAAGCGTCTCTGTTACATGTGTTCACAAATATACCACTGAACCCGACGACAGGCTTTAGGAGTCACTTTAGCTAATATCCCTCTGAAAGGTGAATATTCATAGGTTTTAGTTTCATTTGTGAGAGAAACGACTTGTCCGTGTATTTCCGCACGTCTTCATGCTATGCAGGTACAATTATTAGAACATCAACATTTATAAGTTTACAGTAGTGGGCACTTTACAAGGGAATTCGCATGCTGGCAATGGTAATGAACAAATAGAAGCCATGAATTAAACAAGGCGTAAATAGTCCTGTTTGGTGATCAAGCCCTACTAGGTGATAGCCAAATGCAGATAATGGCACTGATTTGTGATACTGAGAACATGAATCAAGCTCTGGTATGTTCTCTGGTCACAGTCGATTGTTGCTTGTAATCTCATTTCTTTGGCCTCTCCTAGCTTCCTTTGAATTGTTGCTGGAGGACAAGGCTTTAGTGGCTTTAGTGACGATGGCCTGATCTTGCCTCTTGCTGATAGAAGCGGCTTGCTCTTTGATAGTTGATGGGTCTTAGGGTTCCACTAGAAGGGGAACTGGTGTAACGATCCGAGGTTGTGGTTTGAACCGCCAGTGGTGCCACTGCCGGTGGTGTGCAGAAATGGTTTTGAGAGTCGTGGCGCTGCTGAATGGCAAAATCTGCACTGACTTTGTTCTTCAGAAGGCGGACAATTCGACGCCTGATAGGGTCGATGAAGAGAAAGGTACCATTTTCGAAATGGTACCATCCTTTATGTGTATCACTTATAAGATTCATTTTTATCACTAAGCTGTTAAAACGGAACAGACAGCTAATGTATCAGATGAAGATTCCAAGTTGTGTAAATTAACAGTTTGTTGTGCCTATAATAATGTGTGATGTCATGAAACACAAGAGTACCACCTAGCATGAAATCGCATGCACTCATGAATTAGGACGCGCCTGTTGAGGACATTTGCAGATTCCTACATGCGTGGAGGAAGTTCTATAAGAAAGAAAAATGGACCCGTGTTCTTTTACCGCCATGGTTGCAATATTGTGTCTCCGGCATTGATGTTTGCTTTAATATCACTAAAGGAGATATACAACAACACCGAATTAAAAAGCAATATGAATACCGCTGTATTTTACAGCTGCCGTTGGTTTGTATGTTGCCCAAGAAGCCGGGCTAATGATCCAGCGAGCTTCATGTGTTGCGATTGAACCCACCTGTGGCCGGGTGTGAAAACCTTGACGTCAACTTTCTTTGCAGACTCTCAGTGTTGTGAAACCCCTAATGTACAGTACACAACGCTTACCTTAAAGGAAAGACGAGTGTATTTATTTGTGCCACTGAACTGTCATCCTTTGGTTTCATTTCGTGGGATAACCTTTACGTACTGTACCTATTTCGAGAGTCGATTCTGTCGACGAGTTTTTATATACACGTAATGTTACGGTTACAATAGGACTAGTCTGTCGTACAGACCCTGAAGCAAATATGTCCATCAAAGCCCATGCAAGTGTAGAAAATGTGGCAAGTCTAGAAAATGAAAGAAGTCTCAGGGTTCCATTTCATTATATTATATTGTTTTACTATGAACCTTTTACAGTGAAAAAGGTTCATTTCAGAGACCTGTTGTTCATCTACATTATGATGTTCAAATGCATCTTTTGACCACGCAAGTAATGTCAATAAATACTGTTTGATAATGCACATAACGATACGCCACACATCTGTTGACATGGGCAATAATAATGACATATGATGCACGCATGCTATAATCCCTTGTTGAAAACAGTATAGCTGTACGCACATACATTTCTACTCAATTGAGTTGAGTACTGCAATGCGGCTATGCAGTCGTGAATCGTGGAGGCGTGTGGTATAAAGAGTTCAGAAATCAGTTGAAGTTAAGGATCGTTGAGCGAAAAGAATCCATGTGTGAGTTTCACTTCAGAGAGATAATAATAACTTGTAACTGTCAACGAAGGACAACATGATCATCACAGATATACATTTAAAACTCGTCACTAAATCTACAACATTCAAACTGCATATGACAATACAGGTTACAGGTTGAAAGCAAATGAAGTTAATTATCATTCTATTGACTATTGGGACTAACAGGATTTACGCCACCCCTTCAGATGCTAATCTATACTTTATTTTCTATTGTATTGTTATGTATAGTTCAAATATTTTAAATTCAGTTTTTAGTTGAATACCCATATCTGCGTTCGTCTAGTTGTTTTACTGTCCTTCGTTGACATATTCCGTATTATCTATCTATGGCTGTGAATATATTTATAATTTGATTTAATCACGACATTGTTGCAATATTGCCGATGTGGCTTAAAACGTAAACTCACCCACTCACTCTCTCAAATGCTAGCGATCGGAGACAAATCTAGATATAAGTACCCTCAAGAAAAAGAATTATATCCAGTCATCCAAAGTCGATTTTGATTTTCAGTATGATTTCGAGTTAAATGATGTTGATGATGTTGATGTTTTGCTATTGTACACTGAACCAAGGCGCTTTTGTTCAAGGTAAACAGATGGGTCTTTGTTTTGCGATGGCATTATGTTTGTGAAGATCCTTATCTTTCAAGATACCTTATCTTTCTAGACGAAGGGCGTACTTGAGTCTTAGATACGTTGCAGTAATGATCCTTAGATTGCAAGCACAATAGCAATACAATAACAATGATGTTGAGTCTCCCTGTACTGTCAAACACCTGTGCATAAAAATACCCTTCTGTAATATACTAAACGATAGTCAGCTTCGATGGGAATCAAGCTCAGATCTTCGTTGACCACTAAACCGCACCAACGCACCGATTAAAGACAAGTATATCATAACTGTCTCTGTGACCAGTCGTGTCTTTATGACATTAGTTAAAGGCGATATAACTCTTCGGAATACATGTATTATTAAACTACAATGTTTTTACTTTAAAACAGGGCCATCAATATTACAGGTATTTGCTGACGTCAGCATTATTGAGTTTCCAGTGTGACATCCATTCTGACGTTTTGAAAATCAATGTCGGTACGTGATCGTTGCCCTTTCGATCAACTCGTTCAATTCCAACCTATTGTTAACAAACTTAAATAACATAGACAGGGTGACACGTATACGACTTACTTAAATTATATTTAAGCACAAGCTGCAGACTCCGATATTTCTTCTTACTTGAGGCGTTCTGATGTGCCTTTTGACTGGCACATTGACAGTCATGCATTTAATAACCACTCATAGTCCTTAAGTTACAAGTTACGAAAGGTCGTGGTGGAATCATTACACTGAATCAAGTTTTATCAACCTCGGTATTTCAGTTATGTCAAGGTTGTAACGTATTTGCCAAGCGAGCGCCTCGTCATTACTGCTGTTGACAAACCATGGCTCCTGGGAAGATTAATACTGGTTGATGGTGTGGTCGTAATTTTGATCATATTAGGCTCTGGACACCTTCAGCTTATTTCCCATGGTTATGAAACACGTCAAGCGGGTCTATGTATTTCTACTTACGTGTTACATTTAGGTTGTGGTGTGACTAATTATGTGGCAGTTCTATTGTTTTCTTACGTTCCTAGTAATAAAGTCGCACAGAGTGATATTGTCAAAATGTGTACCAATGTATAGAGAACAGAAGTTGTCAATTTCATCACGCTTCCCAGTGTAATGATTAGGTTTGAAATTGGTCTGCAGTAACCCATGCATGGCGTACGAGGAATCGGGCGAGCTGGTCCATTGACGCTCCCAGCCTTACTTTAATCCGAGCTCATGTATCTCATTGCATTATCTACTCCACGCTCAATTAATAATCGTTTACATGTATCCGGAAAGGACCAAGACCTTTAGTGCCTTTGCTTCTTTTTCAAAATGTGAAGTTCATTGTGAATAATCCATTAACTTGACTGAAGATGACAATCATGAAATTTGGAACTATTATATTTTCAAACTATGAAATAATTGACACACTTTCTGAATTTCAGATCCTGCTTGGAATTTTTTGTATCTTCTATCTATCTATCTATCTATCTATCTATCTATCTATCTATCTATCTATCTATCTATCATCTATCTATCTATCTATCTATCTGTCTGTCTGTCTATCTATCTATCTATCTATTTTTTATCACCTAAATCGATCACTGAACAAAATTAAATTCACCCAAAATATTAGTTTTTCTGAAGCAAAACAGCTTGTCCAGAGATTTACAGAAACTAATACTTCAAAAGCTAAGAAGACATCATCTCAGGCGACGAATAAAGCAAACAGATCAACTTCAAGCTGTCAGACAGATGTGTACGTGGGTGAACACTGATTCCCCACACCTGCAATATCTACACAAACTGCTGAACCACGTCCTGGCACGTCTCAAAGTCAAACAGAGTCAGATCGTGATCATGATGCATCATCTCAGTCTAGCACACGGTCTCAGTTGTTTTGTAACGTACAACAAATTACTAAAGGCAAACGTAAACCTAAAACAAAGTGGCAGAGCCCCAAAAGGGTCTGAAAATAAGATTAAAATTTACAACAAATATGATTCACTTGAGGATATGGACGTGTTCGAAAATGTTCATTCTAGAGCACACAGCTTGTCGCCCACCAAAAACGTGCGGGGTAGATCCCCAATAAATCCCCCGAAAAGATAGTTTACTCCCACAACATCGCACAGTGGAATTGCAGAGGACTAAGGCATAATTACAATGAATTACAGTTACTGGTCCAGCAGTCTGTCTGCAGGAGACTTATTTAAAGCAGACAGATCTTTTTGAGCTACGTCCTTTCAATGCTTATAATTGTTTCTCACCTCTGGGTGACAGAGCCACTGGAGGATCTTCAAACCTAGTCAAACAGAATGTTATCCATAGCCCAATTACACTCACTACTAATCTTCAAGTAGTTGCCGTCCGCCTCACTTTATATGTTACGCTTACATTATGTTCTTTGTATGTCTCAACGTCTGCAGCTCTTCAGAAGACTGACCTTCAAACCCTATACGATCAACTCCCCAAAACGTGTATTATTATGGGAGATTTGAACGGCCATAAACCACTCTGGGGCGGTACAACTACGAATACTAAAGGTAAACTATTAGAAGAGTTCTGTTCAGATAACGATTTATTCTTATATAATGATGGTTCTAAAACATATTTACACCCTGGTACAGGGACCTATTCTGCTCCCGACTTGTCACTGACAAATTCTGAACGACTAAACGAATTTGAATGGTCAGTCCACGATGACCTCTGTGGAAGTGACCATTTTCCTACTATACTAAAATCTGTAACTCCGTCTGATGTTCCTCCATCATCAAGGCGGAATTTCAAAAAGGCTAACTAGGCTTTATATGAAACACTGTGTGCTGAAAAACTTAAACCTGAACGTTTTATTGACGTTCCTGATGCTATTCAATGCTTTTCTGATGAATTGAATTCCATAGCTGATGAGTGTATACCAAAGTATACCTCTGCGGTTCCACATATTCGAAAACCATGGTTCAATGATGACTGCAAACGAGCTAAGAAGGCAAGGAAAAAAGCGCAACATTATTTCCGTCGCCATCGTATGGTGCATAATTTAAATAAATTTAAAATTTTAAATGCTAAAGCACGGCGTACTTTTAAACAGAACAAACGCCAATCTTGGCAAAATTATGTATCCAAAATAAATTCTCGGACACCCATGTCCAAGGTATGGAACATGATCCAGAAAATTAAAGGTAAAGGTACTAAATCTAGTGTCCATCATCTTAAACATGGAGATCAATTACTTACCGAAAAATCAGATATTGCTAATAAACTAGGTGAAACCCTTGCTAAACATTCTTCCTCTTCAAATTATGTATCAAAATTCCAACAGTATCAAAAACAACAAGAAAAGAAAACTATCAATTTCAATTCAGATAATGGGGAAGATTATAATGAAACGTTTTCAATTCATGAACTTCATACTGCTCTTGATCAAACTCATGACACTGCTACTGGAGTTGATAACATACATTATCAACTCCTGAAGCACTTACCAGAATCCTGTTTAGAGACGCGCTTATATATTTTTGATGTGATGATATTTGGACTTCTTCATGGCGTGATGCTATAGTAGTACCAATACCTAAACCTGGACGTGATCATACGGATCCATCCAATTATCGTTCGATTTCATTAACTAGCTGTGTTTGCAAGAACATGGATCATGATAAATAATCGACTTGTTTGGTACTTGGAAACAAATAATCTCACTACCATAACAGACATACAGTGTGGTTTCCGTAAAAACAGAAGTACAGTCGACCACTCAGTGCGTTTGGAATCATTTGTTAAAAACGCACTAATTGATAAGCAACATGTTGTGTCTATCTTTTTTGATCTAGAAAAAGCATATGACACAATCTGGAAATATGGCATTTTAAGAGATATACATGACTCCGGTTTGCGGGGTCGTTTGCCTGAATTCATGGCCAGCTTTTTAAATAACAGACAATTTCAAGTCCGCGTGGACTCTACCCTGTCTGATCATTATAATGAGGATCAGGGTGTACCATAAGGCAGTATTTTGTCTGTCACACTTTTTAGTATAAGGATTAACAGTTTATCCAAAGCAAAAAACGATTCAATTGATGGATCGTTATTTGTGGTTGATGTTAATATTTCTTGTCGTGGTAAAAATATGCATGCCATTGAGCGACAACTGCAGTTGTGTTTACACAAGATTAATAAATGGTGTCTTTAAAACGGCTTTAAATTTTCAAAATCAAAAACTGACTGCATACATTTTTGTCGTAAATACAAACCACATAAAGACCCTGAACTATCTCTAGATGGGACGCCCATTAAAGTTGTGAAGGAAGCTAAGTTCTTGGGTCTCATTTTTGATTCACACTTAACGTTTTCACCGCATATTAAGTCACCTAAAACTAAATGCCTGAAAGCTCTTGACTTGTTGAAAGGTTTCAAATTCTAAATAGGGAGGGGATCAAGCTACCCTTCTCCATCTATATCGACCTCTCGTGTGTTCTAAACTTGATTATGTCGTCTATGGTGCAAAAGTAACTTAAAACTATTAGATTCAGGCTATCATCAAGGTCTAAGACTATGTCTTGGCTCCTTTCGAACTTCACCTGTTGACAGCCTGTATGTCGAGGCTGATGAATCATCTCTTGAGCAGCGACGTATAAAATACATTTACAGTATGTAACAAAATTATATTCAAATGAGTCATACCCTGCATGTAAATGTGTTTCCAATCCTTTGTATGAGGATTTATGCAATAAGAAATCTTCTCTTGTTCCGCCTCTTGGTTTAAGAATAAAACCACTTATTTCTGCTGCCAGCATTGAGCTGGATAATGTAGCCCCTTCCCGTCTTCTTTCTTCCCCTCCTTGGCAGGTGTGGTTGCACCACAAGTGGACCTAACATTAACTGCATTTTAAAAAGCTGAAACCAATGAACTACAATACAAACAAGGGTATAATCAATTAAAACATAAATATAGCAATTATAAATCCTTATTTACAGATGGGTCCAGGGACGGTGGCGCAGTGGCTTGTGTATTGGATCCAGAACAATATCGTCTAGATTACCAGATAATAGTTCTATTTTTACAGCAGAAGCTAACGCCATATTAACAGCTCTTAAATATATTCAAAGACACCCTCAACACAAACAGTACATAATCTATTCTGACTCTCTTTCTTGCCTTCAGGCTATTAAAAATATTTCTTGTAAACATCCACGTTTAATTGAAATTATTGAATTGCATAATAATCTTGCCACTGGCCAATACGACATCGTCTTCTGTTGGTTACCCAGCCACGTAGGCATTTCCGGTAACGCAATGGCTGAACTTGCTGGTAGGGCAGCACTCAACAAATCTGTGACACCACTTCTTATTCCATACTCTGATTACAAATTAAAGCTAGCATTAGAACTTACATCCGTGATCTGATGCAGAAGAAGTGGGACACCCAAGTGGGTACAAATAAATTACATGAAATAAAATCGTATATTGGTTACACCTACTTGGGCTGTCAGTCCAGATTTCAAGAGGTTATTTTAAGACGATGTCGTATTGGCCATACTAGATATACTCATTCATACCTTTTAAAAGGTGAGGATCCTCCATTTTGTATCCCTTGTGATGAGAGAGTCACGGTCAAGCATATCCTGCTTGACTGTGTTGAATTCTCCACCACAAGGGATAAATATTTCAATGTCAAAACTGTAAAGGATCTTTTTACAAACATGAATTTTCATTTAATTATTTTTTTTAAAAGGAATTGATGTTATGGTTGAATTTTGAATAACATGTTCTGTAAACAGATGTATTTTATTTATTGGTAGTTTAGATTTGAAACTAGAATTGTTAGTGGCTGTACCCTGAAAGGGGGTTGAAGTATGGTAAAATTATTGTCCTCCTGAGAGGGTACGTAAGTCCACAAACATACAAAGTAAATTCTAAATTTCCAGGTTTTTAATCGTAGAATAAATGTCTTTTTATTGTATGGCTAGATTTGACAAATTGCTGACGGCTAGGGGATGGTGTAAATCCAGCTAGGGTCCATGCAGGTATTAAAAGTACTGTAAGTCCCCATGGTCCCTAGTATGATGATCTACCTTCAGTTGTTAGCAATCTATAGCCCATTTTTATATTGTATTGTCCTGTATAGATAAATAGTTTTAGTTATAGTTACTAGTTTTATATTCCACCCTGTGACATCCTTGTTGTTTTACTGTCCTTCGATGACAGATTTTATGATAGACAGATATTTCATTTCAGTATTAAATGTTCTCGTCACGTAATGGCTGAGATATTGCCGATGTGACGTTAAATATTAACTCACTCACTCACTCACAAGTTGACCAAATATTAACTACAGTTTTAAAATCAGAAACAAATGACTTACAATATAAACAAGAACATCATCAACTAAAACATAAATATACCAATTACAAATCCTTATTTACAGACGGGCCCAAGTACCGTGGCACAGTATTTTGTGCCACGGCCATTGGATTCAGAACAATATCTTCTCGATTACTGGATAGCAGCTCTATTTTCACAGCGGAAGCTTACGCCATATGTCGTCTGGTTGCATTCACATCCAAATTATGCGGGGAAATTCGAAATTTACGAAATACCTTAAAAGCAACCTTTACTAAGGTAACTTTAACTCCCAAACTTTAACATTGCACTAAGGTTTATCATTGAGATTGACAATGTTGCTAGACGACAGTGACATCATCATGGGATATTTGAATGAAACAATAATTCTCATCAGCAGTGAGTAATCTTTTTTTCCATAGTCGGAATGTCCTCGATATAGTCTCAGAAGTAAAGCTTAAACTATACGCCCACAAACACCCAGTTCAGTAAAACGTCTGGATTTCAGTCTCGAGCTGATGATTCTAACTTCGCAAAACTTTCGAGAGTTCATCATACGTATTTCTTTTGACGTGAATGTCCATTTTTGTAATTTTAACAATTGCCATACACAGGTATGCACAGGTATATATACATGTGCATCTTTCATTGTTCTGCTCCACATATTAATCAGGAAGATGACTTCATTTCGAGATGAATGAAATGTATCATATGGAAACGGATATGGCGATACCAAACTTGATTTGATGAAAAGGACACAACTCAAATGTCAAGGTGTGATCAGCGATCTTATGAATGCTGTCGACATTTGAAATGACGGGGGCTGTCTGATTAGTTACACCATACATTTACAAAGGTTAGTCGGTATTCTTGCTGTCTCGAGTACATGAGACTGAGATATACACAAGATACTGGAGGCAGAGGGAGGTACATAACTAATACGAAATCGAAGTTTCCAGACGCAGGTGAGAGAATCATTGGAATTTTGTTGGAATTACGTTCATGAAATCATAGACAACCTCATCCTTCATCTTTGCCTGCATTCATTTGTCATCAGAAAACTTATATGGTCCTTACGTTTTTCACAACCATTTACTAAGGATAGCCCAATATGTCAACTGAGCGTATGTGTAGGAGCATCACTCAGTTTGTTGAAACACAGATGCAATTTCTGCCAAAATCGAGCGACTTTGCCACAGGCCATTCTTGAGTAACAAGCAAATGATCTTATCTTCCAAACGCTGTGTCCAATTTATGTAAGGTGGCAGAAATAAGCTTCACTGTAATTACAGTCTAAAATAAACTCAGAGATGTTAATCCAGCAACATTGGATGTTTGGAGGCATCCTCGAACGTGATGAGTTGAAGTTGAATATGCAAAGACATGGTTCCATTGAAGTCGAAACCAGTGAACGTAAACGCTAATATTATCTTATAAAAACAAACTGGAGCCTACTCATGATCTTTCTTTTTTATTATTTTTTCACAACAGTGACAAAATGCATACTCAGAAACAGAAAACAATGTCAGTATGGGTTTCCTTAACTCAACCAAGAATCGTCCAAACTGACCCTGATTTTGACGTTACTCGCTCAATCCGGGAGGTGTCGTTGGTGTCGTTCCGTCTCATACTATACATGCTTCGTCAACGGGAGATCAGCAAACACTGCCTGCCTAAGCGGTGAGTGGGCGAGTATGGCTTTAAGCAGCTCCTAGCTGTATTCCAGCAATATCACGGCGGTGGACATTATAGATAAGGCTTCACACATAGTATCCATGTGGGGGATCATACCCACGTCTTCGATATGACGAGCGGACGCTTGACCATTTGGCCAACCCGCCGTCCAAACCATTAAGACGATGTTTAGAGGAATATACACACCTGTGGTCATGTTGCAACATCACGTTCCATCAATTTTAAATATAAATATCAATATACGTAACTTTAGTAGGCAGCTTCAAACGCGTGGAAATGTCGATTGTATTTAAGCAAATGGTAGATGAAGTTCATGTATGCTTTTGCAGTGTTTGAATGGAATAATGGCACATTTATGTCGAGATCGGTTACCTGTAGTATACGTTCCCAGACATGATACCATGTTTAGACTTTTTAGTCAAAATGTGGCTTTATAGCTCACGATACGGACACATAAGTAGCGGCACACCAAGGCGGAGGCGAACTGTACAGTTCTATGTAGTGTATATAAATAAAGTCGTGGTAAAGTGATACTGATATCACTTGAAGATGCATTTAATCGCATGAAAAGTATCCGTATCCGTATTCAATACATGACATAGCCATCCGTGTCCGTATTCAACACATGACATAGCCATCCGTATCCGTACTCAATACGTGACATAGCAGTCCGTATCCATATTCAACACATCACATAGTAATCCGTATCCGTATTCAATACATGACATAGCAACCCGTATCCGTATTCAGCACATGACATAGCAATCCGTATCCGTATTCAATCCATGACATAGCCATCCGTATCCATATTCAACACATGACATAGCCATCCGTATCCGTATTCAATACATGACATAGCAGTCCGTATGTGTATTCAGCACATCACATAGAAATCCGTATTCGTATTCAATACATGACATAGTAGTCCGTATCCGTATTCAATACATAACCTAAAAGCCTTGAAAAAGTGATATGTTTGATACAAGTGATATGTGTTTGGTGTCTTTCATATCCTGACTGTCATGCTTTATGGGCAATGGTATTGCCAGTTGTATAGAAATACCAACCAAAGGTGTCCTTAGAACTGAAAGCAAACAATGTTCACGGATACACTATACATGGTGACTGATTAGATATATTTAACGTAATTCCTTTTGCTCCTTTCTCCCACGCTCTTCCTCATCTTTGAGTGTGGAAACGACAAGTGTGTATATGTGTTGTTCGGGCGTGCTTTGAGTGTGAGTGTGAGTGTGAGTGTGTGCGTGCGTGCTATGGAAGGTTGTCTCTGCGTGTGCTTGTGAGTGTGTGTGAGTGTGTGTGAGTGTGTGTGTGTGTGTGTGTGTGTGTGCGTGCGTGAGTGAGTGTGTGTGTTTTGAAGGTGTTGAATGATTTCATGACTATCATGGGTTCGGCATTCAAATCTGAGTCTTTGTTGACTTTTGGAACACGTGGCTATAAACTGCAAGGCATATTTATCCTAATTCTACCTAATTCTAGGTTATTCATCCAGGCTGTTGGAAACCAGCGGTATCTAGAAGTCACGAAGCGTCCAGTACGGCTACAGTAAAACTGCCGTCAGATCGTACACTCCTTAAGAGTTGCAATGATTACACTCAAGCTTATTTCTGCCAACAGTGGACCCAGTGCTTGGAAAATGAGATCATTTGGTCCATTTGCAAGACAAGCCTGTGGAAATGTCACTCGAGCTTGGCAGAAATGGAACAGCTAAATTGGAAACCTTTGTATTTAATGTTTGTCTTTCACGCAAGATGAGCAAAGGTCATAAACATACGCTGTGTTGACTGTAAAAATGTTGAATTGTTCAATGACAATGAACCATAATTTTTCATGAATCGTAGCAGGTGGATGCAGTTTGTGCATTGCGTACATACACATAGATATTAAGAATGATGTGTAGCGAGTATTTCCTGCCATCGGCAGGGATGGTGTAAATCCAATTGGGGTCCATGCAGACAGCAAGTCCCTATGACCCGGTTTAATACTCTGTTGTTTCGTCTATCTATCTCGACCACCTGTAGCCACATGCACTCTCTTTATAACGTCAAAGGTATGCTCAATGCTCACGAGGTACATATGGTGTATGGTGCTTCTTTATCAACTTGTAAAAGCCACCGCACTGCAGGACCTCGTACTTGGACAGAAGGTAGTCATGAATACTCTTTTTACTTGTTGATTCACCAGCCTGCCGAACCTCTTCTACCAAAGTGAAGTACTTTTCTCTGATCCTAATACCTGAGAAGCCAGCTGAAGGACAGCAGACAATAATGCTGTGATAGTTATGTTGCTTCAGAGTACACTCACGGTGAACTCATTGTAAAATTAAGCTAATTAGGATGTTTTCATAACAATAAAAATACTCATGAACCAACGCGAGATCCAGTATCAACAACGAGCCATTTCAGTCAGACAGTGTAACTCGATATGGCAAATTTCAGTCATTTTACGAACTGACAAGAGATTTCGGTCATTTCACCAACTGACAGAAACGTTCAGTCATTTCACGAAATGACTGATTACACAGTTTGACTTTAACAAAAAACATTATCGGAAGACATATTTGACACCATTTAAACGGAATACAGAAAACATTTCTATTCATGCGGTACTTCATTTAACGTCAGCATTTGAATATGATCGCGTAATTTTAAACTAGTGATTTTAATGTATATTAACTTGTATAAAAATATATACCACACTCAACTTTTCAAACTAAGCGGTATAATCAATCTGTAACGTATATAGTCAAATATATTTTAACCGTCATTCCCACTGAGCGGAATGGGCATAGTGAGTGGTAGGAAAATATCCACGGTGTTCGCGATATCCACGGTGTTAGACTGCATAGGGAAGACAAATACCAAAGAAGGATCCGAGATGTGAAGTTCTCTGTAAGTTACAAAATATAATTATTTCGAAATATCACAATTGCTATTTTAGCCCAGTGGATTGATTGCAACTGTAACTTCAAAGTTTCTTAAATCTAAAATAGAGGAATTCATTCTGTACTGTTTCAGATAAATGTGTTCTATAATTAATCGAGTCTGGGCAGACAATGAAAGGACTGACATGAGCACTAATCGTATTCGTAGCTGGATGTGCCAGCGAACCTGCTTGACCGGTTCCATTTATCACCCCTGAAGACAGGCATGGGCTATTGCAGAATCATATTAACCTGAAATTTCACTGGGAAACGCGGAAACACGTCACAATTTAATTCTGGACTCACAAAAGTCCAGAAACTCTCAGCACTATGGCCACTCTCTTACAAGGGATTTGGCAAAATTAAACAGGCAGCTGTTATGTATATGTGCTAAGGATGAAAAAATGAAAAAAAATTTTTTCGAAAACTCAAAATTTAAACTCGTTCGCCCATGGGCAGGCCCATGGGCGAACAGTGGCCAAAGGGTAGGCCCATGGGCAGGCCCATGGGCGAAAGTGTTTAATTTCATCCAGAATAAATGTTTTGGAGGTTGTAAATGAATGAAAAAATGTTAATAAGTATCATGACACAAATTTCAGCTTGTTGTCACTTGACTCTGCTAACTGACAGCGAATTTAAAAAAATCTCGCCCATGGGTGAAAAACATATTGGCCCATGGACGAGGATAATTAATTTCATTGAAACTACATGTTTTTTCCAGGCTTTACAGTTTTTCAATAAATGAACGTGTATTTATTATTGTCTTGACACGAAATTAAGTTTATTTTGACTTAATTCGGCTAATTTAGAGTGATTTTTCAAAACGCCTCGCCCATGGGCGAAAACCATTTGGCCCATGGGTGACAATATTTACTTTTACTCCAAATACACCTTTTCCCCATGTTTTGGAGGTTGTGAATGGATGAAAGTATGTTCATAAGTATCATGTCACAAAATTCAACTCATTTTGAATTAATTCCGTTAATTTAGACCTATTTAACAAAATCTCACCCATGGGCGAAAAACATTTTTGCCCATGGGCGAGAATATTTCCTTTTACCCCAAACACATCTTTTCCAATATTTGGAGGATGTAAATGAATGAAAGTACATTTATGAGTATCATGACAGAAATCATTTGACTTAATTCCTCTAAATGAGAGCAATTTTGAAAACTTTCGCCTATGGGAGAAAGACATTTTGGCCCATGGGCGACAATATTGCCTTCACTCAAGATACATCTTTTCCTGTGTTTTGGAGGTTGTAAATGAATGAGGATATATTTATGAGTATCATGGCACAAAATCCAACTCATTATGACTTAAATATTGCTAATTGATAGGGTTTTTTATTGTCTTGGAGGTTGTAAATTTATGAATGAAAGTGTGTTTATAAGTATCACGACAAAAAAAATGAAATCATTCCGGTCTTAATTCGACTAATCTCGCTCGTGGACGAAAATATTTTCGTTTGCTTGTTTTCTTTATTTTGCAAACATATGGTTTAAAAAAAAAGATGAAATTCTAATGACAATTCAGCTTAATTTCATGAGTTTAGTTTTATGTCGAACTCAGCAATATCCCAGCAATATGGCGGCGGTTTGTAGATAATCGAGTTTTGATCAGACAATCCAGTGATCAACAGCATGAGCATCGACCTGCACAACTGGGAACTGATGACATGTGTCAGCCACGTCAGCGAGCCCGTTAGTCGCCTCTTACGACAAACATAGTCGCCTTTTATGGCAAGCATGGGTTGTTGAAGCCCTCTTCTACTCCAGATCTTCACGGGTCCCGAACACGGAGCTTTACTTCCAGCAACATATACAGTAACTTAGAATACTAAGCCTTGAGATTCTTTTGAATTTAGGTATTCTATAAATATAACAAAATTCAACCTATATCTATGAAGTTAAAGTTATTTGTGAAAGCCCTGATCAAGAGTGACCAAACTCCAGTGATTATGCTGGGACACATTAATAAACGGTGTTGTGAGATCTTTAAACTGTATTGAAATATGTCTTGTCAATTCCACTGACATTCGCCAAATGTACCTACCTAGTAGTTTTAAGTGTACCTACCCAGTTTAGCATGTTTCGTTTTAATAGTGTGGTCTCCTTTTTTAGTAATTCCCGTTTGCCCGTCCCGGCTTTTCTTCGTCCGAGGTTTTATGGGGTATTCTCCTGTTTGTCAGACCAGAAATAACCTACAACAGGGGTAGGTCACTCGCTTGTTTTCTTTACCATTTGTACTAATTAGTATGCGCCTCGTCATGCTCCAATGCACACAGTCACCTGATTCGTTTCCATCGCAACTTAGGCTGCGTTTAACAGTACTTCAGCCAGTTTAGTGTATCAGTCGAAATCTTACAATGAATGAATGAATGAATGAAGAGCAAGAAGTATATGTGAATGAATGACAGAAATAATAAAAGAAAGAAGTGCATATGTGAATGAATGAGAAAGGAATAATAAAAGAAAGAAGTACGTATGTGAATGAATGAAAGAATAAATGATACACCACGGCCATCCCTTCCAAAACATGCTAAAGAACGCAAAACTATCGTTAGATCAGAACAAAACAGAACAGAACAGTTTATTCTCGAAAAAGACCCACCTACGGTGTTACATGAGAAAACATTGTGGATGGAGATGTATCTTCAATCAAGATGGCGGATAAAACATCTCATAAATTGAAGTGCAATAACTACAATTTGAGCATGCTAGAAAGAGTATTCAAAAACTTAGAGAGGTTTTTATTGTGTTTTGTTTTCTGTACTGAGAATAGTTTTTTTAGTTTGAATGCATTTGGCCATTTATAGAAGTATTCTGGGATGTACATCACCCGCTGTTGGAGAACAGCTTCGCATTTAAAAAGATAATGGAATTCGTCCCCAACAGACGGAGAATCACAAAGTTTACAAAGTCTATTTTCTTTTGGAGTATTGGACCAGCGTCCTGTTTCGATGGGTAGATTATGGTTAGACAGCTTGAATTTAAGAATCGGTATATATATTTCTTTAGGAAGGAACAGATAGTTATCAAATAATATAGTGTCTTTAACAGTTTGATAGAATTTACCTTTGGAACTGGAGGACAGTTCAAAATGCCAATATTGTAGGTACCGGTCTTTTAATGTTAATTCTATTTTAGATACCAAGTATTCAGTTGAGCAAAGAAAAGGGTTTTTGTATATTTCTGAAAGTCCACAATTATCTAAAATATCTTTAACACGTTTAAACCATTGTAATTGGTTTACAACGTTTGGTAAAGATGATGTTACAAAGCTATACATAACATAGTTGACAGTTTCATATTGAGTGGGTTTATAGCTATTTTATGCCAGAGTGAGATAATTCTTTTATATATTTTAATGTATAGAGGATATCTTCCAAATTCTCCATATACCATATAGTTGGGAGTTGAGTTTCTAAGACCACTGGCGTATTTTAGAAATTTCAAATGTGTTTTTTCAATTAACAATAAGCTTTCATAACCCCATATTTCTGAACCATACATTAATATGGGAGCTATCATTGTGTCGAAAGCTGACATCAAACAGTCTAAAGGTAGATTCAAAATACGTGCTCTTTTTAGAAGAGAGAACATTGCTTTAGTTGCATTTTCTACAAGACTTTTGATTGCATTTACAAATCGTCCATTACGGTGAAGCTTGATACCAAGGTAAGTATAGCTATCAACAATTTCGATTGGTTCGCCCCCGTAAGTAAAATGTAGTTTCTTTTCGAGTTTTGGGGAAGGGCCACTACCGAATACAACGATTTTGGTTTTAGAGAGATTTACTTTTAACCTCCACTGACTACAGTAGTCGTAAAATGAATTCAGAGACAACTGCAAATCATTGGGATTGTCATTTACCAAGACAGCATCATCGGCATATAGTAAAATTATAAATTTTATCCAAACAGTGATGTTCTCTTCAGCAGATTGTTCAAAATTAATACCTGTACATCCTTGACTATAAAGGTGTGATTCGATGTCATTTATGAATAGTGAGAATAATAAAGGGGAAAGATTTTCACCCTGTCGCACCCCTGTGTTGTATGGGAAGTACGAGGTTATATGGTTATCAAACATAACAGCCGATTTTATGTTATGGTACATATTTTTAACAAGGGTTAGTATTTTACCATTTATGCCATATTTTAGTAACTTATGCCATAGTCCAGCTCACCACACCGTGTCAAAGGCTTTCGTGTAATCAATGAAAACACAATACAATTTTTTTTTGACAACTTAAGGATTTCAAATATCGTGTGTATTGCAAATAAATTGTCACAAGCCGAGAAACCTTGTCGAAACCCAGACTGTGATGGAGAGAGGATGCTATTTATCTCAACAAAATATGTAAGTCTCGTGTTTAAGATACTTGTGAAGAGTTTTCCAAAGCAACTTAGTATAGTTATAGTCACATGTGTTAACATCAGCTTGTTATTGTCTCCCTGGTCAGACGTAACAATTGTCAGACAGGTTAAAACAACAAACTATCTGGTTGACTGCATAGCTGCCTGTTGACGTAGTATACCCACATCACCTACTTTTCCTGCGTAACCTTCATCTACATCACCACCCTTAATATATTGAGCAGAGAGCACAGAAGGCGCTATAGCTGTAACCACTGAACCGTGGCGTCTCTCTGCTCCCAAGTTCCCAAGTGGGGGTGTCCTTTTCTACCTATTCCATTAATCTTTAAAACATCTAACAAGTTCAACGCATGCAACTTTTTACTCAAATGTGATGTTATACATATCATAAGAGTATGTTGTATGTATTATTCAGCTGATAAATTATTATTTCATGATACATATATGTACAATATTTTGCTTTGATTCTGTAACTACCCACATTATGACATTGAGACCATTCTGATTTATCGAGTAAAATACTATTGTATAGTTTTGAGTTTGAATCTTGGCATATTTTACCGGTTTGCCACTTTTGCACTCTACCTTTTTAAAGGGGGCGTGCATATTTTGGTGGTTTTTAGTATTCCATCTATTCATTTGGATTTATTAATTTATTTGTTTGTATTTTTTGTTTGTTTTGTTTTTAACTGCTAGTGGGCCTGTTAGTCTGCTTTGATAACTGTAAATTTATTCTGACGTTTGACGAGCGGAACATGAAGTGTTGTTATCATGTATGTTATGTAATTATATTATTGGTATGGAGCGGGATTGATATGTATGTTTATGCTTGCCAATCCAGTCCCGATCACTTGAGGAGATTAGTTTAAACTATAGATTAACGTATCTATACTATTAATGCATAATCATTATATCGGGCTATGAGGAATACGTAATATAATCAAGATTGACTTTGCGTTTACTTTTCTATTTTTTAAATAATTTTCCACTATTTTTGCTACACTCGGAAAGATTTACTTTGGCTTTCGTGATTGTGGTCTCTAAGTATTTTAGAAATTATGTTGTTAAGACAACTGGAACTGTTGATCTGCAGTCTTTCAAACTTCATTTTCACGAGATATATTCTCCCTTTTTACCATTTCTCAAAATGAACATATAACCGTTTACACAAAGGTATCTTCCCGTAAAATAAGTAGGAAGAAACGTGAAGCATAGCAGTGCATTTGCTATAACTGAAGTTGTTAAAATGATCCTGAAAACTGTCATTTCCAACATTCACCTTGCAAGCAATTTTATCAAGAAACTAAATAGCTCATTACTAATGGAAGGAGTGAAATGAAAGCCCATTTTATTAACTGAAGTCACTGATTGAACTCGCTAACATCGATTCACTTACATTCTGGTACACGTGTCGTTTCCTGAGGACACACATTTTACTTTTTTATGGAAAATCCGTGTCTAATCCCATAAAACAACACCGTTGTCACTACACCCAACGATTTTGACCTCGACCCAAAACAAAGGTTTAACTTACAGGACTACCACGTAGATATCCCTTTCTTGATAACGAGTTTAACAGCTACGCCGAAATGCTGCTTACCTTATAAGAACTTGTATATCCATAGAACTTTCGGGGTTTTTTTTCCAAATGATCATGACCTGAACAGATATTACTTTGTCAGAGACTTCATAAGTGATTATCAAGTTCACACACTGATTTCCACTTTTTCATCATTTTGACTTTTATCTCAGTTTGTTGAGTATCTCAGCATAACTCGCTAAGAGAATGGAAACTGAGCGGAACGATGACGCTTTCTGTTTCTTCCCAGTTCACTTACGTAATTTCCGCAAAGCGCCTACGACAATTTGCGCCGAAAAAGTCATGCCTCGTCCCCTGGTCTTGTTTATTGGAGTAAAACAGCTGCCGCTTTCAAGTGTATTTTACTTGTCATATACAAACGTCATCCATGGATCACATTAGGTCATTAGGGGACACCAGCTTTGAAATGAACAGGTGTTCGTGAGTATATATGGATGAAAAAGACTCATTGCGCAAGACGCGCAGCCTAATATCTCACATTCAAAGGAAATCTCGAATTGATTGTTTTATAAGGCGTCGAGCTGACCAGTTGGTTTTGGTGTTGTGTATAAACCTCCTTTGCAAGAACTTTGTCAAGCATACCTGCTTTGTCCTTTTGCAAGACCTGCACATATTAGTCTTTGAAAGACATTGATATTTATGTGCATGTGCTCGGGAAAACCTTGTCCGGCACGACATTCCTTCCCATTTAGTTATTGTGTGCATGCTGCATTTCAATTTTGGAAATGTGCTTAAAACATATTTTGATTCTCAAAGAATGCGGTTCGTATAGCAAGCAAAATATTGCTTTGATTAACACTTCACCAGTACTATACAATATTACAGAATACACAAAACCGGATACACAAAAACGACAAATTATAGCATTGCGATTAGGGGTATATGGGGTTATAGGAGTCCCTTTCTATCCCCCGAGACAAGTCCTACACGCCTTGGTGGAGTGTGGATTCGGAGATGACCAAGACTGTCATGGTCTTCCTTACTCCTTTTCTCATTGTGGTCTATGATGACTTCGGTCAACGGAAAAGTACTTATTCACTGTGAAAAAAAAGAAAATAGTTGAATCTGTCCACGATTTTATCATAAAACACAAAACTTGATTTTTAATTTTTAACAGGAAACTAATTAACTTGTCAAAAACTTCTCACAAATGTTCAGTGTTTCTACAAGGAGCTATTCAGACACAACAATCCATAACTCTATTTTTCATGTTTACTTATATGACAGTTGTATTTGATGTAATGATATGTATGCATATGTTATTATATGATAGTTCATATGGATGACGACACATGCTTCATTTATATTTTGTATTATATGCTGTATGGGTGAGGTACTGTAAAGCTTGTTCACCAGTCCCAATCAGAGTTACAAAACACACAAATATACAGCAACATGGAGATGTGTGGAGAAAATAAAGGCCTATGAAGAACATAAATGTCATAACTGAACAGAACTGAACTGAACTGAAGGCCGCGTGAGATTAGTTAAACAAAGAAATCTAGTCGACCATGCCTCCTAATCCTCTTACTCCTTAAACAAACAACTTGCCTGGGCTGTCTAAAATTGAATTGAAAATTTTGTAAATTCGATGTTTCGGGGTATTACGTAAGGAGGTAATCAGGTGTCAACACTATGGCGTTCGACGCTCCGGACATGAAGGAAAACCAAATACGTTATAAAGTACAGTAATGTGGTCACTATGAGCGAGACAGACAGTCTGATGAGCACAGCTCATTACGGAAATCTATTGTCTTTGGAGCTGCTCGTTGAGACGCTGAAGCCTTCTGTCAAGTTCTTGTTTATTCTTTATTGTGGCCACTGTGTCACAATATGCAATTTACATTGCTCACAGACCCTCGATTCAAGATGACGCCAACTTTCTCGACTACTGTTCGTGCGACGACTATCATTCAGGAATTGATTCCACAGCTCATTCTTTCACCGATGTCTTTGTGTATGTGTTTTAGCTAGTTAATTAGCGTAGAGACGAGTCTTCTGCTATTCTCGGGCACAAGTTCTCCAAGGCAGTCGACGCTCCGGGTGTCATTAGAACAGTGTTGAGCACTGTCACACTCTACTGCTTTTCGACAGTGCTGTTGTGTATTTGATAAAACATTCGACAATCCGGGTGTGAACCAAAAGAGGATACCACCATTCTCATCGGTGGATGAAATCGGATGAAGAAAACCCGCATACTCTTCATCACATTGCTACAACGTATTTAGCATAACGAATGTTTAAATATCACTTTATGTAAACAGAGCATCAAAACAAGCTGAAATCATGTATTATATTAACATGGTACTATAGTCGATTCGAACCACTGCTTTACAGTTCACTGACTGCCGTGGATGCAGGCTTTTCCCACGTGGCGGAGTAAAACTTAATGATCTATTCTCCGTCGCAAGGCCACGTAAACCAATCAGAAATGGACATGCTTAAATGGGGTAGGAGAAATGTGCCCTGTACGTTCTTATGAACCTTGATCTTTCAGGTACATTTCATCAGTTGTGTACAAATACTGGTCTAGAATAATGTTTCAAACACTTTAATACGTATTGACGCAGGGGCTCCATATATGTTCTTGTTTACGTCTCGCTCGTCAAATGTCAGAATAAATTTACAGGTATCAAAGCAGACTCACTCGCTAGGCCACTAGCAATTAAAAAAAACCAAACAAAGCAAAAACAGATAAATCAATTAATTTAAACAAATAGATGGGATACTAAAAAACACCTAAATATTAGTATGCACGCCCCATTTAAAAAGATAGAGTGCTAAAGTGGCAAGATTCAAACTCAAAACTATTCAATCGTATTTTACTCGATAAATCCAAATGGTCTCAATGTCATAATGTGGGTAGTTACAGCATCAAAGCAAAATATTTTACATGTTTATGTACGATTTATTTAGCAAAGCCAGAAAAATCCCCGACAAACACGACCGCTTCTCCTCAATATGTGGGTTTGTGAGAGTGAGGGTACTCCCTACAAGGCTCACTCCCATTAGATAACAAGGCGTCCTCCCGTTTTATGTATTTTTTACTCGATAGGTACGGAAAATTGATTAGGCGATGTGGGTATGTCATGCCTGGTTGATTTCTCAGGATTGGGTGAATTGGGTATGGGAGAGTCAATATACTATGATCATAAGGGATTTAGCAACCATGTTGGAGTGAAGGAATGACAAAACTCTGTGATAGATTAATGAGTGTCTTTTTTAAGCATTATGAAAATGGGAATGGTAAATTAACACAAAATGCCCTAGACCTGTCCAGCGTGTCATACATATATGTATCATAAAATAATAATTTATCAACTGAATAATACATAAAATACTCTTATGATTATGTATAACATCACATTTTAATAAAAAGATGCATGCGTTGAGCTTGTCAGATGTTTTAAAGATTAATGGAAGAGGTAGAGAAGGACACCACCACTTGGGAACTTGGGAGTAGAGAGACGCCACGGTTCAGTGGTTACAGCTATAGCGCCTTCTGTGCTCTCTGCTCAATATATTAAGGGTGGTGATGTAGATGAAGGTTACGCAGGAAAAGTAGGTGATGTGGGTATACTACGTCAACAGGCAGCTTTGCAGTCAACCAGATAGTTTGTTGTTTCAACATGTCTGACAATTGTTACGTCTGACCAGGGAGACAATAACAAGCTGATGTTAACACATGTGATCTAACGATAGTTTTGTGTTCTTTAGCATGTTTTGGAAGGGATGGCCGTGGTGTATCATTTATTCTTTCATTCATTCACATACATACTTCTTTCTTTTATTATATCTTTCTCATTCATTCACATATGCACCTCTTTCATTTATTATTTCTTTCATTCATTCACATATACTTCTTGCTCTTCATTCATTCATTCATTCATTCATTGTAAGATTTTGACTGATACAGTAAACTGGCTGAAGTACTGTTAAACGCAGCCTAAGTTGCGATGGAAACGAATCAGGTGACTGTGTGCATTGGAGCATGACGAGGCGCATACTAATTAGTACAAATGGTAAAGAAAACAAGCGAGTGACCTACCCCTGTTGTAGATTATTTCTGGTCTGACAAATAGGAGAATACCCCGTAAAACCTCGGACGAAGAAAAGCCGGGACGGGCAAACGGGAATTACTAAAAAAGGAGACCACACTATTAAAACGAAACATGCTAAACTGGGTAGGTACACTTAAAACTACTAGGTAGGTACATTTGGTGAATGTCAGTGGAACTGACAAGACATATTTCAATACAGTTTAAAGATCTCACAACACCGTTTATTAATGTGTCCCAGCATAGTCACTGGAGTTTGGTCACTCTTGGTCAGGGCTTTCACAAATACATGTAACTTCAACTTCATAGATATAGGTTGAATTTTGTTATACTTATAGAATACCTAAATTCAAAAGAATCTCAAGGCTTAGTATTCTAAGTGTACTGTATATGTTGCTGGAAGTAAAGGGCTTCAACAACCAATACTTGCCATAAAAGGCGACTGTGCGTGTCGTAAGAGGCGACTAACGGGATCGGGTGGTCGGGCTCGCTGACTTGGTTGACACATGTCATCAGTTCCCAATTGTGCAGGTCGATGCTCATGCTGTTGATCACTGGATTGTCTGATCCAAACTCGATTATCTACAAACAGCCGCCATATTGCTGGGATATTACTGAGTGCGACATAAAACTAAACTCACGAAATTAAACTGAATTGTCATTAGAATTTCATCTATTTTTAAACCATATGTTTGCAAAATAAAGAAAACAAGCAAACGAAAATATTTACGTCCACGAGCGAGATTAGTCGAATTAAGACCGGAATGATTTCATTTTTTTGTCATGATACTTATAAACACAAATTCATTCATATATTTACAACCTCCAAGACAATTAAAAAAAACTATGAAAATTTAAGTGGATGTCCAGATTCTTGTACTTGTTACAAATTAGCGGAATTAAGTCAAAATGAGTTGAATTTTTTGCCATGATACATATAAATATATCCTCATTCATTTACAACCTCCAAAACACAGGAAAAGATGTATTTTGAGTAAAAGTAGTTATTCTGGCATATTTTTAATAAATCTTCCCGAATTCGCAAAATTAAGTCAAAATCAGTTGAATTCGGTGTCATGATACTCATATTGGCACTTTCATTCATTTACATCCTCCAAACCATTAGAAAAGATGTATTTGGAGTGAAAAGGAAATATTCTCGCTCATGGGCCCAATGTTTTTCGCCCATGGGCGAGATGTTTTTGAAAATCGGTCTCAGTTAGCAGAATTAAGTCAAAATGAGTTGGATTTTGTGCCATGATACTTACAAATATATCCTCATTCATTTACAACCTCCAAAACACAGGAAAAGATGTATCTTGAGTGAAGGCAAATATTCTTGCCCATGGGCCAAAATGTCTTTCTCCCATGGGCGAGAGTTTTCAAAATTGCTCTCATTTAGAGGAATTAAGTCAAAATGAGTTGAAATTTCTGTCATGATACTCATAAATGTACTTTCATTCATTTACATCCTCCAAATATTGGAAAAGATGTGTTTGGGGTAAAAGGAAATATTCTCGCCCATGGGCCAAAATGTTTTTCGCCCATGGGTGAGATTTTGTTAAATAGCTCTAAATTAACGGAATTAATTCAAAATGAGTTGAATTTTGTGACATGATACTTATGAACATACTTTCATCCATTCACAACCTCCAAAACATGGGGAAAAGGTGTATTTGGAGTAAAAGTAAATATTGTCACCCATGGGCCAAATGGTTTTCGCCCATGGGCGAGGCGATTTGAAAAATCACTCTAAATTAGCCGAATTAAGTCAAAATTAACTTAATTTCGTGTCAAGACAATAATAAATACACGTTCATTTATTGAAAAACTGTAAAGCCTGGAAAAAACATGTAGTTTCAATGAAATTAATTATCCTCGTCCATGGGCCAATATGTTTTTCACCCATGGGCGAGATTTTTTAAAATCGCTGTCAGTTAGCAGAGTCAAGTCACAACAAGCTGAAATTTGTGTCATGATACTTATTAACATTTTTTCATTCATTTACAACCTCCAAAACATTTATTCTGGATGAAATTTAACACTTTCGCCCATGGGCCTACCCTTTGGCCACTGTTCGCCCATGGGCGTGCCCATGGGCGAACGAGTTTAAATTTTGAGTTTTCGAAAAAAAGTTTTTTTTCATTTTTTCATAACAGCTGCTTGTTTAATTTTGCCATATCCCTTGTAAGAGAGTGACCATAGTGCTGAGAGTTTCTGGACTTTTGTGAGTCCAGAATTAAATTGTGACGTGTTGCGGAATATATGGAATCTAAGTAACTGAATGCAGTTGCATGTCCCTTCTTTCCATGTGTATGTAGGACATTTGACATAATTACTGGGTGAGTGAGTGAGTTAGAATTTATGGTCACATCAGCAATATTGCAGCTATGTCGTGACGAGAACAATTTAATTTATATCAGTATTAAAATCAATAAATGAAAAACGTAACAAACTGTTATCAAATGCACTAAAACACTTGGCTATCACAGACATGGAAATGAAACCAGCATTGAAAGCTAAAACATTGGACAATACGATATAAAACACGAGCTATAGATCGCCAAGAACTGAAAGTTAATCACTATACCAGGGTCCATGGGACTTAATTACTGGGAAAGTAAGAAAACACTAGAACTGACAAATTATTAGTCAAGCCATCAACTCAATATAACACGTTAGCAGGAACACACAATACTGATGTCTGATAACCATCGAAAATAAACTCGAGGTGTCGAGAACAATGTATGACTAAAGTGAAGATGGCACATCCACCCAGCATTAGTCTGCCCGGATCCAGTGGTCTTGTCACAGTTATGCTGAGGCGCTTACTTTGCTCAATACTTTCCCACCTCCACACAATTGAAATACCAGAGTTGATAAGACTAGATTAAATGGCATGATTCCACCGGGACCCTTTGTAATTTGTCACCCAAGGCATAGCAGCGGTTAGACATACTTGGCAGCGTAAATATAGCCTGTCAAATAGAACATCAGAACTAACAGACGCCGTCGGTAGGAAACCATAATGAAGCTCCCAGCTGTCCGTCTTTTCCGGGGCATACCATTTACGCTTTTTACCAACAGCGTTTGAAATAATCTAGCTCGCGAAGAGGGCAATGATTACAGTTATTGCGTCTGTTTTTGTTACATTGTGTCTGAAGAGAATGACGTCAAACAGGAAATGAGTGAGTGAGTGAGCTTAGTTTTACGCCGCACTCAGCAATATTACAGCTATATGGTGGCGGTCTGTAAATAATCGAGTCTGGACCAGACAATCCAGTGATCAGCAATATGAGCATCGATCTGCGCAATTGGGAACCGATGACATGTGTCAACCAAGTCAGCGAGCCTGACCACCCGATCGCCTCTTACGACAAGCTGAGTCGCCTTTTATGGCAAGCATGGGTTGCTGAAGGCCTATTCTACCCCGGGACCTTCACGGGTCCAAACAGGAAATGACGCCTAAGCGGAAGATCGTTGACGTCATCAGTTTCACTGTCACATGTTACGTAACAAAGACAAAGAGACAAATGTGAATGTAATAAACGGTCCCTTCTGTTCTGGGAATAGATTGGCACGTATTTTTTTAAACACTAAATAACTGCGTTTGACTTTGTAACTGTAATGTGTGTCGACTGATTTTGTACTCTTCAGGTCAACGTAAACTGTCGTCACGCCAAATATCCCTCTTCAAGTACAATTTATGAAGCCCATTTTTGTTGTCCCGCTACCATCGGCTTTGCTTTCCATAGCCGAAGGCCAAAATCTAACTCAAATTAGGATGCAGCCTAATCATTGCTCAATATGGTGTTATTCAAAACACGTTCGTTCTCACGTCGACAGCACGAATTTCCTGTTCAGGCTTCTGATCACGATATAAAAAAGATTCAATTTCTATCTTCCCCAAAAAGTACTTGATATCCGATCGCGTTCCGCACCACCAGCAGCCAAACGTAATGGATCTTGAAACCTCGCGAAGCTTCAGCGTTATTGTTTCCTGACCTTGACTTACCCGAAGGGATTGTCTTGGAGACTTCCTTGTACGCCAAGCAGAATCACTAATAAGATATGCAGCAAGTCGAGGACGGATAGTGGACTGGCTTTAACACTATTTGGAATAATGTTTCAGTTACACCAGGGGACTTTCATCTTAGGGGCAGACATTTCTCGTTGTTTTGATATTTCAGAGCAGTGTTATTGTACTATCCCACCGGGCATCATTGTCTAAATAGACTTCGAATACACATTTGGCCTGGCAAGGATAAGGTATGTAAACATGCATAGCAAATACGGGACCATCACTACTCTCGGAGAAATGTAACTGTATGCCCTCGGTCAGTATATACAGTGAGTGAGTGAGTGAGTTTAGTTTTATGCCGCACTCAGCAATATTACAGCTATATGGCGGCGGTCTGTAAATAATCGGGTCTGGACCAGACAATCCAGTGATCAACAACATTAGCATCGATCTGCGCAATTGGGAACCGATGATATGTGTCAACCAAGTCAGCGAGCCTGACCACCCGATCCCGTTAGTCGCCTCTTACGACAAGCTGAGTCGCCTTTTATGGCAAGCATGGGTTGCTGAAGGCCTATTCTACCCCGGGACCTACACGGGTCCAGTATATACAGTGTAACCAAATAGATCAATAATGGTATTACATTGAAGAAGAAGACTGTCGAATAACTTGACACTGTTCGATTGTCGTTTGTCAGAGATTTGCACTACTGCGTTTACCTCGTTGTTAATCTGTTAGTTAGTCTGTCTGTCTTGTGTTTTACTCTGTGTCGATGCTCGTCTTATGTGTCCCAGGCAGATGTATCTCGGCATATGTGTGTTTCCACATGGTGTCTATGTCTGCAAATTCATGATTCAATTTGTAATGTTTATGTATGTGTATAAGTATTTCCGGTTTTGGAGCTTTAACTATCTTAAAGAAGAGAGATGTTATGAAAGGCAGATTCTTTATTATGAGGAACACACCGTTTCTGTCTGCTCTTCTTGCCAGTCTTTTCATGTTTTCTAAAGTAGAGTCCTGAGCCAGATGTGGTTTCAGTGCCTTTGAAATATATCACTATGAAGTTTCGTCCGTCCATATAAAATGGTTATACATCGTTTTACCGAATCTTCATATGTCTTAGTTATTCTTATGCATGCATAATATTTCACACCATTTATCGAGTCTTCTCATCACAATGCAGTCATGTCAGTGCATGTAATATTTTTATGCATTCTTCCTAGCCTGCATATCCCACTGTAGATTTTCGGTGCTTGCCGAATGTTTTTACAGAGCTTTATCTGACATCCAGTTTTGTTTATAATATATCTAACACGGATACACAGAATTACGCCACCTCATGTTCACCTCAACTTCTACCTTCATTTGATGGTGATATATATCCCGTATTTTTATATTGTATTGTCCAGATAGTGATATTAGTTTGAACTTTCCATGACAGTTGTAAATTGTAAGTGTGACATTCTAGTTGTTTTACAGTCCTTTGACGACAGGTGTGTAGTGTATGCACATTTCATTTCAATATCAAACATGTTTTCGTCACGATGTGACTGAAATATTGCCGATGTGACGTTAACTATTAACTCACTCAACTTTATTCCCCCCAAATAAGACGTTAAAAGTTCTAACATTTATTCATGTCCATGGCGGTCAATAAACCTTTGGTCATTAAGACACATGTTGGTAGTTGTTTTAGACGCGTGGGGATAAATTTATCCCCGATCAGTGTAACGATTGCGAGTAATTCTCACTCGACGCACGTTTACATCCGAGATTAGTGTTCTCTGCTTGAATTCCCCGCACATGTGACAAAGTGACCAGTGCCGCCATTAGGGAGCTGACCACATATATAGACTGGCTGGATACTGACTCAACACAAAATGCCTCGTTGTGACCGCTCTCTCCTTGTTGCAAGTTTCTAATGTCGATGAATTCGTTCACTTAAATTCAATAAATGAAGTCTGGAACGTAGGTCCTAACATAGGCTATAAGCAAACCTCAGTGAATGGATGGCATCTCGAATGAATACATTTCGGATGTGATCTCTCTTCCAATACGCGAAGTTGATCGCGTTTGTACTGGCTTTGTGGGGTGAGATTTCCAGGCGGGTTACAGTTTCAACGTCTTACATCACAGCGTCAATCACATTAGACTTGGCGGCAGAAATACGTGTGCGGTGTATTGTGTGACATCTGATCAGTTGATGGCTGGAGGGATTTAGTGTCAGTAGAGTGGAATCAGAGCGAAATGCCTGTATATCCCTTATTGCAGACTTCCTTCATGCAGCTTGAAGACTTTAGACGTATAGAAAGACACATTCAACTCTATCCGTTACCTTCGGCAGGGGACATCGTGTCCCATGCAGATGTATGTCAAAGAACTTAATTGATGCCAAAAGATGCCAATTAAGATTAGCGACTGGAAACAAAACGGATGTATCAGTGTTACATCAAATACAAAACAGTTTTGAAAAAGGCGTGGAGCCTACTGGAAGATGTTTGGATGAAACGAGTGAGTGAGTGAGTTTAGTTTTACGTCGCACTTAGCAATATTCCAGCTATATGGCGACGGTCTGTAAATAATCGAGTCTGGACCAGACAATCCAGTGATCAACAACATTAGCATCGATCTGCGCAATTGGGAACCGATGACATGTGTCAACCAAGTCAGCTAGTCTGACCACCCGATCCCGTTAGTCGCCTCTTACGACAAGCATAGTCACCTTTTATGGCAAGCATGGGTTGCTGAAGGCCTATTCTACCCCGGGACCTTCACGGGTCTTGGATGAAACGAGCATGTGGAGAAATATGTCTATGTTTACAGAAAATATTTGTATTTGGAGCCCCAGATCTTGAAAGATCTTGGGTCATCACACGGTTTTCATGCTTACACAAGAATTTGAATAATGCATTGCTTTCTGGTGTTTAGTTGAGGGATGTTGGTAATAACCAGGGTTTCGTCTTTGGGGGGCACTTTAGAGATGAAGAAAAAACAAATTCTATGGACACTCAACTTCTTTATTGCAATAAATGCGACGTTATCAAGCAAATGGTACATCAGTTTGAAACGTGGGGAATCTACACATTGTTGCTTACTGGGTGGCACCCTTTCTGATAAGTGTCCCGTATTCCCCGGTATACCTGATTAGAAGACTCCTTCAGTAGCAAGCAGGCATAGACCTTCTTTTCCAATAAGGCAAGCCCATCCACAATCTCCTCCAAGCCACGGGAATCCACTACAAACAACAAACGACAAACAGCAAAACTCATCGGGAGTAGTCTACCAGGTACGACTCCCATATGGGTAAAACATCCACTCCCACTACGAATCAAAGACCACCAAACCTCAGTCCAGAAAAAAATGACAAAATGTAAAACCTGCCACAGCCGACGACACCCAAGCCGACCCTGACCATGACATCTTTTGGAACAGCATCGATGTCCTTGAAATCAGCCCATCAGACTACAAGATTAGTAAACCCTTGAAGCCATAAATGTCCAACGATTCAACCCCACCATGAATCGTGATAAGGGCTATGTTATCTCTCGTCTAATGTACGCCTCTTTGTGGCAGTGGTACTTGGGTTGGAAAGAGAGGGAAAATACTGCTACAAATAGGCGTGCATCAGTCCGCATTACCAGGGGGAGAAGCATAAAAGTTTGTATATTACCGACATGGGACATGGACATCATATTATTGTATTTTGTTTTGAAGATCGCAAACCCCTATATGGCATATAAACAAAACGGGGTCAGCCTCTAGACTGGATTTTTCAAATCAGGGAAACATATTCTGACTAGCATAAAGTGTTTCATTGTGTTTACGTTGAGTGTGCAAATAATTCAATGCATAAAATAGTTTGAATACAGCAGTGAAAATCGGTAAGATAATTGTGTACACAGTGAACTCAAACCCTCGTATATACATGTGTGTTGCAAGTGAATGTGCGGCTGCATGATTCTACATGTACTTTGTGAACCCTAATTGGACACAGGTTTACAGTTACCCCATGTCTCCTTTAACAGGTGAGGATATTGGTCAAAGGATCAGGTCCAATGATCTAGTTGATAATGCATCAACGCATGCTAATGTCAACGCTAATTACTTGCATATATTTGACAAATCTACCTATGCTTAATTACTTGGCATCGTTAAACAGCAGGAATCCGTGGAGTGCGACGTCATGTGGCAGGATTCATGTTGAATGCAGCAGAGTCAAGCAAAGAAAAATGTTCCTTCAAGTAACACCGTTTTCTGTCCGACCGATTCCACCTGTTGTTTGTTGTTATATGACTATTACATTATTGTTTGTAATCAGAGCACAGACAACATTAAACATAGCATGCAACACGCAGCATCCATCCCATCCAGACACGTTTTAATGATTTATTCATAACCAATGTAGACAGCCGATTAAACCGCGATGGATTATTAAGTGTCAGACAGCCTGTAACCTTATGTAACACCCTTTTCAAAAACTTAATTTTCCTTCCAGGGCTAATAGCTCGTGGAATCATTATCGTTTTACGATTGTTGGAAACGCTGACGCTTGCAGTGTTTCACATCCTTGATGGGAAACTTAAAATTGTGCCTGGATCTAACAATCTAGTAAGTGGTATTACGTATAACAACATGCAATCAACAAAGTCACCGAGAAAATCACATGATCCATTATATTGTTTCTTACTATCAACAACAATCTGAGAGGTCACCTCTCACTGATCACTTGGTGGTGGCGAGTGGTCCTTGGATGGGTGGCCCTGTTTGGCAGTTTAACTCCTGGGAGTGTCTAGGACCTCGGTCCTGCCCCACAACGAAGCAGATGGCAAACATGTGGTCTCACCTTAGGCAAGTGAGTTTGTTCAAATTTGCCTCTGTTCACCCAGCAGAAAATCCCGGTGAGATAGAGTCTTGTGACTATAACCTTCTAGCGCTTAAGAGGGCAGCTTGAGTTATCCGGGGTAATGATAATCAGATTCTGATTAGCGCGTCCAGTGAGCAACTGTCAGATGGATACTAGGCGCTATATAAGTGAATTATTATCACTATTATCATTATCACCAGCAACGATTTGGTTGCACCTGTAATCGGAAACTCTCTCTAGTTTAATATTCTATACCAATCACCTCTGGTTTATCGTTGGTTTTATACTGATTCCTGGGATTTCCCACTATTGGGAAGAGATGTTGACGTAAACTCTGACGTGCAGGGTAATTTGTTGCCCCAGATTCTGTAATTACGAAAATACTTCTGATTTAGTGAAATCACTGTCGGATTCAGAAAAAAAAAATTACTGAATGATAAACAAATTCCCAGTTTGGGAATCACATGTTTTGTGCAAGGAATGAACGACTTTTTTCTTTGAAACAAAGATATCATAAGTTTAATCCAAGACAATGTTATTCATTAACCTCTGGATAGAATTCGTCTGAAAAGTTAATCGTCTGAAAGTTAATCTAAAACACAGTTTCGACCCATGATGGTCCGGGTCATAATACTGACCGTCAGTTACCGTCAGTATGGGGCGACTAACAGGATCGGATGGTCAGGCTCGATGACCTGGTTGACCAGACTATCATCACCATCGATGTATTCTGTTTAGACACGAGTCTATCCACCCTATCCTTTTGGTCGCCTATCAAGACAACTAGCAGTTTATGCAGAAGGACACTTGTACTGATTGCTTTGTCCGTGTATGTTTTCTGTATTGTCATGTGTTTCTGTTTGCAAGAAAAGTTAAAAAATGACGTCATAAAAACATGAAGCGTAAAGATCACAAAATAGGTCACGCATGAGATCATTCAGATCAACGTTAGAACCATTACGCATGCGTTGTCCATGCCATGAGTCGTGCCCAAATAGCTAGAAGGTTCCAGCCGCTTACGAGTGGTCAGAAAAAACACTCTTGCACTTTCTGCCCTGTTCAGAAATAATTAGTGAAAACATATGAATTCTTTAGTAATGATTTTTTCATTTAAATGACGGATACATTTATTTGTAAATGCAAACTTCACGGTCTGTAAATTATCCAATCAGGTTTCATTGGGCCAACAAGCCAAAACAGTATTTCCCTTGCCATGCTGTGGCGAGCTGTAAGAAGTTAGGGAATAGTTTGTGTAAACCAGTCATCATATTCTTGGTCCAACATGTCACTTACAGTGGGAAGACAATATAAAAAGGCATTGATGCCCGAAAGCCAAAACATGAATCCAGACGTACAATGTATGAGGGACGTAATGCCTATTACGAATCTGATTTTCTTAACAATGCGCAAATACAAATATTAAATTGATATTGATGCCAGCGTCCACAACATGTCAATATATCAGTGAGAAACAGGATCATAATGACAGATGTAGTCGATCGTTTTCCGTGTTTTGTGTCCAGATTATGCCCTTGGGAAGTCTGTTTCTTCCCATTCTGATGGTTTACACATGTTTCACAGCAGGAGTTGTTCCAGAGCCCATTTTCAAAACGTCAGATGTCAGTGTCACTGCATTAAGTTATTGATTGTTGACCACAAAAGTAAAATTGACCGGTAGCAATATCCTAATTATCTTCAGAATAACAGTGTAATACTTTTCAGAATCGAATCTCAATTATAACATATGACTGTAATGCATTTTTCCTGTAGACAATGTCAACATCGTTAATATTTAGCTTTAATGGAAACGTGCATGACACCTTTCGGGGGGGAGGGATACTTTACGTGTCACTGTTTGTGTAATTGTATATAATATTTGTACTCAAGATCCCGGTTGTCGTCAGCAAGCAATTTATATCCGGATTATTGTAACTGGAAGGCCTGGCTAATGCACAATAGCTGAGATCGATGCTGATGAAGTCCCCCTCTATATTTTTTGAATGGAATATGCACTGATGTGAGATTTTGACAATCGCTTTTTTCGGTCCATGAGAACAAACTGATGCCAACTGGTATTCACAGATGTGATTTCCATAGAAAGTGGTTTACTTCGCCAGTTAAATTGAAAATAGTCAAGCAAGAAGTAACTCAACTTTTTTGAAAAAGGCGTGGAGCCTACTGGAAGATGTTTGGATGAAACGAGTGAGTGAGTGAGTTTAGTTTTACGTCGCACTTAGCAATATTCCAGCTATATGGCGACGGTCTGTAAATAATCGAGTCTGGACCAGACAATCCAGTGATCAACAACATTAACATCGATCTGCGCAATTGGGAACCGATGACATGTGTCAACCAAGTCAGCTAGTCTGACCACCCGATCCCGTTAGTCGCCTCTTACGACAAGCATAGTCACCTTTTATGGCAAGCATGGGTTGCTGAAGGCCTATTCTACCCCGGGACCTTCACGGGTCTTGGATGAAACGAGCATGTGGAGAAATATGTCTATGTTTACAGAAAATATTTGTATTTGGAGCCCCAGATCTTGAAAGATCTTGGGTCATCACACGGTTTTCATGCTTACACAAGAATTTGAATAATGCATTGCTTTCTGGTGTTTAGTTGAGGGATGTTGGTAATAACCAGGGTTTCGTCTTTGGGGGGCACTTTAGAGATGAAGAAAAAACAAATTCTATGGACACTCAACTTCTTTATTGCAATAAATGCGACGTTATCAAGCAAATGGTACATCAGTTTGAAACGTGGGGAATCTACACATTGTTGCTTACTGGGTGGCACCCTTTCTGATAAGTGTCCCGTATTCCCCGGTATACCTGATTAGAAGACTCCTTCAGCAGCAAGCAGGCATAGACCTTCTTTTCCAATAAGGCAAGCCCATCCACAATCTCCTCCAAGCCACGGGAATCCACTACAAACAACAAACGACAAACAGCAAAACTCATCGGGAGTAGTCTACCAGGTACGACTCCCATATGGGTAAAACATCCACTCCCACTACGAATCAAAGACCACCAAACCTCAGTCCAGAAAAAAATGACAAAATGTAAAACCTGCCACAGCCGACGACACCCAAGCCGACCCTGACCATGACATCCTTTGGAACAGCATCGATGTCCTTGAAATCAGCCCATCAGACTACAAGATTAGTAAACCCTTGAAGCCATAAATGTCCAACGATTCAACCCCACCATGAATCGTGATAAGGGCTATGTTATCTCTCGTCTGATGTACGCCTCTTTGTGGCAGTGGTACTTGGGTTGGAAAGAGAGGGAAAATACTGCTACAAATAGGCGTGCATCAGTCCGCATTACCAGGGGGAGAAGCATAAAAGTTTGTATATTACCGACATGGGACATGGACATCATATTATTGTATTTTGTTTTGAAGATCGCAAACCCCTATATGGCATATAAACAAAACGGGGTCAGCCTCTAGACTGGATTTTTCAAATCAGGGAAACATATTCTGACTAGCATAAAGTGTTTCATTGTGTTTACGTTGAGTGTGCAAATAATTCAATGCATAAAATAGTTTGAATACAGCAGTGAAAATCGGTAAGATAATTGTGTACACAGTGAACTCAAACCCTCGTATATACATGTGTGTTGCAAGTGAATGTGCGGCTGCATGATTCTACATGTACTTTGTGAACCCTAATTGGACACAGGTTTACAGTTACCCCATGTCTCCTTTAACAGGTGAGGATATTGGTCAAAGGATCAGGTCCAATGATCTAGTTGATAATGCATCAACGCATGCTAATGTCAACGCTAATTACTTGCATATATTTGACAAATCTACCTATGCTTAATTACTTGGCATCGTTAAACAGCAGGAATCCGTGGAGTGCGACGTCATGTGGCAGGATTCATGTTGAATGCAGCAGAGTCAAGCAAAGAAAAATGTTCCTTCAAGTAACACCGTTTTCTGTCCGACCGATTCCACCTGTTGTTTGTTGTTATATGACTATTACATTATTGTTTGTAATCAGAGCACAGACAACATTAAACATAGCATGCAACACGCAGCATCCATCCCATCCAGACACGTTTTAATGATTTATTCATAACCAATGTAGACAGCCGATTAAACCGCGATGGATTATTAAGTGTCAGACAGCCTGTAACCTTATGTAACACCCTTTTCAAAAACTTAATTTTCCTTCCAGGGCTAATAGCTCGTGGAATCATTATCGTTTTACGATTGTTGGAAACGCTGACGCTTGCAGTGTTTCACATCCTTGATGGGAAACTTAAAATTGTGCCTGGATCTAACAATCTAGTAAGTGGTATTACGTATAACAACATGCAATCAACAAAGTCACCGAGAAAATCACATGATCCATTATATTGTTTCTTACTATCAACAACAATCTGAGAGGTCACCTCTCACTGATCACTTGGTGGTGGCGAGTGGTCCTTGGATGGGTGGCCCTGTTTGGCAGTTTAACTCCTGGGAGTGTCTAGGACCTCGGTCCTGCCCCACAACGAAGCAGATGGCAAACATGTGGTCTCACCTTAGGCAAGTGAGTTTGTTCAAATTTGCCTCTGTTCACCCAGCAGAAAATCCCGGTGAGATAGAGTCTTGTGACTATAACCTTCTAGCGCTTAAGAGGGCAGCTTGAGTTATCCGGGGTAATGATAATCAGATTCTGATTAGCGCGTCCAGTGAGCAACTGTCAGATGGATACTAGGCGCTATATAAGTGAATTATTATCACTATTATCATTATCACCAGCAACGATTTGGTTGCACCTGTAATCGGAAACTCTCTCTAGTTTAATATTCTATACCAATCACCTCTGGTTTATCGTTGGTTTTATACTGATTCCTGGGATTTCCCACTATTGGGAAGAGATGTTGACGTAAACTCTGACGTGCAGGGTAATTTGTTGCCCCAGATTCTGTAATTACGAAAATACTTCTGATTTAGTGAAATCACTGTCGGATTCAGAAAAAAAAAATTACTGAATGATAAACAAATTCCCAGTTTGGGAATCACATGTTTTGTGCAAGGAATGAACGACTTTTTTCTTTGAAACAAAGATATCATAAGTTTAATCCAAGACAATGTTATTCATTAACCTCTGGATAGAATTCGTCTGAAAAGTTAATCGTCTGAAAGTTAATCTAAAACACAGTTTCGACCCATGATGGTCCGGGTCATAATACTGACCGTCAGTTACCGTCAGTATGGGGCGACTAACAGGATCGGATGGTCAGGCTCGATGACCTGGTTGACCAGACTATCATCACCATCGATGTATTCTGTTTAGACACGAGTCTATCCACCCTATCCTTTTGGTCGCCTATCAAGACAACTAGCAGTTTATGCAGAAGGACACTTGTACTGATTGCTTTGTCCGTGTATGTTTTCTGTATTGTCATGTGTTTCTGTTTGCAAGAAAAGTTAAAAAATGACGTCATAAAAACATGAAGCGTAAAGATCACAAAATAGGTCACGCATGAGATCATTCAGATCAACGTTAGAACCATTACGCATGCGTTGTCCATGCCATGAGTCGTGCCCAAATAGCTAGAAGGTTCCAGCCGCTTACGAGTGGTCAGAAAAAACACTCTTGCACTTTCTGCCCTGTTCAGAAATAATTAGTGAAAACATATGAATTCTTTAGTAATGATTTTTTCATTTAAATGACGGATACATTTATTTGTAAATGCAAACTTCACGGTCTGTAAATTATCCAATCAGGTTTCATTGGGCCAACAAGCCAAAACAGTATTTCCCTTGCCATGCTGTGGCGAGCTGTAAGAAGTTAGGGAATAGTTTGTGTAAACCAGTCATCATATTCTTGGTCCAACATGTCACTTACAGTGGGAAGACAATATAAAAAGGCATTGATGCCCGAAAGCCAAAACATGAATCCAGACGTACAATGTATGAGGGACGTAATGCCTATTACGAATCTGATTTTCTTAACAATGCGCAAATACAAATATTAAATTGATATTGATGCCAGCGTCCACAACATGTCAATATATCAGTGAGAAACAGGATCATAATGACAGATGTAGTCGATCGTTTTCCGTGTTTTGTGTCCAGATTATGCCCTTGGGAAGTCTGTTTCTTCCCACTCTGATGGTTTACACATGTTTCACAGCAGGAGTTGTTCCAGAGCCCATTTTCAAAACGTCAGATGTCAGTGTCACTGCATTAAGTTATTGATTGTTGACCACAAAAGTAAAATTGACCGGTAGCAATATCCTAATTATCTTCAGAATAACAGTGTAATACTTTTCAGAATCGAATCTCAATTATAACATATGACTGTAATGCATTTTTCCTGTAGACAATGTCAACATCGTTAATATTTAGCTTTAATGGAAACGTGCATGACACCTTTCGGGGGGGAGGGATACTTTACGTGTCACTGTTTGTGTAATTGTATATAATATTTGTACTCAAGATCCCGGTTGTCGTCAGCAAGCAATTTATATCCGGATTATTGTAACTGGAAGGCCTGGCTAATGCACAATAGCTGAGATCGATGCTGATGAAGTCCCCCTCTATATTTTTTGAATGGAATATGCACTGATGTGAGATTTTGACAATCGCTTTTTTCGGTCCATGAGAACAAACTGATGCCAACTGGTATTCACAGATGTGATTTCCATAGAAAGTGGTTTACTTCGCCAGTTAAATTGAAAATAGTCAAGCAAGAAGTAACTCAACTTCATACAGAGTTTGATGAAAAAAATATATCCTGAAAGGATACAATTCAGCTTTCAATACATATTCTTCAAAATGTCCCCTCGATTTCATTCACGATTTTCACGAACAGATGCTCGTGTATTTGTTTTGAGCATGATCAGGGGTTGTGAAAAACTCTTTGCAGAAAGTCAGCGTCTACGTGTCTTTTATATGCTGCATCTGAAACGTTGACGGATAAGGTCACAAACTGTGATGCTCATACACATATTTTCCTGAAAAAAATACATATAGCTATCTGCCATAATGTTATTTTCAGTACTGAAAACTCAGAAGCAAATTATGTGTCGTTGATATCATCGTATCATGCCGACGTCACGATGTAAAAAAAGCAACAACAACAACAACTATTGCATACATTAATGTATCAGTAACGTTCATACAATTTACCATGTGTCTTCAATTTGTTGTTTCAATATGACCCTGGATAAGAAAAACGTGTTGGCGCGGTTGTCCATATAGACACAGCAGCATGAAAATTATCAAGCTAGACAAAAACTGAAAACTTGCTCTCGTCCATCACACGCTTTAAACATAGGAAAACAGATCATAGGAAAACATGATAATATTTTTGTCTCAGAGAAAGACGGTGATCCAAGATGATTAGACGGGACATAGTATTTCCTTGCATGAGCACTTGACAGGTGCTGTTCGTTTGGCAAACACCAGGTGTCATCATCATGTATGGGGTTGTCACTTTACTGCTTTTGATCCTAATATTCGATGTCTGGCCGCTATTATTTAAAACCAACTTGGGAAAGGTATTCAACGTGACGGTATATAATACATAGGTCACAAATGATGGTGATCATTGATTTGTCGTTCAAAAATAAAAGGGAGCACAACTGATCTTAGGAGGCGATTAAACTGGTATTGTGGACAAGCGATTGACGATAGGATTGTTGTTTGTTGCCCTACCGACATGTTGTGTGACACTTCCATACTACTAAATGTTGATCTCTACAACGGCAAACAATGACCAATTAATTAAACAATCCACAATATTATTAATACAGAAACATTGGTGACTTTACTGTTGATCAGCTGAGCCCTCTCCCTCTGTTTATCTTCACTGGGTGTAAATGCTTCCGAAGTAGTATCAATACCAAACGATACCTTGGACAGAAACTCCGTCAGCAGCCATATCCCAACTCGATCACCCAATTAGTTCACCCATTCACCCTGCCAGTAATTGTACTGCAGTACCCCATTACCTTAATATGACTTTTTTATTCTTGGACACGTTTGAAGCTAATATTCATTTAATCACTCAGTGTGATCGATATTAATAGTCATCGCACCATTCGTCTGAATCAAGCATCGCTGATTTTAATACACCGATGAAGTCCTGGCTACACGCCCTGAGTGTTAGCTTTCCTCTTTGATCATGCCGATGTTACAATCACATAAGGGATAATGGGGTCACAGACCGCGCATCCTGATGTTTTGGCATGGCGTAGTCTTGTACCAGACATTTGTCAATGTAACAAGGGAAAATGCTCAGGTCCTTTCAGGAGTGAGTTATGCTAGCTGTGAAATGGAATATAGTCTGTCAATGTCTTTCCACACTAGTTTCACTTGTGATTGTGATGTTCTAGTTGTTTTATTGTCCTTTGACGGTTAAATATTAACTCACTCAAAAGTGCGGAGCATATTCTTATCGAAAGTATTTTTGAAGGGTCTGAAATTGTTACAATCTGTGCAAGGAAGTGTTCTTGTCAAAATGCAAGGAGACGTACAGTTCCATAAAGATCACTTTGTGAGGCAGCAATATACATCACACATTGTTCATTAAGAGCTGTGCCTGTGAGGAATGAAGGGGTAAATCCAAAACATTAAAAGCTGGGTAGTGTACATGGGGTTCTGGAGATGTCAGCAACGTTCTTACGACAATGCGTCCTTCCTTTTGTCATTGAAAATAGATAATTCGTAGAGAGCGTGCCGATTACTGTTGCTCTTCCGTTCTTGTGATAAGACTGCTTTTGTTCTACTTTAAATTTCCTGAAATTGTATTATTAAAATAAGGATGCAATTCGATTAGAATAGTTTAGAAAGACTCTGATGAAATTTCACTGTTTGAACTTTCAAGGGACTGTTGATAAACTTCAATTACAAAGTATTTTTTGGCTCAAATTCACAAAATCCAAATTCCTACGAGAGCTGTTCGCTAGTTACTGCAGTGCCTACGTATTGGAGAGTGAACTTCCCCTCTGAACATCACTCTACTCACTCAACGAAATAATATCGTCGTTAATAAACTAGGTTCATGCACGCTTCAAAAAGTATTTGAATACACAAAGCAAGACTGAGTTAAGTATGATGTTCTGGAACGAGTCTGTAGAAGGCAATAATAGAATGGGAACTGGGGTTCACATACACTTGAAGTTTAAATATTGTCAGTGTGTTCTTTCTTATCCGTGATTAATTATAATTCGACGGAAAGCTACAGTTCTGTGCGAGGGCATGGACAATTAGTTTAATGATTAGGGTTAAGTTTAGTTACGTGTGCGGGATATGGTAACACCTTAAATAACACATTGTGTCAAATGAAATTGTTCTTATACGCTTTGTTTGAACATTATGCATTGTGTTCTTTCTTCAGTGGTGAAACAGAAAATATATTATCGTGACGATAATGCCATGAGAAGTCTGACTTCCGCATGCACTAGGTTTTTGTGTTTGGTCAAATAAGGTGCTAGTGAGTTTCGACACTCTTGTTTTTCGTTTTTTTTGACAACGTTTCATTTCGCTCCAACTCGATATCAGTCACTTAACTGCATGTCCCAACATGTCGATGTCTAGTAAGCACACAAAAAGTTGTATTTAACATAGAGAATAAATGCCCTCCCCTTTACTACACAGAGCAGTATAACTGTATTTTCTTTGGTATATTGCCACGTACTATTTAAAAAGTGGAACATGTTTGTTTTGTTGGGTTTTTTTCTAATCGAATGCATAGTGATCTTGTCGCTAAACAATGTACAGGCAAGCCTTTGACTGTTGTAACTGTGAATGGTTTTGGGAAACCTTTTCTGGTATTGCTGAATGATGACGAGTCAAGGTTGGTGTCTGTGTCGGTTGGAAAGAAAGAATTACTATCATGCCTCTGTAGGTCACAATCGTCAAAAATGAGTTAATGAATTGGCGAATTAATGAGTAAAAACTATTCATAATAACATCAATAGGTTGACTGAATGTCATGGAATGCCAGGCAGACTATCCGCATCCGAAAATTATATGATGGCATCGGCACTATCAACACCACATTATTCAGGAATCCGTGCAATAACTCATCACATGTTTGACAGGGCACTATTCATATTAATATTTGCGAGTTATCATCATTTTCGACAACCTCAGTCCTGCAGTGTAGGGATGAAATACTGTTCACTGTATCCCAACCCTGAGGGCTTTTTGACAATTTTGATAAATTTGATTCATTTTTACCTAATTATACCTGGAGCTCGGAATAGCACTTAACATTACGTTTCAGGTGTTTTATTTTTTATGATTTCCACATCAGTGACAGTCTAGATCACGCAATTGTGCTGCGATTCATTTTCAGTCGATCCCGTACTGAAGGGACACTTTCAAAGTTTACTTGTTACTCCCTTAAAGATGTAAAGTGATGTTTTAACCCACCACCAAAATACACGATCTCTGTGGAAAAGCGCCCATTCCGCCCTCTGCTTCAAGACAAGACACGCCATCAAACATTTTAAGATGCTGCAGCTCAATGACCTTAATAACGATCAATGTAAATCTGGCCAGGTTGCTCCTTATCAATAGGCACTGATTGCCAAGTACTTTCCTGTGGTCAAATTCACACAATTCACATAGTACTTGTGTTATCATTCTCAGCTCCATGGAGAGGACGTTCTGGCCTTCAAGGAGAATCTCCAAGAGTGTTTGTCAAATCGATGACGGCCCTTACTTAATTTGTTTTCTGGATTTAGAGGATGTCTTACTTCACATATGAACTGATAAGGGCATCGCTGCCGGCACATCAAGCGGGCATATTGGTTTTCCATAAGCCAGTCTCATTAATTCTACAGACCTGACATAATTGACGTAAACCTGTGGCCATAGTCATTTCTAATATGAGGCTTCTGTAGAAAGGTAATTTAATCATCTCTGCAGTAATATGCTACAGGAAAATGGTACCGACAATAACTGTTGAAAGTGTAAGGACAAATAAAGACGTTTTGATGATGATCCTTTTTGTGTCTGGAACGTGACCGCTAATGACATCTATCTGCTTTTCTGAAATAGGTCATCATGTGTCGAGTACACGCAGGGTAAACGTAATTCGTTTTATGAAGTTGCGCAAAATAACATCGATATAACTGTCCTAGAATTTGCATGTGTGATCAACAGCGACGGTCACAGTTAGGAGATAAACATCATGTGTTGGCCAATGTCCGGGTGTTATTGAGTATTTGAAGCACGGGAATGCATTTGGAACTGACGTAAAGTAAACCAAAGGGGTTTTACTGTCTGCACTCGTTTACATCGAGTAGGGGTACAGCAGTGAAGTGTCATCAGCTGACCGTTTCAGCTAGGTTCCCATGGTAGCATCTGGAGTTGGTCATTTGTGACGTCATTCGAACTTTACGTCACAATATGATTTGAATGACGTCACCACTGTTGATGACACAACGAAACAATTGTTTACGTGTCAATACGCAGTGAATAGTCTTGCACGTTCCGGGAATCTAATATCATTTGATCATGTTTTTCAACCAATCAGATTACAGAACACAGTGACTTTTGGTTTACATTAAAATATAACAACGTGTTGTCAGAAAGTTCAAATACATCTGGACTATAACAAAACAATATTAACAAGAACACGTATATATCTTGTGGCAAGATGTATTGACTGTGGATTCAAATTCTTTCAACTCTTATCGTTTCTTTCAATTGCGATTGACCCAAAACTCTGGTTATGTGTTGTGCAGATTTTATGCCCCTTTGAAGTGTAGCCTAAAACCAGCTTAAAACCCTTACTCAGTCACAAATGTTGCTCAGGTATGTTCGTGGGATTGAAACAACACGACATTTTCATTTACGTGAACTTTCTTGTGTCTTGGTTGCATACGTTATATATATATTTAGGTGTAACGCAATATTCGGGAACAGTCCAGTTCCAAGAGCAGAAAACAAACACATAAAAATATTAATCATGTCAGTAACAGATAAATAAACCCCCTACATTGTGTACAACTTGATATATATCCTTCTTAAACAGTCACGCCATGCGCGATTTTTCAGCAGTAAAACATTTAGCAGTGTGTGAACATATTTAATATTGTCGGGAGTTTTCCAATTTGTTCATATGCGATACAAATGTGTAGGGATTGTCATTTTCTAAGGACGGTTTGAAGAATAATGGAAGTTAGGGCAGAAAACCTGTTTGTAGGACTACTGACTACTATTCACGTTCATATTCCAAAATGTAAGAATCACGACACTTTGCGTAGAAAAGATAACTTTCATTATGATTCCATGTTACATTTGATGGATATTTGTCATGTCAGCAGCAAACACAACTAAGCAAGCAATTTTGCTTTCCTCCTAAACACTGAACACGTCATATGACATACCATTGCCTATTTTTAAATTATCTGTGTATATCCTTGTATCACGACTAGAAGGTCACGATAGACTTGATTAGATGAACCATAGTTTTCCAGTTACATTGTCAATGAGTTGTCTGTCTCAAATTTCAGTTACCTCTGTTAGTTTGCTCTTTCAAATTGTTAATAGAAGTCCTGATCATGATAAAACGTCATTACAAGGACAAGTACCTGTGCTGAACATCACTCCATCAATCCTAGTATGGTGATCTATCTTCAGTTGTTGGCGATCTATGGCAGGTATTACTTTGTATTGTCCAAATGGTGCTATTGGTTTTAACTTCTCAAGTTTTAAATTCTGACCCGAGAAGGTCCCGGGGTAGGCCTTCAGCAACCCATGCTTGCCATAAAAGGCGTCTATGCTTGTCGTGTGATCAGGCGCGCTGACTTGGTTGACACATGTCATCGGTTCCCAACTGCGCAGATCGATGTTCATGCTGTTGATCACTGGATTGTCTGGTCCAGACTCGATTATTTACAGACCGCCGCCATATAGCTGTAATATTGCTGAGTGCGGCGTAAAACTAAACTCACTCACTTTAAATTCTAATTGTGATATTCGAGTTTTTTTACTGTCCTTTATCCTTTTTTCATAATAAACATATATTCCTTTTCAATGTCACGTATGTTCTCGTCACGATGTGGCTGGAATATTGCCGATGTGACGTTAAATATTAACTCACTCACTCACTCACTCTAAACATCTGATACATCTTTTATACTTGAGTCAAACAAGAATCAGCATCTGCTTTCCAAAGAGCAGAAATTTGACGTGAGATACATTGAAAATGACCTCTGTCTGTGTCCTCTGGAGATCTGGAACTGAAAACAGACAAAGAATAAGTCACTTAAGTGGCACGTAATCAAGTGAATTGAAACTGTTTAAAACCCAGTGTAATGCAAATACATGCATACACAACACTAAAAACAGGAGCCAAGGATACGTCCCTGTGTAAAGTGCAAAATATCGTACAGTCAATAATAGTCCAGATTATTAGCGATAAAATAGACGAGTATAGGCCGTATGCAATAAAGCGATCTTGGGTAAAATGCAATTCTTTAACAAATACTACTAATCAATATGTAGAGCTGGGCCAAATAACTGACAATTATTGGCAACAAACGATGCTTTGGCGACTAAGATCTTTGTTTGTTTGCTTGAACATAGACATTTCCATTTGTACAATGTCGAATCTCGACCATACAGTCCAGTGATTGACCACACACCGCGCTGAAAACAAAAACAACGCACGTGTAAAATCAGACTTCAAATCTGATTTCACCTCACCTACAAGCATAACATGCCAAGGCATATTCTTTTCAAAACATGCCACCGGTATCGGTCTCTTTCCTTGCGACCATGATACTTGTATAGTCCTTCAAGCCTATCCTCGGTGTAAAGGGCGTGTCATATTTATTATATTTCAATGAATGTTGAAATCAGTACCTTTCTCGAATGATTTTAGCATGCCATTGTCGATGAGCCACTCATTGAAAGCTATCAGAATTTTTAGTAAAATGTTTACTGTACATGCTCAAACAGTCCTGATTTCTTGGAACATCTTCCTTCCGTCTTCTATATATCAAAGGCATAGTGACAAATTTGTATATAACGTGTTTACATGGAATGAGGGTTACACAGATAATTTTGACATTTTGAAGGACTGGCCAACAAACAAAGGTCTAAAATCATTTGATTGTCGAATTGATTTGAAGTTGCCAATTGCAGGACCTGAAAGAATGACATTAGCGTATATTGAACCACTGCAGAACGTGGGGTCACTGCATTTCAGTAGACGTATGATTATATTTATATTTGTACAAATTGCAATCACTATCCTGGCAGTTTCTGATTCGCGGAGAAATCTTCCAAAAATTCTCACAGAAAACTGAGTGTTGAAAGGATTATTATCACTATTGTGTGGACATAGTAAGCAGGACACCGTACAGTTCATGCAAAGGTAAAGGATTCTGATGTTCACCTTTCACAAAACAAATCACCACATCGTCCTTGACACATGACTCATTTCTAGACCGTGCTTAAAAGTGCAAAATTATCGTGGTACAAAAACATAATGAGGGATTACTTTCATGAAGGACGTGAATACGGGCACAGACGTATATCCGGTGATAATGACTGTCGTGACGGTGATTGGAGTATGATTACCTTTACCTGGTTAGAAGAACCTACAGTTTTTTTTATTTTTTTTTATTTTTGTCACGTGTGTAGCGTCGTTGCTGTGTGGCCTCAAGGACCGTGTTCCTCCATCGGGATCATTCCGTACACGAAACGTTATTCAAGATATCACTGATTGGAAAACCTTCGCTGGAAATCTCGTACAGCTCATCTTATCATTACACAGTGCAAGACCTTGGGGGCAAATAACGGCCTCCTTGATGGTCCTCTAATTACATATTGTGAAGTAAATGGCACGTTCCTACAGGATCAAACATTTAGTAAGGTTCCTGCCATATGAATATCTGATGCACAGAGATGCCTATGGTCAAGGCATGAAAGAAAGACTGGACGTTAATGAAAGCTAAATACATTGCCTAAGGACATCATCATGAGGGCTGGATATAAGTCATTTCTTCAGAAGAATGCTTCAGCAAATTAAATCTATGAAACGAGGTGGCTTGACGAGCGGCGGCGATTTAATCTGGCAGCAGATAATACGTTAGATCAAAAACGCTTGGCTGAGATTACCTATGTATACATGTATTTTCCATCTGGATATGCTTCGTTATATCTTTAGCAGTCATTTATTTTTAAAACTCCACTATTCAGTATACTACTTGCCTTAACGAATTGACATAAGGACTCAAAATGAGTTTTTTCTTCGGGTTCAAGGCTGATCGTTGGTTCAAAATAATTTCATCATCGTGCTCATTCATACCGCATCGTAAGATGACATGACATCAATGTCACCTTGTCGGGCCACTGTGCCAACTTTATGGACGTTTCTTATGAGGTACCGGTGATGAGTTCTAACGTGGAAAACCAAGGCCGCTTTGCACTGTGCTTACGGGAGTTGTACTGTCAGTTATGAACGGTGCTTTTACGTTTGTCAGCGCGTTCATATATGGTATTTGCGTCTACTGGGGATCGGCTCATGGATAGGATGACTGGAGAATTAGCTCATGATTCTGATGAACATACACACATACATACATACATACATACATACATACATACATACATACATACATACATACATACATACATACATACATACATACATACATACATACATACATACATACATACATATGTACTTGTTTGTCATGTGAAACTAAAACTAAAGAGGTTTGAACAACTAAACTATGCCTTCGTCTTCACCAACGTATTCATGTGTCTTCCTCAACGTAATGTTCATCAAAATCATGAGCTAAGTCTCCAGTATATACACACACACACACACACACACATGCGCACACACATGTATGTATGTATGTATGTATGTATGTATGTATGTATGTATGTATGTATGTATGTATGTATGTATGTATGTATGTATGTATGTATGTATGTATGTATGTATGTATGTATGTATGTATGTATGTATGTATGTATGTATGCTGTATGTATGTATGCTCACATCCATGTGAGATGTGTGTGGATTCATAGTGTCATATATATATATATAGTTTTCATCAACAATGGACAGGCTAAGATTCAACAGTGGACAGATAGAAAAACAATAACATTCCTTGTACAGTTGATGTGATGATAGACACAGCCAAAGGGGATGACCCATAAAGGCCATAAATGTCATATGCAGTAATTAATGGAGGTGACGAGGAGGGACGAGGTAGCTGACAAGACAATGTACGCTGTGCTAGTGATACAAATTAAGAATGCAGATTAAATAACAACAAATGATTATCATATGGCCTTGCTACATAGTTTTTGTGTGTGTTTTTTTTGGTTTTGTTTTGTTTTGTTTGTTTCTTTTAGGCATAATTGGATGATGGATGTCCTGAATTAGACACTATAACAACTTCCCTCCGTTCCGTAAAGCTTGGACCCCAAGCTTAAATAAATTGAGTCCAAACTGATAGGAAGCTATATAAATACCTACAGTGTGAATCAGTACATATTCAGAGACACTGTAAAGCAATTCTTGATGTCGTTGACTTCCCGTGCAGCAAATATATCTATGCTGTGACGTAAGAAAAATAATCATGCGATCGTTTCACTGTACATTTCACATTCAGGTATTGGCTACTTCGGACAGATTCAATAAATATTTCAGAGAAAGATGTTTATATCTGGTGTCTGGCTTTGTAGTGTGGCTCAGTACCAAACAATGGTAATGACTAATGTAATAAACAGTATGCATTAAACATCTCAGCAAATATTTCACATTAAGAAATTTGAAACCAGGAGTCTAACTTTACCGCGTGACTCAGACGGTACTTGTGGGCACTGTTGCCCTTTTAAGTGCTCTTCCCGTGACGGAGCTTGCCCATATAGTGCGGGTGCTATGCTCATACTGACACATGATAAAAATGTGGTTGTGGGTATCTGGACAAAAGAATATCCCTATTCAGACATCATTCTATACCTATAAAAGTAATTAATGTTCACATACAGGAAATACATTATAGTATAGACAGAAGAAGGTAGTAATGTACTGGTCTATGATCAAACATACCTGGTGGCACTTATCAACAATAACACATCGTATATCCTGCACTCAGTCCATTAAAGACACACAGATAAGTAAGTCCTAATGATCTGCTTGTACACAATGTCCATCTTGAAGATGTCGGTGATGTGGTTTCTGTATGAATAGAGGGTCTCCATAGAGATGGCTGTAGTCAGATCTTTGTAGAAAAGACGCATGTACTAGCTAGGTCTTCTTTAACTTGTATGTTGTCCATCGGGTGGTTGCTGTATGGTGCTCCATTCAGGATGGCGGGTTCGAGGATCCATGTTGATCAAGACGCTTGCAATCTCTTCATTTTGGCGTAGAACATGGGGAATCATCCTTGATACATAATGTTTATGGTAGGCACATAGAGAGGTTTCAAGATCGGGAATAAGCTAAAATGTTACTCTACCCGGATTCTAACACCAGTTGTCAACGCGTGCCTGTAGTCAACGGCTCGTGGTGAGTGAATACGTCACTATAACACGTTAAACATACCGACTGAAAGGCAACGGAAACGCATAATCATGATTTCAGCAACCAGACAGAATGTTTGGGGGAAGCCAAGGATCATCAGTGGGTACAACACTCGACAACATGGTCCATTATCTCAGGTCAAATTACACCTAGCAATTTAATTGTATCTGTTTGGGTGATTTTGCCAAATACTCTTAAAGTTAAACAATACGCATGTTGGCCTGAAAATGTAACCGTTGAAAGTTTATGTGGACACGTTGTCAAGTAATGATGAATGATGGACGTACATAGGTACTGGAACAGAAATTTTTATCACGACTCCGACACCGTCAATTCTCCGGACTCATGTGTCATAATTCATGGCATTTGGATCAGATGTCCAGGCTTTCCATTTTCCCCAGTGACTGTTTACAAGCTGTCATTATCGCTATTCCACAATATCAACACTGCAGTGCAGGGCCAATACGTTTGACATGCTATTCACAGTGTCACTGTCAGTAATTGAGACATTATATTTTTCGTTTTTCATGATTGTCTTCGGAATCACACGTTGATTTTCTATTGGTAGCAATTTTGATATCTTCACCCTCACTGTCAGTTTAGATCACGTACTTGCGCTTTGATTTATTCTCAGGCGATCTCAATCTGAACTGACACTTTCAAAGTCGTTACGACCACAAACGCGTTGGAACTGATCTGGTATTACTATACCACCAACGTACGTGTTCTCAGTTGAAAGCCTCTTTCCGCCGTATGCTACGAAAGGCGCTTCTAAATTACCACGATGGTCATCAAAGATGTTGAGGCTTAAACTTTGTAAAGATCAATGCAAATCTGGCTAGTTTACTCTTGGCCAACGAGAACTGACTGTCAAGTATTTTCCTGTGGTCAAATTTGATCTATCCACTTAGTACTCTTGTTAGGATTGCCAGCTTGATGGAGGGGACATCCTGACCTGCAAAGAGAATCCAATAACATTATTCAAGAAATCAATGACGGCCCTTTGCTTTCTGGATTCAGAGGGTGCCTTGATTCAAATCCTTAACCGATAACGGCCTCGCCTCAGGCTCTTCAATCAGGGGTGATGGCTTTCCATAACACAGGTTCATTAATTCTACATACCTGTCATAATGGACTTAAACCTCTGTTCATCATAATTTCTAATATGGGAGACGGGGATTCTGGACAACCTGACTTGATCGACCAATGTGGGTAATATGCCACATTGACACCGTACCAGTATGTTATCGTGAGTGAGTTAGTGAATTAATGTTTAGCGTGACATCGGCAAAATTTCAGCCGTGACGAGACGAGAACATGTTTGCTATTGAAATGAAATATGCATATATTAAAGAAACTGTCGTCAAAGGACAGTAAAACTAGAATATCACAGTTACAATTACAGTCAGAGTGGAAAGATACAACCACCAACAAGCACAGCTACGAATTTAAACCTCCAATAATAAAAATATTTATCTATTTACAAATCATTTAACAAATTTAATTCTATTAAAAGTACAATAATTAAATGGCTACTGACATAAAAAATCCTTCACAGCTAGGGATTTGAAATATGTATCCCTTGAGATGGAATATTCAACACAATAGGTTATAGAAATTCACAGGACATACTGATGATGCGTAGCATTGTGATTGAACGTGCTGGCTAATGGCATCTGTTATCAAACGGGTCAGCATGTGGCAAGTATACGAAACCTTTTGAACAGACGTGTGTAGCTTTATAGTGTTGTCGAACATAAGAGCAATGGATTTCGGAATTCCCAGTGGGATCGATAGCGACGATTGTGCCTCTAAAGGTCACAGTAAAATACAGAACGGATTTGTCGAAATGTTCAAATATACTGAGTCAAAAAAGAAACTTCACATTCTTTCTCCAGGGTACTACAAAAGAACAAGAGATGGTAAGATACTTAAATTGTTATTTAAGTGTGATGTACTCGATACACTGACAGTGCTACAATCAGTTCCATTAGACTACACCGCCGTTCCAAAACATGGGTATAGTGAGTGAATGAGTTAATATTTAACGTCACATCGGCAATATTTCAGCCATGTCGTGACTGAAATGAAATATGTATACATTATAAAAACCCGTCGTCAAAGAACAGTAAAAGAACTAGAGTATCACAGTTACAATTAAAACTAGTGTGGAGAGTTAAAACAAATACCACTATTTGGACAATACAATATAAAATACAGGCTGTAGATCGCGAAAAGCTGAGATCACCATTCTAGGGACCATAGGGACTTACAGTACCCTTTGTACTAATACCAGCAATAATTAGATGAGAGCTGGTAGTAGTAAAAATATCCTTTATAGTTCGTGAATTATAATACTGATCCCTTGTGATGGAACACTCAACACAGTCAAGCAGAATATGCTTGACTCTGATTCTTTCATCACAAGGGATACAAAACGGAGGATCCTCACCTTTTAAGAGGTATACATGAGTATATCTTGTATGCAGACGTTCACGATGATGAAACGGCGTCAATATTGGGCCACGATATGGACGTCGATAATGGAGATTGGCAGCCCGTAACCGATTTCGAATACTCTGTGAGGACAGTCGACCTCTAAACATCTCATCCCCGGTGCGAAGATAACGTGATCGACAAGTTGCCGAATTCGGTCTTACGACCAGCAATGGGGTGCCTAGGACTAATATGTATTATTGTGTGTATGTCATTTTAGAGGATATGTAAGCCCCGAAACAATCAAAGTAAAATAGATAAACTAAGATTATATTTTTATGGTCAAATTTGACTACAATCGCCAGCAACCGAAGGGATGATGTAAATCCCGCTGTATTCCTATGGTCCCTAGTATGGTCAGTTGTTGGCGATCCATAGATTACTTGTATGTTATGTAATGTCGAAATTGTTTAATTTATCTTCACGTGCTAGCGTAAAAATCGATCTGTGAAAGTCTAGCTGTTTTACTGTCCTTTAACAACAGGTTTTATAATATACCCTTCAAAGAATGTAGGGGAACTGTACTTTCAATGTACGATTGTCGAAATTAGGAGATATATGGGATTGAATCAATGTTGCCAATAATAATGGATGTTTTGAGAATGCATCACCACGTGGATTTCATTGTTAAAAAGAGCTGTTCGTTCAGTTGTTAGATGACTGGCGTATGACATGAAAAATTCAGGTTGACAATTTTCAGTCAGTAGTGTGTGATTTGACCCTGAAAACACTGACCATGGACAGTATTACGAGAGTGTATTTTCTGTAAATTGTATTATTAATTAAGTAATAATTATTATTTGAGTCACAATGTTTAAAGTTTTGAATGATAATTATTATAGGTCACATTTCGTATAATAAATCTTCAGTGCTATTGCTATTTTATAGGCAGGCCTTTGGGGTAGTTCTGTAGAGTTACCTCCCTTTGATAATGTTATGAAGTAAACACGAGGTTGTACGTGCTCGAACATTCAAGTTAATCGGTGACTTTGTATATAAATGCTGGTTATTGTGTTGGTACACAACACACACATACATACATATCTGCCAGCCTCTCCTCAACATTTGACAAACATAACGGCTGCCTGACAGCTCGCTGTGTTGCATTCAGTAAGACTGTTTCTCACTCTCACACCAAGACTTCGCTGAGTTGACATATTTGTGACCCATTACTTTCGAATTTGATTCAGTTGCAGTGTACATGGAACCTCTGTTGTGTACCTTTGTATCTTACTGTTTCTTTTTTTTGTGAATCCATAATGAAAATATCAGACTTCTCGATGTTGTATTTTGCTGGTTGTGAGGGGATTTCTTTTACCCTTTGTCACGACAAATTATTCACAACAGATTCAGGAAAATTATCTAAAATGGTCTACAGTGATTCATCGACCTGACTGAAATACGTCAAGATACATAATGACACCCTATGTATGTGTAGGAGGCGCCCACCTTGTGCACGTGCCTCCCATGCATTGTGGCGATAACGTGAAATGTTGCTGCATACACAAGATGAATGCCATTATAACGTTCCTCAATGGGTTTCCTTTCTACCAGACTTCAAAGTTCAGGTTCCCCTACTTTTTTAAGAGTATATATACATTTTCATTGTAAATGTTATATTTGGTCTCTACTGAAACATTGACTGGGTCCAATCTTTAGGAACTGGTATTCATTTTCTCAACCTATTCAGATAAATCAGAGCAGATGGAAATGGAATCGGGTTACAAATATCCTCATCATGTTCTTTCTTATACAAATAACTGCATCAAACGTGTTAAATGCATGCAACTTGACCTTCCTGTTTCTACATTATTTAGTATCGTTCAATAACCATCAATAACCAGTTGCCTTCCACTGATTACCAGCCCTGAACCTTAATTACCAGCCCTGAACCTTAAACTGAGATGGCAAGTGAGACAGCCTCAACTGTTTCATATTTAGATCTTAACATAAAGATTCATATAGACAAAATATCTCCACTAAGCTGTATGACCAATGGGGTGGTTTCAATTTTCCAATAGTCGACTTCCCTTTCATCTCGAACAATATTCCAATAGCTCCAGTATTTGGTTTTCATATTTCACAAAATGTGAGGTACAACCGCGCGTGCTCTTTTTATCGGGATTTCAAAGAGCGTCATTCAGCTATTGCTCTTGATGTAGTTTGATGACGGTTCCACCATTCGACGCCTCAGTAAAGCTGCCAAGAATCCAGAAGGTCTAGAAGGTAGACACGGGACAGAAAATTCCAAATTTGATGCGTCAGTGAAAACAATTACGCCCGATGATAATCCCTATTTTGACTTATACCATACGCTCCGGAATTATTTCAGCTGAACAAATGATTAAACCTAGCATATGTTTATGACGGGTGTCGCGGGTGGAGCAGGATACGCTCACCTTTTCGCGAACACCTAGTGTCATCAATATTTCATAGTGGTTCAAATACACGTGCCTTGATTGTATCAAATGGTGACTCCCCAAGGTTCCTAGTATGGTGATCTACGTTCAGCCGTTGGCTATAGCTCGTGTTTTACATTATATTGTCTGCTGTAATTACTAGAATGTTTTACTTTGGCATGCTAGTTTTATATCCTTAATCGGGATACCCTAGTGGTTTTACTGTCCATCGTGACAGCTTATATTTTTCAAAATGTTGTCATTTTTCACATATAAATTATTTTCGTCACGATATGGCTGAGATATTGTCGATGTGACGTTAAATATTAACTCACTCACTCACTCACTCACTCACTCGGTGACAGTCGTGAAGGATCGTTTGATTCAGACCTCATTTGTTTACCATCATGCATTTGTAATAGTGGTGATACAGATATCTGCTCATGGTATAGTTGACTCTGCGTTGCCATTTACTGAGTAATAATGATACTTGAAGCATCATAACGTGTAATGTGTGCAATGCAGAAAACATTTCAGTTAATAAAACTCGCTCATCTGTTAAAACTCGATCACGGAGATATCTAACGTGTCAGTCGTTAAGTACAGGCTTAATGGATCCAACGCCGCCACAAAGCCAGCTGAAACAGAATGCCTTTAAACATAGACCAGCTTTTTAACAGTCAGGTTATTTCAAATTAACCCAGATAAGAAGCTTCACATCCAGGATAAAAAAAATACAATATATTAATCTCGTGGTTTGACGATGCATGCTCTTTAAGTTGCTTCAGTTTTCTTCATTTGTATTTTTTTTTAATTACAAGAGAGGCAGTTTTCTTTAACTCTCTTTACATAATGATAATGATCTTTACAGTAGAATGTCGAATGTACTCATAACAATTGCCATGAAACCCATTATAGCCCAAGGACTCAAGCGTAAGGTATATATTTTAGTCTGTAGACATTAACTGAATTTTGTTCGCGATGTCTACATTAAATTGTTTCTCGTATCACTCGTAACTATTGGAGTGATTGACGCATGACACTGAGTGAGTCAGTGAGTTAAAACTCATCAGGAATATTTCAGCCATATCGTGACTCATACAAGTTCTCCATAATACATGTAAATTATAAAAAGCTGTCAACCAAGGACAGTAAAACCAACCAGAATATCACAGTAACAGTAAGTAAAGCTAGCGTTTATCTCTAAAATATGATTTTAAATGTTGACACGACAGTGTTAAAATTGGTTTATAGATCGCCAATAAGTGAAGGTTGATCACCATATTAAGGGAGTGAGCGAGATAATATTTAACATCACATCGGCAGTATTCAGCCATTGATATTATACAGAACAGTGAATGGTAAAATATCTCTCAACGAAAGACAGTAAAACAACTAGATTATCACAGGTAGATATTTAAAACTAGTAATTAACTCTAAAACAGTTTAACTATTGAGAACGATACAATAAAAACGAGCTATAGACCGCCAACAACTGAAGGTAGATCATCATACTTGGGACCATAGGGACAGTAACTTTGCTACCTGCATGGGCCCTAGTTAGATTTTCACCATCCCTCCTGCTACTAGCAAATTAGACACATCTAGCAACATATGATACGATTAAAAACAGGGAACGTTTTGATTTACTGGACGCTTAACACTTACTTTCTGTACATTACAAGGCGTGCTGGACACGCACACCTACAGTATTATGTAATAGTATCCAGAAGTCAGGTTGCATTGCCTCAGTGATGCAATGTTATTGCTTCGAGTTTCAGTAGCATATTGTTACGGTTAAAAATGGCCGTCACCAAAGTTATAAGAAGTCCCCTCAGGGCCAGAGAAGTTTGATATTTTCAACATATTTGTATTCAGCAAAATGAGCAAGATACAAAGCTACACAATACAGGTTTCATGTACAATACCACTGAGTCAACTCTAAAGTAATGGGTCACAAATATAATGTCAACTCACCGAAGTCTTGGTGCGAGAGTGGGAAACAGTTAAGCAGAATGTAACACAGCGAGCTGTCAGGCAGTCCGTTATGAAGATCGGGCGTTGACGGGGAGGCAGATAGATACTCCAGTAGTCTGTGTGTATTCCCTTGTCCGACAACACGGTTACTAGCCTTTATATGTAAAGTCAACGTTTCCTGAAAATTCGAGCATATACAACTATTGCCATCACCGTAGAATGTTCAGGATCAGCCTCGTGTTTTCTCATAGCATAATCAAAGGGAGGTAACTCTACAGAACTACCTAAAGGCCTGCCGAGAAAATACTCATACCACTGAACATTTATCATACGGAATGTAACCCATAACAATTATTATTCAAAACAATAAACGTTGTGACCCAGTAATAATTATTACTTAAATAATAATACAATTTACAGAAAACGCTCACGTAACAATATCCAAGCTGTCATGTATCGAGTGCATAACATTCAACTTGACTAATGTTGAAGCATTAGCCTTCAAAATAACTTAAGACCCGTGAAGGTCCGGGGTAGAATAGGCCTTCAACAACTCATGCTTGCCATAAAAGGCGACTCTGCTTGTCGTAAGAGGCGACTAACGGGATCGGGTGGTCAGGCTCGTTGACATGGTTGACATATGTCATCGGTTCCCAATTTCACAGATCGATGCTCATGCTGTTGATCACTGGATTGCCAGATCAAGACTCGCTTATTTACAGACCGCCGCCAAATAACGGGTTATTACTGAATGCGGCGTAAAACTAAACTCACTCAAAATAACCTAACGTCTCCTCTTATTGCTACTTTTCAAACATGATGAGGGAGGAAGCCAATGAGTCAGAATTAATGACAACATTTCGACATGAAAGATGCTTAAATGACTTAATATGCTTCTCTTCGACTAATACCTTCTTAATGAGCGTTGGTATCTTCAGTATACCAAAGGAGCAATACCAAGCACAATCGCTTGGTACATTTGCGAAGCATGTGAGTGTTCAGTACGACTACACTACTACGACGACCTCTTCTACCATATAACTACATGGGTCTGCTAAATGAGTTCCCCATCTCCCAAAGGAGTAGAAACCAATACTGACTGTAAGAGCTGCTCCAACACTTCCACGTGTTATCCGACTCGCACTCATCTGGTTACACATTCCCTTCTCGAGTAAAGCATCGCCTCTGAGAAGACCTCGCATGTTTATGTTTTTGGCTATAGACGACTGTTCTTAATCTAATGAAAAAAGAACCTATTACAGTTATGTTTTGTATACCAAGATGATAGTGGTCAGAAATCTTATTCCATGCATCGATTGACTGTCTTGACACCCTGAAGGTGATTTTTGGTCGAAACGCAAATCTCGTCCTTGTTATTGCCAGAAGCTACGACATATGGACCCATTCGTGGGATCTTACTTCTTTTTCCATATCAAATACATTTTTTCTGTCATTTGCAGTCGGAAACATGTATGACATGATGCAAAACTGGCAATGGCTCTTTTGTTGATATTCACATGTCCTGAACAAAGAACACGCCAGAAGCCTTGGATGTGTATGTGGGAATATGTATGTGATGTAGTCGAGGTGTTTTACTGTCTCAGTGTGATGTATGGGTAGTTTTACGTGTTTGTGCGTGTGTGGATGGTATGAATCCCTATGCGGTAGTGGTGTGTCTGGAGGTGATGGTGAGCGTGAGTTTACAGCGACATTAGTACTGGTTTTATTCAATATTCATCTATCAAAGAGTTTCATCTAAGGGCATCAATTCTCGTCATTATCTTACGGTCATTTTCTGTATCCCTCAAGAGCAATGCAGCCTTATAGTTCATTGTAACAAACAAACATATGCATGTTGACATTAATTTTGAAACAGCTGAATCACTTTCAAGATTTGCTGCAAAAGATGCCTGGAACTCTGACGGTAATGGAACACGTCCTAATTTGCCAGATGCGATTTATAATATAATAATACATTTATTTGACATAAGGTTGGAGACCTTGGCGCCCTACATGTTCCGACGAGAACAATTCTAGGATTAACTGATGTACCTAGTGGTCAATAGATCGTTTGAAGACCAAGACACAAGTTATTTGTAGACGCGTGGGTAAAAGATTGTCACCGGCAATTCTCAATCGTCGCACGTTTACTCCCGAGATTTGTCTTCTTGAATGCTTCGTGCTTGAATGCACGCCACACGTGACTAAGTGTCCAGCGTTGCCATTATGAAGCTGACCACATAGATATTCTGACTGGGTATTATCGGTCAACACTAAAAGCTTTATCATGACCACTCACTCACTTTTTTAAGTTTCTCATGTCGACGAATTCGGTAACGTGAAGTCAATACAGGAAGTCTAGAAAGTAGGCCCCGAAACAGGCATCAAGCAAACCTCAGTGAACGATCACGTCTCGAAGAGTCGCTCATCGGGTGGGGTCTCTGATCCAATACACGTAGGTAATCGCGTTTTTCGGGCTTTGGCAGGTGAGGTTTGCACGCGAGTGACGGTTTCAGCTTACATTTCAGAGTCAATCACATAAGACCTTACGACAGAAGTACCTTTGCGATGCATTGTGTGAGATCTGATGAAGGGATAACTGGAGCGATTCAGTGGCTCTAAAGCAGAATCAATAGCAGTCATTATTGCCGACTTCATTAAAACGATTTGGAAAGACTTTAGACGAAAAAACCCCGATACTTTGTCCATTTAATCCGTTATCCATCAACAGGGGACATCGTGTCTCATGTAGATGCAAGCAACAGGACTTGTAATGGCGCCAGCTATGCTAAGCATACAGGGATGGATATCGCAAACAATCTTAAGAACAGAATTATATATCAGTTTTACAATATATTCAACTAAATAGCCTGGGAGATGTTTGAAGTTTCTTCCAGCTTACTTGGGAGAAATGTATGCACATATATGGATCATATACTCATCGAAACGAACAGGAAACGCATGAAAGTACAAGTGTTCCTCTCCTCTTCTCCTGTTTTCCTCAAGCGCTTTGTTTTACATGGTGCGTGACATTCTAGAAAAGAATAAAAAAAAAACTTCCCTTATTTTCTTCCAGGGGCATTTTGGATTTGAAGTTTAGAGTCTCAGATATTGACACGATCATTAGACATCTCACCGTACTGGAGGCTGAGTTGAACTTGTTAGTTGTTGAAACAAGGTATGTGTTATGAAATTTATGGAGTGTCATGTCAGTGAAAGAGTATATTGTCAATGTCGACTGTTTCGTTTTTTTTATTATTATTCAGTATCAATGATTAGCCAAAGTGAAAACACATACATGCTAATTCCCACTGATCAAGAAAATTATGAATGATTGAAACCTACCTCTCACAGCTAGGATCACGATTTGTAAATATGAATTAAATAATATATGTGTAGTCATGACTTTTTAAAGTATCAAACAAATATTATGGAATGACGTTTCACGGTGTGTTTTCCTTAGAAAATTATATGGAAGCTTTTAACTTCTACGGTGGATATTTAGATTCTGATGGCTATGGATAGTTGATGTAAACTGAAGCAGTACAATAAAGACGTCAGTCCAGTCTGATAACTCGAATTGCAGGCATTGTTAAGTTATGGTTATGGTTTAAGACCACACTGAGACAATGCAGAGACTAACATCACAACTGACCTATGTTTGAGAAACAAAAACATACATAAAGTGGACCAGTTCACCCGATCCAGTTGGTCATCGATGCAGATACCCATTGGTGATGAAGAAAACTCTGTTAACATTGTTCAGATCTGAAATCTGTACACAACACACATGACCGTCCATGTACTTGCAAGAAAGGTCATACCTGACGTCATGTAAATATGAGTCTTCACCGTCACGAAAGTAGGTCACATATGAGAGCACGTAGATCAATGTGACCACCATTAACGAGTGTTCGCAGCTGGCTATATCAGTGGGCATGTCTTCAAATAAATATCCATTAATAGTAAATCTATGCTTCGAAACATTTGCAAATGATCAGAAAGGCAGACACTCTTGCAGATTATGTTTGTTTCGTGTTGTGTTTACGTAGATGTTCAGTACAAACGTCTCTATTTAACGAAATAATGAATATACGTGTTTCGTTGCACAGATGACGACTGTGTGTTGCCTCATTATTCGACACTGACGGATCTATTAAGGACATACGTGGATGATGGTTTCCGCAATGCAGTCATTTGATATTGAGATCTTCTGGTGTTATTCTTGCTTACATATTCTATTTATCGGGGAAGGTCAATATTAATCAGCATTGCTGCCCGCAAACCAAAAGGTGAAACCCGACAGACATTGTATGAAGGACGTTGCTATTTAACATTGAACTTTTACACATTTGGCTATTAAACAATGGACGAATACAAATTTGGTATTGATATTAATGTCAACATCCATAGCATGCCCATGGGAGATGCAAGATTATAATGGCTTATGTAGGCGGAGTTTTGTAGTGTTTTGTACAAAACTATTTCCTTGCAATGTCTATTTCGACCCACTCTGATTGTTAACACGTTTCATAGCAGGAGTTGCTTCCAGAACCCATTTTCGAAATGTCAGATGTTAATGTCATTGAAGTAATCTATTGACTGCTGAGCACTTGGGATCGGCGATATGCTAATTATCTTGAGAACAACAGTCGGATACTTTACAAAATCGAATATCAATTTAACATATTGATGCAATGCATTGTTTCTGTGGACATATCAAGCAATGCATCTACTTGAAACATCATTAATAGTGTGTTTTATTGGACATGTGCATGACACCTTTGAGAGAGGCATAATTTCTCATTTACGTCTTCCTGTTTCTGTACATGTAAATAAAAACCTTCCAGTGCAATTAATGTCCCAGTTAGACTTTGTCTTCTGCAAGTCATTTGTTTTAGGATTAAGATAACAGGATAACCATGCTAGTGCATAACAGCTCTGTAGATCAAGCTGATAATGTCCATCTCTAAACCATATGGCTGGAATATATAGTGTTGTAAGTCCTTTTTGAGGACTCTTTTTCAGTCTCCGCTTCAAGCGTAAGAATGGCAGTAGGCATTTTAGTAGGAACGCGATTGGCAACGTTTAGTTCCACTCTCAAATACATTTTGCTGAAATGAATATGTTCTGAATTATTATTATGTATGTTTCAATACGTATTCTTCAACATGTCTCCACGTAGCCAAGTTTGTGATTATCAGTTTGTATAAGGACATGTTTCTGGGAGGGGTACAATTTGGATTTTAGGGTTGCTCGGTATCTTTGTTTCTTTATGGGTGGAAATGTGAGTGTCTGGGACTGTTCCTCGCTGCCATAGTCTACCGGAACCATATGTTTTTTACAATTATGTGTCAGAAGAATATTATTGCTCATGCGTTGCTCATGATGTACATGTCTATATTTTGAGAAATCTTGCGTGCCTTCAAACACTTCCACAGTAGAACAAAAGATAATACGGAACCACGCGTGTAACAGGAATAGAGCCTGTATGTAGCAGTTGGGATCATATTTGGTAGATACACCGCCTGTAACCACGCAAATTGTGATCAAGATCAATACTATTTTTGCCAGTTTAGTTGTTACACAACCCTTCATCGTAATATGTCAGAATGAAAACAAAGTATACATGTGTTAGCGTATTTCCAAACTGTTTGTTATCTTAAAATTCGATATCTTCAACACCAAATCTGTAGCTAATGGTTAGACTAGTAACAGTACATCATTTACTAGTTGGGGCGTTACTATGTATAACGCTGATTACGCTTAAAATACTGATGAAATTTAGTTTTACGCATTCAGCATTATTCCAGCTATATGGTGGTCCTCTGTAAATAACTGAGTCTCGACCAGGCAATCCTGGTCCAATGTCCAATCAATTGTCGCTCGTATTTTCCGGTTCTGTCCCAAATTTCGATTTATTGTGTTTACTACTTTGGACCAAAAGCTTTCCTTCACTTTTTTTCGTTTAACAAGTATTGAATAGCCAGTAAAGCCTAGGGGACAGAACACGATAAAAGAGAACAAAACTGATTCAAGGAAGCTATTGAGCTGACACGGTTGTTAATAATAACGTTGTTCAATGTCCTCCTGATCCAGAGATGTATGATGGTTCTATTGATCAGTACAGCAGTTAACAACGAGCAATCAAACAAGGCGCAATACGATTTCCTCTTAACACGCACTCTGCGTTTTAATACAAAAAATATTTTATTGACCTTTCGTGTTGATCAGCTGTGGCCCTGTATCTTTTATTTACTTTCACTGAATAGAAAATGTTTTCACATGTTCCCTTGTATCAACCTTAAACTATACCTAGAACAAAAACGATGTGTCTTTGTCGGTAGCACTGTCAATCTGACTCGATCAACCAATTACTTACCCCCTTGATACTACACTGAGGTTCAATCGGACTGTCAGACAGAACGTATTTCTTTAATTAAGGGTGAATAGATTGCCATTTTTATCGCCCCCTTTTCATCAGTCACTGTGCCAATGGAGCCAGTTCACCCCAGCACTCGATAACCTGGAGGTTTTCTATTTCTCTGTTGGACACGTTGTACCGCTAATATTCATTAATCACCTACAATGATCTATCATTAACAGCCATCTTACCATTTACGGTAAAAGAGCATCGGTGTTTTAATGCCGATCAGGTCTTGGCCTATTCGTTTTGCCCATCAGCCTCTGGCTTTAATCATGATGTTCGCATTGCAACCACATAAAAGATATGGGGTCATTGACCGTGTAACCTGATTTTGGCTTTGGATATTTTTGTACCAGACGTTCGTCGGTTCAGAGAGATTTGTGTGTATTTAGTACTGTTTAACGTCAATTGTGAAACTGATTATGTAGTGAAAACGAGGTACTTAGGTATCTGTCAGAAAGGAGACCACCTTTATAGTAGGTCTTTTTTATTTTTATTTTTTGTTATACCAAACGTTTTCACGTCAGAATTTCCTCTAGAGATTGTTGTGGGTATGGTATGGAATGTTTGCAATATTTCAACAATATCACGCATGTGGACACCAGTAATCTTGAGATTAATATTGTATGTGAAATACAAGTCAAAAACCAATACTCTGACCATAACAAGACATTGTATGAATATCAATAAAATAAAACAAAATAATCTTGAGTGAGTGAGTGAGTTAATATTTAACATCACATCGGCAATATTTCAGCCATATCGTGACGAGAACATTTTGATACTGAACCGAAACATATATACATTATAACAACCAGTCGCCAAAGGACAGTAAAACAACTAGAATATCACAGTTACAATTAAAACTAGTGTGGAGAGTTAAAACAAATACCACTATTTCGTCAATACAATATAAAATACTGGCTGTAGATCGTCAACAACTGAAGGTAGATCACCATACTAGGGACCATGGGGACTTACAGTACCTTTGCTACCCGCATGGACCCCAGATGTATTTACGCCATCCCCTCAGCCATTTGCGATTATGCTGAAATTTTGCCATGAGTAGAAACAACAAATATACTACGATTAAACGTTTGATCGTACGAAATTTAAATAGAATATTTTGGACTTACGCACCCTCTAATTACTACAAATAATAAAATATTTAATTATTTACAAATCTAATTCTTTTTAAAATGCAATAATTAAATGAGAGCTGGTATTAGTAAGAAGAGACTTTTTCGTGAACTAAAATACTGATCCCTTGTCATGGAATACTCAACACAGTCAAGCAGTCAATGTCATTGAGTACATCTGAAAAAAACCATTTAACAGCATCAGAAACAGCAATAAAACATTCTGGTTTACGTTTGCCAGTACAGAGAGATTTATATAGAGTCCAGTTGGCCGTTTTAAAATTGCATCGTGATGATGGAGGTATATCAGATGGGTTCACAGGCCTTAGTATTGTAGGGGAAGGGTCGCTCCCACAGAGGTCATCGTGAACCACCCATTCGAATTCATTTAAAAGGTTAGCGTCAGTAACTGATAAATGAAGAGCTGAATATGATCTTATGCCAGGATATAAATATATATGTGACTCGTCATTGTGAATACAGAGATTATTATTTGAACGAAAATCCTCAAGTAATTTACCTTTGGTATTTGTAGTAGTACCACACAAGAGTGGGTTGTGGGCAGTTAAATCGCCCATGATTATACAGGGTTTGTAGATCAGTTAAGTGGACAGTGGATGAAGGTGGAATATACAATGAACAAAGCGTAAATGCAACTTGTAATGTAAGTCGCACAGCTACGGCGGAGATCTGTTTTAAGCGCTATTGAACTGTGTATAACATTTTGCCGTACCAAGATTGACGATCCTCCACTTGCCCTATCACCTGGAGGTGAAAAATATTGATACGCATTGGAATGACGGGGGTCAAGAGTATCTGTGTGTTTTAGATATGTTCCCTGTAGACAGATTGCTGACAGTGTAAAAAACTTTTGTTTTACTGGGTTGAGACCTTGTTGATGACTGAGAAGATACGTCATGATCAGGGGAGGTTGCTGATTGAATCTGAGGTGTACCAGGAAGTGATTCTGGAGTTTGAGTAGATATGGCAGGTCACAGAAGTTGAGGTGAATCCGTGTTCACCCAAATCACGTTTGTCTGACAGCTTGCAGATAATTTCATTATTGTGGGTGTTGCTTCTGGGTTTGGTCTGGAAGCATAGCTTTCTGTTTGTACTGAGCTCTGGACCATTTTTTGCATCTGCAAAACTTATGTTTTGTGTAAACTTTATGAGCACGTATTTACACCGTGACCGAATTGTTGGCACTTGAAGCACCTCAGCGGATTCAGAATGTATGTATCAACATTGAGATTACAGTACCCTGCTTTAAGTGACTTTTGAGCAGAGGGTGAAGAGAACGAAAACAGATAAGTGCTAGTTTTTATGGTTGTGTTGTTTTTACGGGTTTTTGTGAAGTGTTGGACATATAACACACCCTGAGTCCGAACAAAAGTGTCAATATGCAAAAGGTTGGTTGACTGTTGCTTTCTGGCACACTCTATCAACAGTGCAGGAACGTAATCTTCAAACGTTCTTTACTTCGCCAGCAATGCCTTGGGTAGACTTAGACACAGCAAACGGGTTCAACTTCAAAGGTGTTTTATCTTTGGGCCCAATGGCAAGGAAACGTGGCCAGTAATCAATTTGTTTGGACGGTCTGATGTCGTCAATGGCATCAATTTCGAGAGGACGTTTGCTTTTCTTAGTGGGGGTTTCATAAGCCATGGTTATTCGTTTTTTTATTTCATCACCCGAGCTCCCCACCCACCACGGAGTATCACAAGGAAGATGCTAAAAACAAGTGGGTCTCCAACTTGCAGCACCTAGGATATTCAAATGATATAGTCCAGCAGAAGAATTATAAATAATTACTCCACCAGATTGGCCCATGAGCCACCGCCTTCTGGGCATAAGACTCCAGGCAAAGATCACAACAACATATTGCAAAATCAGAAACAAAAAAAAAAAATGAACAATAGAGTCAAGATCGAAATTAAACCAAGTCCAAAATCAAATTTGTGCGATGAAATAGATACAATTCATGCACAGGGCCTGTCCAGGCATGACCAGGCGAGGTGAACTCAGGGCCAAATTGGTGTATTGAGCAACAGGAACACGAATGTAGGCCCCTATTGCCCTCAACCACCAGGATCCCTTCCTCCACCGACACAGGGCCTCAACCCACGGCAAACGGGTTGGTGGGCCAAATGGATGTCCACATCATCGAGCTTAGAAGGAAACATGAGTACCAAGTGCATGTTTCCAATTTGGCTACTCGAAAATACTCGACAATCGGTCGCATATGCATTGACCGTTATAAAGTACAATCAACAGCCAAACCTTGCTATGTTTGCAGATTTCCGTGGCACTTGTACACGGGAACGTCTTATCTTTGGCAGCAGTGGGCGGAGCGGGGTCTTTTCAGCTGAGAACATGATTGTAGTGGTGGCGTGATATATCAGTTCAAACACCTTCAAGACAGTAGCAAATGGACTTTCAAAGTGTAAGTTCCGTTTGAGTTCGGCTGACAATGAATCAATGGAAAGGTGCGTGTTCTAGACTATCAGTCAGGTGGAAACCCCAGGGAATGTATGGTCTAGGTTGGTCTAGGTTGCTGACTGGGTTGCAGTTATTGATTGTTCGTCATACCCAAATTAAGGTCCAAATACCAGAAGAAAGTAACACAAAATGGGTGTTCGGATTTTATATTGATTCAAACCAAATACATTTTCGTCACCCAAAGAGTCCATTCTAAGATTCTGGCAATATTATGATAACACCAGCTGTTTAGTAAAATGCACATATTCACCAGTGGAAGCTGTCATAAACAAACGGAAATAATTGTTGAATGAGGGAGTGCAAAGTCAAAATATGTCAAAGTGATTACAGTATACATTATTCCCTTACGCGTCAATTTTGACCTCAGCATGTCTGCATACCAAACAATCTAGACACCAAACGTAGGTGTTGAGTGAGTCAGTGACAATACCGCGACAAAAACAATTTTATAATAGTGATGATGATATTTTGAGTTTAGCCTGTCGACAATGGACAGTAAAAATACTTAGGTATAATATCATATTGCTAGCATGTAAAACTCAACCGCGTTAATAAAGAAGAAAGTACAATATAAAACACTGGCACTGGATCGCCAACAACAGAAGAGGATGGATCACCATACTGGAAGCATGGGGACTTACATTACTTTTGCTACCAGCATGGACCCTAGCTGGATTTACACCATCCAAGCCAGTTAAGTTATAATGGTATTTATGTTGCAGTTAAAATAGTAAGTGTGATGTTCTGGGACTTACATAATCTAGCTGAGGGGCTAAACGTGTGTATTGAAAGCCGGTATTGCCTTGCTCAGAGTCTAATTCTTTAGAATAAAAACACCAATAGGTCTATTAAGAAGGCATTATGCCAAATTAACCACGTAATTAAGTTACAACAACCACATTCCAAAATACATTGCAAAATGAAACTGATTCTGGGGAAAGCGATTCCAAATGCTCTTTGTTAAACACATTATCAAGAACAGTGTTTTTGATTATTGAGTGCACGTCGTCATATTTCCTTTGCAAAGATGTAGAGGTGTTTGCAGTGTACGTCCTGAGACCTGCTCCATTAATACCAATCGCTGGCTGTTGAAAAGAAAACCTGAAAACACTCTATTCTTCATACCATGCATTACCGGTAAGGATATTTACATTTTTTCTACGATCCTCTGTGGATACACCTGTCAAGATTAAGTCAAACAATCGATCGAAGCTAAGAAAAGGAATATTCTACATGTAAGAATGATAATGTAACGATTTAATAAGACTGGGTGCCTATTCTGTACTTAGAACAATGCAAACAAAATACAAAACGTGATAAAACTGATTTGTATGGGAAAAAAGTCAGTTTAACATAAACTGAAGATTTTATGAAACCTGTTATTGTTATTGAGTGACTCCTATTTGATTTTTCAGATATATTTTTGCACTGGTTGGTATGTATATTATACAGGTTATTGTAGATATAAAACATTCCGTCTTTTGCAATTTTTTTGTGTTTTTATGATGATAATATATGATTCATGACGACACATATCTTGCAAACATAAATTTTGATATGTCAGCGATGAATGGAATTGTATTTCAAAGTAACCTAATCTAGGCTTATACCAACACTTATTTTTGTTTCATACACGTTGCGAACGGTTTTACATATGTAACTTTATGCTATAATGCTTTTACAGATATGATTATATGCTATAACTATTAATATCTTTGCACAACGTGAAATAGCTTGACCGTGTAATGAACACAATGGTTGCACCATTTATGGGTTGTTAAGTCGTTCGTTAATCACCCTGTTAGTTTTGTTCGACTCCCAAGGTGTCCTCTGCCATGATATACTGGAATGGTGCTAAAAGCGGCTTGAAATTAAACTCTCTCACTCGTTTATACGAATATCCCTTTAGCATGTAGATAGATTTAGCCGCATATAGCAGACAACAGTCAAATATAGTCCTTGACTTGTCAAACATACTTTGGTTACGAAACCAGAATAAAACTTTCCATTTCGAAGTCAAGTATAATCATACAAAAAAAACAAACAAATGAATGGAATTAGAAGGTGCGTGTACTCTGCCCCAACCTGGCACCCATCATATGCAAATGCGAAAGGTAATCAGTCTGTCACACGTAAACACTTTGTAAATATACAAAATATGTAAATATGCATATTTTGTATCACTGATAAGTTAAAAGTCGAATTGCCATACACATGCACACTAAACTATTTTCAAGCATTTGATTTATATTAACATGTTGTAACCTCTATAGGTTCAGCATGTGGCACATCGTTCTCTTCTGATTGATTTGCTCAGGTGTCAAAGAGAAACAGATCACAATAGTTCGATACCTTGCTGAACTGTGTGTGCGAGGTGATGCTTTAACCTTTAGCTTGCTTTGAGCGTCGATAAGAGAGTGGGTGATTTCAAACAGTCGGTGTTTCACTAAATAAGGAACAACTGAACAAATATTTCACTCATTAATACTGGACAGAAAAATAAACATTTGTATAAAAAAAATATCCAGATAATTTCAAACGTACGTTAATTACAAGACAAACCTCAATAAAGTATATTTTCCTTTACCTGAATTACCTGATTGACAGCCGGATGCGTTTCATATTAGGAACCGAATAAATGGTCCAATTAGCGCAAACCGATTTCAGTATTGATTTCTTATTACTGATATTTCATAAGTATCCGACTTTAATATATATATATATATATATATATATATATATATATATATATATATATATATATATATATATATATATATATATATATATTTGTATCGGCAAATATCCGCGCGACGACAAATTAAAAATTAATTCTGAAAAAAAATATTCGAAAACGTTCGTCGTGAACAAATAATATTTTCGATGTTATCACAGGTCTTACTGAAATGGCACTATTACGTTTATTTATACGTCTCATGTCATGAAAATATCACAATAAAATAAATGATTAATAAATATTCATGAATGCTAATTTCAAGTGTTATGGTTCATTATTTTTTTAACAAACCCGCAAAAAGCCGGTGTTAGATGATGTTACACGTACGAAAAACAAACATGGCGCGCTTCGTCCAACTCCTACATAAAACATAGCTATTGTGGTCAGAAGAAAGTTTACAGAACACTTCTATGTAAGACCTGGCGAAAGAGGGAGAATTTCTCATTCTACAAGTGTTTCATTTATCATTTTCTGTTTAGTATGACGAGAGGCAGACGAAAATTGAGATCGTTTTCTACTAAGTGCAAAGGTCTAAGGATGTGACGTCACAGGCAGGGATTGCCTGATGAAAGTCATTGGTTATTGATTATTGGCAGAAAAGTTGGAGGTATTTCGTTTGGCAGACCCACATTTTGCACAAATAATTGTTTAAAATGATAAATCAGAGCTCATAGCAATTTCTTAGTGTATTTTAGACTATATAATTCACACATAAAGGAGCCAGCTTGACCTTGTATGCTCCCGTGACCCGGAAACAGTAGTCGATCAACAATACAGATGCAAGTTTTTCCGTATATTTTATTTGAATTTTTGTTCATATTAGGCACATTACTTCATTGTCCACTGAATGAAAGATAGCAAAGATATAATTGTGATGCATGTTGACCCTAGCTTGGTTTTTTTTCACATCGTTCGACACAAAAACATTTACAAACATCAGCCTCAGCAGCAGGTGCGCGGATATGGGCGTGGCATTTGTGTTTCAACATAACATCAATGCTATTCTTTTTGTGACGATGTAGTGTAGTAGCAACTGCACAATACATGTTTTATAAACAAAAATACATTTTCTATTGTATTTTCACATGAAATCTGGGATGATTTAATAAATATTGCGTCCATATGACATGTATGCAAAAATTAGGTCTCATTTCAGAACAAGTTGAATTATATTCATAATTTTATACAATACATTAACGTTCTTGCTCAATGATTATGATAGATCTGTAAAAGTAAACATGCCTCATATTCTGGAAATAGAAATTATCATACCTTATTATCTTTTGCTGGGTTTCAGGGGCAATGTCACAATATAAAATTAATCTTTTGAACTTTCAAGGGTTGTTTCTGTTTGCTGAAGTGTCTGATGATGATATACTCCAATTCTTTAGTGTTCAATTGCCTAAACCATCATAAAACAAGAAATGTCAAGAACAGTCTTCTTTGAATAACAAGATGCCAAGGACTGAGCAGTCATTCCTTTAGGATCTGGAAGCATCTTTGCCACATGCATATAGCAATGGAAAATTCCAAATTGAAATCTTAAGGAAATGGCTCCAAACTGGACAACGAAAACACTCACTGCAAAGCTCAGTATTAAGAAAAAGAAATCTATGTGTCCCCGGTGCCACCTTGCATGATTACCTTGATGCCACAGACTAATACAGGTTGCACCTTCTGCTCAACAATTAATTATCTGTCACTTGTAGTTTTGATATTCCATATCCACAACATCTGGAAGCATTTGATATATGTCTTTGCCACATACATCTAGCAATGAAAAATTCCAAATTGAAATCTTAAGGAAATAGCTCCAAACTGGACAACAAAAGCCACTCACTGCAGAGCTCAGTATTAGGAACAAGAAATCTGTTTGTCCCTGGTGCCATCTTACATGATTACCTTGATGCCACAGACTAACACAGGTTGCACGTCCTGCTCAACAAATAACCATCTGTCACTTGTAGTTTTGATATTCCATATTCTCAACATCACTACAACAAATTATTCTGAGTCTGGTATGATAATTTTATATTACTTTACACTGCCAATTTATAAGTCTCCCCGTGTCAGAACATTCTTTGAAAAAAAATCGACCTCGAAAATCATCGACTTCGGATTTGCTAAAGATCAACGCATCGGCCGCTAACTTGAGGAGGAAAAATTGTAAAACACAACTGCTATTGAACATAACTAACAGTAAACAATTGAAGATGATTGAAAGGTTATTCTGGTGTGTACTATGGATCTTACGGGAATTTGAATCAATTTAGAAAATGCATCAATGGTCGTTTTCCAACTCGTTCATATTTTACCTCCTCGAGTGCCATGCCGTGTACGTGCTTCCGGTTTCAACAAGGGTGGGTACAATTACACATATTTTCATATTGTTTCATGACCTGCATTATATATGTATTGGGTCGTTTTCTTGCAATGAATATGAGCTCAGATTTTACTTATGAACACGTATTTTCAAACATCCTTCGTGTCTTATCACTTAGAAAAACCCGCGAATTTGGCCACGCCCTCTCGGGTCACGTATAGTTGGCAAGATTGTGAATGTTGGACGGTTTATCAAACAAAATCAAAATAAACTCGCTAAATATGGCAATTTCTGTGCAGAGACAATAACATTTACCTATTCACACCATGTAATTAATCCCAGATAAAACAGTTGGATCTGTGAAAAAGATGGCACATTTTCTTCGGCATCACTATACATGTGGAGTTGTTTGTTTACCACCGTCGCCATGATCGGTCCTGTTCGTCCAATCGATGATATAACATTGAAATGTGTTTTGTTTATAATTATTTAAGCCAGAAGTTACTAATTTGTAGAAAATGGGGAAATTATGAGCTTTCTCTTCGTCAAAGATTACACTATCAAATAATATTTCATTATAAAGAAAATATTAGACTGGGTGCCACTCGACGTGGTGTGCTTGAAGTCAGCAATGGCCGCTACTTTCGACTGCGTGCCGAGAAATTTCTCGATCACATTCTTAATTCGCAGGCATTTCGTTTTAAGGTATATAAACGTATTGAAGATTATTATATTTATAAAGCTGAGAATTAGTACATTCCATACATAAGTCATACGACACGTAAATCCGACTCGTTGAATAATTATTGCAAGTTTTATTCGGAGATGTCATTATCCTGCACTCCTCTCGAAAGGGTTCGACAGTAGCATTGACAGGATTAATGGAAGTTGAAGTTGTTGTTTTGTTTGTTTGGTTTGTTTTTGTTTTTTTTATCTAACGGCACATTGAGGTCCTGGCCCATTTTCCACTTGAAACATGAGCGCCACAGTTGACATGAAATAAATGCAACCAACACAGTTAGTCTTCTGAGGATTCACGTTTAAGCGTGAAAGTAGCTGAATTTTTAATTGATGTTGCAAAACCGTATTCCCATTACAAAGGCTTGCACAGGAAACAGAAAAGATGTCAAAAGGCTTTTATTTTGACCACCTTTGAATCACCTCTCTATATGAAATAACGTTGATTGGTGTGCAGTTGTCACATAAATTTGTCAAGGGATTTGAATCAAGTACATTAAATATTAAACAGAAATCACAGTGTCGCCCTGGCTGTTCAAAGGTAATCTATGCTTAACACATATATACAGTATGGATGGCACTGAAAACTATTGATTTCTGGTTCATCAGTAATGCCGTTTGGATGCATCGTTTCTGGCTCTACACTATCCATGCTTATAAGCCTAACTGTGAGGTGCAAATGCAAATATTCTGGTATGTTATCAGTTTTCATTCCATGTGTTGGCAGTATAGGTAGCATCTGGATCACATTCAAATGTATGCTATTTTCTATAAAAGAATACAAAGGGAGGACATTGTTTATGTTTTCCTTTAGATTCTCTGCCATGCTGTTTCCTAGATTCTGCAGCCAGAGTGTTCCATTTCAATGCCCAATAACACCGCTTCATTCGGTTGTGTGACATTACATATGTAATGGAAACAGATACAGATTTGGTTATGGTGTTTATAGCACTAGTGTATTAATTTAAATCCACTTGAACGTTATGTTCAAAGGTCGTAACCTACCAGACTAGTTCTATTAACATTTGGAGGTTCATGGTTTGTATGTGAAGAAGGAGGTTTATGGTTTTCAGTCCAATATTAGTAACAGAAGAGCTTACTGTTTCTTCTGTACTACTCATCTTAATGAGTGCCTTTTGAATTAATTGTTTTACGGAAGCTCACTTTGTTTCCGATGATATCCAGCACCTACAGATTTCGAAAAATATACTCTGAAACGATGATTTCACTAGACTAAGGATTCATCAACTTCTCCCGTGCCGGGGTAGAATAGGCCTTCAGCAACCCATGCTTGCCATAAAAGGCGACTCAGCTTGTCGTAAGAGGCGACTAACGGGATCGGGTGGTCAGGCTCGCTGACTTGGTTGACGCATGTCATCGGTTCCCAATTGCGCAGATCGATGCTCATGTTGTTGATCACTGGATTGTCTGGTCCAGACTGGATTATTTACAGACCGCCGCCATATAGCTGGAATATTGCTGAGTGCGGCGTAAAACTAAACTCACTCACTCACTCACTTCTCCCGTGTATCTCTTCTGAATACCATTAAACACGTCCAAGGCGATGTATGTTTTATCTGAAGCGTGTGTTGGTTGGAAGAAACAACACCATTTGGTAACATTTTAGAAAAGAGAGTTTCCAACTTTCAACACTTACTTCTACAATACTTATCACCGACGATGAATCGTTTGTAGCTTGAAACAAAAGCACAAGTGACGATATCATTTACAATGAATTGATATATTTGCCTTATCTTGGACGTAAATCATCGCTGATAATTTTACTGTTAATGTACGGAAACCAATATTACACGTCACAGTGATGGTGTTCAAGTATTTTAAAAATTACTTTCACTCTGTGTATTCAAATACCTTCTTAAATAGCATGTACGAACCTTGAGGTTGAAGGCTTAATGTGATTTTCAAATGAAAATATACAAGGGAATAGCCTGAGAAGAATTAACTGTGTTACTGAACAGTTCTTCCAACGCCTAAACCATTAAATCCCACCAAAGCATGCTGTGTCCACTCTTATTGCCTATCAATTCTACTTTCGATGATCAAATCTCAGGTACCTTCAGATGTTAGCAATCTATAGCCCATTTCTATATTGTATTGTCCTCTATAGATAAATTGTTTTAGGTATAGTTACTACTTTTACATCCTTTTCTCTGATATTCTAGTTGTTTTACTGTCCTTTGTCGACATGTTTTTCATAATGCTCATATATTCCATTTCAATGTTATGTTCCCGTCACGATATGGCTGAAATATTGCCGGTGTGACGTTAAATATTAACTCACTCACTCACTCAAATCTCAGGGAAGCTAAGGGGCAACAGCCATTCTTAATTCGTGATCTACCTTCAGTTGTTGGTGATCTATAGCCTACTTTTACATTATGTATTGTCCAAATTGTGCTGTAGTTTTAACTTTACATGCTAGTTTTAGACTCGAACTGTGATACTCTAGTTATTTTACCGTACTTTGATGACGGGTTTTATAATATCTACATGTTCTGTATAATCATGTTTATTCTTGTCACGATATGGCTGAAATATTGCCGATGTGACGTTAAATTATAACTCACTCACTCCATTCTTAATACGAGAACAAAGGGGTAAGTCAACACACTCACCGATACATCTGTTGGGGGACGCATTATCTTAACAACGTCTCTAGCATTTCACTGAAGCTCATCGTATAGCACCCTGATGTGGATACTTTAAATTTACAATCTCTTGTGCTATCTGATGCGTTATGTAATGACTTTGCTGGCTCCAATTCACACAACAGGAAATCTATATGTCATTCATCCACACACATCCTTCAACTAACTGACATTTTCCGGAAAACAAAACAACACTCCATAGCCAGCCACAGAGGATACTCGTTTATAAAAATGCTTTGAGTTGACCTCCATTAAAACTGGGGCAGCTTGGTGACCTAGTGGTTAAAGCGTTAGCTCGTCGAATCGGGTTTGATTCCAATTTTGGGTACAGTGTGAGACGCTGAGTTCTGAGCTCCCCCGCCGCAATGTTTCTGGAGTATTTCTAAAAGCAGCGTAAAATCAAACTCACACTCACCCACTGAATATTCTGCAGCACTAAAACAGATGAGCCGTACAAATATGATGATACAGGCAGTAATTATGATTATGGAATGATGCCAGTATTTGCCCCACTCCAACAAGAATGATGTTTCCAAATTGGGCCTAGCTGAGAACAGGCGTGATGTGAGTTTCAAAGAGAATGTCACTCTCCGAAAATCCTCGTACCCTCTCAGGAGGCCATATGATATGTATGTAAGTTGGATGTGTGGGCTCCAAGAGACGACAAAGGCCCCTGTGCGTAACACGGTGTGTGTGTCTGTGTCTGTTTGTGTGTGTGTGTGTGTGTGTGTGTGTGTGTGTGTGTGTGTGTGTGTGTGTTTGTGTGTGTGTGTAGAAGTGAAGCCACGTTCTCCTTAAGAATATATTGCTGATATATCGCCGTATTGAACTTCAATGACTAACGTAAAAGTTATTGGTTAGTGTTTTTAAACAACCAGTCAACACCAGGAATCCTACAAGTCATAGACCACAACACAGGCAATGACAAGATGTCTTGACACATCCCTCCATCCCTCGTACCCGTATTAGAAGAGTCAAGTTCTAAACATATCTATAGACCAACGGTTAAGAATGATACTACTTGAACTAAAACTATATACAATTACAACTACAAAATAATCTATTCTTAAATGAAGATACCTGCGAATTCATACGTACCATATGTACATTGCACTACTATCGCTGAAGTACTTTGCTATAATTTTACTCATATTTATTTGACTATTTCACCAAGAAACCCGTTCGTCGCTGCCAGTTTACCAATAAATTGCCAAGTCGAAATTTACTGTCAGTGAACAATGTCACTAACAATGATTATGTATGCATATTATGATATTGTTAAATGAAGTGTAATGCATCTCTCACGATAAATGCCGAGTTCCCCAATATGTAATTAATTCTTTGCTCTTTGTAGCTCTGTCATTTGCGTATAGTGAGGCAAAACGCCCTGTCATACAGGTATATTGTTCATTATTTCATTCAGGTTAAATGACCATTTCTACGAATACAATATGAATTGAATGGAAAGTATTGAGTATATGCTTTTTGGCGTTTGCAAAAGTTTTGAGCCATCGATTTATTATTAAGGGATATATGATCTAGGTGATCTTACAATGACCTACTTTCTTGATCTACACTTTGCATTTACTTGATGTTATTAATGATAGCATATATATGTTATATTTGGGATTACACTTCCTTGGTAAAGTACAAAGTCTAGTACCTCTTTGAGTTGAGTCCCAGTCGGGTTTCGAACACACACCCTTTGAGTCAAGCACCTAATCACCAGCACATCAAGTCAGCCCCCTAATCCGCTCAGCCACCACGACTTCCACTAAAAAGGAAAGTCGGATCATTCATGATGCTTGTTTTCTTATGTCAGACTACAGACACAAACAAAACGATCAGAGCTTTTCCTCATCAACAAATGGTTGTCCTAACAGGTGACCAATTAGCTGAGGCGCATATCTCAACTGGGTAGATCGTTGGTCATCGTAGTCTGTGTATTGTCTGATAACAGACCAATTTCTTATAGCAGTAGCGTTAATGGGTGTGGCGTTAAGAGCAAGCTTTCCTTTGACACTGTGATTTATAATGGTACTTTGTTGGCCAGGTTCCTGGATGACTGGGCACTGCGTCCCAAACTGCTGTCGATTAGACTTCTTATGTCTATACATGTAAAGCGTTTATATGTTTTCCATTACTTTAAGTGGCACAGGAGCTTGTGATTTTATGTGTACTAAACTCGTGTTTCCAAGTGTTGGTCATTCAGTTTACATATCTTTGGAATCCTACAGTGCTTTCACTAAACCGGAAGTGGCTATGATATTGGACCTGCTAAAGAAGAGGCAAAAGATGACTCTGCACGCTGACCTCATCTCGGGGGTTTACTTCAGCTCACAATAGGAAGTAGGGTAAAACAGCGATAAACCTGATATGCTAGTATCAGAGTATAAGTTAATATTTAACGTCATATCTGAACAATTCTAATGAACCCAACAATAAGATTCAATAATAAGCAACTTAGTGTCAGAGGCAGACGTTAACGATTGGCGCAAAGACATTCATCAATATGTTTTACCGAGCATTGGGAAAAAAGTCTGTAATCAGAAAGTTGTTGTAAGAACCATGTCATGAATCATGAAATCTCATGATTTCGCACATATTCAAAATCAGGATAAGTAATACCATTGTACATTATCTCAGCAGAAAGGTTCTACTTTACGATACCATGTGCTTCATAAAGATTGCAAGATAAAGAAACAACACAACGGTTTGGGTTCTAAGCAGAGTCAATTGGATCTTTGTAAAATACATATCGGGAAAGATGTCCTTTAAATATGTCAACAACAAAAAATATCATTTTCATTTCTTGATATTTACTTCCTAAGAAAGCAGAGTAGTATAAAGCAGCAGTCATTAACAGTTCGTGTAGAACAAAACTGAACTGAAAACAATTTTTATGTGAAATCAGTCCCTTTATACCACACAAAAACTCGGCAGGTAGGCATAGGGACACCATCGCATCATGTCGTCATCTTTTAGAGAACGCTTCACTTTCACCAGTGTGTTTTGAATTATGATCTGAACGGGATCATAACTAGGTTTATTTACCACGTTACCTGATCCATCTTTTCAGAAAGCAGATAATAGTACAGCTATTAGCACACAAATCGATATGGGAGATGCATTCGGCGTTTGTAGTACACAATCTAGGATACAGCCAAGATAACCCGGTATGATGTCCTAGTTTAGATGTTTTCACGCCTTAAAAGCATTTAGTAACTGATATATAAGAATCAACGACTCCCGGTACCTCTGACCATCTCTTGAGCAACGTTTTCAGGTCAGTGTGTAAATATTGACTTCTATAGAAAATATGACACTTGATGAAGTATTTTGTGTATTCCTACACTGTCTACGAAATACAACTTGCTACTAATAACAATGTAATGAGAACATTACAAGCACAGACATCAACTTTTGTTGTTTTGTCGTGCTGTTTCATAGATCTTCTCTTAGTGTTTTGACCGTTTTCCGTTGGGATATTGACAGATGTGTCTCTATGTTTTGACTGTACTGATTGCTGACACATTTTGTCCTGATTGTTATGGCTGATGTTTCAGCAGTTTCATACTTAGGTAGTCATGCTGGCACGGTTATGAGCTTTGTCGTAACAACTGCGCTTAACCGTTTCATCTTGATGCTGTGACAGATCACAAATGACATCACCAATGTGTTCTGATGATGCCGCAATTTTGTCGGATCTGGTTGCCATATTTAACGGATTTAACCGTTCATGCTGGTGTCGTCATGATATTTTGACTATCTCCGTAAATGGGTCTTTGTCTTGTTATTCGATATGCGAAGTGACATGAACGACAGTCGTATAAAACATATCACTTTGACCAAAACCTTACCAAATCACCTTAGAAATTACCACGTTAATCACAAAGTCCTATCTTACGGACAATTATCTCTGTGATTAAATATTCCTTTTGTCAGTGTATATTTTCTGTATTATTGAAATAGTTTTCTACTTTTAAAGAAATCTGTTAGTAAGTTGTAACTCATTTTGTGATAATTTAGCAATTGTTTCTATCCTTCTTTGATAGGGACTTCTATATTATATGTATGCATTATAAACTTAGAACTAGTTTTAGTCACTGAACTTTTTGGCGATGTGACTTCAAATCTGAACTCACTCACCCGGTGTATTATTTGATATCCGTTCCTGTGTAGAGAGTTTAAGTGCAGTTTCCTATTTTGAATATGATGGCAGGTTTGACCTTTCACGAGTGTCCAATAAATCCTCAAGATTTACACACTTCTAAGACACCAATCTACAAATATACATATATATAACTGTACAATCCGTGTAACTGAAGTGAACTACATAGACTAATGTCAATGTTGTACTACATTACATTCAGCAGCGACATCTCGTGTTACCCGATCGCCATCTGAATCGAAATAAAAGCTTCCATTACAAACTTCAAAGACGATCATTCTGTGAAACTGGATCAAAATATGAAGATATTTGTCTGACAGCTTAAGGGAGAAGGAAAACATGATTAAACGTATACTGTTAAGTCTATATTTACAAAGGTAGAGATGTTACCCAAGCTACGCATTAAACTGACTCTGGAGTCATTGATGGGCAATTTTGAGCTTAACTGCAGGAAATTGACTTTGGGCATGGTGGAGTCACAAAAATGACAGTTGTCTACAGTGGCTTACCTCAAGTGTTAACACAAAAACAGGGATAGGAAGGGATTATGATTGAAAGCAGTTCTGAACATATGCTCCAGTTTAGTTTTGATATACATTCACTGTACCTGATACCATCAGCCACAGTGATACCACATCACCTGACAACGTGGGTTAGAATATTTGGATACAGTTTAAAATAAGCAGAACAGAGTACCTTTGTGTGTTTGGATTTGATCTAACGTCGACGTCGAATGCTGAATGCACGTCGATCGTTCAACATCTACACTGAACATGTATTCCTTGACTGTATTTGCCCGGCCCATCCGATGCAATCCTCAGTTCCAAAGTTCCTAGCATATACTTCGGTAACAAATATCCCTCAACAAAACGTGAGAAAGCAATGCGTTATTCACATTCTTTTTTAAGCAATTTGTTTTAAATTTGGTAATTCCGTCCAGCATCTAAAAAGTACAATGATCCATGATCTTATCTGAGACTAAACTTTAAATGCAAATAGCATGAATATACATAGTTGCTAGTAAAATAGGCTTTTGATCTAAACATCAAGTGTCTGCACGCTTATTCCCAAACTGTATTAGTCGACTGAATTGTACTACATGTGACACTGCAACAATTATTGCCTTTATACTTCAGATTTTATATAATATTTCCTGTTTCCTGGCTAAAAAATCTAAGTCTTTTGGCGTACACGAGACACGATGTCGCCTGGTGATGGATAACGGATAAAGTCGACTGTGTCTTTCTATCCGTCTAAAGTCTCCAAGTCGTTTCAAGAAGCCTCAAATAAGGGATGTGAATGCATTTTGCCCTGCACATTACTGATTTCACTCTACTGACAGTACATCTCACCAGCCATCCCCTGATCAGATGTCACGCAATACGTAATTCTGTCGTCAGGTCTAATGTGACTGACGCTCTAATATAAGACGATGAAACTGTATCTCGCCTTGAAACCACACTTCACAAAGCCAGAACAAACCCGTTTACCTTTGTGTATTGTATCAACGAACACACCCGATACGTATTCCTACGAAATCTGATCCTTTTACCCAGGTCTACTTATAGCCTATTTCGAGAGCTACTTTCCAGACTTCTTTTATTGCCTTCAGGTAAATGAATTCACCGACATGAGAAACATGTAACAAGGAGAGAGCGGTCATGAAGAAGCGTTTTGTGTTGACAGACAATATACATACAGTAGATCTAGGTGGCTAGTTAACTAATGGCACCACTGGCCACTTAGTCTCGTGTGGCGTGCTTTCAAACCGGGAACGGTAATTGCGGCGAATGAGAATTATCCGTGAACGTTAAATTGATGGGTAATAATTTTATCACCCGTCCCTACGAGTGAGTTAAAATTTAAAGTCACTTTTGCCATATCATATCAGCCATATCAGAGGCGATATTGAGATTAATGTTTTAACAATAATGAGTAATAGATTATACAGTCTCGTCAACGAAGGACAGTAAAACCACCACAACATATGTCATATTTGGGATTTCACTTTCTCAGTAAAGTACAGTGAGTGAGTGAGTGAGTGAGTTAATATTTAACGTCACATCGGCAATATCTCAGTCATATCATGACGAGAACATTTAATACTGAAATGAAATATATGTCTACTATAAACACCTGTCAACGAAGGAAAGTAATACAACTAGAATAGCACAAATAGGATTAAAACTAGCGTGGAAAGTTAAAACTAATATCACTATTTAGACAATACAATATAAAATCAGGATATAGATTGCCAACAACTGGAGGTAGATCACCATGCCAGGGACCATGGGGACTTACAGTACCATTGCTACCTGCATAGACCCTAGTTTGATTTATATCATCCCCTCAGCTGTTAGCAATTTAGACACATCTAGCCAAAAATTAAAAATACACATATGCTCAGACAAAGAACAGTGGAAGTTTAACAGTGAAGTACAAATTCTAGTACTTTTTTGGTTGAGTCCCATCCGGGATCACCAGCACCTAATCACCAGCACACAAAGTCAGCCGCCTAGCCCGCTCAGCCACCGAGACTTTGTGTGCTGGCGATTAGGTGCCTGACTCTGAGGGTGCGGGTTCGAATCCCGGATGGGACCCAACCAAAAAAGTACTAGAATTTGTTCTTTACTGAGAAAGTGAAATCCCAAATATGACATATGTTGCACTTGACCACTTTATAAATGGCATCGTGTAATCACAGTAAAATCACTAGGTTATCACAAATTGAGATAAAACTAGCTAGCAGATATTCTTAAAAGGAGGAAAGCATTTTGGAAAACACAATCTGAAAATGGGCTGTAGATACCCAACAACTCACTCACTCACTTAGATGTCCTTACTACCACACGGGGGTCGTCATATCGTCATAATACACAAAAACACATAAACCAAGACAAATACGAGGGGATGTCAATAAGTTTTGAGCTTTGAGCATTTTTCATACCCAGGTGTCACAGCCTATGGTACGACATTGAACCTTGGGGTGTAGCTGATGTGATGTATAAGTTTTGGTATCCTACTCTCAGAAGTTATTGAACAGCTCACATTGACAGAAAGAGACCACCCTCACGGCAGTGAAAATGAATAAAACTGAGTATAGAGCAGTAATTAAGTTTTTAGTTCTTGAAGGAAACTCGGCGAAGAACATTGAAGAAAGGCTTTCAGCAGTTTATGGGAAGTCTTCCCCTTCATCTGCTACCATCAAACGATGGGTCAATGAATTTAAGCATGGTAGAGAGAGTCTAGAAGATGACCCCCGTCCAGGTCGCCCAACAACAAGCACTAGTCAGGAAAACGTTGACACAGTGCATAGACATGTGCTGGAAAATTGTCGAATCACACACGAGTTAGAGGAGACCACAGGCATTTCACACGGATCCATCGAGACAATTCTTCATGAACATCTCGTCATGTCTAAGGTGTGCGCAAGATGGGTGCCAAGAATGCTTACAGATGAAATGAAGCAAACAAGGGTCACCATAAGCAACTCCATGCTAACCAGCTACAACAAGAATCCAGAAGATTTTCACTTTAACCTGTGATGAAACCTGGATCCACCACTATGATCCTGAGAGCAAGCAAGAATCCATGGAATGGAAACATGTCACTTCTCCCAGGACCAAAAAGTTCAAAGCCTCCAGATCAGTGCAGAAAGTAATGGCGGCAGTCTTCTGGGATAGCAAAGGCGTCATCCACATAGATTACTTACTAAAAGGAAGAACAATGAATGAGGAATATTACGTTAACATGTTGAGACAAATGCGACAGTCAATCAAGGAGAAGATCAGACGTGGTATTCTTCTACATCAAGACAATGCTCCAGTACACACCTCTCGCGTTGCAGCCGATGCTGTCCAGGGATGCAGGTACGAAATCTTGCCGCATCCCCCTACTCTCCAGACCTGACACCAAGTGATTACCATCTGTTCCCAAATCTCAAGAAACACTTGCGTGGTCGCAGATTTCAGGATGCTAATGAGCTTATTGCTGCTACTGAGGCTTGGTTTGAGGATCAAAATGGCGCCTTCCACAGAGATGGCATCAGCGACTGGCAGAAAAGATGGAACAAGTGTCTTAACTCACAAGGCGACTGTGTTGAAAAATAAATGTGGTTTCTATGCAAGGCTCAAAACTTATTGACATCCCCCTCGTACATCCCCTACTGGCACAGACATAAACACACACACTCACTCACTCTGTCACACACATACACATGTACACACACATGTACACACACACACACCTGGATGCTGATGTACAAAACAACCTTAGCGCTAAGACTACCTTACGTCTATGTTAAGGTATGAGAGCTATGGTCACCTTAGCACTAAGATTGCTTTGTACAACAGCACCCATGACAACATCCCACACAAACACATATATTGACTCTTGCCAATCCAGGGAGAGTGAATCACAACCACAGTGCCTCTGGTGTGTTGGCATCATGCTAAGTATTGGATCCGAGTCTCTGATTTTGTGAATCCGACAAGAACTGACAGGGAAATGTGTTCTTACGGGAAAAGAAGCAAGATTCCATGAAGAGAAGTGACATCGCTTCCGGCAGCAAGTTTGACTTACATCCTTTTTCAGCAAAAAATACAGGTTGAGGGGAAAAGCCATAGCAGCCGATCAATGCTTGTAATCACATTTCTGACCGTACCCGTCACCGCTACATTACGAGGTTATATTTTTATATGTAAAATATTTTTCGTCTGAGACTAAGAACATTTCCGGGAGCGTTATCAGTCATCTGTTCCATGTGCATTGCAGTTTGTTGGCATGTGTCGAAAAATGAATTTGTAACCAGAGGCATGAGACTTCTATGGAAATCTTGAATCACATTTAAATGGTCATTATTCGTTTATACTCTTGAGGGAGATGAGAAACACGAGAAACCATGCAGTAGTAGTAGTAGTAGTAGTAGTAGTAGTAGTAGTAGTAGTAGTAGTAGTAGTAGTAGTAGTAGTAGTAGTAGTAGTAGTAGTACAGAAGATTCACATTCTCCACAATTAAGCAAGTCGATAGTGTTGGCTATCGTTCCAGTGGTATACTGGCGAGATTAATGGAAGCCCATTAAAAACCCAGCCCATATTTCATGTCAAAATGCTGACGTTTGTTCGAATTCATTCATCGGCTTCCAGCTGCATCAGTTCTGAAAGCTAAACCATATCTTGGAGAATTGCGCTTCAACGGATAGTGATGGTGAATGTGCAAAGTAAAAGTCTCTCTGTACGTAACTGCATTGGTAGGATCTATCGGCTATTCAATCTCGAGACTATAGAGTGAGTGAGTGAGTGAGTGAGTGAGTGAGTGAGTGAGTGAGTGAGTGAGTGAGTGAGTGAGTGAGTGAGTGAGTGAGTGAGTGAGTGAGTGAGTGAGTGAGTGAGTGAGTGAGTGAGTGAGTGAGTGAGTGAGTGAGTGAGTGAGTGAGTGAGTATTTAACGTCACATCGGCAGTATTTCAGCCATATCGTGACGGGAACAAAACACTGAAATGGAATATATGTGTGTTATAAAATCCTATTAGCAAAGGACAGAATATCACAGAAAAGAATGTCAAACTAGTAACTATGCCTAAAACAATTTATCTATTGAAGACAATACAATATATAAATAGGCTATAGATTGCTAACAACTGAAGGCAGATCACCATACTAGGGACCATAGGGTATCTTTGCTACCCGCAAAGTAGCAGTACAGAAGAGGCTGTAGAATTGGTTTCAGTGGAACAATGCAAACACGCTTTAGGGAGACACTGTTATTGTTCTACAATAATGTACTTCTGGGTCTAACACGGTTTGTTAAAAAATGAACGTCAGTGTTATGTCCGGTATGGGTCAGTCGTTGGTCAGTCAATTCAAAGTGGACGTTCCTGGCAAACTTCAATATATTATTGTCTAAAGTGTCCATTTACTTATATAATTTTCAAGCACTCCGATGGTCCCTGATAGGGTGATCTACCTTCAGTTGTTGGCAATATATAGCCTGTGTTGTACTTTCACCTGTAGATCTAGTTGCTAGTTTTAAATTCGAATATGTGATAATCTGCATATTTCAACGTCCTTCGTCGACAGGTTTGTACGATTAACCATTAATTATTATGTACGATATGGTTGAACTATTGCAAATATGTGAGAATTAATTTTAGGCCATTAACAATAAAAAAACACATGTCATGGTTCCTTGCGCAGAAAATGAATTTCATCTCCCTGGATACACAGCAGTATATGATTAGGGTCCAGCCTTTGGGTATCTTTGGAATACATACTTTAAAATTAGAACTAGAAACATTTTAGTGTGAGTGAGTTAATATTTAACGTCACATCGGCAATATTGAAGCCATATCGTGACGAGAACATACGTGACAAACAGAATATATATGCATATTTTGAAGAACCTGTCGACGAAGGACAGTAAACCCACTAGACTATCACAGATAGTATTAAAACTAGCGTGTAAACTTAAAAAATGAAAGTATCACTATTTGGACAGTACAATATAAAAATAGGGCATAGATCGCTACCATCAGAGGGTAGAAGAAACATTTTAAGAGCACCAAACATATAAAACATATGTCTCTCGTGTTGCTTGAAAAAATATACATCTGGTATCTTATATGACTTGGCATCCTCTCATAATGAAATTAATATTAGGGCGATTGATCTTGTACGCTAAGTCTTGTATCTGGGCAAATTGCCTTTGTGGTATTGCTGGGGCCATTGAGCATGTAGTTGACAACTGACATGATAGATATCCGAGTAATCAAGTTTTAAACACACGAGTGAGTTACATTAACTTAAATGTCTGTTGTGTGGATGGTTCCAACAGCTAGAATATATATAGTTGTTTATAAGCACTCATTGCCCTGACGTGAACACAGGTCATGCACTTAACGTATTTCATGCAGCTGCTGCTATATAAAGATATTAGTAACCCTATTCCATCGTCATCAATTCAAGAGATAAATGTTTCGCATTATGCCTGACCAGACTGGCAAATGAACCATAAAAGTAATGTCAGCCGTAGGCAGAGCAAATGAATGGACTGTGACCTTTATGGGATCTAACGTGAGCTAGCGTAGGTATTACTTCATGTTTATATACATGTATTCTGAAAAAGATATTCTAACCCCCGAGCTGGAGATAAAACTAGAGTAAAGAGGAATCGGATTTTAAGCTAAAAGATGTTGAGAGTTCAAGTATCATAATCTGTGTCATTCATATCAACAGGTAATCGGCCTTAGACCTGAAGATAAAAACATATGCTGAAGCCATTGCTCGATAATTTCTAAAACACACTGACAAAGCAATGGTAAACATATAGCAAATAAGCATTGGTATTTAAGAGCTTTACACAAATGATCTCACCCAAGCGTCTGACAGAAACGTCTGCACTTATTTTTTTGACATGAAAGTCATCATGCAAAGTAACCACTTATTGTTCAAAATGCTTTAGCAACACTAGTTTTAAATCAATGTCTATTGTAATCTAGCTGCTTTACTGTCATTAGCAGGCAGATAAGTATATTATCTAAATTTGCTTTGATTCTGACAGATAGACAATTGATAGGTAGTATATAACTTTGAATTTAAACAACTATTACGGACAATACATTTTAACGACGGGCTGGACATCATCATCAAATGAAGGTAGATCACCATACCAGAGACAAGAAAACGGATGAGAATCTGTAAAACTTCAGGATACCTATACACGAAACTCGAGACAAATGGATCAGTCGCAGTTACAATAAAATGAGTTCAGTGAATTTGACACCGTTTGCCATTCAATGTGTACGTGATCTCGTTGTTTTGCTGATATTGCCCCGATGTGTTTGTACGTAAATGCCGCAGCTAATCGTACTTTACTGTGACCTTTGCAGCCCCTGTACGATTGTCGATATTGACCCCACAGGCAAATGCTTAATCAGCTTACTGCACAGTTTGCTACTAAACAACATTATGAACGATCCACGCCTAGCCTCAAATGGCTGCTTGTACTCGCCACACGATGACCTACTTCATAACATTAAATAGATGACATTAGCCCTCGCGTTCTAGTAACAATATGGAGCACCATGAGTATGTGTGTATTTTTTTTAAAATTTCAATAACCTGTTTACAGTATAATTTTCCTGTGGCATTTTACAACAGAAATTAATCAATTACGGCTCGCCAAAACATCTGGCTCGCATATTAGAAATTATTATGAGCACCAGTGCGAGCCCATTCCAACAGGATTCCTCTTGAATTAACGAAAGTATGTTTTGAAACGCCAATAGCCCACAACAGCCCACAATATCCACAGCACAGCGAGACCGTTATCCTGATGTGGACATGAAGTATGGCACCCTCTGAATCCAGAAAACAAGTTGAGTAATGCTGTCATCGATATGTCAGCCACTCTTGTAGTATTCTTGCAGACCATGATGTCTGACAACTAGAAAATACTTGACAATCAGCGACATTGACTACGACCAAACTAGCCAGATTTACATTGATCGTTACAGAGTTCATCGAGCTTCGGACAATGTTCAATGCTCCCCATGGCATTGTTAAGCGGAAGTGGCTTTCTCAGCAGTGGGAAAGCGGGGTTTTCGTCAGATAACGTATTTCTGGTGATGGAGTAATATATCAATTCAAACATCTCGATGGGAATAAAGACTTAAAAGTGTCACTTCAGCTTGATTGACAATGAATACGAGAACAGATGCGCGATCTAGACTATTAGTGAAAGCCTCTGTGAATGCTTGGAGGTTTATTTTGTCTACTTGGCAAGACTAATGCCTGAACCCCCTGCTTATGTAACAGACCTTACATGCAGACGATTTCCACCCTCATTTTTAGATCATATGTTCGAATACCAGAAACATTCCCTCCCAAAGGAAATGTTGTCTCTTAATCATTACAGCAACATAATCTGTCCACACCCACAAGAAACAGAGTCGATTGTTCGATTCAGACACAATTGTGAATATGTTTTTATGAGTCACTATCAAGTAGTGATGACACTAAGTGTTCGCAAAAAGATGACTGTATTCACCAGTGTCACCTGTCAAAAACAAATGGACATGTGCATGTGACAGTGTACGGGCACAAATTGTCAAACATAGTCTAAATAGGAAATTGCATCAGGAAACTCTCGCTGTGTCAGACTCAGAATGCCCTCGACATGTCGACAGTACAAGGTTTAGAGCCCGCACACTGTTGCATTGGAAGTCTACACATGTTTTCTTTCCTTAGAAATTAAGCGTGGGTGTTGAATATTGTAACCAAGACCTAGATCAAACAATTTTCGAGGAAGAGTCTGTTCTTTGGAATGTTGACGGAAAGGACCATGCCAGATTACACTTTAAAAAGTGCGAAATGTCAACACCGAAGGGTTATTCCAAGTATTGAAAGACATTAAAGGAACGAGGAACGTATCCGTCTTGTGATACACACTTATAAAGAATGCTTTGTCAATCATAACCTTCATCCATAGTTATATATAAACTGAACAGACTCTCTATTGGTTTTTTTTGTGTTGTTTTGCTAGATCATACGGGAGAAGCGATGGAAGGATAGTCATTTGAGAATTATTCACCAGATCATCGACATATTTGACCATATTAACAGTTGTGACTTTGCCAATTCCAACATAGGTCAACGAACCCCATCAAAGAAGAGGCGAAACTTGGTGCCAGTGGTAATGGCTACTCCTTGGGAGTAAGTGCACTCAGCAATATTCCAGCTATTTGGCGGCGGTCACAAATAATGTGAGTGAGTGAGTTAATATTTAACGTCACACGACCCCTGAAGTTCCCGGGGTAGAATAGGCCTTCAGCAACCCATGCTTGCCATAAAAGGCGACCATGCTTTTAAGAGGCGACTAACGGGATCGGGTGGTCAGCCTCGCTGACTTGGTTGACACATGTCCTCGGTTCCCAATGGCGCAGATCGATGTTCATGTTGTCGATCACTGGATTGTCTGGTCCAGACTCCATTATTTACAGACCGCCGCCATATAGCTGGAGTATTGCTGAGTGCGGCGTAAAACTAAACTCACACTCACACACTCATTTAACGTCACATCGGCATATCGTGACGAGAACAGTTAACACTGACATGGAATGTGTTTGTATTGTAAAAAAACTGTCGACAAAGGACAGTAAAACAATTACAATATCACAATCAGTATTAAAACTGGTGAGGACAGTTCAAACTATTATCGTTATATGGACAATACAATCTATAAACAAGCTATAGAAGGCAGATCAGCCACATATAGTAAAGGGTGAGTGAGTGAGTTAATATTTAACGTCACATCGGCAATATTGTAGTCATATCGTGACGAGAACGATTAATTATAAAAAAGAAACATATGAATTAATGGCACAATGAATTAATGTAATAAGGACATTAAAAAATAGAATATAAGAGAAAATAATTTAGAAAGGGGGGGGGGGGGGGGTAGAGAGGAATATTTTACAAGGTTACGCAATGCCTGGAATAACTAGAACTATTTTGTTATCACTTACACACCTGTACAGACAACAAATAAAACTCATTACATGAAACAGATTTCAAATGTTGTTTTGAAATATATTATCAAGAACAGCATTTTATGTTCAATGAGTGTCCATTGTTGTATATCCTTTCTAAAGCTACATAGGTGTTTACACTGCGTCATCTTATATTCAGCTAGTACTTCATTAATACAAATATTTATCTATTGTCTAGGAAACCTGAAAACATATCTTTCAACACTTCATGTATTCCCGATAAAGATAAGTATATGTCTTTGTACAACCTATAGGGAACAAACTTGTAAATATTAAGTCAAACAATCCACTGAAGAAAAGGAATGTCTCAGAATGATAGTTTAACAATGTGGTAAACATGAATGTATTTGTCTGTGTTTGAGAAGCTCAGCAGTTGTTAACGATGCACACACAGAGTAAAACTACGTGAATTAAATCAATCGATATGAAAGACAACCAAAATCAAATGCACAGAAGAATGTTAAGGTTTCAAATAGCACTATCTAAATCTATTATAATTAAATTAATGCTGAATCCAATTGCTTTAGACAACGTCCTTCCTAATTTTATTTTAGTTTGCATTGTAGCTCTGCATTGTATGTATCGTTTACACATTAGAATAAATCTAAAATATTCTGTGTGCAACGCCTTGTATCCGTTTGTGATGTTAATGCCAAGTTTAGTATTGCTCGGCTTGGCGAATCGTCAGCAAAAACTTCAAAGAACAGAAGAAGAGAGGAAAGGATTATCAAAGTTACCTAATCTGGTCATATACCAAGACTCGTGTTTCCCTAATCTGTTTTGCACTCTGTAAATAATGTCATTACAGACACTAAAACATGCCATAAGCAATGGAACGTTGCGAAAATAAAATATTTGTAATCAAATCATTTTGATTGTTTACTGGAAAAATAACAAAATACATCTATATACTAAGTGAACATGCATACATGTTCCTACATCAGCATCACGCATACTAGACCACCCTTAAAATGTATGAGTGAGTGTGAGTTACAAGATTTACAGTCACATGAAGAAGGCATCAATAGCTGACATATCTGTTATACCAGTATTTGTTCAGCAATATATGCACCTGTAGGATTGCATGAAAGAACGACAGACTTAAAATAATTGATCTTGAAGTCACGTTATCTTTGATTCAGAAAGCTCTCATCGTCTTAGGAAGCACAACTGAATGTTTCCTGACACGATTCCACACAAAATGCTTTCCACAAATACTGGGGTGGCGAGGGGGTGGCACAGTTGTCGAAACGTTCGTTCACCACCCTGAACACCCAGCTTAACGCTCGAGCTGGGCACAAGGGGTGAAGCCCTTTTCCGGTGTCCTAGCTTGAACCTCCATGTTAGCAGATTCCTTAGCCTGACACATTTGATTGTGGCATGCATAATCATATGATCCGTGTTGATATGTGATGACGGTGACCAAACCCTTTTGCAAGATCGACAAGAAAGCTGTGCTGATAGTGGAGTCGATTGTATGATTCCAACTATGACCAACTATGAGATGTTGATTAAACCCCGTGTTCGCTAAAAGCTGAGCCAGTCCCGCCCTACTAGCGGCACCCACTTGTCAAGTGTTATCACCTTTCAGTTAGTGAACTTTATAGTAGGTAGTTCATGTCACTGACCGCACGCCGAACAGGTGTCCCAAAAACGTTTTGATAGCTTCACTGACGCCTCGACATATCCCTATTCTAGTGTATCATTCTCATTTAATTAATGTGTGGTAGAATCAGCAATAAGGGGATCAAACGACTTCGCGATCTTGTTGAAATCGGAGCAAGGGAACGGTTTCTTTTCATCTCAGACTTAACTACGCCTAGAGGCATTCAACCCTTTTCGATTATTCGAAATTAAAAGCATCAGCTGACTTAACATGAGATGAATCTAACAGGTGCATTTGCTGATCTGATGATTCATGCTGAGTGAGTGAATATTGCTTAACGCCGCATCAGTAAAGCTGAAGCTATTCGCGGCGACAAAAGGTTTATTTTTGTACAACGCACCGAAAATAATGAAAGTGATGTTGAAAATCACTAAATCACTATCAATAAACGTTTGGATTCATGCTGAGCATAAAACTAAACGGATAAAGAATTTCAGATACTACGACGAGTCACAAAATCATGACGGGAAACAACACGCCCGTTAGTTCTGGTTTTGACAAAAGTTTAAATCACCTCTCTTTCTGAAATAGTGGTTATTGCAAAATTGTATCGTCAAGGGAATTCCACCAATTAGTTGTAAATTACACAGTGCAGTCACAATGAGTCCCTGGCTGTTCAAAAGTAATCAATGTTTAACACACGACGCTGGCTTTGAGAACGTGATTTCAGGTTCTTCAGTAATACAGCCGTCGTGTCTTGGCTGTGATATGGCCATGTTTAGACGTTTGAGTATAACCTGCAAATTTGACATTCAACGTAAGTGTTTCATGACAACTAAATATTCCTGACTGCAAATCTGATCTGTTTGTTCTTAGATTCTATGTTGTTATTTCCTATGAATTCTGAAACATGAGTGCTCTATTTCCGTATTCGTATTTGTGACAGTACGCTTGGAATGTGACACAGAAAATATGTGCGTTTGACGTTTTATGCACATGTGTAGTATTTTCAGTATACCTGATATTTAAAGGTTATAAGTGAAACTTCAGTGAGTAGTTACCATAAACTTAGCAAACCAACCAGTTGTATGATATTTGCTATTAGTTTCTCCAATGGTCTCAAAAAAGAGAATCAAGTTGGTATTTGTGTGTGTGTGTTTTGGTACAGCAGTCTCACGTGAATGACTCGCCCTTAAAGGCTCATGGAATCAAATATCTTATAGATGACATCATTGTTTTGGAGAACATCCTTCACCGGACAGAAACCGCCCAACTGTAATTGTATCGCTTCTAATTGCCATTCAAAGGTGTCTTAAATCAATGATGTTGTTTGTGTCCGTAGTATGGTGACCTACTTTCAGTTGTTGGTGATCTATCGCCTCTTCTTATTTATGCATTGTCCAAATTGTGCTGTTAGTTTTAACTTCATATGCTAGTTTCAAATTCTAATTGTGTTACTCTAGTTATTTCACCGTACTTTGATGACGGGTTTCATAATATATACATAATCTTTATGATCATGTGGCTCAAATATTCCGGATGTGACGTTAAATTATAACTCACTCACTCACTCCCTCACTCACTGATGCTTGCACGTGCATTTAAGAGATAGTTAAAACACATCAGCTGTATTTTGAAGTTGTACTAAAGTTCCAAAGTCGTGCACTACTGCAGTTGATATTCTACTGTATCAACGAGAGGAAGAATCTGTTTCACCAACTTTTGATAACAGATTGTCTGTTATTAACTTTCACTACTGAAGAAAAAAAGACTGTGTTCAAGTCTAATGTTCAAACCCAAAGTGCACGAGAAAGATAAGTCCTTTGATATTTCCCTCGTTAGATGTACAAAAAAGCAGCTGGTAACACCTTGATACTAGTCAAGCAGTTTCATACAAGTATTCGTCTACAACAATGTAACCATTGAACATTATCAAGTTTGTATGATCCTAGATCAATGAATACAGTGGTGTTTTCAATTTCCGCTCCTCACACAGTGGGATAGCTTGAGAATAATTCTTTTAAGGTGGTCTAGGATGCCATGCCATTCTCTGTCACTGAATTATATCAACAGTCTCTTCAAAGCTAAAACCGCGAAATCGCACCAACGGCTTTTAATCTAATCAAACCGCCTTTTGATCCTGCATTCGATGATAAATTCTTAAGAATCTTAAAGTTGAACACAGGCCATTCTCATCACGCAAACAAAAGAACAAAGGGGAACCGACACACTCTCAGTGACGCACCTATTTCCATTTTCAACGTGAAGAACATCCTTAGAACATCACCGGTATCTCTCTTAAACACCTGGCCCAGTACAGTGATGTGAAAGCTTTGTATTATCCATACGACCATTAACGGACACAAGTCATGTATGCTTTCTTAATACACCTTACCTCAATCACGCACTTAATGGACCTTGCGTGCTGAAGGTTCATTACTGGCTCTCATTCTCACGATTTTGTATCTCTTGGATTCATTCATTCTTGAAGTAATCACCTAACCTTGAGTATTATCCATTAGCACTAGGCTATTGCAAGTTGTTTTGTTTAGGGCATCAGTAACAGAAAATTAGATTAAGACTATAAACACAAATGTAGATTAGCAGTGGCGATATAATTCACCCCAGTACAGCAGCTTCCAAAGTATGCCTTGGGTGAGAATCCAGTGTTAAGATGATCAGTGTATATTACTACCTGTCTGTTTCTTGGGGGATAAGAACTGTAGTAATTCAGGTCCTTGGGTGTCTACCACGTTGTGAGCACGAGTACAAGGTGCTGATTATCCTAGAATTAATACGAATGAGTCGAGGATCACTCCTAAGGAAATCGAAATTGGAGAAATGTGTTCCACTGGAAAGAAGCTTTTAAACAACGAAAAATATGCTAAGCTTGTAGATACTCGCACTGTATTTGAAGTTTTTGGATCGTTAAGTCATCACTTGCTCGTGTAAATGGGTAATTCAAAGAAACACACATGTGCGATAACAGAAATAAACACACTTCTGTGTGAAACTATCCTCTCTGAAAGTCATGTTTCCGGACCACACCTTATAGTGATGAAACTTTCAATGTTTCATGCATACGTTTCAATGTATTATATGAAGAGTTTTGGCACGGTACGTGTAATGGTTGTTGGCTTTTAAAACTCAGGAGACATTAAAGTAGGTTTAGTGAATCCAAAGGTGAACGAAAAGAAATTACATTAATTTATCTAGTTTTAAGACTAGTGACGTCCTTTTCTGATCGATATTTTGAATTGATGCCAGGTGCCTCGTTTTACTTTCAAAACTATCATGACAAACCAAATCTCCTGTTTTCAAACTGAAATGAACCCCGTCTCTGCTCATACTCCCCAATTTCGTATCCATTAAATGGCTTTATGATCAACGTCTAGTGAGTTTTAGTTTTAGGCATCCTGGACCAGGCAATGCAGTGATCATAAGTATAAGCATCCACCTACACAATCGGGATACGCTGGCATGTGTCCGGTACGTCAACGAGTCTCACCACTCGAGCCTCTTACGATAAGCATCGACTGTTGAAGATCAATTCTAGCCCGGATCTTCAAGGGTTGATCAATGCCAGAAGATAATGGGCAGGACGTGTAGGCCAGGACGGGATGGGCGTATTAAAAACAACGATGCTTTTTCAAACAAATTACTTTTTGATAGCTATCTCTGTAAGGTATTAAATGAACATCAGCTGACAACGAGAGCAACAACAACCAAAACACAAAACCACAAAAAATCGAACTTTTCATGTGCTGCTGTGACGTTACTCCATGCAAACGGTGATAAGTAATAAGAGAATGATGAAAATGACACCCAGTTCGTTAACGAATTAGACACGGTCTGACTGACCATCAAGGAAGTAACAAAGAGGCATGTACATGTAATTGGTTAACCAAGTGAGATGGATATATTTCTCACAATATGGCAATTTTCGAAATGGCTTCAGGTGTTCCCATACAGTTGGCTCAATACTGACGTACGATATTGAGAACAGAAATACATTTACCTACAAGAAACATGTCTGACCCAAAGAGTTAATCCACGTTAGTCCTTAACGATTTGATAAACTCACACAAGTGGAGTGATGTTTGACAAATCTGCTATATCTTGGTATCAAATTTAATGTTGACTTTAGGAAGTTGCTCCCCTCGATGAGAGGGGGACTGCGGTGGCAAACAGACCATAATTGACGAACGGTGTAACCATAAAAAAATATAGATGTGTCCCATTTCAGTCTCAAATGCATATTGATATAAAAGGTCTATGGTAAATGTTTTCCACGCTGGTAAACTTTAGCATCTGGAATTGTAATTCATGACCCCAAAACCCCAATACATCTATGTGCACATTTATCACTTCTTTTGACACCGTAATTCCAAACTCCGCTTCAAAAGATGGAATTGTAGGTTGCCTGTGGTTCTTTTAAGGATTCTGAACTGCTATGGAATCCATGATGCCAGGGATCAAGCCATCGCTATTTGAGAAATATCTGTATTTTCAAATCTGACATGGGACGCGCAATATGTACGTACGAGTATTTATAAAGGGTCTTATTGAAGATAAAACATCACAGGGAAACCCCAAATTATTAGTCTTTGGGCTAAAACTGGAATTTTAACAATTATGGACCTTTGTAATGTAGATGGTTTTATGTCTTTTGAAGATCTGAAGATGAAATTTAATATTAGAGGTACATATATGAATCTCAGATATGTTTGGTATATCATACCTGATTCATGGAAAAGGACCATGAGACAATGTAGACCTATACGCAAAAATAATAACTTGGATAATACAAAACATACAGAGTTTTGAAATAACAAAGACTTTGGTTTGGTTTGGAGTTTTGGGAAATAAACCGTTGCTAAATCACATAATCTTTTCTGCAAAAAGACATATACACTTGCACTTTAAAGAAACTTATTCCAAAGGTTAATAATTTCTTAAAAATATTGAAAGACATTTTCGTTGATGAAAACTTCATATCCAGAAGCAACAATACTTTTGATAAATCAATGTGAAAGTGTGAGATCGATCAGAGCAGAAGAGACCTTTTACAGGAACACACCAGCTGATCAGGAGCTATTGTTGACGGACAGTTTTAAAATTTAATTCAGATCGACTCTGGTGGTTGATATAACGTGGCAACACCAGATCTTAAGTTTCAAAGCTGCTATACAGGATGGGGGAGAATGCGATTATGTATTTAAGCAAGACAAGTATGAATGGATGGAGAAAACTAATAGCACTATTTTGACAGTACAATATAAAACCTGGCTGTAGATCGCCACACTAAGGACCATGGGGAATTACAGTAGTTTTGCTACCTGCATGGGTTCTACTTGAATTCGCACCATACCTTCAGCTGCTGGTAATTGTAAGAAATATTGGCCAAAATAAAAAAAATAACAAGAATACTACGCTTCAAATCCCCGGTATGTTTAAACTGACTTTTGGGGCTTATTGTCTCAGGGGGACAATAATGTTAAAGTACTTTAACCCACTTTGAGGATGCAGCCACTCACAATCTAAGTTACTGATATAAACTTCCAAACATAAATTTCTTTTATTTATGCACAATTCATTAAACAAATGTAATTCTTTTAAAAATGTAATCATTAAATGAGAACCAATATCTTTATAAAGATCCTCAAAGTTCGCGACTTGGGGGCAAATAAGTACACATACATGAATTACATCTCGTTTATTGCATCTAAGGCGTTTAGATGTAAATTCTTACACCGGAATTACAATGGAATGGCTACAGTCCAGTGTCTAATGGTAGACACGTTCATACACGGACGTACACGCAACCAAACACACACATGTGTGCGTGTTACCTTGTCGTTCCCTCCTAAACAGACAATGTCATCGTCTTATCTGATGTAATCTTTCACATTAGCATTATTTTGTTCACTTGCATTACCACACATATTATCGTTCTGAATGGAAATGTTGGTTTAGAAAATGCATCACCCTTAATGACACCTCTATTCTGTTATCGTATTGAGTAACCATTGTATCAATGCCGTACGCCTGAAAAGTATGAAGCTTGCGCTTTCAATCTTCAACTACTTCAATCGCAAGAGAAAAAGAGCTTTTTTCAATTAATATTCTTAAATGAATTTACAATGTAGAGGATGCTTCATTTCAGTGTTTATTGTTGTCTCGGTTTGGATTTTGACTTGAACTGGATTGTGTTAATTCAAGTTCTTTTGAGTTAGATTGTGCATGTTTGTGGTGAACTAGAAATTGGCTAGAGTTGGTATAGCTAGATTGCGTTGTCATAGTTTGGTTGTGTTTGATTTCGTTGGCTTGAGTATGTTTGAAAATTTCTGATTGTTTTGGATAGTCGGTTTGGACCGACGGGACTTGAGGTCGATTGTTCTTTGTTTGCGAGGGACGTTTGGCGTCTGTGCGTTTGGTTCAGAAGCGTACAGATGAGTTGCAGTCCAACTAATAAACGCATTACATGTGTACTATTGGTAGTTCCTGTCTTTGTACACCTCCCTCGTAGCAAATGGCGAACTGTGTCTATATGTTAACAACAGTTTATTTTTAGGACATACATCTTGAAAAAGAACAAAAATCTCAGAGTCGATGCATTTCGATGCTTTAATTATTCACTGAATAATTTGGGTTTATTAGATTTCGAGATAGACTGCAATTCAGTGGTCCCCTTTCGAGTCAAACGGACAATAGTGTGAAACGCGTAGTCCAGATTGGTAGTGTTATGTAAACAAAAGTCGTAAATATGGTATTTGAAAGTCACGTAGGTTGAAAATGGGAAAACTTTACAGTTGAGTCAGATCAGTTGTTGATTTTGTACTTATGGAGTTTACACTTCTGTGGAGGATGGTTGCACAACTATCACCCACACCTAATCATTCATCGTGGACAATCAGGTAGAGTGGCTGCATGCTTTTAAATGGGTCCGCCAAGTTGAAAACCTAATAAAAACCGAAAGATTATCATTAACCGGTTGCTTCTGTCAAGCTACATATTTAAGACAATTTGTACAAGGGAACATGGTACGGAGGCCGATGAATACATTACTTGTCGCTTTGATGTTAGTAACAATTTCGTGGTTCTCGGTTTTCTTTAAAGCAGCACAATATTTAAAATACGATCTGTCACCAGAACATCGTCCATCAAAACTATACAGATATTGCTAATAGTTATGGAGTGGTCTGTTCAGTGTTGCAATTACATTTCATGGGCTGGATGATAACAAATATATGGCTGACAAACATCATAGTGCGTTTTCACTTTGGCTGCAAGATACATTATCTTAAGAGAATAGATTTTGATGTAACGAAAACAGGCACAGCTGACAATATTGTGCAGCAACATCAGCAATCATCTGAACCATTCTTCTTTCTTAAATCAGAAAAATCAGAAATTTTAATCAGTGACTTTTGATGTTGAGGCAAGCCATGATTGTGTGTTGTATGACCATTGCTTGCCGACGAAAGTTATGAAATTGTTGATTGCAGATTATGATCACATCTTAGATTAGTCTGGCAGTGTGTGTATAAAGCAACTGGTGCGTGTGTGAGTATTGTTTCCTTTCGTATCTAGTGTCACTTCTTTAGTTTCGGGAGACATCAGAAATGATTCAGATTCGATTGTGTGGAGATCGCATACAAATATAAAACAATTACTGATCTCGTGTTTGAGCTGGGAATGTTCAATCGTACTTACCTATTAGTGTCTGCCCTTATTGGATTATCTTTGCCATAATCAAACGTGTTAGTGAGTGAGTTAAAATTTACCACTGAATTTTGCACGCATATCGTGATGAAGATAAATGATAAAAATGTCGAGGAGGTGGCTCGCCACGGGTGCCATGTCAAATTTAAATCTGTCAACGAAGGTCAGTAAAATAACCAAAGTATCACTGATACTGATATAAAACAGGTATGAAAAGTTAAAACCTTTCAGCTTAAGAAGACGATACAATGCAATGTTTTAGTACCCACTCAGGATGCAAACGTTATAACCTCTCGGCTAACCCACAATACCCTGTATGTAGAATTCAACAGTATTCAAAATAATGACTCAATACTAACAGTACTGTTACTCTGACATGAATCTTGAGAGCGAACGTGATGACTTTACTGTGAACTATATTAGTTTACATCATAGGAAGGGAAAACTATTATCATTTCCAGGCAGTGATGTGAATTACTGACAGTTCCATATTATTATAACAACCCTGCAACATTATGTTTGCTATATGTTTCATTACATTGCTTCACTGAACACCAGATAGGTGTGTCCCTAGTAAGGGGATCTACCTTCAGTTGTTGGTGATCTATAGCCAGGTTTTTTTGTACTGTACAAATAGCGCTATTAGTTTTACCTTTCCAGGCTAATTCTAATTGTGATATTCTGGTGGTTATACTGTCCTTCGTCAACAGTTTTGTTTGTAATATACATAATTCTTTTCTATGTCAAGAATGTTCTCGCCACGGTATGGCTGAAATATTGCAGTGGTGACGTTAAATATTAACTCACTCATTCACTCACCAGAGAAGTGTTCGCGAGGAGACTCCTCCGCATGTCGTCATCAACCGATGGCAAAGGGAGTGTTTGTTGCATGGCAGCATTCGTGCCGTACGTCGACAGCTTGTACACAACGTAATTGAATCGCTGAAGTTAAATATTGAAAGAGATGAGCAGTCAATATCTTTCACGTTTTTGTTTCGTATTCATTACTACTTGAGATTCCTCTGACATATGCCGTTGATCGATGGTCCTAGAAAATAACCCACTGATGCATTACCATGCCGGGATACGATAGTTCATCCTATGTTACGTGATTCCGGCTTATTTGTAATCACACTGTCTGGATACATCTTCAGTGTCGTTATTTAAATGCCAGGGCATGACGGATGTATATGGACGACACTCCAGAACAACCCCCTGCATACTACAACATCAATATCCCTTCACAGACCTCTAAACACAATTCTCTCGTTACTGATGTCTGCCTACTTGCTTTTCGTGACGGTTACAGAGGCATGATGGCAATATATCGAATTTGTTTAAATCTAACTTTTAAAAAGTATTGATGAATTTATGAACGCCAATAAAGGACAGAGTGTCTGTAAATAGCATTTCAATATAAACATCGGTTCAAAAAAGGGGAATGCTACCTAAACGTGTATAATAGTACCTTCAAACAAAAATCAAATTCACACTACAAATGTCTGATCACATATTGTTACATATTGGACGCGAAAATCAATCAGTATGTACCTGAGCTCAGTTGGGTCTTAAATGGCACGAATATGCATTCATAGGCCACGTAATAATGGTTTATTCAAGGTTTTAAATGATTCAATTGACGGATCATTATTTGTGGATGATTCTATATTTCCTGTCGTGGTAAATATACGCACACTGTTGAACGACAACTGCTTTTATGTTTAAACAGAATAAATAAATAGTTTCTTGAAAACGGCTTTAAAGTTTCTAAATCCAAAACTAAATGTACACATCTTTGTAGTAAATATATTCCCCATAAGGACTATCTTCAAATGGCACAATCAAAGTTGTCAAGGAGGTTAAATTCTTGAGTCTGTTCTTTTATTCCCATTTAGCATTCCGACCACATATTAAATCTCTCAAAGCTAAATGTCTGAAGGCACTCGATTTGCTGCAAGTTGTTTCCAACTCAGAGTGGGGAGGGGATCAAGCTACCCTCTTACAGCTATATCGTTCACTGGTCCGATCAAAACTTGACTATGGCTCCGTCGTTTATGGTCGAAGTTTACGAAGTTTACGACTTTGTCTTTCAGAACGTCACCTATTGACAGTCTATACTTTGAGGCCGATGAACCATCTCTTAAACAACGCCGTCTCTTCACTACATTAAATTATACTCCAGTGAACCTAACCCTGTCTACATATGGGTCTTCAATCCTATTTCTGAGGATTTATACAACAAAACATCTTCTCTTGTTCTGCATCATTTCTCTCTTCTGCCGGCACTGAGCTTCAGAATATATCTCCTTCCCGTCTTCTTTATTATTGGTTATGCCACATTAACTATATTTTGTTTTAGCAAAAAATCAGAAACTGACGAATTTAAATATAAGCAATAACATAATCAATTAAACAGTAAATACAGCAATTACAAATCCTTATTTGCAGATGGGCCAAGGATGGTGGCGCAGTAGCTTGCGCAGGAATATTTTTCTAGATTACCAGATTTTCACAGCTGAAGCAAACGCGATATTAAATATATTCTTTTATATATTCAAAGCCACCCGAAACATAAACTACATATAATCTATTCAGACTCTATTTCGTGCCTTCAGGCTATTAAAAAGGTATCATGTAAACATCCACTTTCAGTTGAAATCATTGTATCATATAGCATTCTTGCTCCTGGTCAGTAAGACATCGTGTTTTGTTGGTTACCCAGCCACGAAGGCATTTCTTCGTTTCTGTTCCCGCGGTGCCTCATAGCAGACAGTTTTCTACTATTGAAAAGCCTTAAGCCGTTTACGTATCTGAATCATATATCTACGAACCCTACGCTTTTTTGATCGGATGTACGAATATATTCGGTACAATCAACAAGGTGATAAAGTAAATGAGTCAATCTTGAATTTAATATTCGACAGTCAGTGTTCTCGGTAGGTTTCGTAATAAAATTATATATGATATACACGCACCATCATTATATAACCAAACCATATATATATATATATATATATATATATATATATATATATATATATATATATATATATATATATATATATATATATATATATATATATATTGCGCGTGAAATGTTCGCTACAGTCCTGTCATTTACAAATTTATTGAGTTTTCACATGCTGCTGTTGACTGTACTTTTTTAAATTATGTGGATCAGAATCTATGCGTGCAAAACACACATTCAAAATATTGTTTGCGTGTTTTGTGCGTTAACGTAAACACTGCATTGTGATGTTTTAACCCATGTATATCTCATTGAGCTTAAGGATAACTTTGCCACATCCAGGCATGTATCCACTTAATTAACGTCAAGACGTTTAATTCATTTGTATCGACGCCTCCTAGCACGAAACATTGGAAGCAATCACCTTGATATTAATGTCGCGTTCGTAGCATTTGGCAGGTCATATAATGATTGGTTGTCCTCAATCTTTGGGATTTTATTAAATAGTACTTACCAGTGGTGTCGCTAAATACATTTGCCGGGCGCCTACATTCAGAGAATGAGCTAGTTGAGTCCCATGTTGCTTTGAACAGTATTCCAAGAGTGTTTTAAGGCAGCGTAATATTACATGTACTAATGTAACCTGCAAACATCAGAACTAACGGAGAGGTTTTAGCCACTTTGAAGTCATCCTAATTCACTTGATCAAGCGTGGGTCCTCACCATTTGCCCTGCGCGAATGCAATAATCTTGATCTTTCACTGGGTGTCTGATAGATACTCAACAATTTTGTCTCTGCTTGCTCCTCTTGTTACTTTCTCTTCATGGACACCCTTATTATCCCTTAATAGTGTAATATGAGAAAGAAGATACCAACCACGGTGTTTGTATCATAATCGAATACCTGACAGCAATTAAGTACCTGAAACCAATTAAGTCATGACGTTACATTACCAATTAGTGTGCAGGGGGAGGAGTAGGGAGGAAGGCTGACTTAAATTGTCATATTGTCATAGATAATCACAAATAGTAGATTAAAAAGCGAGTCCCATTTTTCAACAATACAGATACAATTTGGGTTGTTACTGGTGAATGCACCCGGTAGGTTTTTGAACATTTGAAACATTTTGTTGCATACTGTGAACGTGTATTTGTCCGAGAAGAGTATCGTGATATCATACATCTTGATTGTGAACCTTTAATTTTAATTTATCGAATTCAAGATGATACTTCCGTCATGATACAATCGAACTCCTACTGTTTGTGAACCGGGCCAGTAGTTCCAGAAGTTGTATGATGTCTTTCGTGTCCGTACGAATGGCTTCAGGGTGCTGGAAACCAGTTGTTTTTTTCTCCTGAAGGCCTGTCAGTATTTAATATCCCATTACATCCAAATAAATAAAAGAATATCACTCTCGTAATGAAAACGACACTCCGGACAAATCCGTTATTGTGAAAGGTTTAATTGGATACCTGATTCTATTGGAAGTGAGTGTTATTTGCTCCGAAGCTGGAAACAGCTTCATCACCGTGTTTCCGGCTCCTTGTTTATTTCCGGTTACTTCAAATACCGTGAGAGAGTGGTTCGTTGGTAATAAACCACAAGTACCACCCCGTGATTTGTATGAGCATGCCGCTGCTCAGAACGGGCTTGTTAGCACAAGAACGACGTGGTATGTGTGGGATTTGAAAGGAGGATTATCATAATATCATTATGGTTCGGTGGAAGTGTTTGATTTGAAAATAGGACGAAAACCTTTTGAAATCGCTGTGGACGTTTGCAGATTTGTTTCTTATGTCGGTAGGGATTTGGGTTTTTTTATTTCGAAATTACCCCTAATAACTAAATACGTGTCTGATTTTTCCATGTCCTTTTCTTGAGATTACATTTCCGTAAGTAATGATGTTCAGAGGTAAAGCGACGGTATGGACTTACTGAAAAGAAGCATTAGAATGTCTTAGAAATGCTGTCACATCAGCCTTTTGAACAAGTCTCAGCAGCTCGACATGATGTGTGGCTCTGAGCCATGTAGATACCCTTCAGAGCACACCAAGAAATTCCCAGGCTATTGTATGAGTGTCTATTTATTTTGACAAATGTGCACAACATTTCCTGGTAACATAATCGTACATTCATTGCTTCAGTATATTCTTTCTGTTTTATTACAGTTTGGATTTGAATTTCGTTTGAATAGTTACAGTGTTCCAGTTCTGTTAATCCCATATTAGGTTGATTGCATGTTAATAAATGCAGATAATCCGTTAAACGAGAACATTGGTAATTACAGTTTCTGACACGTATAGTATGACCAGAAATTATTGAGAATTTTAGGAATATGTTTAATAATATTGGATTTCTGGCTTAAACAACCTTGATGAGCTATCTAGTGCTTGGTTTCATTCAAGAGATACAACTCCGTTAATCATTTATCATTGGTTTGTGAAGAGTTATCCCCCTTCGCTTACGTGCTAGAAGACGACATTTTCAGTAATCCCTAGTATGGAGGATTTAGAAAAGATGAAGTTGATTTTTGATTACTACAACAAGGACATCAGATCTGCAAAAGCAATTTCAAGTAGAACAGGCATCCCTTGGTCCATTGTTTATCCTTTCTGAAAAAGAGTGCAACTGGATATGGCACTGCGTTCCAGAAAGGCGCGGGTAGACCCAGATAATTGACTGTCGCTGACAGAATGTGGCTTGGTATTCTTGTTTTCTTATAAAACCAAGGAGTTTAGAAAACTTAAGGCTGGATGTGGTTGATAGAGGGACTGTGATTGTCTGTAAGGACATAATTTGACCTGAGCAGCATGCAATGGGTTGGCAGAAAAGTCGAAGATTTCCATCACCGATCATGAAACCTGACCAAAAGGAGCGACTAGTGCTTAAAGCATAGGATTTGTTACTGGGCCAATATCATTTTCTGAGATGACTGTTTCCTAATACTCTTAAACTCTGGACCAAACAAACTCACAAACCTTTGTATCAGCACAGTTCGAAATTTACCCGTGTTAGGAATGACCCCCCTCTGTATATTTCTAGGGAATATGATTAGTGAGCACACATATACTCCCGAGGGACATTAACCTCCATCTGCTCACTTGTTCACGGGCCTAGTTTCGGACCGAAAATATTACATTATTGGATTGACCTAGCTGTAGCCCTGACCTAATTCCAACAGAACATGTTTGGGGTTTGTGAAGGAAAGTGTCAATCAGAAAAATCTAACAAATATTGTTGAATTGTTTAATACCCGAGTAACGAGTGAAATAATACTATCTAAAAATTCTCAATAATGTCTGGTATAGACAAGGGATAAAGCAAGGAATATAATGATCAGAATTTATTGTTTATTGTGTTTGACTGATAATACCTCTGGGCTAGCACTATAAAACCGACGTTTTCCATTAGAGCGGACAAGTACGATCTATGCTCACGACACTAGTGCAAGATTCACTCACCTTCGCTACCAAATGGTATTCTCAAAGTCTGATTCATGAACACGCATGCTCTGTCACTGGATTGGTTGCTATGTGTGAAGATATTGGGTAGTATCATGTCTTTCTTTCTGCTGTTGTGGTGGTTACATGTGAACCTGTGTTAATAAAAGGTAGTTCTCACAATCAGCCTACTAGCCATGTCTGTACCATAACTCCGGTCGTATAATGATACAGATTCGACTGTTTACAGACGTTGAACAATACTGCGGTACTGATGAATCCGATATGAATACAAAAAAATCACAATTATATAATCCACGCTACTTGTTAAATAATTATTACGGATATGTAAATAGTTTTTTGTTTTTTTTACAATTTGCTGTTGATAGTAAGCGGATTTTGGGGAACATACTCCGATCAAGTACGTGATAGCTTAAAGAAAAAAACGTAACACCACGGAACATGAAAATAAAACATCAGCTATCAAGGTATGAGTACAGTTCGGCAGGGGACATCACCCTGGCATGGGTAGGAAAACATTTAAGCCACATTATGTCCTGGGAAACCTGTGAGATCGAGAACACCGGGAACGATCCCAATAGTCCCCTAGCCGTCGATGACACCATGACAAATGGTAGTTGCACGTATCGCATGCTCTTTAGACTCATCACAGGAGAGAGTGTGTATTCCATTTGGTAGTGAAGAGAGAAAAAATATCTATTATCTCTGGAATTGGCGATGAAGAACTAAGCGTCTACTTTTGTGTCAAACTTTTAAAATGTCATAACAAGACACCGTCACATATTTCGTGAAAATGTTGCTCTGTTGGATGCTGTCTGAAATGTGTGAACTTCATCAGGACATTATGTCAGTCACCAAATCCGTTGTTACTATGCTTAGGCTATAACTGACTCTTTTCTCGATCGATTGCTTTAGCTGTAATCCACTACGCCACAACGATGACATCAGAGAACCTTCTCGGACATCACAGACGACGTATATGGCACTACGACAAAATTCATCGAACGTCGTTCACAAAAGTGTTTGAACGTGCAAGTCATTGAGCTGAGTGATTTAAATGTCTCTTTGTCACGTTCGGGGCTTAAACCATATCCGTCATCCACCCTATATCATATCAAGTGTTTAATCCTCAGCAAAGCCATGAAGGCATACTTGAATCAGAAGCGGTCTCCAATTTACTCTGTCTTATGCATGCCATTTCGAGATTGCCATCGCACCGTGTGCAATAGCCTTAATCTGTCATATTTACTTGTATGGACACTTCATCAGATGTCCAGCACGACAATGTGCACTTCCTAGTAATCTTCAAACAACGTGAGCATGAACAGTCATGTCAACATGTCAGCTGCAAGCATTAACCACTTCTGAAACGGTCTCGACTGTGAGTGACGTATATAGTTCTCTCCCAAAAGTGTATTGTTTGCTTTTCATTATACCCTTATGCTCAAAAGTGGGGAGGGAAGAAATGGGGACTGCGTTTGCTCTTAGACACTCCTGAATTCCATGTTACTGATATCGAACAGTTTCAGTGGAGTGTCATCAGCATACATGTAATGGAGGGTTCCACAAAGTGATAAAAATCTAGCATCAGTTTCATCACTTTTGGCGGATAGTCAGGACTTGTGTGAATCTCAACTAAACGGTCCTTGATAAGTTTGTATAAAATCCCAATGAAAAATATATAAAAATCGGAAAATTCAACAAGGGAAAGAGATTACATTACAACTTAGTGTAGAATATTTAGTGGTACTCGGCACTTTTTCTCCTGATGTGGTTTAGTCATGTGGACCTGCTTTGAGAAAACGTGGTTCTCACACTCAGTCGACCATATCTGTAGCATTATTCCGGGGCGATCATTCCTTGTGATAAACTGCGTCCAAACATTGAAACTAATGATATCAAAATACCACAATCATGATTTGACACAGATAGCATATACAGATTTACAAGTGAGTTCACAATCCCGAGCCTAATGGTTTAACTACAGAATTGCACGTCTGTCTGTATCCCTTTGGGCTGAAGATGTTGAGTAAGCATTCTTTCTGGTAATTAACAGATGATGATTGGACTTAGCCTTAAACCTTTAAACACCCCAAATACAGGGAATGGTGATTGCAAACTTCAGTTTGTAAAGAGTTAATCTTCACTTTAGACGCCTTGTTTGAATAAGCAGCGCGTCTATTAGTATAGGAATGTAGGGCACTTAGGTTTGGATTCCCGTGAACGAGATCATTCGTAGCATCGATACCCCTCTTCACAACGTTGGTCCAGTCTTCCATGGTATCATGGTGTTAATTTACACCAGAAAAAAAGATCGAATTCCATAGATCATGGCTGGAGTCCCTTACTGAACCTGATCATGTTTCCTGGTTTTCTTTGAACAACGATGTGCAAATCTCAGAAATCTTATTAACCACATTGTTAAGTAAGTTTTGTACCACAAACTTACTTAACAGTATTGGAATAATACGTCGGCTATTTAATTGGAAATATAAATGAGTTATCAGTTCATGGAAGAAATGAGTACATTTCAATAAATTAACCAAGGGTGCTAATCACTGAAGAGGAACATGGATGGACAGACAATTTCTTTCTTGCAAGCAAATGATGATCAGCAAATCATCACTTGCTTGATAACGTTGCTTTGATCTACACCAAAACGTCGCATCTGCTGTAAGAAAGAAGTTGTATATCCATCAAACATGTTCCTCTTCATCATAACAGCTTCTAATGACACTTAAGGACATTAATCGTTATTGGTGACATATTATTGTCTTTTACATGTAGGGTTTTGACATTGAAAGGACATCATACAGTGATTTGTGCCTCTGGTGTCTACTACTTTGTTGGAAACCAGAAACATGTGTATGGTGCTTATAATACACGAAAATCATTGGAGTAATTGACACAAACCTATGTTCCTGGCACACCCAATGGGCGCACTCCGACACAAATAATGGCGACAAACTATGATTCCTTCGCTTGGACGGATGTGATCCTGTACACAGTTATAAAAGTATATATTATACTTTTACTTTATATGTGTGTGTCTATTGACCGAAAAACACCTTCAGGGAAGCACGCCTTTGCAGCAAATCAATGGTTGGAATCATATTTCTTACCATACTCGTTGTGGTTATCTTTCGGGTTCTTTCATAATATAAAATAGCCGTTCTCATCGGGGATTAACAACAGTTTTAGTTAGTCATCAAACATCTTAGGTCTATCTGAATTTATTGACATGTAGGGTCTTATCCCAAGCGATACCTAATTCGAGTAGCGAGTGCACGCCAGGAAGAACAGCATTTATGATACAGGGATGGCAAGAGTCAGTGAAGCAGTATTGCCTTATATTCCACAGGCAACACGCACTATAGTAGTGATATTAGTTTGGTATTATTATAATACATCCTGTAGTAGTAGAAGTAGTAGTAGTAGAGCGAGTGAATGAGTGAGTTAATATTTAATGTCACATCGGCAATATCTCTGTCAGATCGAGACGGGAACATATTTTAAATTAAAATATATGATGTGTATGTTAAAGACACCTATCGACAAAAGATAGTTAATCACAATAACAAATAAAACTAGTGTGGAAAGTCAAAACTGACAGCACTATTTGGACAGAACAATAGTAAAACAGGCTATAGATCGCCCACAACTGAAAGTAGATTGTCATACTATGGTCACATCTAGTAGTAGTAGTAGTAGTAGTAGTAGTAGTAGTAGTAGTAGTAGTAGTAGTAGTAGTAGTAGTAGTAGTAGTAGTAGTGATGGTGGTAGTATCAGTAACGGTCGTGGTATTAGTGCTTCAGAACACTCAAATGGCAATCGATTGTGCACGCCATTGTTCCAGAAGCTATGGGTGCTCATCAAGACTAGATTAGTAGAAGCCTATTAAGTCCCTAAAGCATCCTTCACGTCAAAATGTTGACGTGTATTCTGATTCATGCACATGTTTCCTTCCACATCACTTGTCATCGTTTGAAAGCAAGCAATACACAAAGTGTGTTTGGCGAGATTGTTACTTCGCTTATTTTGAAGGCTAATGCTTTAAGACACGGTCACAGGGATACATCGTATCAGGGACAGTGCAAACTTGCTTAAAGGAGTGATATGCAGAAAATAAGTGTATGGATGGATCAGTGTGTCAGTCACGAGTACATTATTGATTGTCAGTCAAACAATTTAACGTAGACATCGGGGGAAAAAATCGAATCCTAAAACGAGGCTAACATTAAACACATAACACGTGAGTCCTTGCGCAGAAAATGAAAGTTATTACGTAGGATTAAAAACAGTTGATAATTATACTCTAGCATTTGGTAATTTTCTTACAGAATTAGAAAGATTATTCTAAGAGTGTCAAACATATGAAAACGTAGGTTCTTTTATAATTTGTTGAAACAAACCAGACAAGTTTTGACTGTATCATGGAATAATGAAATTGATATAAGGCCTACTTGTATCTTTTATATAAGGCTTTGTACTTCAGATAATAGGGAAAAAACAGGTTGTTAAGTAACTGGACTGCGTGTGAAGAGATTCTCAGTTGGCTTTTGTAGCGGTGTTGGAGCCATTGAGCTTACAACTGACGACTGAAACGTTAGACGTCTGAGTAATTGAGTTTTGACACACGATGCGTTACATTAACTTAAATATTTCCTGCGTTACACGCAGGTCATGCTGGTGGTTCCTGCATCATTATCTTTGAGTATTGATAACACGTAGCCGTTTTTAGGTATTGATAACCTTGACGTAGACACATGCATTTAGCACATTGATGCATCTGTTCCTGTGGACGGGAGCATGAGGGAGATATGTGTATGAACTTTATTAAATGAACTGCGGAAATAGCATCAGCTATATATCAGCTGAATATATTGAAAATACGACTTTATCTTTGGGTGAAGCAGATTCAGTTTTTCAGTAATTTAGCAAAAGTTAAAAGATGGTGACAAATGTATCATCATAATCCCAGCCAGTTATTTGAACCAACGATTAGCCCTAGACATAAGGGTAAATCTCAAGTTTGAGACAGAGCTTCTTTCATTTCGTTAAGGCCATTGCTCTGCAGTTTTGAATGCACATTTTTATAAACACTGCTGAAGATACCATCGAAACATAAAAAATAATTCCACCAAGTGGTGTCGCATGTAATGTCTGATGAATGTCCTCGAATATATCAAATACCATATTTAATCACCGCTGCTAGCAGAGGTAAATCAACTCTCAAAGACACACATTGCTGCCTTTCAGTACACATTTCTAAAGAACAAATTTGCATCCAGCTATCCTCTTCCTTCATTTCGTGGCTATAGGCATCTCTGAGCATCAGATATTTATTTGGCAGAAGCCTTCGGTGAACGTTTTGGTCCGCCAGGAAAGTGTCACGAACTTTACAATGTGTAATTAGCAGGCCATCAAAACGGCCGACCTCAGTCCTCAGGTTCTTCTACTGCGTCCTGTCGACCCTGCAAAGCGGATGTTATACAAATGCGAACGTCTGTTTCAGCGAGAGATATAAGATGCGCATTGACACTTGACAGGAAAGAAAAACAGATTCATCCAGCCCTAAAACAAAAACAAAAAAAAAACATACTCCAGTCACTGTCACAACAAACATTTTACTGAATACTCGTCTTATGTTGAATAGAAAATGATGTTCTAGTGTTTTACGAGAGAAACGTATTCATTAAATCACCAAGTAAAACCGATGGTCTATCTTTTGTTGGGTGAATGTAAAGTTTCATTTACTTTCATATGAGTGAGTGAATGAGTGAGAGTAATTTTACGCCATACTCAGCCATATTCCAGCTATATGGCGGCAGTCTGTAAATAATTGAGTCTGGACCAGACAACCCAGTGATCAACAGCATGAACATCGATCTGCGCAAATGGGAACCGATGACATGTGCAAACCAAGTCGGACCACCCGACCCCGTTAGTTGCCTCTTACGACAACTGCGTCGCCTTCTACAGAGAGCATGGGTTGCTGAAGACCTATTCTACCCTTGGCCTTCACGGGTCACTTTCATATGAATTACAAAGATGCATCTTGGCATTTGCTTACAATGATGATAATTATTACATTTCCAAAAGTCGATTTTCAATTTCCTGCGAAATAGAGAACTTCATGTGTTAGCAATTTGATCTCATTTAGAACAGAGGCTGAAAAGCAGCTGTGTTGTGTTTAATCCTTTAGGGTGCCGATTTCCAGTAAGGCGTTATAATTCAATCAACCAATCTTTATTCGGTACGTAAAAGGTCACAGGCCTATAGTACATTTACATACACGGCATTTACAACTGAGCAGCAGAGAGACACGTGTAGAATAATTACAAATTACAATTCTAAAGTAGATTTTCTTGTATAAATGCAAAATAGATACACACTGACAGTTTCTGTAATTTAATAGTGGTTTCACTTGTTAATAACATGTTATTTCATTTGGATGAGCACAATAGTAGGATGCTAGATATTTCTTTCTCAGGTTTTCATAGGCGGGACATATGAAAAGAATATGGTATCCGTCTTCTACAGCATTATCGTTACAGAGGATGCAAATTTAAATTCTATGGTTTCGAGAAGTATCAATATAACGACAAGTTTCAACAAACAGCTCGTGCCATGAGCAGCAAAAACGAGATAAAGCTCCACGGAATTTCCTTACAGTGATTTTGATAAATAATATTCTTTGCGTAGTTCAGGTTTCCAATGTTTATAATACAGGCATTTCGAGGATAGATTGATTCAAGCTATGCTTGTTGATAGATGTCTTTCATTCTTTGGGTCAATGACGTAATGAAACAATTATATTCTTACATCTATTTGTGAATGTACATTTCAACTCACTCACTCACATAATAAGTGTTACGTGTTCGAGCTATGACAGACAAATGCATATTATGGCGAATGTTTTCAGAAGAAGCATGAGTATGCGAATCGCAGCCAAAATGTAATTTAATATCAGTGAGTGAGTGAGTGAGTTAATATTTAACGTCACATCGGCAATATCTCAGCCATATCGTGACGAGGATATTTAATACTGAAATGAAATATATGGATGCTATAAAAAAAAACAGCTAGAATATCACAAATGGGATTAAAACCAGTGTGGAAAGTTAAAACTAAAATCACTATTCGGACAATACAACATGAAATCTGGCTATAGATTGGCAACAACTGAAGGTAGATCACCATACTAGGGACCATGTGGACTTACAGTACCTTTGCTACCTGCAATTTAATATCAGAACTAATTCAGTAATACCAGTTAGTTACGTAGAACGTTGCAGTTTGAGACAGATGTGTTAAAAGCTTTGAATGTGATTAAAAGAAGTATAAAGTCTTTTCTATTGAGAAATGCCTACTTACGTCATAGTCCCTGGTCTGGGGATCTTCCTTCTGTTGTTGGCGAGCTATAGCTGTTTTACTTTGTATTGTCCAAATAGTGATATTAGTTTTAACGCTATACTCTAGCTTTAAATCTAATTCTGATATTCTAGTTGTTGTACTGTCCTTTGTCGACAGGTTTTTATAACATACATATATTTCATTTCAGTATTAAATGTTCTCGTCACGATATGGCTGAAATATTGCCGATGTGACGTTGAATATTAACTCACTCACTCTAAACATCATAGCATGGGATGCATTCGTACATCACGATGAAAGGGGGCGTATCATTCTACTATGCTACAATAAATGTTGGAATCTAGATATTTCTGGAAATATGCACTATGCCCGTTGACGGCAAGGCCTTCATTGACCGCGAAGATTTCACTAAAAGCTGTTGCAGGATTGTAGGTAATGTGTACACTATACATGCTATACGCCAATCCTGTATCAGACAATGACTGTAGTTCCAGACTAGAAGAATCTGATTGGGTTTCTACCATGTGAAGTCGGGCTTGGTTTGTCACCAAGCTACTTCGTACCTAGAATTGGGGAATTAGCCGGGGGGATCTCCACACCTTGATACAAACAGAAGGGTTCCAGGGTCAGACTGTTTATTCAATACATGGATTCAATGTCATACAAAATCATTCAACCACAATGATATAAAATGTCACCGATGCACATGAGAAGAGTAGAATAACATCTAAACCTTACTTTATATAATAAATCATTATCAATTTAAGTTAAACTCAATACAATGTTCATTACCGTTACGACGGTGTAATACAAACAAATTTAAAGTTATAATTAACAACTGCATGTCTGTACTAACAATATCTGACATAACATAATCTGCAATCATTTATCATGTACATTTTACTCATAAACATTGTGCCATTCTTGAACAGCGACCATTTTTCAATACAGGGGCGTCCTTTCCCTTAAATACGGTACGTTCGTACAGTGTTGAACGTGTACTGTTATAATCCGATGTACGGTAAATTTAACATAACAGTTATAGATGAGCCGTGATATATTTGACAAATAAATATCTCGAGACCAGTTCAAAATATTGACTGACACACAGTTATATAAATGAAGGCCTATGTAACTGATAATTAGAGCGCACTGAGACTGACGGTACGTTACGTCACAAGTAAACAATCTATCCGCGTACTAGCTGTGCAGGTGTGGCGGCATGCTAATGAACCGTGACCGTCGCGTTGCTGCACAGATTCTACAGCGTTAGCCTTTATTCATTAAATCCACTGAAGTGCTTTAAACTGACAATGTAAACAACTCACTAAAATATTATAACGACTAAACTGTTAACAGGATAAATATAGAAAGTTATGAAGAATATATCTGTAAGTTTGGAATTCTGAAAAACCCTGGTTCTTTACGAACTGATCTACAACACACATAGACTAAATTTCGTAGCTTCCAAATGATTGCTATTTACCGGAGATTTTCCGAGTTAATAACTCACGATAGTGAAGGACAATAGCGTATATCAAATGGAAAATATATATTCACTTAGGCTTTGCTAATGCTGTACGCATTTGGTCAGAATAATTTAACGTTCAAGTATTTCTTCTGAACATATATGCAGTCACAACGTTAACTTAGTTACCTAAAATTACAATATCTACGAAAGCAACTAGTCACAATATAAAACATATACTTGCGCTGACATGGTTTTTGGTTTCGACAATATGCGATGGTAAAACATCTCAACTAAGTGAACTAATAACTCTGTCTGTCAGGCAGGAATTGTACATGAAACTGAACAGTGAATTGACGCCGGAAAGTATGGGCAGAACTAGTGCTTCATGTTATTCAACATTTTCCATTATATTTGAAAAGACGAATTCTACACATATGAATATTACAATCAGTGCCCAAGTGGCGGCTTAAAACACATTCTCACAGCGTGCAACCTACACATATTCTAAATTACAGAACGCACGTATATACATTGTTAACGAAAAAACTTCCAGGACACATATTGCGATAGTTTTAAAAAATAATAGAAGCCTAACTTGTAAACCATATCTGTCATACAGCCGAATTGTGTGTTTAAGTTATAACTATGTTAGTCTTACAAAGTGACAGCATACAGATCTTACAAAGTGTCGGCATACAGAACTACAAAGTGACCGCATACAGAACTACCGTAGTAATGATACCAAATTACATTAATCATAACCACGCGGCCAAGGTACAAGATTAGAACATGACTTTGATAAAGTGCAGAACTAGGTTCATTATTCAAGTAAGGCGCATTTTAAGCAAAAATATGAAAAGAGCAAAGTATAAAGTAACTATGGCTTACCTTGATACAAACAGAAGGGTTCCAGGGTCAGACTGATGTATGTTTCAGACCCTGGTGCTTATATAGCTGAACCCTCTGCTTGTACGGTATAACCAGTTTCCCTAAAATGGAGACGACGCTTTGTCTATCTTTTGAAAAGTTATGGCATCGAGATATTACTCAATTTTGGCAGATAGCTTTCGAGATTCTAATTGCTTTGGCCGTGTGTTGTCGGAAAAGTTGAGTAATAACCAGTAATGTACGTGGTTAAGCCTCCACATCTACATCTGTGTAATTTGACAGCGTGTACAGGCGTCAATATTTGACCATTAAGTTGTGGTCGGATCGGTCAGTACAAACACTGGAGTGTATACTCCATCAGGCTTTTAACGGCATGGGGTGATGCCAGTAGCATAGACAGCTGTCAGTTACGCAAGTTACCGATAACAAGCCTGCTACAACGTGAATACTTTAACAAAATGTATGAAATATAACATTGACTTTGGTGAGAAATATCTGAATAATTTTAGGTAAGAATATGCACATTTTTGCAACTGTTATAGTACCCCTGTGCCCTGGAAAGCTTTTGACCGCAAAAGCAATGTGGTAACATCAAGCACACACACAAAAAGATTCAAAACACAAGAGTCAATAAAAAAATCAAGGAAATGCATAGTCAACACTCATATACAAAAATTAGAAAGTCATACATCGGAGAATGCAATTACAAAATAAGTAAGTACTGCTCAACAACATGAAATGCCCATCCTAAATGTACACTCAGAAAGAATGTGCTTTGTAAATGTTACCAAGGTAGAGGAGGTCTCATATAAGTAACTAAAATGAACTAGGTATGGAGTGTGGATCGAGAACCTTATAATAGCCATTATGAATAAGCAACACATAGGCGGTGAATGGTTGTGTAAAGAAACGCTGAAGCTTACGTGCAGTAAGAAAGGAGACTTGAAGTGTCTGGGGGATAGTGATGGAAGTTTTAGTAAGTTTATTAGTAACAATGAAGTCTGGCCAGTCAACAAAGAGGGTTGGAAAAACGTAACCAGAAATACGGAGGCTTTCGACAGTGTATGGGGGCTGTATGTCCCAGTAAGCAGGACAAAGTGATAAGGAAAGAATGGGAATAGTGACGCACTCGGGACCAGTAGTAAGTTCCAAGAGAAGACCGTTTTGCATTCTTGAACGATGTCGGATGAGAAGGATGACAAGGATAGTAGTGACAGCTAAGGTAATGATGCCAAGAAGGATAGAAACGTGATAGTCGGCAAGAGAAGAGATGACGAAGTCTGGAGGCTGGGGACTATGAGTAGTGTGGGCGTTATAATCTAAAGATGGGTGTTGCACAGATTTAACGGGAGCAACACGAGTAATTAGCATGAGAGTGGCTGAAAGTGTACGAAGTTTGAAAAACATCCATGTAACTAATAAAATTGAAAAGGCTGAAACAACAGATGCAGAAATGGCAATTATAGAGTTTGTGTCTGGCCAGGTACTTGGCAATGGTAGCTGTCCATCAAGGAATGGCTCAGCGATTGACAGAAAAATGGTCTGATCCTTTTTGGCACTTTCAGCTATTCGTTTGAGACTAAGGTGGGCTTGATTGTCATTGGCCAAAACGCTTGAAAATTCGTGTGAAAATATATTAAATTTAGGGATGGTGAAGTTGATTGCCTTTTTGAAAGAGGTATCACCTGCTATACTAGCAAGGGCAGTGTCATCAAAAAAATGTTGCAGGAGAGGGAGGTTAACAGGATGAAGATGAGAGATTTGGCTGGTTTTATTAGAACAGGATCCAAAAGAGGCAGGGTAGAAGAGTTCTTCAGTAGACAAGGAGCAGTAACATGGAGTTTTAATGAGACAGAAATTGCACCCAGTAATCATTCTATGTGCTTTAGGGCAGGTTAGGGTAAGGAATGGTATTTGGTAAACTAAAACTTGAGAAGAATCAACTGAAATTAATTGAGGTGGTTGAGGTTTGGTAACGTAACGGAAGTCGCAGAGGTTTTTAATCTGCTGCTTGTTATTATGATAAAGGGCCAAAGTACATGAAGGTCTATTAATTGATACGATGGGTATTCTAAAGGGACAATGTAAAGCAATTTCATCACCAGAGCAAGACGTCAAAGTGGAGCTATCAATTTCGACATAAGTTTGAGCATCTGAGGAGACAGCTAGATATGTAGGGGTATCCAAAAGGTGGGTGGAATGAGTAGATGTGCTATTAATTGGTAGGGGAAGGGAAATAACTTTGTACATTTTGAATGGTTTACCCAATGAGGACAAGGGAAATTTAACTGAGACGTAGACATGGGATTTTGTTCTCGCAAATATGAATTTAGCTTGAGAATAATAGTAATTTGGATTGGTATGTAGTAAGTGGAATTTGGGATATTTATTGGACAGGACAGAAGACAGGTGATGAATTGTTTGCAGCAAGGTTTCAGGGTCTATCAGTAAAGGGGACAATTTATTTTTGGCTAAATCTTGAATGCCTAACTTCAGTTCCTCTAACTGATGTTCAACAACATAGGCATTTTGGATCTGATCAATTGAAAGGGAGGTAAGTGCTGTAAGGGTAGAAGTCATCGTTTCTACACTATGCTCAAGGGCAGTGGTAGCGAATGTAATGGCGTCATGATTGGCTTTAATACCTTTTAATGCATTTTTGAACCTACTATCTACCAGTTTCATGAATGAGGAAAGGTGGGCTGAATGTTGTTTCATGACATTGGCTACACTGAGATCATGTTTGGTTAGGGCATTTATGTGTTGCGCTAAAATGTTGACATCATTTGTCGTGGCTGTACCAAATAATGTCTTGGATAATGTACCAACAAAGCTCAAAATAGCTCTTTTGGTTCGGGTAGATGAAGGAATTCTGGATTCAGGAATCAGTTTGATAATTTGTCGTCGAGTAGTATTTAGCTGGGCAACACATTTCGTCTTAATAGCATTCAAGTGCATCTGGGTTTGATGCAGGAGGTCGCAGGTTTTGTTACCCTGATGGCAGCCACTGAATGTTGGGATGCCAGGAACATTGGGAAGTTTCACCTCGTAAGTATGGATCCAATACTCCGTAGAGAAATGAACTTGGGGGGCAGGACGAGAGAGAATACCATAGTTCAATCGTGGGACTGGATCAGAAGACACAACTGGGCGGGCAAAATACATCAGCAGCCACAGTATTATCAGACTCCAGGTGGAACCTTTTGAGAAATCAAAAATGAGACTATTAGATGAGCTGACCTGGCTGAGCAGAATGTTGCGGCCGTCAACATCTGAACAACCTAGCACTATAAACACAGTGAACAAGGTTACTGTAGGAGGGGGATGGTCAAAAACACATCTAAAGCTACCCATGAAAATCTCAGAAGACAAACTGGACTCTAGAAAACCTGTGACTTATTTGAAGTATTTGCGTCCCTTTTTACGTTTTCTACCAGACTTTGTGGTCGTCCTATGGAATTCATCAATAAGATTCTTGCTGAGATTGGATTCAGGTTCCCATGTTGTGGTACGATAACCTGTCCATTTGATGCGATATTGAGGGATGCCTTTCTGCCGTTTGCATTGGAGAATTTTATCAATGGGGTATGTGTCTGCATCGTCAGTGATAGGATTCAGATCATTTTCTGACTGAGACGTAGATGGTATACTGCCGGAATCAGAGATATGTGGCTGAGGTGGTACCATCTGAGTATCTGTTGGAGTGTGAGTGCCATCGCCTGTGTTGGTTGCAGGGGTTGGGGCAGTTTGATTAGGGTTAGGGGTCGGGGCAGTATCACGGTTGTGGTGTGGAATTGGAGTTGGAGTTGGAGTAGGTGTTGGTGTTGGTGTTGGTGTTGGTGTATGTGCAGGAATTGGATTAGGATGTGGATTTGTATTGGGAGCAGGATTGGGATCTGGAAGTCTGTTATTTGGGTCTGTACGGGTGGTGTATGGCTTCAGTCTGTTTGCATGGATGAGAGATGTGTGTAGTTTGCCTGTGTCTATGTGTCTCAGTTTGTAAGTGTAATTGGGACCTAATCCAATGATTTTGAATGGACCAGTATATTTCACTGACAGTTTGGGAGATTGGCCTTTGTGAACCTGTCGGTTATCCACCAAAACAAGATCATCCACCTCATATGAAGGACTCTGAGCTTTGACATCACATCGTGTCTTGTTGATGTCCTGAGATATTTCTGTATTTTCCTTGGCAATAGCCTTTGCCAATTTCAGGTTCTCAAGGAGTGCCTTCAGGTGACCTTCTGCAGTTTTGCCAAGGGTAGGTTTGGGAAGGAGGCCTGTGTCAATAGGGAGGTGCATTTCCTTTCCAAACAGAAGATGGTAAGGAGTGAAACCGTTAGCCTGACATGGTGTGGTTCGCATTGACATCATGACAAAGGGAATGAGATCTGCCCAATTTGACTGTTTCTCATCCGAATAAGCCCGTAGTGCTTGTGCAATTGTACGGTTTCTGCGCTCGCACATACCGTTTGTCTGAGGATGATAGCTAGAGGTAGTATAATGTTTTATTTCCATCAGTTCACATAGTGCATTCACAAGCTTTGAAGTGAATTGACGGCCTCTATCAGAAAGGAGTGACCTCGGAGCACCAAATCTGGTAATGACCTGATTGACAAGGACCTTAGCTACCTCAGTGGCATCTTGCGTTTTGATAGGAAAGCCTTCAGGCCATCTAGAAAGGGCATCAACTACCAGCAAAACGTATTTATAGCCATCTTTGGTCTCAGGCAAGGGCCCAAGTATGTCAATGTGAACCCGGCTGAAAGTGTCGTCTACAGGCATGGGAACCATAGGGGCTGGTTTGGCATGGGTATGCATTTTGGTCTTTTGGCATACTTCACATGACCTGATGTAATTGTCAATATCTTGATACATTCCTGGCCAGTGATATTTACCAATGAGAGCCTGATGAGTGGCGTCACTACCAAAATGACATCCACCTACTTTGGAATCATGGTAAGCCTCAAGAAGTTGCTTCCTAAGTGCTAAGGGAATGACAACCTGTGTGATTCTCTGTGGACGATTGTTCTTGGTACCCCTATATTTAGCGTGATGGAAATGGTAGAGTATGCCATCAAGAAGAGCATACTGTTGGGCACGACCTACAAGACCTTTGACTTGTGTGTCACTGTAACCTGCTGGGATTTCATCTTTGGCAAGGTAATCAATGATGGGTTTGAGATCAGGAGACTTATACTGTTGGTCATCAAATTGCTTGTCATTAAGGTCTAATGCTGTAAGAGCCATAACACCTGTTTTAGGGGGATTGGGTTCATTTGCATAGACAAAATCCACTTGGATGGGTGAGGGAGTACCTTGATCAAGATCAACATCAGAGAGAGGATGAGAAGTAGAACAGGAACTGTTAGTGAATGTTCTATTAGATGTTGTGGGGCTGTTTCTGTCTGTAATCTGAGATGAACTAGTAGTAGCAGCATTTGCCATTGGTTGGTTTGGTTCAGCTGAGATTGCTTGTACATGTGTTTGACTTGGTGGAATAGGAGGTGATGGAATGTCATCTGTGACAGGAGCTGTGAGTGGTTCAGGGTATCTAGTACGTGACAAAGCATCAGCATTGGCATTGGATTTGCCTGGTCTGTGTATGATTTCATAATTGTACTCTTGGAGCATGAGGGACCATCTGCCTAATCTACCATCTTTCTGTTTGATGTTTTTGAGCCATGTGAGAGCTTTGTGGTCAGTGTAAATTGTAAATCTAGTTCCTGCCAAGTATACCCTGTACGTTCTGATGCCTTCAAGTACAGCCAAACATTCTAATTGCGTTACACCCCAGTTCTTCTCTGATGAATGCAATGATCTCCCACCATAACATATAACATGTTCTTTACCATCTGCACCCTTTTGTCCCAAAATGTAGCCAAGTGATGTTTGTGATGCATCGGTTGTCAAAATGAATGGTTTGGTTGGGTCTGGGTAAGCAAGTACCGGTGATGATGTCAATGCTTGTTTTAATTTGGTAAATGCTTGCTGGCACTTGTCAGTCCAGGAAAATTTGACATCTTTCTTTAGTGTGTCATAGAGAGGTGATGCTATTCCTGAGAAATTTGGAACAAACTTTCTATAATAACTTGCCAAACCAATAAAATGACGGACATCGTGAACATTTTTGGGCTGTGGAATTTTGGTGACGGCATCAATTTTGGATTGATCTACTTCAATACCATTTTTGCTGAAGTTGTGACCTAAGTATTGTACCTGCTTGGCTTACATTTACTAGGCTTGAGGGTCAGGCCCGCTTGTTTAATCTTTTGAAAGACACATTTTAGATGGTTTAAATGTTCAGAAAAGGATTTGGAAAAAACAATGATATCGTCAACATAGATCAGAATGTACCGCCAATTCATTTCTTTCAGTGCCTCAGAAATGGTGTTTTGGAATGCCATTGGAGCATTTTTAAGACCGAAAGGTAGACGGTTCCATTCAAAGACACCATCCGGGGTATTAAAGGCTGATTTGTGTCTTGTCTCTGGGTGCAGTGGAATTTGCCAAAAGCCACTCGCACAATCTAAAACACTAAAGATTTTAGCATGGCTTTCTCTAACGGCATCAACGACATCTTCAAAACGTGGGAGGGGAAAAAATATCGGCTTGGTGACAGCATTGACGCGGCGATAATCTACGGCAAAGCGGTAGGTGTTGTCTTTCTTTTTGACCATCACAACAGGTGAGTGCCACGAGAGCACTCTTTTCTTACTTCTACATTTTGTCTATAGAAGGGAAGCCTTATAGGTCTAGCATCACCAGTCTCTATTTTATGTTGATGAAGGTGTGTTTTGCCTAACTCAGACCAGTTTTGAGCAAAGACAGAGTGTTGGGTGGTAAGGAAAGCTAGAAGTTCCTGTTTTTGGGTCGGTGTGAGGTCTGAGTCAGAAATATCAAATGTAAGTTCTGATGGTGTGGGATGTTTTTCAAATGATGGTGGTTGTGAATGTAAGTTGTCCTGATGTGACCTATGTGTTGGGTGTGTCCTACCGGTGTCCTGATGTGACCTATGTGCTGGGGTCGACCTACTGGTGTCCTGATGTGACCTATGTGTTGGGTGTGTCCTACTGGTGACCTGATGTGACCTATGTGCTGGGGTCGACCTACTGGTGGCCCTATGTGTTGGGGTCGACCTACTGGTGTCCTGATGTGACCTATGTGTTGGGTGTGTCCTACCGGTGTCCTGATGTGACCTATGTGCTGGGGTCGACCTGGGAGTGGTGTCTGACAGAAGAGGAATTGGGTTCTGGATCAGGGGTGTCTGGTAGGGTAAAAACGCCAGAAGAATCTACCTCAGATGCAATTGCTAGCACTCTTTTGGAATTCAAATGCACTTCAGATTTGCTAGGGTTAAGGAGACGCATGTAAACTGCCTTTTTGGAATTTGTTACCAAACACCTACCACCTTGAAGTTTAGTTTTTGAAAGAGCTCGGACTGGTTCTAAAAGGAGGATGGAGCCAGGTCTGCTGCGGGAAATATGTACAGGGACATCAACTTGACAATGGGGAGGAATGACTGTCGGTTTTTTGCATCTGGCATACCCAGCAGTGGTTTCAGTTAAGGGGACTGAGATTAGACCATCTTGAATCACCAAAGTTCTATCAAGTAATGACACAGTTGCTTTGTTGGCTTCAAGAAAATCCATACCAAGTATGAGGGAATGATGAAGTTTTTCAAATACATAGAAGGATTGGGATAGGGTAAGGTGTCCTAAGGTAAGGTCTAAAGGAATGGTACCTAAAACAGAGTGGTGTTCACCTCCTACACCTATGATTTCTGATAAATCTGATGGTTTTAGGTGTTCATGTGTGTACCCTAATTTCTGCAAATAGGTCATGTTGACACAGGAGATACATGCACCTGTATCTACAAGACCTGTTGTCTTCGCTTGCTTCACCTTTACAGGAACAGTGTTCTTTATTAAGGGAGCCACAAGCGAGACCAAGGGTTTCTGTTGCCTGACCTCAGATTTCCGAGAGCCAGGCGCGAGTCCCTATTGTTGAGGACGAACATTCTGGGAATGTTGTGCTCTCATGCAAACCCTAGCAATGTGACCTATCCTTTGGCAATAATTACATACTGAGTTGAAATGTGGGCATGAAGAACGAGTTGAGCAGTACTTACCACATCCACGGCATGGCTGTGACTGGTACTGCTGAGAAGGAACCATCTGTCTTGAGGACTGCTGGTGGTATGATGGTGGGTGGGTCTGTGTGTTCTCATAAGGTCGGTGTTCTCTTGGCAGCTGACGTCTGGGGGCTGGAATGGAGGGAGGCTGGAACCGGACTTGTGGTTGACGTGGCACTGCTGGGCTGGGACGGGAGCTTGCTACTGTTGTGGCCTGGACAGCTGGGGTCTCTGACTTGGTGATTAAAGTGGCCACCAGACTTGACAGCTGATCCACTTTCTCAGCCATGCTGACGTCAAGGGCACGGGGGCTCACCAGGGATCTTTCTGCCAACTCAGCATGGTGCCGGACGTCTTCAATGCTGGCGGGCTCCTTCTTGAAAACCCACTGTCTTATGTCAGGACGGAGTCCATTGACAGCCACAGCAACGATAACCATTGTTGGGAGCTGCCGGTTCCTGGTTGCTGCCTGGACTCTAATGATGAAGGCAGCAATTGGCTCGTCAGACCTTTGAGAAAGCTGAAGTAGGCTCATGTCAAATATATTTGACTTGCCAAACCTGGCTTTGAAGGCTGGCCCGATTTTGGTGATGTCATGCCGTTCATCTGCCGGTAGATCTTGGAGCCATATTTTCGCTGCTCCCTCCAAGTAGAAGTGGATCAGGCGACCCTGTTTCTGTGCATCAAAGTTGAACAACGTGACAAAGTTTTGAAAATCTTGCCACCAAGAGTCAGCGTCTTCGGAACCGTTGTATGGCTGGAGTTTAACGTGAGGCGTTGCCATAGTACCTTGCTGTTGGGGAGGTGAGTTGAAGGTGGATGACGTGGTTGTAGAGGCAACTACTGGGGTGGTACTTGGCCTGGATACAGCTGCACTTTTTGATGTCGCTGTAGGGGTCGTCAGTGATGGTGAGTTGGGCCTCTGAATCGCTTGAGTCTCGAGCAAACTGGTTAGGTTTAACCTTGGCTCGTGACCCCTCAGCTTCTGTCTGTAGTTCGAAGGTGTGGCACCGGTCATCTAGGATTTGTCCTCCACCATATGAAGTCGGGCTTGGTTTGTCACCAAGCTACTTCGTACCTAGAATTGGGGAATTAGCCGGGGGGGGGGGGGGGGGGGGGGGGGATCTCCACACCTTGATACAAACAGAAGGGTTCCAGGGTCAGACTGATGTATGTTTCAGACCCTGGTGCTTATATAGCTGAACCCTGTGCTTGTACGGTATAACCAGTTTCCCTAAAATGGAGACGACGCTTTGTCTATCTTTTGAAAAGTTATGGCATCGAGATATTACTCAATTTTGGCAGATAGCTTTCGAGATTCTAATTGCTTTGGCCGTGTGTTGTCGGAAAAGTTGAGTAATAACCAGTAATGTACGTGGTTAAGCCTCCACATCTACATCTGTGTAATTTGACAGCGTGTACAGGCGTGAATATTTGACCATTAAGTTGTGGTCGGATCGGTCAGTACAAACACTGGAGTGTATACTCCATCAGGCTTTTAACGGCATGGGGTGATGCCAGTAGCATAGACAGCTGTCAGTTACGCAAGTTACCGATAACAAGCCTGCTACAACGTGAATACTTTAACAAAATGTATGAAATATAACATTGACTTTGGTGAGAAATATCTGAATAATTTTAGGTAAGAATATGCACATTTTTGCAACTGTTATACATGTGTCAACATACATTATATGCCTCTCACTAGAATGGACATTCGCGTCGGTGTAACATTTTCTCTGCAGGAGTGATTTGAAACCGATCCTGAAAATCTCATACAATTCATCTTCTAATTATGCAGCAGAAGAACCTGGGATCTCATGACGGTCCGCTAATTAGGTATTGTAAAGTACATGACACTTTCCTGAAGGATCAAAACGTTCAGCGAAGGCTTCTGCCACTTGAACACCTGATGCTTAGAGATACGGCAAAGGACATTGCCTCGAAAGCTGGATATAAATTAGAAAGGAATGTTGGAAAAACAAAAAAAAATAGATTCTTTGAGCTGAGTTTGCTCGACGAGCAGTGATGATTTCTTCTGATATTTGATATATTCGGACATTAATTAGACAGAACATCAAAATACGTCTGGATGAGATTTTTATAGAGATTTTTCGATGTTTCTACGATTATTTGTGATATCTCCAGCAGCGTTTAGAAAGGGTCTTTTTGAAACTACAAAGTAATGATTTTAACAAAATGAAAGAAGCTCTGCCTCAAACATGGATGTTATCCTTAAGCCCAAGGCTGATCGTTAGCGCAAATACCTGGTTTTGATTGTGACAACTGAACTGTCACCATCTGTTTGCTTTTGCTAATGCCTAATTGGAAGCCGACTTACTCTAGGTTTATTTCCCTGTCAGAATTCTTGTTTTCTTTATACACTTTGTATGCACACGCGTTGTAAGCCCGTGTTTTATATTGTATTGTCTACTCTGATTATAAAGTTTTTAGTTTTACATGATCTCTGTGATAGTCTAGTATTTTACCGTCCACTGTCAACAGGCTGTGCTAAATGGATGTGTTTCCACCATCAAAACTAATAAACAGCTACGTATTGTCAATAATGAAATCGACAGCGGTTGAGGGGATGGTGTAAAGCCACCAGGGTCCATGCATTTAGCAAAGGTACTGTAAGTCCCCATGGTCCTTACTGTGGCGAACTACCTATCTTTACATTGTGTTTATTGCTAAAATGTTTTAGATTTAATTACATTTAAGTTTTACATCTATATCCGTGATGCTCTGGTTATCTGACTGTCCTTTGTTGACAGAGTTGTATTATCTATCTCTCAATATTGTTAACATATATATCGTCTTAGTCATGATATGGATGAAATATTGCAAGTGACTTTAAATATTAACTCACTCACTCACTCAATACTTAAACATGATGCTGCAGAAACCGCAACGGTTTGCGCAGGAGACATTAAAGTTAATATAACCCACTCATGTGTTAAAGCTCACTCACTTACATTTAACACGTCGTTGTCGTCACCACGGGGTTCAATGGCTCTACCACTGCCACAAAGTCAACACATGTAGAATCTCTTTATACACGGACCAGTTATTTCACCGGCAGATTATTTCCAATTATCCTAGATAAAAAGCTTCACGTACAGGATACAAAAGATCATTTGACATTATATTGATTCATGATTGGACGATACACAGCCTTTAAGGTGCCTAGTTTGTTTTTCAAAGAGGCATATGGTTTTTTAGCTGTTTAAGGCTCATAAAGTAATGTTTCTATTCCTATCTTTAGAATATTAAGCATTCGACAGTTACCCACCGGCTAGACTTTAATTACCAGCTGCCTTCAATCCGTTGCAATGAAATCTTCAGTCTGTTTTTTCTAGTATTTTCCATAACAGCTTGTCAAATTTCACGGTTCCATGTTAGTGTTAATTCTCTTTCTATGATATCTAAATATTTAACTGCTCCTCGCTGGCAGTGTTTTACAATCTATAACTTTTAAGTCACGAAATAGCTGAAATATTACCAAACTGACAATAAATTTTAACTAACCCACTCATCGTTGCAATGAAATTCATTTTCAGCGCAAGGACTCATGTGCCTTTATATTATATAAGCCTGTAGAATGATAATGACTTTCTCATTTTGGACTGAATTGTGTCCGGGACGCCTACTTGAATCGTTTAATAGATAGTTCAGTCCTTATTAATTTCACAATACTGAAAAGGCCGTAGAACTATGGTACATTTTACATACAAGAGCAGAGATTCCACTAGAAGTGAATGTATCGTACATAATGTCACATATTTAATGTAGAGGATCTAGTACTCATTGCATGGTATTTATACATTCCTGGGTATTTTGTGACTATTTGATTTTGAGATGACGTGAGGTTATAGAATTTTACTACTCGGGGGTTCAAATATAAATCTTTCTTTATGTATACCTTTATGTATGTTTAGGCATAAGTACCGACATGAATATACCGGTCCACGCTTGCAGTAACACTGATATTTTTTAATAATGTAGGTTGTCCTAGATACCTAAACGTACAATCTTGAGTCCCTTGAGAGGTACTAAGTCCTCAACCTTTCAAAGTCTAGTCAGCTCCTCACACTACTATGGCTAACTTTGAAACACACACACACACACACACACACACACACACACACACACACACACACACATATATATATATATACACTCATATATACACACACATATATATATATACACATATATACACACACATATATATATATACACACATTTATATACACACATATATATACACACATACATACTCACACACATACATATACATACATATATATCATTTACCATAGACTATTTTGTAATGCAATTAGATTCTCGTAACAATACGGCTGACATGTTGCCCATGCGACGATAAATCTGAACTCACTTACTCACATACGGAGTGTTCAATGAATTTTGACAGTACAATATTCTCTGAAACCATGTGTTGAAGCATTAGCCTACAAAATATCCTAAATCATTCTCATCTAACACTTTACATATTCCTCTTCCGGTAAATGTTTGAATTTCTGATTAACAATTATCATAAATATTAAAAACCGAAATGTGATGTCGGTGTGTGTTTTCAGTCAAAAAAGAAATGCTGTCGATGTCATATCATCATACGGAAGTTTATTTTCCGTATCAGAAACATGAATCTGTCGCTTTCGGTTTGATGCACCCAATCACAGACGCGGACAAATGTCTGTGTTTGAATCACCACTTTTGTTTGAAGATCACCTTTATCATATTCGTATATTCCACGTATACCTCTCATAGGTTTGTGCAGGATCACGTCGGTCCAGACAGTAGAAACAAACTTTGCAGCCGCCACTGTTAGCTATGCCATATTTGCGTCCTTTCGGTACGTCAGAAGCTTGGGATTGTGTGTCCGAATCCCATTTTACCTGGACTAGCAGCAACATACACGTCAAAATTGGAGCCCTCCTCCCAGTGCCTAAAACTAATAACTCTCTCTTGTTTTTGCTTGCAGGAAAGCAAATGTGTACCTTCTCTGCAATATTTAGCAACCTCGGTTAGTTTCCGAAATGTATGATATATACTGATTTTTTCATTGAACTGTTTATATTTTCACATATAGAGTTCAGATCCCATTTCAAGATTGCTGGTGAAACACGTAAGAAAGAAAATGCAAGTACTTTATAAGGTTCAATATGGGCTTCGTACCATAATCGAAGCACTTTGCCGCTCCGTCGGTTGTAAATGCTTACATGAACCATGGTGCCATAGAGGTCTGGTCCAGTATGCTGAAGAGTGGTGTCGAACGCTCTCGTTCGCTGGAACAAGCACCTAAGTGTCCTACATTTCTAAATCAACAGAAACACTGACCACACAAACAAGGAATCTAAAATGCAAGGCTAACGCAGACTTTTAAGATATGAACATTTGTAGCCACTATTCCGTTTATTTCAGGTTCTGAAAATTCTACATTATTTAAGGTTAACTCAAATCAGCATATCTGTTCGGTGCAAGAAATGTTGAATTCTCAACACCTTCAGTCTAAATGGATGCAGACACAGAAAAAAAACAAGGCGTCTAAGATGCAAAGTAAACTCAGAGTCTTTAGAAGTGCACGGTTGCAGTCATCATTCCAGTTTGTTTGACGTGTTTATTCCTTACATTGTTTATGGTTATTCCCAAGTTATATTCGTAGTATATGTGTATTTTTAATTTTTGGCTACATGTGTCTAAATTGCTGAGGTCTGAAGGGATGATGTAAATCCAGCTAGGGCCCATGCAGGAAGCAAAGGTACTGTAAGTCCCCATGGTCCCTAGTACGGTGATCTACCTTCAGTTGTTGGCAACCTATAGCTCATTTTTAATTGTATTGTCCTCTGTACATACATTGCTTTTGTCTAATCACTAGCTCTACATTCTACTCTGTGATATTCTAGTTAGTTTTTCTGTCCTTCGTTGACATTATTTTATAATGCATGTGCTATTAATCCTTTTGTAATTTTATAATTAATCGTACTCGTCACGATACGGCTGCAATACTGCCGACGTGACGTTAAATATTAACTCATTCACTCACTCCTAAGTTATATGTGTTCATTAGAAGAAACGTTTGATGTTGAACAACTTAAGCTCAAAGGTCTGCAGGTTCAGGAATATACCACTTTAGCTAACCAACGAGTTTGGGATGGTGAACTGTTAAACCTGCCATCCGTGATTCTTATGCTTGTCGTACTTTGATATGATTTACGCACGCAGTTCTGCACAAGGCTTGGTCGCTTCAGGCAGCTAAGCCTAAATAATGGTACAGATAAGTATGGCTAGTCGACAGATGTGGCTGATTGTGAGAGCAACAAGCACGTCTTCTCAAAGCAGGTTCAAAATGAAAGTTCAAATCCAGATCAGCAGAAAAGTGTCTAATATAATATTTTCACACAGAATAGCAGCATAATCTCTTCCCATTACTGATTGTTAAGGACATGGTACGTAAGTCCCCAAAACTTTCATAGTCAATTTGCTCATCCATACTTATTAATCGTAGTACTTTTGTTCCTTTAAATTCTAGCTGAAGTTTCCTACAATGTTCATCGGCTGAATAAATGGTAAAAATCAAGCCAAGGTCCACACAGGTTGCATATGTAATGTAAGTACCCATGGTCCCTGGTATGGTGATCTACCTTCGGTTCTTGGTAATGTGTAGTCCGTGTTTTATGTTTTTTGCCCATATAGTGATAAGGGCTCTAACTTTCCACACTAGGTTTAATTGTAACTCTGATATCCTATTTATTTTACTGCCTGTTAACGATAAGTCTTTTTATAATATACACGTTTCATTCAATATCAAACATATTCTCGTCGTGATATGGCTGAATTATTACCAATGCGACGTTATATATTATATCACTCACTTTATTGAATGTGTATTTGTTTGATTCTCAAGCATGGTCCATAAACATACACGCCCTCGGTAAAGCTTTGAGAACGTTTTATGGTAGATATTTGAATGACGTGTTTAAATGCGACAAATCAGTGAGAAAACTATTCTTCTCCTGACAGGACAACCAAGTCCCCAAACCTTCGAAGTAACATTTGATCTTCCACTTTGTTATTCGTAGTCTTATTACCATTTTAATTCGTAGCTAAATTTCCCCACAATCCCTAGCATCTGAAGGGATTGTGTAAATCCACCCTGGTATGGTGATCTACCTTCAGTCACTGGCTCTCTACAGCCTATATATTGTCCAAAATTTTACTATACTTTTACTATAAGTTTTAGCTTCACATGCTAGTTCTAAATTTGAAGTGTGATATTCTAGTTGTTTTACTGTCCTTTGCGACAGGTTTTGTGATATTCCATATTATTGCCAAATTTGTTCTCATCACGATATGGCTGGAATAGTGCCTAAGTGACGTTAGATGTTAACTTGCTCACTCACAAAGTGTCAAAACCGAAGTCAGATGCATTTCTTTAGTTTGATTTTGTTTGCGTGTGTTTACGTCACGGAAGCATACGCAGATCTTGACAGGTCAACACGTTCTTTTCCAAATTCCTGATGGCTGAGGGGATGATGTAACTCCAGTTAGGGTCCATGCAGGAAGCAAAAGTACTGTAAGTTCCCATGGTCCCTAGTATGGTGACCTTCAGTTGTTGGCAATCTATAGCCCATTTTCATATTGCATTGTCCTGTATAGACAAACTGTTTTAGGTATAGTTACTAGTTTTACATTCTTTTCTATTTGTCTCATATTCTAGTTGTTTTACTGTCCTTTGTCGACAGGTTTTCTTAATTACTCATATGTTTCATTTAAATGTTATGTTCCCGTCACGATATGGCTGAAATATTGCCGATGTGACGTTAAATATTAACTCACTCACTCACTACTAGTTTTACATTCTTTTCCGTGATATTCTAGTTGTTTTAATGTCCTTCAGTTTTATAATACACGTGTATTCAATTTCAGTGTTTGGTTCCCGTCACGATATGGTTGAAATATTGCCGATGTGACGTTAAAGATGAACTCACTCACTCACTCATCAGGTTCTTTATCAGTATGTTCTGAGATACTGATTCTCATTTCGGGTGGCGTCAATAGCGACGGCTCAACAATGGACACTCAATAAGATGGTTGGGGGAGCACTGTCAAATGTCATTCCAGACCTGGACCATGACTTGTGGGTTTGTTTTTTAAGTCTGCGTAAACGACGTTCCATGACATGCCACATACAGTTGATTGATCGGACCAAGGGAGGGTGGATGATCTGTTCTCCAACGGCATCTGTGACTGTGCAACGCAGAGCGTACGTTTCATGCCGAGAAGTGATGTGTGGTCCTTGGTTCTGAAGAGAGACAGGACATGTGGAAGAATCACACGGTACACCTGGCATCAGAATGGTCTTGTGATAAACAGCAATTTCTTCCCGTGCGGCAATACGTTCACCGCCCAATGAACAAGTCTGAACAAAACACAGCGGAACCTTTCATCCGACATCGATAACAAGCCGACTGCCGTCAATATTGTTAACATAAAACAAGGACTCATCTGTGATGAGGTGTAACCTCCAGTCGTGTAACCTGAACCTCATATTACGTGACAACCACGTTGGAATTACGTCTGATGGTCGTCGTGCTCTCGTAATCCATTCATCTCTGTCCTTGCAAACTTGAGACATGAGCCGTTGCCACTGCGTGCAGTGTGATCTGAAAACAATTTGTCATGTAAAATAGACAAATGCGATTATACTGGTGACGTGACATTATTCATGATTATTCCTTGGTTCGTCCCTGTTGTTGTGATACGGTATTAAAACACGTCTTGCAAGTGAAATTGTAGATTTGTCGTTGGAAGTCATAATAAAGGGCTGGAGATACGTATAGCCTCTATACCTCTGTAAGCCTTCTGATATGATCAGGAGTTATATATTGACAGTTCATGGGGAACACTTTCTTTCCTAACATCCCCCAAATGCGACACAATTTCGCTTTCCCGGACGCTTGCAAGGCGATCTCATCTCAGTTGATTTCATCAGTGAATACCAAATATTGAAATGATATCTTCAGTATATCGTTTATAATGAAGCAAGTCTAATTTCAAAATGGGCATTGGAACTGTAGTCAGGTCGAACAGATATTGTCACATATTCTTGTCTTATGTAAAGAAACAATACTTAGTCGACTTAATGAACTTCTACTGTTGTGAACCAGCTCGAGTTACATTTCTTCCTTGTATGCAGGAGTGGCTTACGATTGCTAGAAGCACACTCAATACACTGACGGGGGCCTCTCCTTGTTTCCAAGGCCTGTCAACGTTTTCAATATGTGATTACATCGATACAAATAAAAGTAATAACCTAAAGGAGCATTGCTTTTCGAAATGCAAAATAATTTCCTCAAACTATTGATGACATTATTCATTCCAAAGCAACTTTCAAGACACATCCGATGTTGTGAACGTTTCTGTTGGATATCTGATTCTGAGAGTGTGATAAGCTCCAATGTGCTGATCTCGGAATTACCTGTTCTACTTACCGGTTTCTGCAAATGCCTCGACAGTAGAGCGTTGGTAACAGACCGCTGATTTTCCCATGTCGTATGTGCATGCTGCTTCTCAGAACAGGCTAGATATCTCAAGAACGGCATGTGTGGGATTTCAAAGGAGGATTATGATAATGACATTTTGGTCCGGTGGATCTGTTTGATTTGAAAACTGAAGTAAACCTTTTGAAATCGTTGCAAGTGTTATCAGAAGTGTTCCTCATATCGATGGTTCGGGCTTGTTTTTCATTTTAAAAATATTTAATAACGAAATGTGTGTATGAATTTTTCATGTCTTTATGCAGATTCTTATATCTTGAGATTAAGCTTCCGCAAGTGATTATTTTCAAAGGTAAAATGAAAATACGGACCTGCTGAAGAGAAGGACTTGAACACCTTTGAACAACAGCCACATCGGCATTTTTAATAAGTCTCAGCAGATCGTGATCGAGGATTGGCTCCGAGCTGTTCAGACCACCCTTCAGAGCAATCGCATACAGTTGTATAATAATAATCATAATCGCATATCGGCGAGTGGGAGGTGGTGCCCTGATCGCATCATAATCTATGCGGATAAATAATTTAAAATAAAACATTGGTCTCTGTGTCTAGCATGTAATTAAGGGTACTTAAGGGGATAATTCAGGGATTAGACTGATCGGATTCGGTTTATTGTGTCTGACTGGAGGCATCTCTATGAGCTAGTACTCTGAAACCGCCATTATCAATTAGAGCAGACAAGAACAAGCAGCCACATACAAGCATGTATGTAGCTGTATACTAGCAGCTTGTAAGAACAATAATATAGATTGGATATCTATATCCAAGAAGAAGAACAATACTATAGATGGCCATATTATAGCCCGTTTGACAAACCTCACTCACCTCGGTGGATATATAATATGTTTACCTCACATAGAGAACTCTTATTTTCTTCCGATCACGCTGACACAGACTCGGGCTGGACACCTATACATTCACACAGCTGTGACAAAGATAGTGTTCAGCGCAATTCCCCATCATGACTGGACTTTTTCGGGTGAACAGTCGCCTAGCCTCTGCATTCATAACTGGTGCCACCGGGTACGTTAGCTTTTGGAACAAATTGTATCATCTGTATTTGGTACTGATTCATGAAAACTCTCTGTTACTGTCATCGGACTGTCTGCTCGGTGTGAAGATATTGGGTAGTGCTTTGCACTTTCTGCTAATGTGGTTTTAACATGTGAACCTGTGGTATTAAACCGTAGTTCTAACAATAATCAGTCGAACAGCCATATCTGTACCATTGACCCAGACAATAATGGTACAGATTCGATTGTTTACTCGCCGCGTTGTAGAACTGCAACGCTGATGACCGCGGTGTCAAACTCACGCTGTAGTCAAAATTCTACAACCGACTCTGCTTCTGTCAAGTGATTCCTACGGATATGGGATATCTTTGGACAGTAGACCAATTTGTGGCACTTATGAAGTACGTCAAGGCCTAAAAATAGAGTGACATTTAAAAGAACACTGATGGAAATTGAGAGCAAAACAAAACATCAATTAAAATACGTCTAGTACATCTCGATAAGGGACATGGAAGAAAAGAAAGCGTTGCAATAAGAGTCGCCCTTCAAAGCCAGACTCAGCTGTCGATGACACCATGACAACTAATAGGGCTCCGAATAGCTTGTTTAGTAGGCATATCAAAGGAGAAAATGCATGCCATATCAAACTAACCTTGGCAGTGGTAAGAGAAAAGTCTATGACCACAGAAACCTTGGCAATGAAAAATGAAAAGGGCTTGTTTTGTACCACGTTTTTGAATTCTGATACAAATGCACAATTCACCATGTTTCGTGAAAGTGTTGCTCTGCTGGAAGCTGCCTCATTTGTGAAGCTGAGACAAAGTTCATCTTGAAAATCTATTAGTGCCCAAATCTGTAGTGTCAATGCCTACAGTCCATGAGTGTGACTTTTAACTCTTTAAAGACCCACTGGATTCTACTGTTCAGCCACTGCCAGCCATTTCAAGGTTTGTTTTAGCAATGAGCCCATTAAGGACGCCAACGACGACGTCTTGGACGTTGGGGAGAACCTTCTCGGACATCGATGAAATATGTCCGACACTAGGACAAAATCCATACAAAGCCGTTGACAAAAGCGTCACTTCGACGAATGATTTATAAATGTCTCTTTGCAAGTCTTTCTGTTCTAAATCAATCATTCACCAAGAGTTAAAGAGTTTTCATGAATCACTACCAAATACAGATGATACAATTCGTTCCCGAAAGCTAACGTACCCTGCCCCACTGGTGGCACCCGTTATAAATGCAGAGGCTAGTCGACTGTTCACCTGAAAAAGTTCAGTCATAATGGGGAATTGCTCTGGACACTATTTTTGTCACAGCTGTGTGAATGTGTAGGTGTCCTGCCCAAGTCTGCGTCAGCGTGTTCGGAAGAAACTAAAACGGTGCCATAGACTTCTCTATGTGGGCTAAACATATTATAAATCCACCGAGGTGAGGGAGGGGAGTCAAACGGGCTATAATATGGCCATCTATAGTATTGTTCTTACAAGCTGCTATTATACAGCTACATACATGCTTGTATGTGGCTGCTTGTTCTTGTCTGCTCTAATTGATAATGGTGGTTTCACAGTACTAGCTCATAGAGATGCCTCCAGTCAGACACAATAAACCGAATCCGATCAGTCTAATCCCTGAATTATCCCCTTAAGTATCCTTAATTACATGTCAGACACAGAGACCAATGTTTTATTTAAATTATTTATCCGCATAGATTATGATGCGATCAGGGCACCACCTCCCACTCGCCGATATGCGATTATGATGATTATTATACAACTGTACAGAATTGCTCTGAAGGATGGTCTGAACAGCTCGGAGCCAATTCACAATCTCGAGTTGCTGAGACTTATTCGAAATGCCGATGCGGCAGTTGTTCAAAGGGGTTCAAATCCTTCTCTTCAGCAGGTCCGTATTTTCAATTACCTTTGAAAATAATCACTTGCGACAGCTTAATCTCAAGATATAGAATCTGCATAAAGACATGAAAAATTCACACACACATTTGGCTATTAAATGTTTTTTTAAATGAAAAACAAATCCGAACCATCGATATGAGGAACACTTCTGATAACACCTGCAACGATTTCAAAAGGTTTACTTCAGTTTTCAAATGAAACATATCCACCGGACCAAAACTCTGTTACCAACGCTCTGCTGTCGAGGCATTTGCAGAAACCGGTAAGTAGAACCGGAAACTCAGAGATCAGCACATTGGAGCTTATCACACTCTCAGAATCAGATATCCAACAGAAACTTTCACAACAACGGATGTGTCTTGAAAGTTGCTTTGGAATGAATAATGTCATCAATAGTTTGAGGAAATTATTTTGCATTTCGAAAAGCAATGCACCTTTAGGTTATTACTTTTATTTGTATCGATGTAATCACATATTGAGAACGTTGACAGGCCTTGGAAACAAGGAAAGGCCCCCGTCAGTGTATTGAGTGTGCTTCTAGCAATCGTAAGCCACTCCTGCATACAAGGAAGAAATGTAACTCGAGCTGGTTCACAACAGTAGAAGTTCATTAAGTCGATTAAGTATTGTTTCTTTACATAAGACAAGAATATGTGAACGTGTGACAATATTTGTTCGACCTAACTACAGTTCCAATGCCCATTTTGAAATTAGACTTGCTTCATTATAAACGATATACTGAAGATATCATTTCAATATTTGGTATTCACTGATGAAATCAATTTGGATGAGATTGGTTGCCGACGCCTCGCCTTGCAAGCGCCTGGGAAAGCGACATTGTGTCGCATTTGGGGGATGTTAGGAAAGAAAGTGTTCCCCATGAACTGTCAATTTATAACTCCAGATCATACCAGAAGGCTTACAGAGGTATAGAGGCTATACTTATCTCCAGCACTTTATTGTGACTTCCAATGACAAGTCTACAATTTCACTTGCAAGACGTGTTTTTAATACCGTATCACAACAACAGGGACGAACCAAGGAATAATCATGAATAATGTCACGTCACCAGTATAATCGCATTTGTCTATTTTACATGACAAATTGTTTTCAGATCACACTGCACGCAGAAGCAACGGCTCATGTCTCAAGTTTGCAAGGACAGAGATGAATGGATTACGAGAGCACGACGACTATCAGACGTAATTCTAACGTGGTTTTCACGTAATATGAGGTTCAGGTTACACGACTGGAGGTTACACAGATGAGTCCTTGTTTTATGTTGAAAGTATTGACAGCAATCGGCTTGGTATCGATGTCAGATGAAAGGTTCCGCTGTGTTTTGCTCAAACTTGTTCATTGGGCGGTGAGTGTATTGCCGCACGGGAAGAAATTGCTGTTTATCACAAGATCATTCTCATGTGAGGTGAACTGTGTGATTTTTCCACATGTCCTGCCTTTCTTCAGTACCAAGGACGTCACATCACTTTTCCGCATTAAACGTACGCTCTGCGTTGCACAGTCACAGATGCAATTGGACAACGGATCATTCACCCTCCCGATCAATCAACTGTATGTGGTATGTCATGGAACGTCGTTTACGCAGATTTAAAAAACAAACCCATAAGTCATGGTCCAGGTCTGGAATGTGTCATGAGTGTCCATTGTCGAGCCATTGCTATTGGCGCCACCCGAACTGAGAATCAGTATCTCAGAACATACTGATAAAGAACCCGTTTAGTGAGTGAGTGAGTGAGTTCATCTTTAAAGGACAAAGGACAGTAAAACAACTAGAATATCACAGAAAAGAATGTAAAACTAGTAACTATACCTAAAACAGTTTATCTATACAGGACAATACAATATGAAAATGGGCTATAGATTGCTGACAACTAAAGGTCACCATACTAGGGACCATGGGAACTTACAGTACTTTTGCTTCCTGCATGGACCCTAGCTGGAGTTACATCATCCCCTCAGCCATCAGGAATTTGGAAAAGAACGTGTTGACCTGTCAAGATCTGCGTATGCTTCCGTGACGTAAACACACGCAAACAAAATCAAACTAAAGAAATGCATCTAACTTCGTTTTTGACACTTTGTAAGTGAGCGAGTTAACATCTAATGTCACTTAGGCATTTTTGCAGCCATATCGTGATGAGAACAAATTTGGCAATAATATGGAATATCACATAACCTGTCGCAAAGGACAGTAAAACAACTAGAATATCACAGTTCAACTTTAGAACTAGCATGTGAAGCTAAAACTAATAGTAAAAGTATAGTAAAATTTTGGACAATATATAGGCTGTAGAGAGCCAGTGACTGAAGGTAGATCACCATACCAGGTTGGATTTACACCATCCCTTCAGATGCTAGGGATTGTGGGGAAATTTAGCTACAAATTAAAATGGCAATAATAACAAAGTGGAAGATCAAATGTTACTTCGAAGGTTTGGGGACTTGTGTGTCCTCTCAGGAGAACAATACTTTTCTCGCTGATTTGTCGCATTTAAACACGCCATTCAAATATCTACCATAAAACGTTCTCAAAGCTTTACCGAGGGCGTGTATGTTGCAATCGCGACAGATCAATCGTTTTTACCAAGCCGTGTATGACGTTATTTCAAGACTTGAAAGGAACATGCATGTACCTCAAAAGCTGTGAAATGTCAACATGAATGACAAGAGAAATTTGGACGTTACTCGGGAAAGTTGAAATCCCCCTTCCTATCATAAAACCTGACTCACGTTTTTATTGACGTTCTGGATCTTAATGCATAGACCTAAGTTTGAAAACAAGCGGGGGAGTGTCTTGTTGTCTTTGTTCCGAGTTCAGGCTGGTAAATCTGTGAAAAGGAAATGGTTGTTTTCGTGCTTGTTAAACGATATGCCAGAAGCTCACGTTAAACGTCGTGACCCATGTACCTTTTCGCCATAATGTGGGAAGATAGATTCTACGCCTCGTTTCTCTTTCTGAAATCTTTCCCTTGACGGAATATACCTTACAAAACGTCCAATACCAACAAAAAATGGCAGATGTATTAAACAGATCCTGGAGTGGTGTCTTTTGCTATTTATGGCTTTGGGGCATTCGTATTTCTACTGAAACAATTTGGACAGTCTAAAACGAGAGCCGCACTGCTCCAAAACTTTATAGATATATATTCTGTGTTAACATCCAGCGTAGAAATGGCGCTTTTAAAACATCTACTATCTTCACCATATTTCTAAATTAAATTTGGTTCTGGACTATTCCTTCGAACGGAAACGTACATGTACGTATTCGGATAAATAGCTGCATGAATTGTACATGTCTCTACTAAATTCAGTACTCGATTCAGCTAAAATAAAAACGCGTAATTTGCATTGTTTCATTTCATTTACTGGACAACTTGGATTGTCAATCAAGACGTGGTGAAATAGCTTTACAATGCTGTATTGGCCATAGCCGTTTTACACATGACTAGCATGTGAAAACGGAGGGTTATGGACCTCCCATGTGTGTCTTCTGCAATGAGGAGTTCCCCATCATGCATATTTGGCTTGACTGTGTGGAACTTTCAACTGCAAGGAACACCCATTATGTTCCAATAAATCTGAAAGATGTGTTTTCCCGTGTGAGCGGGCAACTGATCGTAAGTTTCCTGAGGGAAGTTGACCTATCACACAAAGTGTAGTTTCATTGGGAGAATAACGAATTGCTTGCTTTTGTATTCGATGCTATGACATTTTCTGTTTTTAAATGAGGTGAAATGAAAATATGTGCGGTACATATGTTAAAGTCAAACTCTTTAGGGCCACACACTTAAAATGGTAATGAGTCAAACCTGCTTTCATCACTATATGGCTGGAATAATACCAGTGTGACGTAAAACTCACCTAACTTAGCAAACAAATGTAGAGAAACCAGTACTCGCAATTATTAGAAGCATTTAAGATCTTATTGAGATCAGGTACAGGTGATATTTAGACTGCTTATGGTTCTATATGTGGCAATGTGCGATCAGTCACCTGAACCGTGAATGTTTGAAAAGATTCTGGTTCGAAGAACCATCACTCAATGTTAAATATTTTTCCACTCTTCTTGAAAGCAACACTTTTCTTTAACAGTATTTACAGATACTCTCACTCTTTATGTATGTTGTACTACGAATCAATATCCTTTTAGGTTTAATGGAGTTATATTCAATACGTTGCCATCATGCCTCTGTAACCGTGAGGAAAAAGAATTTGTTATACAGCAGGTGTTGCAGATACTGTTCAATGGAAGTGTTAGCAGTGATGAAGTAACGCGAGCATTGTAATGGGTTATTGATACTACGGAGCGTATTGGGATTTATTGTGTGTGTCGAACATGTACATGCATCATGTCCTTGCATTTAAGTCACAACATTGAAAATATACCAGAAAGCACGATTACACATCAACCGAAATTGCATAACAGGCGATACATTATTCCCACTTAGTACTGCATCAGTTGATGGGTTTCTGGCAGCAGTATATGTCAGAAAGATCTCACGCCGTGATAAATAGATGAGAAACAAACAAACAAACAAAATGAAAATGCTGATCTCTTGCAATATTCAAATTTAGCGATTCAATTAAGTTGTGTTATGACTGACGCCGCATGGCAGTAATGTATACAGGAGACCAAACACACCGTTTGTATGTTGACCGTTTCAGTGGTCGACTACCATCTGCTGAAGTGAAGACGCGATGTCCTCTCACGAACACCTGTCTGGTTTTCAGTAAATCGGTCATAACTTTCACTACTTGTAGCCTGTGATGCCTGTCGAGACTGTTTTGTAGTTTTGATGTTTTATAGATCAAAATGTTTCTACCTAATTATGTTTGATGAAACGGTAGCACCCGCACCTTTTGTTTCTTTCTCAGTTTTGTGTGATTTTCGTGTGATGAGTAGTTGAGTGGACGAGTGGATTAATATTTATCTTCTAATATTTATAACTAGCATATTGCCTTTAAAAAACAAGCAGTTTATCGAATAATAATTAAAGTGTTGCAAATAATAGTTTCAATGTTCAAAATTAGTTGTTTGAACATAAAATTCTTTAGGGTTGGCATGTCTGTGTAATATTGTTGGCCTCTGCTTATGACCAGTTAGAGTCACTTCACGTGAATTGACTTCATGTAGTTTCCTGATCTTCTTGCTAATGCTGCTCTGGAGGACATTTGTGCTTATAGGTGAAACTGGATAGAGTCTGACTTCACGAATTTAGAGTCTTTGTTCGTCTTTGAATCTGGTGTTCTGAGATTCTAGAGGGATCTGCCTTGAATTTTCACGAGTTTAGTAATGCCATGCGCCGTTGTATCTCAGATGTTGTTGTGAGAAAACAATATTCGATAAACAGCTTGTTAAACACGATTTCCATATATTGGGATCATATTCTGCTTACACATACTCTCTGATCATGAAAAAGGATTCATATGAACAAACAACTGATTCAGTCTGCATAACTAAGATATCAAATGATCATTAACATTATAAAAAGATACTTTAGAGATTCCACATTGAAATGATTATCCCTTGTGGCAAAATCAGTAGAGTCAGCAGAACATGTTTCACCGTGATTCTTTCATCATAAGGGATGCAAAACAGAGGATCCTCAGCTTTTAAGAAGTATCCGTGAGTATATCGTGTATGGCCAATGCGACACCATCGCATAATGACCTCTTCACATCAACCCAAGTAGGTATAACCAATAATTCAGTAATGATATAGTAATTTCACTATGCTGGTAATTCACCTCAATGCATGGATATATTAATATTGTCTTTTTTGGTACTCCTAAATAACGTAGTATCCTGTTACGTTTGCAAAAGGAGTATCCTCTTAAGTTAGTAATTTGCCGTGACGAAAGGTATAAGAAATCCCCTCAGAACCAGCAACAAATGACACTGGCAAATCTAAAATATCCAATATTAAGTATTGGCCAATGAGATACAAAGATTGACAATGGAGGTTTCCAGTACAATGCAGCAGAACAAAAAATATAGTAATGGGTCACAAATATAATGTCAACTCACCGAAGTCTTGTTTTCAGTGAAACAGTTATGTTAAATGTTTTCTTGAATGTCGGTTGAACGTTGACAAACAGGCAGACAGATGAATACAGGCCGAATAATGACACAACTCCGGTATTTCGCTGAGTGTATACCAAAGTCCATGTTGTGTGTCAACACACCAATCAGCCTTCTATATACACAGTCACTGATTCTTGAGCATTCCAGCATTTCAACTTCGTGATCGGCTAGTGTTTACCTATAGTCAAAGCACACCAAAGACAGGCAACTCTAAAACGCTACCTTAAACGGGGTGCCGCTAAAACAAAATTACCGATACGAAACGTGACCCATGATAACCATCACTTAATCAATAATGATACAAATTATATAAAATACACTCTCGTAACAAAACACAATCTTCTGCATACTTGTATTCAACGTACTGAGGAAAAATTAATACAATACATATGACGGTATGTTCGCTAAAATATAATCAGTCTGAGGCATTTCTGATATCCCCTACGTTATGCTGCTGGGTCTAGACGCGCTAAGGTTGTCGTAGGTGCCATACATTGACATTAACTTACGACTCTTTTAGCTTTAAGAAAGCTTCGAAAATCTAGGCCCTGGACTACAAAACACGTTTTATTGATAACACAGAGATAATTCAGAGATAATTCGTCAGATGAATGAAGATGTGTAAATATCCATCTGATGGAAGAGCAATGATTAGACCTGAAAGGTTGTGAAAAAGAAATATATAGAAATTGTTATTCATAAAACATGCCATGTTCGTCCAACATCTAAATGCTGTTCTAGAATCTTATACTGTTTGAATATTCAGTGTGACATGACAATAATACTCTCACTTACTCATTCGGTAGACAGACAAATCTAAGATGTAATCACTGTCTGCGAGCAACAGTTTGATAATTTTTGCTCGCAAAAAAATTAGAATCGCAAATGCAAAACATAATTATCGCATACCTCAACATCAAAAGCTTTTGCCTCATCCGATGGTCATTTCAAACAAGACGAATGGTTAAGATGATTGCAGAGGTTCCAGCTCAATTACAGTCGGCTGTGCCTCTCATCATTACATCAAAATCTATTCTCTTAAGATATTATATCTTGCAGCCAAAGTGAAAACGCACTTTGATGTTTGCCATCAATGTAACTTTGCTATCATCCAGCTCATGAAATATAATTGCAATTCTGAACAGAACACTCCATAACTATTAGCAATATCCGTCATCTGTATGGAGAACGTGTTGATGGACAATGTTCTGGTGACAGATCTGTTTCAAATATTGTGTTGCTTTCAGCAAAACTAAGAACCATGAAATTGTTACAAAACATCAAAGCGTTCAGTGTCGTGTTTATCGGTTTGCATATCGTGTTCCCTCATACAAATTGTTTTAAATGTGTAGCTTGATACAGACAGCTCTTTCAAGGTAGTATAAGGGTTTAATTGGACAACGTTTTTAACTTGGCGGACACATGGTACGTTATGCTGCCTCTACACTTCTGGGATTAGAAAGGCATGTGGGGTGAAAGCTGCATAACCACCCTCCACTGAAGGTTCAAGACAAGACGCTTTTGGTTACATTACTTTAAATCAATAACTTTTGGTAATATAGATTTACATGTTACATATAGGCTAGGCACCCCCGTTAAACCTCAACCCAGCACAATCAAAAGCAGTCTTAAATATATTACGAAATATTATTATTTTAGATAATCTTTAACGACATGGTGTTCGCAAATAATGATTAATTCATATGGACCATGGTATCTTCAATAATGTCTCAGCCTTGTTTTTTATTCGTTTGTATGCTGACGCCGCAGTAAGGATTTACCTGTTCAGTGGAGGCCTGTAAATGCCAGTTAAAGCATTGATTTATTAGGGCATCATAGCCGTGCTTTAGCAGTGAGAGATACGCAAATTTGTCACTACTTGTGTTTGAGCATTGTCAAATTTTTAACGACACATGTCTCTATTCTTTGGTTCACACATTGTTCACGTAGGAAAATATATCTAAGTGGAATACTCAGTTCTTAATGACATCACCATGTACTTAGTCGTGCTTACATGCCACCTCCTAGTTTAAACACCAATTTGTGTTCGGTTTTGCTGTGTGTGTTGTTGCTTTGGATTTTTTTTTCTTTTTATACTGTCCAGTCTGCTCGGCATGCAGAATTGTATTATCTATGAGACGATGCTTGTGTTTATTTCGGGTTTTTTCTATGTTTGTAGGTTATCACTCAAACAGCACACGTTGACTTTTCCACACAACCAAAATCTCCAGCTACCATGGCTCTTAACACGACAAAACACTAACAAGCGTCAGGAAAACACGAGGTGGAATGGAACATAAGCTTTTAAAGAACGGGAACTATAAACACGACCGTGTAATTGACATTTCGACTAAAAGCGGGAAGGCAATCAAGCAATACGTGGATCGCAATGTTCGTATTTTGAATGTGCAACAAAGCAGAGCATACCCATAATCTCATACTTTTGAATTCCTCTTGAGACTAGCGTTCTCGTCAGTGATCAAAGGCCTAGAAGTATTTTCCAGTCTTTCAAGGATAGCTGTCATTCTAAACGAATCATCTGAAGTCATTGAAATCATTTAATCACAGTAATCTATCTCCATGCTGACGTGGGTAAATCCAGGTTTTGTAATTTGCATCCTTCTTTCCGGGCTTATGTTGAATTCAACAGAAGTTTCTCTTGTAATCTAATATGCCAAGGTTAATCAAATATGCCATGTCGACATCTTTAGGAAATGTTACTGACAATCCAGATATCTGTTTCAATAAACGGCTTCAGCTGGAAACTGAATTATGGTTATGTTAATCATTTGTAACGATCCATATACGAGTTATTTAAATGCATATCGCCTTCATGATGCTGATCATAAGCTAACGGATGACGCATCCACGTCTGACGCCTAACAGTGTGTGCATATTTTGTAATCTGGTAGCAGAAATTATATCGTAGATATAGCCATGATTAAGTGAGTGAGTGAGTTAAGATTATTGAGTAAAAAGTAGCTAGCAGATAAAAGGAGAAAAGCATTTTGGACAATACAGTGTAAAAATAGGTTATAGAATGCCAACAATTAAAGATAGATCACCAAACTAGGGACCATTGGGACCTCCAGTGCCTTTGCTACCTGCATGGACCTTAGTCACCGTCGACTGTAGGAAAATTGAGCCGAAAATGTAAATAACAAAAAATGTTACATTTAAAAAATTGGTGTGTTAAAATTTTACTTCAAAAGTTTTGGGTCTTACCTACCCTCTCAGGGGGACAAGGATTTACGATACTTTAATCCCCTTTGAGGGTACAACCACTAACAATCTGAGTTGCCAGTAAAAATCTAAGTCGCTAACCAGAACTATCAATCAGTAAAACATATCTATCTACATGCCATGTTCAAGCTGCATTGTGTCAGATGAAGTGAATAAAAGCTCACCTCTCCAACACTTCTCTGGAACGTAGTTTAGTACACACAATGGTTTAAAACAACAAGCATCACGGAGATACATGGCGTTCACATTCCTTCAGAACTATCGCGATTCCTCTGAAAATCAGGATGTATTTGGAAAAGACAACAAACTAATGTATTCCTGCCACAACAAAAATACGAAAATAACCACAAATCAGTGAGATGGGTTACATGATTCTTCAGTGATTGATTATCACCTGTTGATAGTGTCTTTACGTTAATGGTGTCAGCAGATACCTCCTGGGACGCTGGATGCTTCGCTTGATAAATAAACTGTCCACCTGTGTCGCAAGGGCTCCTGAAAATAAAACGGAACATAGATCACTGTTATCAGTTAAATAACTCTCTGTCAAGATGGACGCATTACATTTTAGCACTTGCTTGAGAAAACCTATTTAATTGATAAAGTTGGAAACTATTGATTTGAAGTTCAGTTTGTTTTTGTTCCATGTATCCACTAACTTATGATTGAAAGCGAGTAACCCATATGCTCTGGGAGTATGAGCTGGCGAAGAGCCATGCTGTTTGCAAAGTAAAAGCGACATAACTGCTTTCGAACATACATGTCGTCAATTTACCCCCGTGTTTCGTAGCGACATTTGTGGTATCAGTTTCTCCTCAGAACCATCAGTATCACTTATCCTAGAGACAATGCATCAAATATCAATTTATTTCTCTAGGTGGCAATCGGTTCTCACTTGTTACATTCCCAAGGGCACAGTGACATGTGATGGATTCTCAGCTGTAATGCATTCTGGACCACACTGTCAAGGTGTCGTCTTACGTGCTGATTGCCTAGTGAAACTTCTCAGTGACACAAATAGAATATCTAGGGAGAAAGAGATGTTCACAACCGATGGTCTACTTTCTTTATTTCACACAAAAAAACAAAACAAAACAAACTGAAGATGCTTGGGCCAGAGTGAGTTACATACAAAGCTACAAGAAAACTCAAATAGGGTCAAATAGATCTGGAATGGAGGAGTAAGTCTAGAGATGTCCAAAAATGTCGTTTCTCAAAGTCGAAATTCAGAAGAAGAAGTCTGAATGTTGTGAACCTCAGGTAAAACACTGAATTACTCTTTGGTGATATTATTTCTTGCGTCCACGGTATAAACCTTTTCCCATTAAATAACAATTAACTTGTATGACATACATGCAGCGTCGTTATGTTCTGTTCCGTTATACATGTACATCATACGTGTTATACATTACTTGGTCATGTACATCCATGCAGTGATGAATTTAATATTTCATGTTTTGCTCACTGTTTTAGTAACCAGTAAATTGTTCTATACTCTTTAATGATGATGTGACCTATCCAATGGCCGTAGCTCTGCGAGTGGTGGCAATTAGTGTAACTTTTTATGTAATTTGCAACCGATTTCTTTTCGCAATTAGAGAAATGCAACTTTTTTAGATGAATAAGAAATATAGAAGAACGTTCTGTAAATGGCAATCGACAAAAGATTTCGCTCAGTATTTCAAGTGTCCAAATATGAAAGAAAGACATGATGTGTAGTCAATAAATTGAACTTAGAAAGTCGTACCTGTTTTATCAGTAAGGGATCATGCTCGGGATTGGTCGGGATTGGATATATGATATGGCAAGGTGAAAATATAAGTTTCCATTGTCCAAAAGTGTTTTTTCTACTTTTAAAGGTATTTGTATTTGCTTGCTGGTTTTATCTGGTACTCATACTGTCCTTTGTTGATAGGGTTTTAATTGTCATATATATGTATTCCGTTTTTTGAATTAGTCACGATATGGCTGCAATTTTGCCGCTGTTACTTTAAATCTTAACTTACTCGATCATCACTGTATGGCTCTAACATTGACGATGCGATGTGAAATTTGTAACGCCCTCACTCACTCAAGAAGAAAGGGCACTACTCGTGGTTGCATTTTGTGATACTGTGATGCCTTTGGTAGCCAGTATGTTTCCTTAATCAAATTGCAAAGCCTCTCTTCCATGATCGATCTATGGCGCAGATTTAACAGATCCAATATCATTTCAGACTCACCGCTAAACAAGTCTGTCAAGTCAACTTATGTTGAACTTTGTTTGGTAAGGGCGCCTATAGAAGCGTTCGCGGAAAGCTCAGAGTGAATCTGGTCTCATCTGAAAACATGGCACAAGACCACGGGCGATTCCCCCATTTACTGCTTGTCAGGCTAGAACGTGACGATTTGTTCCTGACTGTACGCAACGTGGTTGCCAAGCATACAGAGCCATTGAGTTCTTATCGTCTGGCCAGGAAATTCAACATGCCCAAGTGATCATGAAATTCATTCACTTTGGCTCAATTTCTGATTGCGTCGTTTCTTCGGTCCCCGATTGTTTCCTTCTTTCTTACCATTGCAGAAAGCTTTTTTCAGTCTGCAGATAACAGACCTGGGCATATATCGATGGATGGTCCTAATGGTGTTATAAACACGACTGACCATTACCACTAACAACAAAATCAGAGTAGTGAGTAGTTTTCGGTGAAGAACGAAAAGGAGCAACACCAACAGTGTACTGGCTTTTTCATGAAGTGCTATATCAAAGAAAGGACCGTCTACCCAAGAGCACGAAGGAAATCAATGACGGTCCTCCAATGAATCTGTCAATCATTTTAATGTTGATTAGATGACCCACCATAACGTAACTTCATATGTTTTCATAATGTGTGTTCTTCGACTGAGACACTTGCATTCACGATCTTCACACCGTACTCATGATACCATGGTGGTAGAGGAACATATCAATCCAGGATCACGTGTTTCTTGAATTATAGACGTATAAACATCAGTTACATTATACGACTTGGAAAATATCAGTGTGGCGGATTTCCCGCCCAGACACATCATTATCCGTTCTGATTGTAACGAACCCAGAATCTCTTGAGACTGTCCAGGTTGTGTACTCTTCCTCCCCAAATCTACTGAACATTTTCCATGAACCTTAATATACTGTTGTTTACAGCAAGCCATGGAAGGATTTGACAATTCCAGACGATATTTGACGAAGTCCTCATTAATCCTATCCCTCCAAAGATATGTCGGTCAGTTTCATCTGAATGGCGGGTCTGTACGTAGGATTCCCGTAGCCATTCTCCTTCAAGGACACGGGGAAACATTACTCCCTTTGACACCTACCATGTAATCGCATTCATCAAATACATGGTCACGTGGTGCCATTAAACGCTAGGGATGCTGCTTTTTTCTTCAGAGAAATGTTTTCGTAATTGATTCACTCACGCTAAGACTAGATTTAACAGTCTGGGTCCTGTCAAAGAATGTTCTATCTCATGGCTTTCCATGGGATTTACTCAGCAAATATAGGATGGGCATCATACATAGCATTTGCCAGGTTGTAACATGTAACACAGTTTCACATATTTCAATACTGACATTTTGAGTTGAAATGAGTGCAATTGTGAGTAAGGTCTATATTGTCGCAGTAAAACATCTCTAAGACATGGAACACGTATCGAAATTCAGCAAATATGTTTGCCTATATTTCTTTGCAAAAAAGAGGGTACACGAATAATATATGGCAACATCAAGATTTGTTTTCATTTTTGTTCATGTTACAATTGGAATTTAAGCCTCTAAGGTAAAATAGCTTTTTTTTAATTGTATTCTCTTGTTCTTTTAAACAGCGGAATATTAAGTGTCAACATTGTTACATGATTTAAACTGGTTGGAAACGTATGATCGCCGTTTTCTTTAGTTGTTTCTGGCTTTGTCAGCAATGTACCCCTGTTCCTGTGTTTTAGTAAAGCGTTTGACACCGGAGAACTGCATTCTTCTGTCTGTCATCCAAACTGATTCGAAATGATACGAGAATATTATAATGTGCAACGTGGCGTAAACTCTAACATAATAACATATATCTCCAAATCTCAACCGTATAGTAACTGATACCAAGATCCAACTAAAGTAGTCTAGTTTTATCTTTGTCACCTCTTTCACGAAAACGCTAAATTGTCTTTTAATGATGGTGTAGCACTAGTAAATGCCACTTGTTTCATTCAATGTTGCTGCGTGTAGGAATTACTGTAACCTTACTATCTATCTTGTTTCTCTGTGTGAAAGTTTGGTATGGCATCCTTGGCAGTGTGGTGCTTAAAGAAGCAGTAGTACATTTTCAATAAAACGTAGCTATCCTTAAAGAATCTCATTTTCTTAAAACCCAAAATATTTCTGAAAAGCCAATCAAACAGATCACCTCTGTATACACACAGTGAGCCCTCTGTGTATCGGCAAGTGAAGCAGCCTAGACGGCTTCCTTGCACTTGACTGGGTTGGTCTCCCGGGAATCGCGATTGTACGTTTATAATTTGGTTTATTTGGTTTTTTTCACAATCACCAATCATGGATATTATATGTCATGAATAATTTACAATTGTATTTTAATTATGTTGATTTTTTTGTTCCATGTGCCCTTGAAGAAAACAGAATCGTAATATGAAAATACACAAATTTTAACTAAGCATATGAAAAAAAAAACCAAAGCAACTACCACCAAACCATCACACAGATCCTACCTGACCACGTCTGGGTAATTTTCGATTCACAATTAAGCCTGCAGCCCTAACACTTTTCATCAAATTCAACTGAAATTTGATCCCTTGGTACACAGCATGCTACACACGATTCTCGTTCCCCACGCGTGACATGTGACTCAAACGTGTTTGACACACATATAACACGAGACTCACACACGAAGCACACCCTGTCACATGCATGTTACACGCGTTCAATCAAGTATGTATACGTCACGGTATGGCTGCAATATTGCCGTTAAATATTGACTGCCGTTAAACATTAACTCGTCACGCGTTCAAACGACATGTACTTTTAGGCATTAGTGTATGCCTGGCCTGTTAATAAGATATATGTGTCCTTCAGCGATACTTGTAGATTAGCGCCTATTGTCGAAAGACAAGCTCCTGCTTGCCACTGCCTATTTGAGGATGTATGGTTACTACCCATCAAAAGTTTAGACTCACTTGAAACATTTCCTGTGCGGTATATATATATGCAAATATATGTGCAAATATCGTACATGCGGACAGCTGCGGTTTGGTGTAAAGTTTCGTTAAGAATTCGCCAATGTTTCACTGAATTTCATCATTTATTGAACTCATGACAACGATCTTTTCAAGGTAACGAATTCGTTTTACAATGCATCTGTTTATGTGTAGACGATACCTTTAATCAGTATGGAATAATTTGCAAAATATGGTTCAGAACGGTTCTGAAGAAAGTGGCTACATTTACACAAGTGAGTCTGACTGAATGCGTGATTGAGTGAGTGAGTGTGAAGTTCAGGTCGCATTGTCAATATTTCAGGTATATCGTGACGAGCAATTTACTTTATACATAGCAATAATTAATGGTTAATTGTAAGTGAGTCTAAACATTTGTTGGGTAGTATAATTTATTTTATGTAGGCACCCGTGAACGGCCCACTTCCTCGTGGTGGGTGCTGGGTAACGCTGAGAGCCGTTCACCCCGTTGTGGACCCGGGGGAATGTTTTGCCGTGGGTTGCGGCCCTGTGTCGGTGAAGGAAGGGATCCTGGTGGTTGAGGGCAGTGGGCATCTGGAACCGTGTTCCTGCTGCTCAACACACCACTTTGGCCCTGACTTCACCTAGACGGGCGGTTGATTGGGCCCGGTTCAACCAATCGCCTGGTCATGCCAAGCCCTGCGTGTGACTTATAAACCTATTCCTTTTTAATATATACTAGCTGATTTTGATTAGTCTTGGCTAACGTTTTACGTTATCAAAATTAAATCTGCCTAGAGTCTCTTGCCAGAAGGCGGTGGCTCATGGGCCATTCCGGCGATGTTGACCTCCGAAATCTGTATGTTTCCAATACCTTGTTAAAGGCGAACCAGCCAGACCTTTAATTTGGTAAACTAACGCAGCTTTTCTTGTCATATTTGCTGAAGTATACCATTCCTGTATCCCTGCTGTTTGCATGTTGGAGATCCGATGCAATTCACCACCGCTCTTCTCACTCAATGGTGAATCCCATTATTTCCACTATGGCTTAACAAAATCCTGGTTCAAACTGATCTAAACGCCGACATGTTGATTCAGATGAAGCTGATCAAGATGTATCTCCTGTACTTGAATCATTTATTGATTTATTGTAATTGAAGCAGCAGACAAGCAGCCACTTAAGCTCAATCCGTTCGCGATTTCTAAGGCCATTTCAGGAATTTGCGGAGAGGTGAAGATCACTGCTTATTGAGTGTTTACGGAGGCAACAATCTCCTAACCTCTTATCCTTGAAAATGTTTGCAAACGTTGAGGTTGTTGCATCTGCACACAAAACGTTAAATACTTGTCGCGGCATGTGTTCGGGACAGAGCACGTTGCCTGTCCGACATGTCTCTATAAGATATTTTACACGAATTACAAAATCAAAGAGGGACAACGGTCAAACGTTTTACAGTGAAGACTCGGAACGGTGATATCATTCCGTCAGATACATATCCGTTAACCTTTTCGCTGTCAACCTTGCCAAAATTTTCCAAAAATGTTGACATGGCTCCAAATCATGCAAAGGATCTGCTGTTTGTCACTATTGTGGAGAAGGACATGAGAACGTGGACTGCTCAGCAGATATCAAATGTCCAAATTGCAAAGGTCAACATGTTGCTTCATCACGGTGTGGCAAAAGCAGTCTAAATCATTAAGATCAAACATGAAAAAACATCTCCTTTAGTGAGGCAAAACTCCTTGTTGACAATCAGTAACCAATTCAACTCAATACATCCTTTTCTTCGGTTGTTGCTACTTCACCTATTAAATGCATATCAGTTTCTGTGCAGAAAGAAATTAAATGGAAAACAAACAAGAAACCTTCATCTTCAGAGATAGTTGTCCACAACTCCTTTGAAGTACTTGATATGGACACAACACCTTCGTCGCAGAGCGGAAACAATCCGTCCTACTTCCGACGAGAATGATCGCCAATTGAGCCTCCATGACGACCTCTTCCAACATAATCCAATGGAATTGTACGGGACTTAAGAATAATTTTGATGATTTACAGATTTTGATACAGGATTTTAAGGCACCTGCAATGTGTTTACAAGAAACGAATCCTAGGGACACAGATAAATGTGATATCAGAAAATATAATGTTTACAATCACTTTTCACCTCCAGCTGTAAAAGCCACTGGAGGTTCTTCCATCTTGACAGGATGTTATTCACAGCGTTGTTCCATTAGCTACTCATCTTCAAGCTGTTGCAGTTCGACTTACATTTCACATAGCCTTAACTCTCTGTTCGTTGTACATTCCACCTTCTTCAGCTTTACAGCAGTCGGATCTACAAGATTTATATGATCAACTTCCCAAACCATGTATCATCATGGGTGATTTAAAGGGACATAACCCTCTATGGGGCATTGTTAGTACTAATACTAAGGCAAAGTAATTGAAGATTTTATTTCTGACTACAACATATGTATCTTAAATGATTGCTCCAACACATACTTACATCCTGCCACGGGAACATATTCAGCATTGGATCTGACTCTGACAGATGTCATTTTACTAAATGAATTTGACTGGTCTGTTCATGATGACCAATGTGGAAGTAATCATGTCCCTACACAGCTTCAAGTTATAAACCCCACTGATGATCCACCTTTAACCAGATGGAATTTTACCAAAGGAAATCGGCCATTGTTTCACACTATTTGTTGCGGAACACTGCAGCCTGAAAGTTTCAAAAATATTCCAGACCCTATTCAGTTATTCTCGGAGAAACTGAAAGGTATAGTAGATGAAACTATTCCTAAGTCCTCTATGAATCCTCACATACGTAAACCATGGTTTACAGATGATTGCAAAGCTAGCAAATGTAGGAAAAAGGCAGAAAAGTATTTTCATCGACATCCTACTGATCATAGTTTTGATATTGTAAAAATAAACAATGCAAGGGTTAGACGAACATTTAAACAGTGTAAACGTCAGTCCTGGAGGTAATACGTATCTAAAATAAATCAAAGGTATGGAATATGGTTCAAAGAATTAAACGCAAGGGTTCTAAGGCAAGCATTCATTACCTCAAAGATGGTGATGATATATTAACAGATAAATCTGACATCGCAAAATAGGTGCGACTTTGGCCAAACACTCTTCATCATCGAATTACAATCCTAAATTTCAGAAATTTCAACAAAATCAAGAACGTCAAAAAGTCAGATTCAGTTCGCACAATGGTGAAGACTACAATGAAATATTTTCACTACATGAGCTCAATGCCAGTCTTGAGCAAGCTCATAATACTGCAACTGGAGAAGATAATATACATTATAAACTCTTGAAACACTTGCCTGAATCATGTCTCCAGACACTTTTAAATATATTTGATGAAATTTGGACATCGGGCAGTTTTCGTCTCTCGTGGAGAAACGCAAATGTTATCCCTGTTCCAAAGCCTGGCCGAGATCATACAGATCCATTCAACTACCGTCTAATATATCTCACTAGCTTTATTTGCAAAACTATGGAGCGTATGGTGAAAAATCGTTTAGTGTGGTACTTAGAAATCACTCATCTCATCACTGATATTCAATGTGGTTTCTGCAAAAATAGAAGTACTATTGACCACCTTGTGCGTCTAGAATCGTATATAAAATGCCTTTGTAAGTAAACAACATGCTGTGTCTATCTTTTTTTATCTTGACAAAGCATATGACACAATCTGGAAATATGGCATTTTAAAAGATTTACATGGCTTCGGATTGCGAGGTCGTTTGCCTCAATTCATAGCCAATTTTTTAAATGACAATTTTAAGTTCACGTTGGTTCTACCCTGTCTGATCATTACAATCAGGATCAGGGTGTTCCACAAGGCAGTATTTTGTCTGTCACACTTTTTAGTATAAAGATAAATAGTTTATCAAAAGTTTTAAACGATTCAGTTGATGGGTCGTTATTTGTGGATGATTTTAATTTTTTTTCTTGTCGTGGTAAAAATATGCATACTATTGAACGGCAACACCAATTGTGTTTAAACAAGATCAATAAATGGTGTCTTGAAAACAGCCTTAAATTTTCTAAATCGAAAACAAATTGCATACATTTTTTGTCGTAAATACAAATCGCAGAAAGACCCTGAACTGTCTCTGGATGGCACTCCCATCAAAGTTGACACAGCGGAAGTAAACGCCATATTAACAGCCCTAAAATATATTCAGAGACACCCTAAGCATAAACAGTATATAATCTATTCAGACTCTCTTTCTTGTCTTCGGGCAATTAAACATCTTTCTTGCTACCATCAACTTTTAACTGACATTATTGAACTGTACAATGATTTTGCTACTGGACGATGCGACATCGTCCTCTGTTGGCTGCCCAGCCACGTTGGCATTTCTGGTAACACAATGGCCGATCTTGCTGCTAAAGCACCACTCAACAAATCTGTGACACCACTTCTTATTCCTTATTCTGACTACAAAGTTTGCGCTAGAGCTTACACCCGTGAGCTGGTGCAGAAGAAGTGGGACCACCAAGTGGGTATAAATAAACTACATGAAATAAAGCCCTACATTGGTTATACTTACTTGGGTTGTCAGTCCAGATTTGACAGAGGTTATCATGCGATGATGCCGTATTGGCCACACAAGATATACACATGCACCCCTGTTAAAAGGTCAGGATCCTCCATTTTGTATCCCTTGTGATGTGAAGCATATCCTGCTTGATTGTGTTGAATTCTCCATAACAAGGGATAAATATTTCAATGTCAAAACTTTGAAGGATCTTTTTACCACTGTTAATTCTCATTTAATTATTGTTTTTTTAAAAAAATAAATTGATTTCATGATTGAATTTTGATTAAGATGTGCTGTATAAAGATGTTTTAATTATTGGTAGTAGAAATTAGCGACTGATATTGTTAGTGGCTGTATCCTCGAAGGGGGTTAAACTATCGTAAAATTATTGTCCCCCTAAGAGGGTACGTAAGTCCAAAAACTGTCACAGTAAGTTTGCTTACCTGATCTTAAACGTAGCATGATTGTTCTTTTAAAATTTGGCTAAACTATGCTACAATCGCCAGCGGCTGAGGGAATGGTGTAAATCCAATTAGAGTCCATGCTGGTAGCAAAGGTACTGTAAGTCCCCATGGACCCTAGTATGGTGATCTACCTTCAGTTGTGGGCGGTCTATAGCCCGTTTTTATATTGTATCGTTTTCTGTAGTTAACTGTTTTAGATTTAATTACTAGTTTTAAATATCTCTCTGTGATAATCTAGTTGTTGTACTGTCCTTTGTTGACAGTTTTTGTACCATTCACTATTTTGCATAATATTCACGGTTCTCGTCACGATATGGCTGAAATATTGCCGATGTGACGTTAAATATCAACTCACTCACTCACTTATTTCATGTAGTTGCACATGTGCGAAACCCCGTGTTTGTCTTACTCGCCGTAATGGTCAGGGGTAGATTAGGCCTTCAGCAACCCAAGCTTGCCATGAAAGGTGACTATGCTTGTCATAAGAAGCGACTAACGGGATCGCGTGGTCAGGCTCGCTGACTCGGCTGACACATGGCGTCGGCTCCCAATAGCGCAGATCGATGCGCATGTGGTGATCACTGGATTGTCTGATTCAAACCGGATTATTTACAGACCGCCGCCATATAGCTGGAATATTGCTGAGTGCGGCGTAAAACTATTCTCAGTCACTCCCTTCCTCTACGTCATAATGCAATCTACATACTCACGGAGACACCGTTCATGAAGACGATAATACGCCTAGTCATTCTGCTGTAATTTGTCACTTGTGAAAATGATGTCGATTTTTTTCTATGATCCTATTGCTAATACTATCCAGTGTCTCCTGTGGGTAATTTGATAGATGGATGTGGGAAGGATCTTAAGTATTTCATTCATTGAAAATATGATATTATTATATACGATATACGAATATAATGTCAAGAGACATTTCGAAGAGATATATTTTAAACTGGCTCAGAATACGATTCCTGGTCAGTCAGTACATCTCAGTTAGTTTTGCAAAATGTATCTCATTAAACAGGCTCAAATGCCATTGGCCTTCAGCAAGTACTTATGGTAACAGTTATCTCACGGCTCAGGTTGTAAGACTGACGTATTTGAGTGGAGTCGCCATAGCCCGATCTCCATGCTCCCAATAGGTAATTGTCGTGTACAAACACAATTATTTACCGCAAGCTGGAACAGTACTGAATGCGGACAACCAACAAAACACACCAGACGCCCTCATTGATTAACACACTGCAGCATACGTCAAAGCTGTTTTAACTCCAACCCCTTTAATTTAAAATACGTCTGACATGCCTTCTACTGAAGAACATGGGTCGGTAAACTACTGCAGTGAAGATAATGTGATTAACTCTACAATGGACCCCAATTTGTCGATAATAGTTTAGACGATGAAAAAGAAAGTGAGTGTCCTTTAACAGGAGGATGTATATCACTGACGCCATCGACGTGGAATACTTCAGGACCGTGCCTTGAGGCCAAGTGTCTTTAATATTGTGGTGTATTGTAGTCAATATGCAGATGTTGTGTCTCCGCATCTGCCTTGAACGTCAGCAACAATGTTAAATCAACGAAAACTGTCGGCCCTTTGTCAATATGTGACTGGTTCTGTCTACTGTGTTAGAGGGTCGGACATGCTTCTGGTGTCATAAGTTTTCCTTTCTCTACGGGTGAACTGAATGCCAAACGCATTTCTGCAACAAAATTTTTGTTGATCACAAGTGATCCGGAGTGATTCAATAATGAGTGAGTAATCTAGTGACTCTCATTGAATAACATGTCGGTTATTTCACGGTGTGTAGTTTAAAGGAAGGAAGGCTGAAGGTGAGAGAGGCAGAACTGGGATTGGAGCCTTCGTTCATACCTTTTTGGCATTCCCAAGGAATGCAATTGTACAGTGACAATGGCATCTTCAAGTAAGAAAACCTTTTGTGAAAAAACAGTTACTTGGCAGTTACTTCATTCATGTGTTTACAATTTGCCACACGGGAAAATAGTAGTGAAAACAAATGAAAGTATAACAATTACCCAAAATGAGACCAAACAGCGTGCAAGAAAGTGGGTTTTGTTGGACAACACTTGTTGGAGGACGTCACCACCCCAGTTCCCGGCAAAGGTCTGAATATACGGTTTGAACGGATGGATGATGATCACAGATTCCCTCGCTACCTTGCGATGCTGTGGGAACTTCTGCATCCATTTGTGATCACAATGCATGATTGTGGATCTCAACATTGTGGAATTGCTTAGAGCGTCTCTTCCTTCTCAAGTACATTCAAGTACATTGGCTTCTTTCAGAGATTCAATATGAGTAGACAAACTTTAGAAAGTGACGGCTGCTAACGATATTCAAGTTAAATATTCATGTTTCACACTCTCTGTCTTGTTGACGGACACATGTAAAAACTGACAACCATGTAAAAATACCTACAAAAAAACCCAAAACAATCTAGTTAGTCTTCCAGCTCAGAACTTGCTGCATCTGCATTGCTGACAGACATTCACCAATATTATTCGAGTTAGTGGGTGACTTTAGTTAAACACCGCTCTCAGCAATATTCCAGTCATATGGTGACATTCAACAACATTATTCGACCAGCATGGGGTACTGAAGGCCAAGATTCTAACCAGGACTTTCACGGGTCAATATGCTTCGAAACACGTTTCAATCAACATCATATACTCCGTGTGTAGATAGATGGCAGTTTCTAGTTGATGGAAATATATGCATGATTGTTCACTTCATCGATTTCATAGAATTTAGCTATTTTAATCCACATGACCACGACCACCACCGCGGTGAGAGCTCATTTCACTTGAAATTGTACATTTTCAGAAATTTTAGAATCGAATAAGACTGTATAAATTGAGGGGATCTTTAGTTTTGCCAAGCTAAATGCCGATTAGATCTAATCCTCTAGGAATTACTTCAACTGGAGCAAATGAAAAAATAATCTAATCATTTCACATCAATCGATTATACGTTTACTCTGGTTCTTGATGTAGCAATCCTACGCATCCCGATTTGTTTACCTTGGCCAAAAATTGATTCGAACAAATAAATGACCTTGATACATTTCCGATATTGACTACCACTGAAGCATGCCAGCGTCCCTATGCTTCAATCACGTTGTAGAATACGTGTTCACAAACGGCACACAAACACTACATTTAAAGCAGCATTATTGAGGCCACATACAACTTTGGATAAGAAATAATCAACGAGACCAAGAGGTCAGGGTAATTTTCCCGAACTGTCAACATCCGAAGATGACCCTGGATCGTTTGGAACGTGGAGGTACTGCGAGCTCCACGTACAAAGACTCTGATGTTTTCGTTTAGAAAATGGTTGCCACGCCAGTCATTGTGAATCCATTTGATACAATGACCATATTCTAACAGGGTTTGCTCGTTCTCGTATTACTTGCCGTGCTTTGTTGCTGCTTTTCATCCAGTGATTTGGATGTGATAACACACTGATGACGCGAATATATAAACATGTTAGATTCACAATAGCATTCCACTTACACCACTTTATAGGTGGCACAGGACTAAAAGGAACTTAATTTGTTTACAGTTAAATCACCACGAGCGAACATTACTCTGCATTGTCAAGAAAACCAAAATAGAGTGTGTCCATTCGAGATAATCTGTCGTGATATTTCTCTTAACCCCTTCTTTTCTAGAGATGGCATGGCCTGCTGAATCTGCTTGACGGGTCTGTTGGATCCTCCTTCAAGGTTGCTGGGTAACACTAGGCTGTGACTAATATTTCACGTAATCTTCACCATGTCAATTTGTAGATAATATTTGATTTGCATATCTTTAATGAATACGTTTCAGGAAGAATGTATATACCAATGATGCATACAAACCTTCCAATACCAGACTATCAAAAGCAGAGCTCTTCCCCGTCTACCATGACTTGGAGGAACACTTCCTAACACAGAATGTTCACTGAGTCTTCAATTTGTCCCCACTGCCTCGCATTCATCAAAGTGACGAAAAGAACATTTTGGAGGGCATTCTTGAAGGTTTCAAATATCTACTCAAAAATGTTCTCAACAATCTTCTGTTTTACGTTTTTTTATTCTGTACAGGGAAAGTGTAAAATGATCACCCTCGTCAGTATATATAACATTAAAAATCAATTCTGATGCATGACTTCGAAAACACACGCCTCAATTTCCGCACTAGCTATGATGAAGCATTCGTGGAAAACGTCCTTGCTTGTGTAATCGTCTCCCCCAAGCCTACAAAACCTTATTCTATGGTCGTTAATACTCTGCACTGTGTCCAGGAAGCTTAGGAAGACATAGGAAATTTTACGAAGCCTTCAGTAATTCTATCTCCTCAAGATATGAACTGACCAGCTAAATCTGGATCACGATTCTGTTGCATTCCTTTCAAAGACGCACGGTAACACTACCCTCATTTGACACCTGTCCTACGAAAGCATTGAGCTAATGTCTTGGCATTTGGGGTTCTGATCTTTTCCCTCAGTGATATCTCTTCGCAATTGGTGTCCTCTGGAAGAAACCAGATTTAATAGTCTGATCCCAGTCAAAGGATATCATACCTCAAAGCATAATTGCCAGTAATTAAACACACTCAAGAGGCAAATTGTTGAAAAGGAATATTTCGTTTTGGATTTGACATGAGGAATATTAAGACGGTCAACAAAATGGTTGATCTTTAATCTGCAAGAAAATTACATGAAACAACAATTCGAGAAAATGGCAAGTTATTTGTGCTTTAATTGTTTTATTTCATGCCGTACTCTGCAATATTCTAGCTATGCGACGGTAGTCTGTAAACAGTCTAATGTATACCATACTCTCCATTGAACAACACCATGAGCGTCGATCTACGCCGTGAAAAAAAATGATATATGTCAGCGTTCTAGGATACCAAAGATGCCTACCAATCTTGCCAAAATACCACACTATCAAACGCACTGTTTCCCCAGATCAACGTCAATGGCAATATGACATATGTCAGCCAAGTCAGCGACTGTAACCACCCAATCTCGTTAGTCGGCTCTTACGACAAACATGGGATCCTGAAGACTATTTCGAACCCGAACCTTAACAGGTATAACGGATATGTAATTAAATAATTACACACATACTTATTGCAATATACTTTAGACCAGCTCCACCAATGACAGACCTTTCTTAAATCGATCTTTAACATTTAACTAATGTACAAACGATACGACGATATTTGGTGCGAGTTTCACGTCCTTCACGTGATCCTTCACGTGTGCCAGAAATCTGACTCGAATCCTGATAATGTTTATAGAATTGTGAGAACCGAATAACTGCGATCGGTTATTTGATACCGCATTGAGTCAATAATAGAACTATTACCAAGCCTAAAACTCTCCTTGTGACCACACATAAACCATGATAACCCTGTGAAGGTCTGGGGTAGAATAGGCCCTCAGCAATCCACGCTTGCCTTGAAAGGCGACTGGCGACTGGTGCTCAGGCTCGTTGAATTGGTTGACCCATAGCATCGGGTCCCAATTGCGAAGATCGATGCTCATGTTGCTGATCACTAGATTGTCTGGTGCGGCGTAAAACTAAACTCACTCAGTGTAATATAACAGTTTACTGTTAACTTACCCATTCACCTGAGAATGCGTCTCTTAAACACTACTAGTAGTGATGAAAACATATATATTTCCGATTTTACAGGTTATGGAGGGGGAGGCTACAGTTTAAAAGGGTTCGATTCCAAGTTTCGACACATTGCGAAACCGACAAACGCCCTTTCCACATCAATAAGAATCGATTACATAAATCCGACTCTGTCATGAAATTAACAATCGCCCACAGTTATACTGTTGGAATACACAATACAAAGACAACACTCAGTCGCCCATCCAAATCCCTTAAACCAACGCACGCCCGTCATTAGGCACACTCACTCACTCACACATTCAGTGTCTACATTCAATTCTTCCATAACTGTCATCGGCAATAAAACTCACGATGGTAAACACAACACCTAATTAAGGTATGCCAAAACATCAAAGGCCTTTGATTCATTTCAATCATCATTTCTAACAACACGACCAAGAAGGTGATTGCGTAGGTTGTAGTTTAATGACAACTGTCTGTTATCTTTACATCACGATCTATTCTCTTAAGATGCGATTTCTTGCAGCCAAAGTGAAAACGCACTTTGATGTTTGTAATCCATACAACTTTACTATCGTTGTATGACTAATAAGACTAATGCCAGTGTCTGGTCAGGTCTGAATGATAGCGGGTGAGTGAATTAGTTTAGTTCCATATAGTTCAAGCTATGTAGCGACGGGCTGTACATAATCGCGTCTAGACCAGACAATCCAGTGGTCAACACCATGAGCATCGATCTTCGCAAATGGGAACCGATGACATGTGTCAACCAAGTCTGCGAGCCTGACCTCTCGGTCACTCTAATCGCCTCTTACGACATGCACAGTCGCCTTTTATTTCATACATGGGTTGCTGAAAGCCTCTTCTACCCCGGGACATTCAGGGTCGGTAAATAATAAGGCAAGTACACTGTTAAACTCCATGATAACTATACAAATGATAACATATCAATGTGGACTACGCACTATTAGTCACTTGCCTGTTGTCAGTCCACTTGTAAGTATCTACATATAAACGTTTTTAGAGTAATTCGTTTGCCAGTTTTATAAAGATATCATGTATTCAGATCTTGTTCTCCATGGTCCCTAGTATGGTGATCTACCTTCAGTTGTTAGCAATCTATAGCCCAGTTTTATATTGTACTGTCCTGTATAGATCAACTGTTTTAGGTATAGTTACTAGTTTTACATTCTTTTCTGTGATATTCTAGTTGTTTTACTGTCCTTTGTCGACAGATTTTTATAATATTCATATATTCAATTTCAACGTGATGTTCCCGTCACGATGTGGCTGAAATATTGCCAATGTGACGTTAAACATTAAACTACTCACTCACTCAGATCCTGTTTTACAGCCAAGATATGGCTGAAATATTGCCCATGTGACTTGTCATATTACCTCACTCACATGTAAACAACACAAGATGCAGTATATGAGATGTTATCCGTAAAGAAATGTTTTCTCATTCGCTCACCAGCTTCCGAAATGCTAATCAAATGGTTAGATCACATGTACCATATGATCGACTATCATAAAGCCTCTGCATGTTCTTATATCATGAAATATTATTATTTTATACAACATTAACTGATATTGATATTGCTTGAGTTTGTTTCTCTGTTTTTGTATTTCCATTTTTGGTCTGTTTATTGTTTATATGGGTTTGTTATATTTTTGTTAACACCCCAAAGAATGATTAACCAACTCTATGGATGAGGTCTGTAAATAATCGAATCTGGACCAGAGGAGACGGCGATTCATTAAGACATCATAAGCATTATTGTGCGCAAATGGTTCCCATTCTCATCTCCATGCTCACAGTGGTAAACCCGGGTTTTGTAAGTGATCCTTTCCCGGGTGGATCTTGAATTCAACAGAATTTTCTCTTGTGGTCCAATAACCCAAGGTACATTAAATATACCATGTCCAGATAAAGTGACTTTAGTTTAACGCCGCACTCGGCAATAATCCAGCTATGCGGCAGCGGTCTGTAAAGTCCAGATAAAGATGCCGTACGACGCTTGGCACCACCGACCCAGAGAGTCATTTTGCAGCTTAAAGTGACGTTACATTTTTACGTTATATGCAGCCAATAAAAGTTAACCTCTTTAACATTTCTATCAAACCTATATATGTTAGTACAGACAAAGATTTACAACAATCAGGATCTCAGAGACACGTTGTGTTCATATCCCTTCAGGACTATCGCGATTATTATGAGTGTATTTGAAAAAGAAAACACACTATTTAATTTCCTCCACAACAATATACAAAAAGAACCACAAATCAGTAAGATGGGTAAAATAGTTCCGCAGATTACTCATGAGACGTTGGAGTTTGTCTTCCTGTTTGAGAGAATAATTGAATTCAATAAACAAAGTAACACCACAAATGAACAGACCCAGTACGAAGTCCTTTGGGCATTGTATATTTTGCCCCATACATTTACAAACGTAAGATTAAAAGCGAGTTCTCCACGTGTACTCAGTGTATGAGTAGGCGATCATTTGCTTAGGGTACGCAACTTCACTGCAGTTGAACAGTCAAGCCGTCAAAGCACCTCTGTGCGCCTTCTGACATTTGTGGCATCCGTTTCTCCTAGGAACCATCAATATCTCTTATGCCAGGGGCCATGCATCAAAGATTAATTTAGTTCGTTGGTTGGCAATCGGTTCTCGCCTGTTACATTCTCATGGGCACACTGTCATGTGATGAATCCTCAGGAGTAATGCAGTTTGGAGTACACATTGAAAATAGCCGTCATCACTGTCAAGGTGTCATTTTACGTGCTGATTGCTAAGTTGAAACTATGAGATTTCTCTGTGACACCAACAGAGAAAGGGAGAAAGGAATGTTCACAACTGATTGTGTACTCATTACACATGAATAAATTGAAGGCGCTTGGGGCAAGAGTGAGTTACATATAAAGCTACAATAAACAGCTGTTACTTGCTGAGTAAAACCAGTCTGGAATGTGCCATACTACTTCACTTTTGTAATGTGAAGGCAACGTTTCGACATACATTCTAGTGTCGTTTTCAAGTGCTGAATTCAACATTACATTGCTTGACAACGACATTAGAATATAAGTCGAAACGTCATCTTCACAGAATAAAAGAAGTTGTTTATCCATAAAGAAATGTCATAATGCTTCACTCGACAGGTTGACGACAGGTTAACGTCAATATAGTTTACTGATGACGCATGAAGAGCCGTGGATTCCACCTGGCAGAAGAATAGGGTCCTTGCACGTAGCAAAGGTACTTAAGTCGTCATGGTCCCTAGTATGATCTGCCTTCTGTTGTTGCGATCTGTAAACTGTTTTTATATTGTATTGTCCAAATAGTGATATTAGTTTTAAATTTCCACGATAGTTTTAAATCTAATTTGATTTTTAGTTGTTTTACTGTTCTTCGTTGACACGTATTTGTGATATACACATATAGGAGTTCAGTGTTAAATGTTCTCGTCACGATATGATTGAAATATTGCTGGTGTGACGTCAAATATTAACTCACTCATTCACTTCACCAGACAGAATATGTAGACCTATACTGTCAGTGGAACGGGGTGAACAGAACAGTGTGGTCACATCGGGTACTCTTCGTAACGCCCACTTTAGCGGACGTGCCTCTCTTTTGACAGGGCAGTCAGTATATTGCTATACTATCTACAGAGCAAGTGACTATCACCAGGCTAAAAGTACGATAAAGATTTTAAAACCTGAGCAAGTATGCACTTTTTCCAGAGTGTGTCTTGAAAACTAATTATCAGTTTAAGTTCACTTATCATATTGCTCTTACATCATCGTTTGGAATGTATTAAATATTCAAAATCATATGGTTGAGTGCATGGATATGTGTGTGTATGTGTGTGTGTGTGTGTGTGTGTGTGTGTGTGTGTGTGTGTGTGTGTGTCTGTATGTATGTGTAGTTAGTTTTAATCACATAGTAGGAGAAATGCTCGTCAAATCCCCCTGTGGTAAATCCCCCTTACCATTGTTGTTATCTACTATTGCTTACAACCAAGATTTTCAGATAAATTGAAAAATATTCTGTGTGTATGGTAAAGGCGCATATGCTTTATTTGTAATGAAAACCCGTAGACATTTGATGAAAGGCTACAAGTACGGATGTGTTGACGGCCACCGTCGAAATATAAACATACCGAAACGGGATTCGAACCCTTAATCCCATATTTACTAAAATATCCCATGGCAGTTGCTCTGCATAGCGAGATCCTGCCAGCCGCCAGCGGCGAGGCTTGTGATAATGTGATGCCTCTAGTAGCCTCATGTCTGTTCCCTCGGTAATATTGGTCATTTCATGGCCGATATGCAGAGCAGATTTGACTTGACTTGACTTGAGATTCAATATCATCACAGACTCAGCTCTAGTAAATTCTGTCATGTCGCCTTACTTTGAGCTTTCTTTCGTTAGGACGCGTATGGAAATGTCCTCACTTGTCTAGAAAGGTCGGAGTGAATCTGGCCTCATCTGAAAACCTAACACGACACCATCGTCTATCCCCCATTTACTGTGCGTCAGGCTATAAGGTGTCGATTGGTTCATGAGTTTGCAGAACGTAGCCGCCACACTCAGAGATAAACTGCATGCCATTGACTTCTAATCGTCTGACCAGCAAATATAACATGCGCATTCATGACATCCCATTCGATTAGCGGGTTTTGATTGTTTGATTGGCATTCTATAGGTTGTTGCAATAAATAAGAAGTTGTCATACATAAAGTTGTTCGTTTCATTTTCGATTAGTGTGTTTCACTCAGTTTCTAAATGGCTTGTCTGTTATTAATAGATCTGGGACTGTTCTACACATAGTGCGTCCAGTGTTCACCTCGATTGTTTTCTTCTTTTCAACCATTGCCCAATCTCAGCGTTACTGATCACTGCCACTAACAAAGAGTTAGTTACCATGGATAGTGAGTGAGTGAGTTTGGTTTTACGCCGCACTCAGCAATATTCCAGCCATATGGCGGCGGTCTGTAAATAATCGAGTCTGGACCAGACAATCCAGTGATCAGCAACATGAGCATCGATCTGCACAATTGGGAACCGATGACATGTGCCAACCAAGTCAGCGAGTCTGACCACCCGATCACGTTAGTCGCCTCTTACGACAAGCATAGTCGCCTTTTGTGGCAAGCATGGGTTGCTGAAGGCCTATTCTACCCCGGGTAGACCTTCACGGGTCACCATGGATAAGTGATATGAAAAACGTGTTTTGAAGGTGATGATCTAATACTTTTACTGTCCTTCGATGACGAAGATTTTTACGTTCTTCATTTTATTGATTTTAATATTGATATAAATTAAATTCTTCTGGTCACGACATGGCTGCAAATTCCCGCTAAATATTACCTCACTCACTTACCTGCTGTGACGACCTTTCTGTTAAATGTAACTGTTTACATCAAACAGTGATCGTGTATACTCCACATCTATAGTCCACCTACACTAAATCTAGGGTTCGTTCTGAAAATGTTCTATCGATCATATTGATTAATTAAATGACCGTACATACCATATTATACTTATTTTGAGTATGTATTCTTAGACTGAAACACTTGCATTTACGTGTCACACAGGTAAATATATCACGCCCAGACGCTTCACTATGAAGCAGGCAGGGAGAACCTCCAGGAGCCCCTTTCACAAAGCACAAAGATGATCTTAATATTCACTAATGTGATCTTCGTGTAGTCTTAAAGAGTGACAGTTAAGGGTAACCGCAGTTTTTCCGTTTTTCTGTGAAATGATACCAGGCTCGCCATCCTTAAACCTAAAAGGCCTCCTATTAAAATCGTAAATGCTCTGCATTGGCAAGCTAACCAAAAAAGGTTGTGTCCACCTAGGTAATCTTTCGTCATGTTTTTTTATAAAGTCTTTCTTCTCCAGAGATGACTTGGCCTGTTTAATCTACTTGACAGGCCTGTTGGAATCCCGCAGCCGCTCCCCTTCAAGGTCGCAGGGTGATACTACGCTCCCTTACAATACTCGTGTTAACTTGTAAATAGCATATGACGTGTGTATCTTCAAGGAATAGTTTTCAGGAAGAATGTATATACCAACGAAGCATACACATCTTGCGATCAAACACACTGTTTCTCCAGACCTCTTCCCCGCGAGACATGGCTGGGAGGTAATGAAACAGCTCCTACCACAAGGGAGGGCTTATTCCACAGAATGTTTTCAAGAGTACCTTGCCGACCTTTCTGGTAAGTGCATGCCGCTCTGGGATCATGAACGTTTCTTGAATCATAGTCATCTGAAAATCAATTATAACATACGTCTTGGAAAATATCAATGTGGGGGAATTTCCCGCTCAGACGCTTCGTTATCCGTTCTGAAAGTTACGAAACCACAATCTCTGGAGACTGTCCAGGTTGTGTAATCTTCCTCCTCAAATCTACAAATCCTTTCAGTGATAACCTTAATCTACTTTTTTGTCCAGTACGCTAAAGACCGATTAGTCAGTTCCAGAGGATATTTCATTATGACTTCATTAATCCTCTTCTCTCCAAAGATGAATCGACCAGCTTAATCTGCATGTCTGTGGGATCCCTGCGGCCATCTTCCTTGACGGACGCAAAGTAACACCACCGTCCTTTGACACCTGCCATGCAACAACATTCATCAAATACGAGGTCACATTGTGACATTAACTGCTTGGGATACTGCTCCCTGATCACTGCTTCCATTAGTGATTTCGAAAATTGGTACAGTCACGCTAAGACTGGATTAAACAGTCTGGCCCTGTCAAAGCATAGTCTGATTCAGGGATTTCCATGGGATTTAGGATCAACATCATAGTTGGTCATTGCTAGGTTGTTGCATGTAACACAGATTTACGTGGTTCAACTTTGGTCTAAATACATTAGTCATTACGTTTTGAGCTGAAATGGGCTCATATTTTGGAAAGTGTGAGTAAAGCCGTAAACAACAAAACAACAATGTGATATGATACACGTCTTCAAATTCAAGCAAGATGTGTTGATAAATATTTTGTTTGTTTTCTTGTTGTTTTGCTGTTGTTTTTTGTTGTTGTTGTGAAGAGAAGAAAGTATATAGATTTTACTCCTTGACCCAAGATGTCTTTGAATTTTCTTCATGAACTGGCCGTTTGTGTGTCATAGCCGGTGAAAGTTGAATTTAAAAACAACCCCTTCACTTATCTTCTTTTAATTATTTTTAAACATTGCGACTGGCATGTTCTTGTCAACATTGTCTTACAAAAGTAATTGCCCCTAATGAATTCTTGCGGGTATAAGAAATGAATGATGGCTTCATCTGCTCAACCTTTAGGTTGACGGTGGTCACAGTCCGCTCAGGTTACTCAATGTGAAATTATTATTGCCCAAAACATATTCTGATAACAGAGTCCCTACAAGGGTAACATTGGTGAAGCCCATCCCTGGTATCGCCCACGGAGATGAAAGCGATAATCACACACTCTCTTACTCGGATATTTGAATCGAATGTATCTGTGGAATTATTTAATGTACACATTTTGGTACTTATATAGTATGCCATGGGGACTCGTTCGAAATGGGTCAGAACGGTCCAGGACTCCGACAGTGATTCCGAGAGACAGTGACGGCCTGTTATTATGAGTGTTATTAGATGTAAAACTATCGGGGACAGCCTACGTATGGGAGGCGTCGTTACTGTTTGTTCTGCGTTACATCATTTGAGTAATCTGGAAACGTAGGATCTCGGTTTAAGTGTCGAGTTATCTTTCTGGGTTTGCCAGCAATGTCCGTGTTATTTGGTTTCACGAAAAAGATAGGTGTCTGATCAACCTGTTGAACTCTCCTGCTGATCCAAACCAAAAAGTGAGCTGCTTGCGAAATTACTTATTGTTGTTGTCATTTTCTTTTAAATCTCATATTTCCATAATTGTAGGTGATGCCTCATAGGCCCCACTTTCCAGAACTGTAAACGTCTTGTACACTTCAAAGTATCGTAGAATATATCATCAGTCTCCGAACTCTTCTGTTTCCTTATACAAAGGTACCTCGAAAGATCACCTTTGTGACTTCTTTCACGAAGACTGTAAAGTACCATGTAGTGTGGTACAAGAGAGTTTAGTACAAATACATGCCACTTGTTTCATTCTGAGATCTTGTGCGTCCCCATGGACTCTGATATGGAGTTGGCGGTCTATGGCCCGTTTTATTTATACTCGTCTGTAACTAATATGTTTTAGATTTAATTACTAGTTTTAAATATCTATCTGTGATAATCTAGTTGTTTTATTATCGTTCGTTGACAGATTTTTTACCATTCACTATTATGTATAATATTAATGGTTCTCATCACAATATGACTGAAATACCCACGATGTGACGTTAAATATGATATCATATATATGTGTCGCTAACGATATCAATGCTTGCCACCACGGTTATGACGATGTACCAGCGGCTAAATGAGTGGTGCAAATCCAGCTAAGGTCGACCCGGGTAGCTACAGTACTGTAAGTACCCAGGGTCCCTAGTATGGTGATCCACCTTCAGTTGTGGCGATATGCAGCCAAGTTTTAGTCGGTACCGCCTTCTAAAGCTAAAGACATTTGGATTTAATTACAACAGCTTTAAATATATCTCTGTGACAGTCTAGTTGTCCTTCGTTGACTGTTGTTTACAATTACTTATCATAAATCTATATTTTCATTTAGCAACGATATGGCAGCAACTTTGATGATATGCATTAAAATCTTAACTCTCTCACTCACGTTTTGGACGATGTATGCCATTGTTTTAAGATGCACATGTGTACCGCGTGCACTAATTTAGAGATGTCCACATGCTGTGTTTTTAGAATGCTATTGTATACTACTTTTGATGAGATTATCGAGTGTCTCCTGACAACAATGTGATAGGCGGATGTGGAAAGGGTGTACAGTTTATCATCAATGCTTGTTTTCAATCACTGATGTCGGATATCATTGCTGCGGGAACTTTTATGAAGATGTCAAGAGAAGTATTTCCAGTCCTGAATTAGATCAGAACATGATATTTGGTCGGTCGATAGATATGTGTCAGCTTTGCGAGATAGGTAACTGCAAACAGGCTCAGGCGCCATGAAAATGTAGGTAAGGATTGGTCGTTAGCAAATGTTTGTCGTAATAGTTGTCGATTGGATAAGCTGGACAGGCTTACTTAATTTGATAAATGGAATAGAATAGCTGCTTTCAATGTTCATGATGTCATTTTATCTTTACAGCCTGGCACAAACTATTTTACACTGTCCGTCGTCTTATTGCTGGAAGAGAGTTGACCGCGCTCACAAAGTACAGAACAAACCAGACGCCCACATTGATTAACTCACTGTAACATTGATTAACTCAATGGAATAAAACCCGTTTTTACTTCAACACTCTTAAATTAAACATCCGCCTTACCTTATACCGAAGAATATGGGTCAATATACTATTGCAGTGAAGATAATTTGGTAGAATTCACAACAGACCTCAATTTGTTGATAATAGTTTAGACGATGAAAGAGAAAAAGAGTGTGATGAAAATCACTGACGTAATTGACATGGAATACGTGCCTTGAAGCGAAGCGTTTTTAATGCTGTAGCGTTGTGTTGCCCTACAGAAGACGTTGGATCTCGGTGATATTCTGACATTCAACCAGCATGTCAAATCAACGAGGGCTCTCGGCCCATTGTCAGAATATCACTGATTTCGGTCTATCTTACATGTGGATAATACATGCTTCTGGAGTCATGGCCTGTACTTGTCTTCACTGGTACGTAAGTTTGTGTTGGTCTGTGTCTTCTTACCTGTGTCTTCTTACCTGTGTGTCATTTTGTATGTTGTATGGAAGTTGGAAGTGGCTGTATTTTCGAGGTGGGGTTGACGTACTATAAAATTAATGTCCCCCGATACGGTACGTAAGTCCCAAAACATTCACAGTAAATTTATACTTTCCACTGTTTTCAATCGTAGCATTTGTGTACTTTTAATTACTTGCTGGATGTGTCTAGATTGCTAACAGCTGAAGGGATGGTGTAAACCCAAATAGGGTCCGTGCAAGAAACTAGTTTTGGGCGATTTTTAGCCCATGTTTTATATTGTATTGTCTTCTTCGGGTACACTGATTAAGTGTTACATGGTAATTGTATCCCCATATCTGTGATAGTCTAGTGTTTTTACTGTCCTTCGTTGGCAGGATTTACGTTCTCAATTTATTGATATTATGGCTGCAATGTTGCCCACGTGGCGCTAAATATTAACTCACTTACTTGTGTGCACTGGTGAACTGAAATACAAGATCACTTCTATGAACAGAATGTTTGCTGACAATAAACGAGGTATTTCACTGTTCAAATATAAAGGGTCAGTAACTGATAGAGGCTAAAGCAGCTCTGAAAGTAATTGCTGTTTCACGGTGTGTACCTAAATGTGCTAGAAAAACTGAAGGTGATAGAGGGGATCTGGAATTCGAGCCAATGTTCATTCCAGTTTGACGTCCCAAAGGGATGAAACCCTACCGCGTTGAAACACGTTGATCAACTGCTGCTATATCGAATGAGTATTTTATGTTTCACCAATGGCAGTGATTACTTAATCCCTTTATCCGTAAAATGAAGCAGACGTTATTCGTTTCAAACGAGTATATAAATAGATGTAGGTAATGCCGATGTCTTCTTTTTGCCACCTGAATGATTCCTTATGGTGATATGACACCTTTTGATTTGTATCAAATCCATGTATTAAGGGCTAATAGGCTTCTAATTGACCCCCTCTGCCCTGAAACTAATAAAGACAACCACCCAGCGTCTCAGGAGACTGGACCCCGTATGGTCTCCAAGCCTTTAATAAATACAAGCCTGATAATAAATACTATCTGCGCTGCATGATTTATTAGCTTTGATTAGACGGATGGCGTAGTGAAAATACGAGTAGAGAAATGAAGGTAAGATCTCTATTATATTTTTATTTTGGCTTTAAAACGTGGAAGAACGTGAGTTTTGTTGAAAGGTTCATTTAGTGAATTTGAGGTATGTAATTAAATATTGTATCACAGCATGTCCCCTTGATGTCTGTGAGGAGGCTCAAATGATACAAGTGTAAGGCGTTTACTGCACGTGAACATCATTGGCGACCAGCGTAGGCACTGTCATGGAATGGTGAGCCCCCAGAATCCATTTCTGAACTCACATGGTATTCAGATAATGGGTCACAAAATCGTGAAACTTGACATAGCATTCCTTTAAAGCGTCTCTTCCCTGCAAACTAACACAATGGTTCCCCATCTACTTTCCTTAAACCCGGTACAGTATCTGCAAATGAGATCTTAAGAGATTGAATATATTGGCTACCTTTAGCATATAGAATATGCATTCGCAAAGTAATCACGAATGCCTTATTTACGACAAGTGTATTGAGCGTGCATGCTAACACAACAAGAACGTCTTTTTTATTCCGTTTAAATACAGAACTTAGACGCCCAGTATCATCCAAAGCAACTTCAAACTCTCCTCTATTGTAATCGTAGTATATGTGTCCCTTTAAATGTAGGGCTAGATGTGCCAAAATTGCTAACGACTGAGGTGATGGTGTAAATCCAGCTAGGTCCCATGAACGAAACTAGCGTACTGTAAGTCCCCATGGTCCCTAGTATGGCGATCTACCTTCAGTCGTTGGTAACCTATAGCCTATTTTTATATTGTATTGTCATGTATATTTTAAATATTTTAGATTCAATTACTAGTTTTATATTTATATTTATATCTGTGATAATCTGGTTGTTTTACTGTCCTTAGTTGACATTTTTTAAATATAATTTATCTATAATTGTTAACATATTCATAACTTGATTTAGTCACGATATTGCTGCAATATTGCCGATGTGACTTAAAATCTTAACTCGCTCACTTACACAATACTTAGTGTCTAGACACTAACATAAATATACTGTCACTCGGGGCATGTTTCTTGAAACTGCCGACACAACACTATTAACCTTTTGTAACATATGGCTTGGGGAAATAACACCGGCAACGATTTCCCGCTTAGACATAAACCGCGCATCTTTCTGCTGTGATTGTTAATGTTTTGCTTTGTCCAGCGAACCCAAGAAGTTGTGTGAATACCAGCTAATGATCGCGATGCCTACATTAACATCTTCTTTGCCAGAGATACCTCAGCTGAATCTGCATGACTTATCTGTTGGATGAGCCATACTCCTTCAAGGACACAGGCTAACACTACCCTCCTTTGACTCCTATTTCACGTTTTCTTAACAATGGTAACACCCAAATCGACTCTTCTTGATATGCCTGTCTTCACAAAATATGTTTCCACGAAGAATGTTGATACCAGCGATACCAAACATGTTGAGATGAAAGACTATTATACAAGCTGTCTCTCGAAACCCCTCCTCCCATGAAATGACTCATATCGCAACGCGACCTGTAATTCCACAGCATCATTTCGATCTTCTTGTGCCTTTAATGTCCCCACCCCCACCTCCCCACCCCCCTCGGATGCATCACCGCACATGCAAATGTTTATCAGCTGGCTTTGTTAATTTAGTTGATACAGCGTTTCAGGTTACTTACATAAAGCTCAGGTCGCAATCAGGTGAAGTTAAGCAACGGCGGGCGCGGACAGTGCTCGGATAGGTGACCGGTAGTTTCACTCCTGAGAGTTTCCAGGACTTCAGACCCGCCCCACAATGAAGCTAATCACACATGTGGTCTCACCTTAGGCAATTGAGTTTGTTCAAAACTGCCTGTTCACCCAGCAGAAAATGGGTACCCGGTGGGATAAGACATATGACTATAACCACCTAGCGCCTAACAGGCCGCTTGGGTTGATACTACGCCTGCTTTGACCACGAGCATTCACCTCGTGGGTGGAGTTTGGCGTAATATAAATGTACATAGTAATATTAGGTATGTCATGTTATGGGTTACAAATACTTTGTGAAGATTAAAGGTCACATGCAACGTAAAACACAACTTTGCAGATTCTGGTACCTTTCGGCATGCACTTACCGAAACAAATCATAAAAAATGTCAATTCAACCTATAAAGTAGAAAAAAACGCGATGAAATAAAAGCCCGCGAAATCGGGGTTCAAACGTTCCACTAAATTCCCCCCAGCGCTGGGGGGAAAACTGGTTTCAACAGCTATGCTGCGCTGCGTCCATAACGTAACTACTCATTACGTAAAGCAGCTTGTTGATTGTGGTGAGCAGTCTCTGTCACAGAGAAAGCTCAGTGTCTGGTTTATTCACATCTATATGTCTGTCTGCCTGTCTGCCTGTCTGCTAAAGACAACATGCAATACACAGCTTCAATCATTGACCACGTGCCATTTGAACTTAACATCTATCAGACTATACGACATAAAGAAAATAAGTTGATTTATGACTCGTGCACCCGAGTCCCGTGTCTGCCACATTATGTAATTAGGCACGTGTGATACACATGACATGTTTTTATGTCTGTGGGTTGCAAACAAACTACATTCATTTTTTTCGGATGACTGGATCTGATGGAAACTGGTGCAAACTCTTGTCAGTTTCAAGTCCTGCTTTGTACACGGACGAATGACAGATTCCAGCCTCGCAGTAGTTTACCATCTCTACTGACATGATTTTTTATTGGATCGAGCGCAAATTCAGAGAACATGTATTTTCCAAACCCAACATCTCTATATACATTCTTCATGGATAACGACTTCTTTTCGCTTGTTTGACAACAGTATACGAATCCATACTGAAACGACTCATCAAGTACACAAAAAGAAGTTGTTATACATAAAGAATCTTACTTTCTTGTGACTGGCTATACTTCTAAAATGCCCATCAAACAGATCATCTTTCTGTACACACAATGAACCCTCAGCATATCAGCAAATGAAACAGCCAAACGGAAGCCGTCGTTACACTTGAGTGCATATCCACCAGCTATCACTGGGTTCGGTCTCCTGAGGGCTTCGTTTCGGAGGATATTGCACTTTTGAATAGCGATTGTACGCTTATAATTGTGTTTATTTGGGGTTTTTAAAGCAGCAATGTATATCATATGTCATGAATAAGTGATAAATGTGTTTTAATTATGGTTGATTTTTTGGTTGCATGTGACCTTTAAACATTGATCAGGCAGACAGCATAGTATGTTCAATTCTTTGGAGGACAAATTACTAAAAGCGACATGACTAATATGAAGCAAAATCCTTTCCTCCTAAAACCATGTTTACAACAAGTACTGAACAGACTTTGAAACAATTGTATGATAGGTCGGAAATATATTATCATAAACGTTCGAAACAACCGTCTGTTATTACACTTCCTATTCCTTTTTGAAGTTGAAAACGGTGGTCTATGTAGGATAGGTGTAAGGTGCAAATGATTATGTTTTTTTCTTGAATCCCACTCGTTTGTTCACGTAAAACTGAAAATCAATTCCTATTAGGATCGGGGAAAACATAAGTGGGTAAGATTTCCCCTCAGACGCTTCGATTTCCGTACTAGTTGTGACGAAGCCAGCACGAAGAACCTCCAGCTCCAAACATTAAACCTACAAAGTCTTCTACTAAGATCGTTAAAGCTGTGCATTGTCCAGCAAGTCAAAAGACTTTTTGTCCATCCCCAGCGAAGTCTCGCTGCGCCTTCATTAATCCCATCTTCTCCTGATATAAATGATCAGCTAAATCTAGATCACGAATCTGTTGCATCCCCACGGCCTTCCTCCTCCACGGACACAAGGTAACACTACCCTCCTCTTACGATAGCATTGATCAAATTAGAGGTCATGCTGTGGCATTAACTACAAGGGGTGCAGCTCATTTCCATCAATGATATGTCTTCGTAATAGGCTCACTCACGCTGAGACTAGAATTGACAGTCTGGGTTCTGTCAAAGGATGTCTTTTCTCAATACATGATACGGAATTACCCAGCAGCTAAAGAAGTGCAAGAAATGTGCAAGAATATATTTGAGAATTATCGACAACAACTTTCACTTCAAAGGCCACACAACAAGATGTTCGTCATTACGACTGAAAGCAGCCTTTAGACGATAAGTCGGAAAACCACTTCTGTTCATTGATCTACCACAACTCAGGGAAGATATGGCAGATGCAGAGCTACATGTATTTACCCGTATGCTTCAGTTTGATTCTGTGGTACTTGTGGCGATGTTGCAAGCAAAAATACCAGACATAGGCTCCACTGAATTAACCGTCCGCCAGTAACGACTCCAAGTCAAGACAGACGGGCTCGAACTTTGCACCTCTGATACAGGCTGCATCATACAAATCATACATCGCTTACGGCATCAAAGTCTTCTAAAACAGTATGACTGATTGAGGCGCGTTACCTTCATCATCAAGCTGTCGCACGACAAGCATATACATGTTTAAATACCCATTCAAACGGTTTTGTTTCCCACATGACTCAAACTTTTTTGAGGCCACCATAACCCCAGAACAGGTTGCCCGTTGCACAACAATATCTAAATTTGGACTATGTTCTCTATCCGGCAAGATCCCCTTACTTGTCACGCCGTGCATGCCAGGGACTCACGAAATCCTTCAGCCCTTCAGGAACTCGGCAGGTTTTATCGTCGGACAGCTGATGATCCTCCCTGGGACTCTCATAGAAGTGTAATACCAGGCCTGCATCAATACTCAAAGTGGACACACTCGCTCTTGACCATATGAACTTGTTTGTGAAGCCCATCGTGTTGTGACTCATTTGCGTGTGTCAGGTGCACTGTTCTTATGGACTATTGCTTGTTGGTAGGCTGCAGACCATCTACTGTAAGATAATTAGTAAGATAATTCGTTTATGGAAAGTGTTAGTAAACACTTTTGCAGCAATACACATGTACATGGTGGACACGCTCGCTCTTACCATGTGGCCCATGCAGGAATAAATGTACTGTCCCCATAAAAAATGTTAGTATAAACTTTTGCTTTAAAGTTGGCTCTATATTTTGGGAAAACAGGTTTTTGTTTGGGTAAACACAACGACACGAAACACTTCCAGAAATGTATACAAAACGTTTTCCTGTTAGATATTGTTTGTGAAAAATGAAAGTACACTGATATTTCTTCCTGACTGATGTATCAGTGGAAAATAATGATCGGAAGCTGTTGTATATTGTGGAAACAAAGTGATCGAAGCGATTAGGTGTCTGTTTGAATAACAAGAAACATCACGACATTTTCCTTTTATACATTTTCTGACTAGTATATGTTTGAATGGTCAGGGTGTGAGATCTGGATGTCGGCGCACGTAAGCAACTTATAAAGCTTCTTTATCCCTGAATTATTATTTTGTTAGTCTGTCCTGACATACTTAATCTCACAACGATGAGACACCACTTTCAGTAAATTATTATTCTTTGTTAACTCAACACAGTGATGGCTAGATTGATGCCACAAAAACGACTGACAAGGATTGTCGTATTAGAGTGTTTAGTACTTGTTGCTAATGTATACTTTGTTTTTGTTTTTGTTTTTGTTTTTTTTTTTAAAAAAATAAAAATAAAAACACCGTGACGACATAATGACATCCACATAAAATAAATGATAGCGTTATCTACAGTTTATATGCGCAATAAATTGAAACACTCGGACTTCCCGAAAACACATATGTGATTATATGTCACATGTTGGTTCAGGAAATTAATTATGTAGTTTATCATGACCACTCTTGTTTAACTTAAATTTGGGCCATTCCAATATCCACGCTCAACTCCATGCGACATAGTCTGAGACAATGAAATTCAGCTGCCATTCAGTACTAGTTGCGTCCGTTAGGAACACCAAGCTATTATTAGGGGTTCAAATCCCACCCATGTTTCTAGATTTTTCAGTACCATTACCCTGTTCTTCGGATAAAGTGATAGACATCTGAAAGCTAAAGAACTTCGGCTTACCTCCAACATTCAACTGACACACCATGCTGTTGATAGTGTGTAAAGCGGCGTAAAATCCAATTCACGAAACTGCCATTAATATCCAAAGCTGAAGGTTCCAGTGTTGATACCAACGATGGAACCAACGCGGAATTGATGGTCTTATCTCTGCTTAGTATAGTCAAATCGTTCAAAATGATATTGTATCTTACAATGATTCTGTCGTACGAATGTACGCCTCACCCGCCTCGTTCACTCTCCACTGGAAGATCACTGTACTCAATCACTAAGTGTCACATTTATGTGAACTTGTACTGCTGTTTGCAATAAACATACATTTCGTAAATTAAATGAAAAACGTTTCAAAACGAGTAAGTGTCCCTTCTCGTATCATGTGTTTTTAATGGTACCCATTTTGTTGTATTTGAAGATGAATAACCCCCTTGACAATGTCACGGAAGTCCATCTGAATCCGGGTACATGACATCAACTAGTGTTTTAATTCCTGTATACTGCTGTCATATTTTAATAGGTCCAACATTGCCATCAACCACTTGTGAACAAGGTAATCATGCTGAGAATCAAACAGAGGGACCCGTGAAGGTCCCGGGGTTGAATAGGCCTTCAGCAACCCATGCTTGCCATAAAAGGCGACTATGCTTGTCGAAAGAGGCGACTAACGGGATCGGGTGGTCAGGCTCACTGACTTGGTTGACACATGTCATCGGTTCCCAATTGCGCAGATCGATGCTCATGTTGTTGGTCAGTGGATTGTCTGGTCCAGACTCGATTATTTACAGACCGCCGCCATATAGCTGTAATATTGCTGAGTGCGGCGTAAAACTAAACTCACTCACTCACTCACTCACTCAAACAGAGGCACCATACGAGTAAATCACCATGATCCCAAGTAAGATGATCGAGCTTTGGTTGCTAGTAGTTCATATTCTGTTTTAATTTTTGCTGTATAACGTGTTTAAAGACGTTCTGTTTTTATTTTGATACAGTTGGTTTTACGTGTTGTACAGTGATTCCTTAATGTCTAATGTTATTTAATAACAATGTCATGCTCACATCGGGGTATGCATATTTTTGCAATACTGCCCATGAGATGCAAAGTCATAACTCATTCACTCACTTAGAATATGAAGGTGGGTATCGTAAATGAGATCAATGATTGACACTCATTTCCAATCGCGTAGATCGATGCTCATGGTGATGATCACCGGATTGTCTAGACCGCCGACATATAGCTGAAATATTGTTGATTGTGGAGTAAAACTAAGCTCACTCCTTTTCACGTATTTCCTTCTGAGGGTGGTACATGTGACGGCTGATGCTTGTGCTCCTCGTCGAGATAATGCAAACAATACACATTCAATGACTCACCCATCGGCATTCGTGCTAACAATGCCGATATCTTAATATGTCACTCCTTTCAGAAAAGGTGAGTGGGTGAGTTTAGTTTTACACCGCTTTTGGCAATGTTTCAACAATATCACGGTATGGGACACTACAAATGGGTTTCACACATGGTACCCATGTGGGGAATCGAACACGGGTCTTCGGCGTGACCAGCAAAGGCTTTAAGCATTGATGCTATAGTATGTCTTGCTTAAATGTTGAAGCGTCCTTGTTAATGGAGCAGAAGTATGTTTCATCTATTTACACATGGTACCCATGTGGGGAATCGAACACGGGTCTTCGGCGTGACCAGCAAAGGCTTTAAGCATTGATGCCATAGTATGTCTTGCTTAAATGTTGAAGTGTCCTTGTTAATGAAGCAGAAGTATGTTTCATCTACAGGATGAGCATGTCCTTTACTGGTACCTGTGCGCTGTCTGAATACAATAATACAATAATACGCAGACGTATATAATGTATTTGGTTACAGCGCGATGGCTGCTGCTTGTGTCCCTCACCGTGGTAATGCGATCTATAGACTGACAGACTGACGCTAACCTTTTACGACAACAATAGAGGGGGCAGTAATGACACTGTAATGTGTCACTCCTTTTATGAAGACGATAACGTATCTCATGATACTGCTGATAAGATGATCGAGTGTTTCCTGGAAGTGATGTGGAAGGTGAATGTGGAAGGGATGTTGGGTATTTATTCAGTACCAGTTATCAGTGTGTGAAGCCTGACGTTCTAAAGAGTGTTTCCTGGGGGGAGTGATGTGGAAGGTGAATGTGGAAAGGATGTTGGGTATTTATTCAGTATCAGTTATCAATGTGTGAAGCCTGACGTACTAAAGAATGTTTCCTGGGAGTGATGTGGAAGGTGAATGTGGAAAGGATGTTGGGTATTTATTCAGTACCAGTTATCAATGTGTGAAGTATGACGTTCTAAAGAGTGTTTTCTGGGGGGAGTGATGTGGAAGGTGAATGTGGAAAGGATGTTGGGTATTTATTCAGTATCAGTTATCAATGTGTGAGGTCTGATGTACTAAAGAATGTATTTTGGGAGTGATGTGGAAGGTGAATGTGGAAAGGATGTTGGGTATTTATTCAGTACCAGTTATCAATGTGTGAAGCATGACGTTCTAAAGAGTGTTTCCTGGGGCAAGTGATGTGGAAGGTGAATGTGGAAAGGATGTTGGGTATTTATTCAGTACCAGTTATCAATGTGTGAAGCCTGACGTTCTAAAGAGTGTTTTCTGGGGGGAGTGATGTGGAAGGTGAATGTGGAAAGGATGTTGGGTATTTATTCAGTACCAGTTATCAATGTGTGAAGCCTGACGTACTAAAGGGTGTTTCCTGGAAGTGACGTGGAAGGTGAATGTGGAAGGGATGTTGGGTATTTATTCAGTACCAGTTATCAATGTGTGAAGCCTGACGTTCTAAAGAGTGTTTCCAGGGGGACTGATGTGGAAGGTGAATGTGGAAAGGATGTTGGGTATTTATTCAGTATCAGTTATCAATGTGTGAAGCCTGACGTACTAACGAGTGTTTCCTGGGAGTAATGTGGATGGTGAATGTGGAAGGGATGTTGGGTATTTATTTACGTACCAGTTATCAAGCCATGACGTGTGACGTACTAAATATTGTTTCCAGAGCCCAATGTGGAAGGTGAATGTGGAAGAGATATTGGATATTTATTCAGTACTAGTTTTCACTATTAAAGAGTGAGAAGATTAGTGCCCAGTGACATCACACTTCAAGATATCATTTCGAGCGGTTTTAACCCGTTCTCTTTGTCCCGCGCTCTCAGGTCTGCTAGTCTTCTATCAGAACCTATGCTTGTAAACGCCGACAATGAGGTAGTCAGCTTCGCTGACTAGACTAATGCACGCCATCGTTTCCCTTGTCGAACTATTTTATTTCAGTCAAACTAAAATCTCGTCAAGACCAGGGCTCGTGTTCTTTCAGAAACTATGGCTGTTGTAATAGCCAACTTGCGGGATGAGGAGGTCAGGTTCGCCGACTTGATATCGTTTCCCGTATCTTTGGTCAATGTTGACGATATCAGTGTAAGGAGAGTCTGGGCAAGGCTCGATTACTTACTGCCAGCTAACTTACAGCTGAAACACTGGAATATATATCACAAATTGTTTAAACGCCAACCCTCTTTGTCCATACTGCATCTGACATGCCTTTTACTCAAGCACATGGATCAATACGTGATCCCGCTTGAAATATTTCTATGAGCCCTCATGAAATCACAATGGACCTCAATTTGTCGACAACAGCAAAGACAATGAAAGAAGAATTGAGTGTACTTAAACTGAAGGTTTTATATCACTGGCGTCAGTGACATGAGATATGTCCGGATCGTGCCTTGATGCGAATGTCTTTGTCTTTTAATGATGTGGTGTATTTTACCGCATACGACGTTGTGTCTCGTTAGTAGACTGAACTCTGACTACCTGGTTGAATCAACAAGGGCTGTCGGCCCGTTGCCATTATGCCCTTGAAGTTCCGGTAAGGATTGATCTTCTGTAGCCTTGTTCTTCGTAGGCGGCTGACGGGATCGGATGGCTAGGCTCATGGACTTGGTTGGGACATGGCATCGTATCCCAGTTGTGTAGACGGATGCTCATGTCGTTGGTCACTGGATTGTCTGATCCAGATTTAATTATTTACAGACCGCCACCATGTAACTGGGATATCACTGGAATCCGGCTTAAAACTAACTTCACTCACTATTGACTCTGGGCCACTGCTTTGTTATGTTTCCTGTAACTTTGTCCTTTTTCCATAGAGACGGTGGGGTAGCCCAGTAGTTAAAGCGTTCGCTTGTGACGCCAAAGACCCGGATTCGATTCCCCTCGTGGGTACAATGTGTGAAAGTCCATTTCTGCTTCCCTGGACGTGATATTGCAGGAGTATGTCTAAATAGGCATAAAAGTAACTCATTCAACCATTTTTGTTTGTGTTGACTGCGTTTTTTGTTTGCGTTGATTGATTAAAAGTCAGGTTCGTATTTTGACGGTTAGATTACCTGAGGATGCCGGTTTCCCGTGACTGATAAAATGACGTATTGAGTCGGTCAACCCTTAATTCCACAGCAGCTGTGTTAATGTGTAAGTAAGGCTCAAGATCATGCAGGTCCCCGACCACTTAGTGGATCCAACAAAAAAGGGTAAGGTGCTAAAACTCGTCGAAACATTGATAAGAGGAAATTGATCCCACGTTCCTTTGTTTCTCCGGCACAACTGCTGTAGTGAAGCCCGCAAAACATGTGGGAATACGAATTATTTACATACAAACGATATTAGACGTTCTTTCATTTTTGCAATTTGTGAGTTTGTTAGCATTGCATAATTAAGTCGTGTGTATGTAACGTGCAATAGATAATGACAATGATAGTTTCTTGGATGTGTTATATATTTCTATCAAGAGTGTAGACTCACATATGCAAATGCAGTCAACTGTTGTAAATTAGATTTAACAAAATAGTCCATACCGTCTAGAGGTACTGTTTAGTCGTGAACAGACGTATTGTAAAACAAATGTGTAAAGTTTATAAGATTATTGTCACACGTTCAGTATACAATATGTATTTCATTGTTGCATGTGAAAACAGCTGTTCTAATTTATAACACGGAGTTGTCAGTGTAATTCACCGAAATTGCGATCCCAGTTTAAACCACAGGGTCACTTCCTGGTTGATGTGCATATTCACCAATCGACTCGACAGAACTAATCTACGACCGACAGGATCCTATCTATCACGTATCATATAGTTTCACGCACGATTACAACGACAGCTTAATATGCACGAACGCTAGCTGTTTTGTCATTAGTGTTGGCATCAGTGGGAAAATATAATGTCAAGGCAATAAAGCTGAATCAAGGTTAAGATGAAAACTAAAATTATACTCATCAAGCCTCCACCCAAGGGGATACGTAAGTTCCCCATAGTTTGAAGTGTATTATTGCATGCCTCGGTTATAAAATACATTATATTATATATTGGTGGTGTAAATCCAGTTCGGATCCATCCATGTAGCAATGGTACTGAGGGCCCCATGAACCCAAGCATGGTGATGTACTGTCAGTGACTGGTGATCTAATTTTATATTGGTCTCTGTATCATTTTTATTGGTGGTTAATGCTCTTCTCCATGATGAAGATCGAATAGATCACCCTATTGCTGGTCGTACGAAGCGACCAAATTGGACGACATGTTTGCTGTGAGTTGTGCCCCTGTATTATCAGAGAAAGTACACTAAGGGGTTTCTGACACTAAGGTGATTGGGTGCCCAAACCACAGTCCAAAGGACATGGCTTCCCAACACCCTGGTTCTAAATGAAGACTCGTGGATTTCGACAATTCCTCCTCTGACGAGAGTACGTCCTTCCCACCTTACTACTGGCCACACTTCCTGATCATCGAAACTTGTGACAAGCAACCTGTGGAACTGAATTCACCTGCAATCTCCAAAGGTATCACCGTAGAGGTTGCCAGTGTCACCAAACTCAGATCAGGTTCACTCCTCATAGAATGTGCTCGGAGACCACAATCCTTGAACCCGCTCAAAATCCAAGAATTCGTTATTATCAAGGTCGCATGCCTGTCCGACGTGACTGAGGAAGAAGTTATCCAGGAACTTCCCCAGCGGTCACATCCGTAAAACGATTCATTTTCAAGAAGGACGGCGTTGTCCAAACAACAAGTATCTATCTCTTTACGTTCGCACAAGCAGAAATTCCTAACTCAGTTCGAGTTGCTTATTGGTGTAGAGCATTAATGTGTTTATGGTAATATTGCTTTTATACTACCCTTCGTTGGCAGATGTTTATATTGATTAAGTTTGGTTTGTATGACATATTCATAATCACGACTTATAATATGGTTGATATATGTGACTCTAAATACTGCCGATGTGACTATATATATATATATATATATATATATATATGTGTGTGTGTGTGTGTGTGTGTGTGTGTGTGTGTGTGTGTGTGACATATATCCTACTTTGTGTAGTGGTGTGCACTTAGGACTTGATATCATTTGTGCTGTGAAAGATATAGCTCTAAAGAACTTACCTGAATTTTCTAAAGACATCAGTTTTGTTTCCATCTTGCAGAAAAGCACATATGAACAAATTTGTTTTCGTGAAGGGAGAAAAAAATCAATACATTTGCCTTGACCTTATACCAAATTAGTGGGTCTGCCGTTGGAGCTGAAGGCATTAAACGGACGCATGTCCTTAATGATGACAAAGACCCAGCGAGTAACTGGACCGAGTAGGACTGTAAAGAACGTTGAACCTGCTGTTCACGGAAGATGTGTCAAAACCATCCCTGCCGGACTGGAGGATTGAAAACAAACCCCTAGGCTCGTGTGCCACACAAAGCTTCCAAAATCACGGCCGTTCAGCTTCTGTTCGAGAAATAGTCGTCCCTTGGTGATAAGCGTATTGATACGATTGTTTTACGAGGCACGTCCGCATCTGTCGATAATAATGGTTATATGTACTGAATTCTAGCGTGGGGGAATCTATACTAACGTTCATGTCACTCTGTGATTAACATGCAACTGCCTTTTATCTGTCTCATGATATTCTGAAACCTCTCCGTATTGCATAACACGAAATACATACAACATGTAATGTTTCATTTTCCGGAATTTCCTGCTTCCTTAACTGGACAGTGATTTTCAATTAACAGTGCAAAATACACACTGTCTCACTTACCGCAAAGCGATCAGGCTTGACCATGTACTACAGTAATAAAAACTAATGTCCACTCACGGGCGGAAGTTACTTCCTATAGTTCATTCGATTACTCTTTCATGGATGATGACAACAACTAAATATTTACACCTGTTATCTTGTGTTCCAAAATAATTTGGCCAAGAGGTCAAATCTGTTATCGTTCAACAACAACCCAGCGCTCAATTCATTTTCACTCATGTACCCAACCCTTGACAACCTGAAATAAAGCAGAATAGTGAGGCAGCTTCGTTTGGTTCATATGTCGATCATTGCATTAAGATTCAGAATGGCAAATAACTCTCCAGAAGGGAGTGACCCGTTAAGGTCCGGGGTAGACTAGGCCTTCAGCAACCCATGCTTGCCATAGAAGACGATTATGCTTGTCGTAAGAGGCGACTAACGGGATCGGGTGGTTGACACGTCATCGGTTTCCATTTGCGCAGATCGATGCTCATGCTGTTGATAGCTGGATTGTCTGGTACAGACTCGATTATTTACAGCCCGCCGCCATATAGCTGGAATATTGCTAAATGCGGCGTAAAACTAAACTCACACACTCATATGTCTGTGCATAAAGATTCAAAATGACAAACAGCTCTCCAGAAGGAAGTATTACACGGGAGATTAAACTTTCTAAAACCATTCAGTACTATCGAAGTAAGGACGACACATAGAATGTTTTGGGTCGGTTGTTTAACGCCGCATTAAGCAATATTCCGGTGATCAATATGAACATATTATACATGTATTGGCATACGAAACATTTGATGTAAAGCGTTGAACATAATTAAGCTAAAACACTCAGACGCAACAATATGCCGTGCCGTGGCATGTCAGCATCATACCCGGGCTCTCAGGTTTCACCACATACGCGTCTGCAACTTCTGTTATTTCGGGATTTCCCCATCATCGTGCTTACAACCAGTCATATATTTGGGATAATACAGTGTTAAAACAAAATCGCTCAGTGTTTCATTCAGATTGATCTGCCCAGTACTCGAACATGTCCCGCCATTGCCCCCAGCATGGTGATCTTCCTTTAGCCTGTTTTTATATTGTGTTGTTTTGGGTTTCTTTTTTTAAATAGAAATAAAAGAGAACGGTTAATTCTATGCTGTTCCTTTGATATTCTAGTTGTTTTTGCTGGTTTCTGGTCGACCTGTTTTTAAGAATGTAACTGTGATATCATTGATAACTCACAATATGTCTGAGTGGTTGAGTGAGTTAAAATTTAGCGTCATACTTGCCATATCGTGACGAGAACGATTAGTTATAAAAATACATCTTAATTAATGGCACATTGTAAAAACCTGGCAACGAAGGACTGTAAGACTAACCAGAATATCACAGAGAAGAATGAAAAACTTAGGTCTAAAACAGTTTAACTACAGAGGACAATACTATATAGACATGGGCTATCAAATATCAAGAACACTACGTTTAAAACTCCCGCTATGTTCACATTGACTTTGGACGTTTGGGGACTTACCTACCCTCTCAGGAGGACAATAACTTTATCATACTTCGATCCCCTTTGAGAGTACAGTCACTCTCAATCCAAGTTACTAATCCAAACTACCAATCATTAAAATACAGGTATCTGCAGGACATATCAATCGGAATTCATCAATGAACTACCCATGTGACTTACTCAGCCATGCTCCACCATGTGTTTGTGTGATCTTATAGATACAATGTACATTGGTTGTATTATTATGCTAATAATAAATTTCGAGCCATATGTACTAGCTGTTTCTTCCCAGTTGTCCCCAGAAGGAGTTACTGCAGCCATGCTTGCCATCTCTATCCAATGTACCTGTTCTTCTCTCACCATAAGCTGGCTCTTTAACTTTCACTCACGTCGTATTTCAACACTCAAAATATAAATAGACTAGACCCTTAGAGAAGTCTGCAAGCGATCATTTGAAACCTGTTACATTTACTGCATTCCATGAAAAAACGAGCTTGTGATCAGGTCCATAAGACTGCCGACAGCGAAGGTTTCGGAAGAGCCTCGTCTCAAGAGGATACCTTGAATCATTCATTTTCGTCTTGCAGTCAATCTTCATGTCCTTCAGACTTGATGGGGATGAATCTAGTAGAAATGATCTGATGAAGTGTATTTGTGACCGGACTTCTCGAGGCAATGTTGCATGCCAGGTTTTGCTTATCCTACGAGACGGATTGTGTCTTTATATTGCAGTTGTGCCGATATCGATTCACAGCAATAAGCAGTGTTACGTAGTGTGATGACAACGTGTACCAGCGAGTTTTCGCTGTACCAGAGGTAGTACGTTATTACGATATAAAGTGAGTGAGTATGGTTTTACGTCGCTTTTAGCCATGTTCCAGCAACACCGTGGTGGGGACACTAGACATATGGGCTCCATGCGTTGCACCCATGTGGTGATTCGAACCCGGATCGTGGGCGGGTCTTAATAGGCAGTTAGGAACATTTGCCTGTCCGTTTCCAAAAAAATACAGAATGACTGGCACTCATTTGAAAACTGTAAAAAGAGGGAACATGAAGAACTATTGATCGCAAGTTGGTTATTTCAAAATTGCTTGAGACGGCATTTATTGAAAATAGAAATATCGAGTTACCACTCAAATGTTCTTATTGAAACAAGAATTCAAAAGAAGAAATCTGTATCCAGACCATGCTATTATGAACTTATGTACTTTACTCGGGACTTCGGCGTGACAAGAGAATGCTTTAACCAACTGGCTACCCCATCTCCACAAGAAAACAAAGCTGGCACCATCCCAATGTGGGAAGAAAAAAGAAAACAACTATTCTAGCCACATAAAGAATTGTGCATTGTCAAAATACCACACACACACACACACACACACACACACACACACACACACACACACTTGACAAGTACAACAATGTCAAAGGTACATATACACTTTAATGAAAGGACCACCAAACCATAACAAGTCGGGAGAATATCAATTGAAAAGGCAGTCATAATGGCGTCACAAGTCCAAAAGCGTAGACGTCTATCCCTCTCGTCCTAAACATGCTCTGTCTGGGAGAGATCCAGTGAATTTGCAAGCCAAAGCAGTAAGTCAAAGTTGCAAGAAATTTATAACAACCCTTGCCGTATGAATGAGGGCGGGCATTGTCCAGTTGGAATGTTAACCCAAGGCCATGACGCTGCAGAAAAGGAATCCCCACAGGTTGAAGAATCTGATCTCTGTTGCCCACACCAGTTAAGTTGCCCTGCCCAAAGGAGTTTTTGGCGTGCTGTTATTCAACCCCAAAAATTATCACGAAACCACTACCACAACCGATTCCTCTCCCAGACTTAGACCTTTGGATAACGTTTGCGTCCACGCGCAAGTTGACGTCCATCGCTATGGGAAACGTTAAACCTGGACTCATTTGTAAAAACAACATTTCTCCACCAAAACAAGGCTCTGCGGACATGATTTCAGCACCACATTCCGTTGATGACGTTGTGTCAGGATAGGTCGTGGGGCGGGAAGTCGTGGTCTGATCCCGTGATGACGTAAACATTTGTCGAACTGTGTTTGGATGAATACGGCGAAGTCCTGTGATGGTCCGAACAGTCATCACTGCAGACTGAAACCTGTGGCGAAGATGGGTCACCCTTATCCATCTGCCCTGTCTTGGCGCTGTTACACGTGGACGTCCAGAACATGGCCGATCGACGCCGTTATTTGTATTCTGGTAGAGTCTTACAGAAATAATGGCAGTGGGAATGTGAAAACACTAAGTCCTGCTGTTGAGACATTCCCCCACGGACCATCCCAATGGCCTCATGACGTTGTGCAGACGTCAGCCTTGGCATGCTATGCGTTTCAGTAGCAGTTTATTTTTTAACGATCGCAAGGCAGAGGCTGAGCTTTATAAAGTGACAGTATTTGTGTGACATTCATTTTCCCTGTTTCTCTTTCCCTGAATGCAAGTGCAACAACGTATTGCACGTCACAGGGACGAAACCACTGACGTCACGGACGGAATGCATGTTGGATACGTCAATAATCAGTGAGTTTAAATCCTTTTGTGTCTACACAGGTTGGATAAATTTAGATTTAAAATTTGTGTATGCACAGTTTCTTTATGTGCCTAGTATAGTGTTGCCCTAAAAGAGTAAAACTGTATCTCGAAGAGCCATGGAACGTTTTCAAGTTGTGCTTGTTCAGGGATTAATAAAACTATACATCATTGCCCTGCACATGAGATAAAACAAGTACTTGTCTAAGGTGTAATTTTGGATGTTTATGAAAATGTGTTCAAATCGGTCCCAATCAAACAATTTCTGTTCGTTGTGTTAATTTTCACAACATGTTACACCACGTTCTATATATAGCATAACAGTTTAGCACTGTGTGACCCTTTTCTATCAGTATATTGTGACATCATCACCAATGCCCGCAGCAAACTCAAGATATGTATCTTTATTGTTTTTTTATGTTAATACATTTTGTGTTTTGGCTTAATTATGTTAAACTGTACTCGCCTAAGGGTGTTGTGCTGTTTAATGCACACAAAGTGTTTTGGTGTGTTGAAAGTTGAAATGTATGTTTCCACCACAGACAGATAACAGCTTGCAGCAGCAGCTGCAAGCCAGCAAAAAGAATCCTTACCGAGGTGGGGACACAATGACATGATTCCTGTCAACTGCACTGACCCACTCGACGGTGGTCAAGGTGACACGATGTTCAAAGAGGGACGGCCGGCAGTTGTTTTCTGTGACTCTTTGTATGAGTGCGTCAGTTTCGTTCGTTGAAATAGGTACACTGATGGACGATTATCCGTGTCCAAATACATCATAGCTGTATGCTGGTAACATGTGATGATACTTACGACAGGGTCACATTGCAATATCGTCAAAGCTGAGGTGCATGATTCCGCTATTAGCGTTATTCTAACGCGGTATGGGACACCAGAATTTGACATTGTACCCCACGGCGCAGCGCTAACCTGGGCACTTACAGTACCTTGTATGGTGAACTACCTTCAGTTGTTGGCGATCTATAGCCTTTTTGATATAGTATTGTCCAAATAGTGCTATTAGTTTTAAATATTCATGCTAGTTTTAATTTAAATTGTGATATTCTAATTGTTTTACTGCCCTTCGAAAGTATTTTTAATATACACATATATGCCACTCCAATGTCAAATATGTTCTCGTCACGATATGGCTTAAATATTGCGGATGTGACGTTAAAAATCAAATCACTCACTCACTCATTCACTTTACAAAAAACTATACATAACGGTACTGGCCAATCCAGCGGGTTATAGCTTTCTCTCGCCACGCCGGGTTCCATTTCCGGAGATAGACATGCGAAGCGCGTACCATGAGTTCCCAGCAGTTATATCACTGCTAAAAGCGGCGTAAAATGTGAGTCTTACGTGGACATTTTACAAGTTTTCTGTCTTCCTTGAAACATAATATTAGTCTTAATGAGGACGCAATATGTCTTCATCAATAAGGAAAATCAGCTTCAAATTCAATGTCGAAATGCTTCTGAGACCAATAACAGACAACGTTCAAAGCACCTACGTGGGAGATGGTTAACATCCAGGGGAGTCTATTAACGGTGACTGCCTACAACCACAGGAATAGCAAGCCTCCTACGTGGAATCTGACAGGCAACATCGAAAGATATCATTGTGTGTAGGATACTTTTGAACATCCAGCTGAGAAATGCCAACAACTGATTCAAACAAGGATAAGGTCAATAACGATATTTCTTCATGTTTCTTTCGATGGAGTAATATTCCACAATCCGACAAATTGCTCATTTGAAAGAAGGTAATTTACCCATCCCATCCACAAGTGTGGGCGAGATAGAAGAGTGACTCAACAACGCTGCCAAATTTGAGAACGGCAGCACGTCAGCCCAGAATGAAGGAAGTACTTGCAGCGGCTTTGGTCTTTTTTGTAGAGAACGTAAGTAATTCTTGGAAGGCGATGATAACAACTCAGCGATCTTTTGTCTGGTATTTTCATGTGACATTTGAGATCCCATCTGTTGTTGGCGATCCTTAGTCTGTTTTTATATTGCTTTGCCCAAATAGTGATATTAGTTTTGAATTTCCACACTAGTTTTAATTCAAATTCAAATTGTGATATTGCAGTTCCTTAAGTGTCCTTCTTAGACAGGTTTATAAATATACATAATAGTCTTTTTCAGTGTGAAATGTTCTCATGACGATATAGGTGCAATATTTCCGAGGTGACGTTAATATTAACTCACTGAGGTACCATCACTAGGGTAGAATCATGGTTCCCGATCATAGTTGTCAATAAAGGAGACGTATTTTCTCAGTGTGTCTTGGAGAGGACAGCAGTACCTGCATATTAGTGGCGCATTCACAAACACTTAAAGAACTGTGATAGCTTTATGTGTAGAGATCTGTGAGTACAAGGCAATGACGATGCATATTTTCTAACACTGCGATATTCACAGAAATATCCAGATAAATATTTTGTTCTAATAACATTTAATTCTTCTCATTCCAAGACAAAATCACCAATTCGGATTCACATAATAAGTCTCTTTCCTCCTTACAAACATGTACCACCTTCCAGTTTATCTAAGCAATACGGACACAGATCAGTTTACCATATTGTTAAATCTAGAGGTAAAACGATCAGATATTCTTTTCCGAACAGATATTATCTCTAAATGATTTGTAACAATGGCCGTTGTTGGATTTTTTTCTGTTTCTGCAACGTAAATATCGGACATTGAGAACCATTTCAATATGTCTCATGTGAGCACTGCAAGCAATAAGCAATATGATTAAGAATAATAGTTTCGAACATGTTGAGGATTTCTGTTCCAAGAGGAAAATTATAGTCGATATTTAGTACATTGCAATTTTATTGAGTGAGTGATGTAAAATATTATAGCCGTATAGCGATGAAAACAAGGTAATTAATTTAAAATATCTGTCTACAAAGGGCAGTTGAATAAACTAGTCTAGCACATATATATATTTAAAACAAACATTGTGATTTTAACATTAGTTTGTAGGTAATATCAAATACGCGTCGTGAAAATGAGATGATTGTGAAACATTAATCACTGTTTGTCTGTTCAGTAAAGTATGTGTGATCATATATCAATAGCAACATTAATGGCAGTCACTAGTTAATGTCCTTGTGGGCGACTCTTAATCCTGATCATATATTAATCTGACGATTAATTAATTCGAGTCCCTGTAAAGATTTTTAAGCAAGCATTTTAAAATTTGACGGATCAGCAGGGATTCACAAATTCCGTCGCCCGATGCCCGGGACAAGTCAGTTTTCATTTCGGACAATCAAATAATGGTATCTTACTTGTCCATGGGTTACTAGATAAATTTCACTTATGGTTTTAAACTGCAAATAAACTTGGATTTCATTTCATATGTCCTCATAATTTAGCTATTACATTTTGCAATAATAATGTAGAGCTATCATTCTTTTATCATTCTTATGAATTTATCATTCTTTGATAAATAGTCCATTAAACATTAACATCAAAAAGATCGTGTCATAAAATCAGGACAAGTGGAAACATAGTCAGGACAAGTTACTTTACTGAAGTTACTTGCCCTGTGGCAAGTGGCTTTAAAACCAAAAAATGAACCCCTAATCAGCGACATCGTCACTGAAAATTCCAGTTGTGACTTGTCACATGTGCTCCCGTGTGTTTTGTCTTGTGAACAATTTAGTTGCTTTTACACGTTTGCGAGTACAGGCAAAAATGGGACAGAATACTCTCACCTTTATGCGAACACCTGGTGTCATCGCCAGAGTCTCTGGTTTCTTTACAGGCCACCACGACATAACGCGGGTACACCTGAGCTGCGTCAGATAACCAATGACGTATTGCTCACGTCTTGTGCGAACACCTGGTGTCATCGCTGTTGATCTATTCATATTATTTTCATTCTTGTTCCTTACACGCAAACTGTGCAGATCTGGGTTAGAACCGTTCTTCAACAATCCATACATGCCCTAAGCGGTAACTGATGGGATCGGGAGGTCATCCTTGCTAACCTGATTGACGTCATCTTATCCCATTTGTGCAGATCGGTGTCCATTTTTAAGAACTTAACTGTCTGGTCCAAGTTTGATCATGTACATCCCGCCGCCATATAGCTCGAATAGTGTCGTGTACGGCGTTGAAAATGGTAATTCAATCAATCATTCAAGTCCACGGACAGTTATATAAACGAGTCTTGTTCAAACAAATTGTTTGGCTCATCTTTTAAACGAAACTATCTGTAACCTCCCAAGCAATGACAAATATTATCGGATCATGAATTTGTGAACACAGCGCTGATAATGTCAAACCGACTTTCCGGAACAGAGGTGATACTTTATTAACCTTCCATTAGGTTTTATCTTCAGGGGATCTTCACAGTTGAGATCCAGTTCTCAAGTGCTTTCCGAATCGTTGATCAATTACCAGAGATCCAGTCCTCAGTTACTCTCCAAATCGTTGATCGAATCCATATGCCATGAGTACGGAAGTCCTAGAACTTTCAAAGTAAACTCAAATCTTGCTAGGATTTCTACAATGTAGTATTTTTTTTAAAGTCTGGCTAAATATTTCCTACAATCGCCAGCGGCTGAAGGGGTCGTGTAAATCCAGCTAAGGTCCATGCAGGAAGCAAATGTACTATAAGTCCCCATGGTCCCTACTGTGGTGATTTACCTTCAGCTGGTGGCAGTCTATAGCCTGTTCTTACATTGTATTGTTCTCTACACTTAAACTGTTTCAGATTTCATTACTTGTTTTAAATTCGTTTCTGTGATAATCTAGTTAATTTAATGTCCTTCGTTGACAGTTTTTTTTTACAATTTACCATTAATTACTATGTATAAAATGAATTGTTCCCGTCACGATATGACTGCAATACTGACGATACTCACTCACTAGTACGTGAACTATCTTTAGTTGTTGGTGATCCGAGTAGAGTTTCGTATTGTATCGTATTCTATAGTTTAAACACTACTAGTTTTAAATATATGTCTTTGATAGACTACGGTTTTACTGTCCTTTGTCCACATACATATCAAATGGACTATCTTGTATGACTGTAATATTGCCGATGGAAAGTAAAAGTTTGACACTTTCACTCAACAATATGTCATGTCCGTGTGTCGCACAAAGTGGTAAACGGCTACGAACTGCCTGACATAAGACCAGCCACCTAGTTAATCTCACCCATAATGATATAACCCTAGTAATGGTAAATAGGTTTTATAGGTTATCAATGGGTCAGTAATAGGCCATCTGAATTAACAAGTCAAAGAACCAATATTGCATAAACATCAAATCAAATCGAATGTGACAACGAAAATCAAGAGCAGCTTTCGTGAGGAACAAGCAACGATCATATTTGACAATTCGCAAAATTGTCCACTTCCGTGACATGACTAACTCTTCTTCCAGTATTGAAGTTAACGCGATCAAATCAATGCTCAGAACGTCTCCCTGCAATCATGCCGATCACACGCCAATGAAGTCAGACCTGATCGTGATCCCCTTATCAATTGAGGTGGCTTCAAAATAACATGTCAACTCTAAATGTGGAATATTCATTCAACAACACTGAGAGTTGTCGCCAATTTTAACATATTTATCTGTTTTCACAGTTCAAGAATACGAGCTCATCACTATGGGTATGCAACTGTTTAGAGCATATTTCTAAATGTACCGTCAGTTCTTTACGTACATTTAGTTGCTAAAAGATCAAAACTCATGTCTGAGGGATGGCATTGAATGTATATGTTATATAACCGTTATAGGAGTGTTCATTCTTGTTTAAAAAATTGTATCATTATTTGTATTTTTTTTATCTTAGAACAAAATTATAACTCTGAGTGTTGAATTGAAGTGTATTAGAATAACTGTACCTGAAAAGGTATGTAAGTTCCATTTCATTCAAAGTACTTTTCACAGCTGAACGAATCACGTAAAGCCAACTAATGCCCATACAGATATAAAAAGTAATGTAAATCCCCATGGTCCCAAATATAGTGATATATCTTCAGTTTCTGGCTATCTGCAACACGCGTTTGTATAACAGAACTGCCTGAGTAGAGCTGAACTTAAAGTTACAGACTAATTCAATGTATGTGGTATTCTAGTTACATGCTAGTTTGTATGATACTCTGGGTATGTATATGTGATTTTCCTTCCAATCCATTACACGGAGACTCTAGTCTTGCTTCCGCTTAACCTGACATGTGATGATGGACAGATAATTGTAATACCACATGTACGTCCGTCTCTCAATATTGCTGACATGGCAAAAACCAAAAATAACTCAATCACGCTACATAAACAAGTCACAGTAGCCTTGGAAAATGTCATGATAAATAATTATTGTTGCCATAGCAAGATGCAGGGATGGATGCAGCTTTTGTAGGGGTAGGAGGAGGATGCACAGCACATTTTCACTTGAGTTGAAGTGGTCATTTAATAAACTTTCACCGCTTTTGACTAGAGCTGAAATGGTCATTTAATTAACTTTCACCCTTTTTCTCTAGAGTTGAAATGGTTGCTTAATAAACCCACGGGTAGTGGGCGGGGGGAATTGGTTCATTGTATTGTCGCCAATGGAATGTACGGATTTCTGTGAGCTAAATGACTCCGTTCAAACCACAAGGCCGTTGAACGTATACAGACAAATACAACACTTATAACTGATGGTTTACGGTTCTACAGTCTGCATTCTTTTTTCATTGAATCCATGTACCCTGATATAATTTAGACTGGGTTCCCGTTTTCACTAGAGTTGAAGTGGTCATTTAATAAACTTGCTGACATTTCTACAAAAGTTCAACTTTTGATAACTCCTTCAAGTGTAAAGTGAAGGGCACAATAAACTTTCACTCGTTTTCACAAGAACTGAAACAGTCATTTAATAAACTTCGACCAGTTTTCACTAGAGTTGAAGTGGTCATTCAATAAACATGGAGACATTTTCACAAACGTTCAACTCTTGATAACTCTTTCCAATGTAAAGTGAAGAACACAATAAAAACAGTGCTAATTTCAGTGAAGCTGCTAATTCTACTATGGACAAATCCCTGGCGTCACTTGATCAAATTTGTGATTGAAATACTACATCTACTCTGATGGGAACCAATCATATGCTAACGGGAGACTTCACACTTGATCGTGCGCGACAATGTTATACTGGTGGCCTGTGAATCTCCACTTTACGTCCCGAGGTTGATGTAAAATCATTAACTGCCAATTTACGGTTAAGCCATGGACAACAGCCGCTGCATTAGAAAGTCATAGAAATGGCCCTCGGACTACGTATTACAACTGCGGGAAGCTTTATGGTCCTAAAGGTGTGACTGAGGGCTCGTTTGGGCAATAAATATGGCATCCTCGCTCATAGCTATCAATCACGCCCACACGACCTTTTGTCTGTACCTTCACGGTATTACCTATTCAAACTGTGATTTATGCATTGCAGAAACCTATTATGCCTTTTCGATGCCTCATATAATATGGAGGGACCTATGTACAAAACTGGGTTCATGTTCTTTATTTTCAAAAAATGGAGATAATGGAAAGTGATTATCTTTATGACTTTTCACCCCATTAATTTTACAGGATTCAAACACAGGTTTTTGTCTTTGGTATAGATGTCTGAACAGTCTAAACGATCTTCCTTGAGATGTCAATGGACACAGTGTTAGTGAGAGAGCAATATTTCAGCCGTATCGTGACGAGAACAATTAAATTAATTACGAAAATAGAGATTAATTGATGGCACATTGTAAAAAACTGTCAACGAACACAGTGTAACTAACTAGAATGTCACAGAGAACAATGTAAAATTAGTAATTAGGTATAAAACAGTTGAACTTTTGACAACAATACAATATGAAAATGGGCTATAGATTGCAAACAACTGAAGGTAGAACACCACACTAGGGACCATGGGGACTTAGGTACACTTGCTTCCTGCATAGGCCCAAGCTGGATTTACGCCATCCCTTCAGTCGTTAGTAACAGTGATAGAAGGAAACGAAGGCAAATATGACAACATCTATGGTTTAGATGTCATGCTTTTCTTCGTTGTAAATTGTACCATGATGATCATGAGTATGGTTTTAAGCTTACAATAACAACACGTCGAGCCCATGGAGAAATCGAACGCCGCCCCTTGATCATGACTAATGATTATGACTAAAGTAAATGCAGAAAATATATACCTTTCTTTGGAATTTGCGTACAATCGTTGCAGAAGATGCCTTGCATTTCGTTACTGTAAAAAGAAATATTCGCCTTTCTCATTAACGCCCCGCCCAAATATTGAACCAACATTTTGTACACATGAAAAAAATTAACGCAACATTGACTCTCAAATTGTGTATGGATTTTTCACACTTGTAAGCTTATGGTTTTCAAGTTGTAAATATCCACAGGAATCAAGGGCGTTGGGATATAAAACAAAAAAGTAAAAATAACATCCGTCGGCCTACCCCATATTTTTTTTAAGAAAAAAACGAAGAAGTGATGAGAAACAAGTATATATTTTTATGTGACCTTATGTTCAGGCAATCTGACGGTGGTCGGTGCGTCTTGGCCAGATCATCCAGCGACTGACATGATCTACGCAACTGGCATTCGCTTTAACAAACATGTTATCAACTCTTACCAACACTCTCATGTATTGCTTATTAAGACACACTCCCTGCGGATGAAAGAATATACTTAAGTGAAAATATAAGACGGGCGTAATTAGTAGTTCCAGCGCCAACAGACATTTCCGATTCGAGGTGAGCATCGCATCACATTAACACAGCACTAACTGTTGCAGCGAGGATACATGCAAGATGACAGCCGCTTCAACGCTTGGCAGAAAATTCACTTTGCAACAGGACATGCGAACCTATTCAAGCTTATACTCAATGTGGTACCGATCATGAATATAGCTATGTTGTGAACACATTTTACAGAACGTTGTGACTTCCTTCCTCCATTTACAGATCGTCCATCCCTTGCCAGGAGCTCCTTCATTCTGGGCATAATTCTATCCTCCCCTCACATAGTAAACCTTTGGCCAAGTCAATGAAATCGATTGATGAAAGGTCGGCTGGTAGGTGTTTAACAAACGTTAGACTTCAGTTGGTTTACATCGCACTCTAGGCTACATAACATTGGTTGGCTTGTTCTTATACACCGATCTCAGCAGTATTCCTGCTATATGACGGTATTTTGTAAACGAAAGACAAACCAATGATCAAATGCATGAACATCGATATATGCAACTGGGATACAATGGCACGTGTCAACTAAGTCAGCCAGACCATTTGATCCCTCTACAAGCCTCTTACGACAATCGTAGGTTACTGAAGACAATTCTATGGTCGGGTCTCCACGTGTTCATGAGTGAGTCTCATCGGCAATATTGCAGCCATAACGTGACAACATAATTTGACACTGAAACAGAATTTATGCATGTAACAAAAATCAACGTCGACACTGAGACGCTTCATCGACTTGATTTTTAACGTCACATCCGCAATATTTAAGCCATATCATGACGAGAACATATTTGACATTGAAGTGGAATATATGTAAATTATAAATTAAAGTACTTACGAAAGACAGTAAAACAACTAGAATATCACAATTAGAATACAAACTTGCGTGGAAAGTTAAACCTAACAACCAACAACAGCCAGGGGCACAGGATGAGAGGGTAGGTCTATATCTATCTTTGACACAACTGCAGCGCTGTTTAGAACTGCTACACCAGCAGGCGATGGCGATCAGGTGAAATGAAGCTTACTGTGTTTATCTGTCTTTGAACGTGAATGTCCATCCACATGCACGCTTGTCAACACGTATATGTACGCTTGTTAACACTAGAGTAATATTAGACAAACTTCTCCTGGATACCAAACGCAGACACGTTTCCAGCCTGAAATACTGAAATTTATCTCTTTGTGGTGGTCCCAAACTGGGGTAAATGAAGCAATATCATTTGGTATGACGAAACGAGGAGATCAAACCATCGACCTTTGCTTCTGCTGTATCCACACCACCACGCAGAGTTAGTAAGTATTGTTTTACGTTGCTTATGTAGTAATGTTCCATCAATATCACGTCGGGGACACTGGGATTCACACATTGTGCCCATGTGGAGAATCGCACAACCTTTTAACTCTAGGCTTCACCACCGCCCAGCAACATCGAGCACCTCCATGCACAGCTGCGACAACAGATGCGCCATCCAACGTCATTTCTAGGTCTTGTCCTGGCAATCACCAAATAGATGAATATGGAGCACAAAGCATGACGGTGTCATATGGCATGGGATAGGGCGGTTTGTTATATCTGCCTCATATCAACCGTTGCCAATGAATAATGGAAGTTGCATATACAGCCAGCTGATAACATAATGAGACAAACGGCACCGTGCTGGTTAGTCACGGAAGCATGTTGTCTTGATCCCTTGATCAACGTTACTATGGCGCAGTATTTTCCGATTTAATTACATATTTTGCACGCAAAACATACACATGACTCACAAGTGACATAGGAATTATGCTGGGACATTGAGCAAAAACGTGTTTGTAAACTGTATAGCTGCTAATAGTTTCCGTAATTCTGTGATTCTGTTATGTCACAGTAAAAACGTGAGTTAAGTTTTATGCCACTTTTAACAATATTCCAGCTATATCACGGCGGCGGACACCAGGAATGGAGTTCACACATCGCGCCCATGTGAGGAATGAAACACGGGTCGAACTCTTTAACCACGAGGCTACCTCACCGCCCATAGTATAGAAAATGTTAGTTTGACTCCTTGGGTGATTTCTCTGTACAAAACCTTATGTGAAATAATGTTTCTCTATTCCCACGCAGACAACATTGTGAGTGAGTTAATGTTTTACGTCAAATCCGCAATATTCAAGCCATATCGTGACGAGAACATGTTTGGCATTGAAATGGAATATAAATATATGTATATTATAAAAACCTGTCGACGAAGGACGGTAAAACAACTAAAATATCACAATTAGAATTAAAACTGTACCTAGTCTGGTGATCTACCTTCAGTTGTTGGAGATCTATAGCCTGTTTTAATATTGTTTTGTCCAGATAGTGACATTAATTTTAACTTTCCACGCTAGTTTCAATGATAACTGTGATATTCTAGTTCTTTTACTGTCCTTGTCGATAGGTTTTTATAGTAGGCATATGTTCCTTTTCAGTGTTAAATGTTCTCGTCACGGTATGGGTGAACCATTGCCAATGTGACGTTACGTATTAACTCACTCACTCACTAGAATTAAAAATAACTTAGAAAGTTAAAAGTAATAGCACTTTTTGGACAATACAATATAAAACAGGCTATAGATCGCCAAGAACTGACGGTGGATCACCATACTAAGGACCATCTGCTACCTGCATGGACCCAAGCTGTTTTTACTCTCTCCCTTCAGCTCTTGTGGACTGTATGAAGTGTAAACCATAATAACAACAATACTAGGTTTAAACAGTTTAAAGAGAAACGTATGGAAACGTAAAAGCAGTACATTGTAAATGCTGCCATGTATATCGTAACTGAGAGTACTCCCGGGTAAGTATAAGATACTTTCAAATGTAAATATAACGTACGTATATGTCGACGCGACAAAACCATTTCCAAATTCATTAAAAAAAATCTCTGTAAGTACACTTGTGACTATATCATGAGGATATATTTATTTCAGCAGTTTTACAGCTGTACGATGTTGTTTATAAACAAATCGTGTTTGGACCAGACAACCCAGTGATTCTCGACATGCGATAAGATGACAAAGCATGTGTGTATGCATCACTATGATACTTTAACATGACAAAAGTACTACATTTGGTAAATTTAAACTTCATCTGAATGTTTCGGTACTTACATACCCTTTCAGGAACCGAGAAGGATCATGCCCGACGATTCCTCTCCTAAATATAAGTGAGAGAGGAATAAAGCACAGACTGTCCTTGAGTTCGTAATTATAACTGCCTCGTGAACATATATATTAGGCTATGTACAGCCTGAAGAGCAACTATGACTTTAAGAGCAATTACAGGCGGATGGTCATTGAGCTTCCAAAATATTTGAGCTTTTACACATTTCAGAGGTCTCAGCATATGATTACCATAATAACAACAATACTAGGTTTAAACAGTTTAAAGAGAAACGTATGGAAACGTAAAAGCAGTACATTGTAAATGCTGCCATGTATATCGTAACTGAGAGTACTCCCGGGTAAGTATAAGATACTTTCAAATGTAAATATAACGTACGTATATGTCGACGCGACAAAACCATTTCCAAATTCATTAAAAAAATCTCTGTAAGTACACTTGTGACTATATCATGAGGATATATTTATTTCAGCAGTTTTACAGCTGTACGATGTTGTTTATAAACAAATCGTGTTTGGACCAGACAACCCAGTGATTCTCGACATGCGATAAGATGACAAAGCATGTGTGTATGCATCACTATGATACTTTGATGATAGCGGATTCGAGAAAAGGTGAGCGTATCCTGCTTCACCGATGGCACTAGTCATGACGCATATGTTAAATCTAGTAAATTGTTTTGTATGCTATAAAACACAATGGGGAATTGCGCATGTGTCGGACATCATCTTTGTTACTGATGCATCAAATCTGGAGAATTTCTCCACATGTCTACCATAAAAGTTCTTGAACGTTTCACTGTACGTATAACGTAGACAGAGGAAAGTATCATAATCTGTCGAATAATCGGCCTTGGTAACAATATTTTCCCAAATTATCGGCAATAGGTCCGGGTCAGTTTTAAAGGATTCGATGATGTTGACTATCAAACCTGATTTATTTATTGATGAGCTTCCTAAAACGTAAATAGAGTAAATCGTCATTTTCATATGTCGAAGATACGGAGAGCAATAAAGCACCATCTCCAGTCTAGACTAATCATGCTATATTTCATACTAAATATTTCTGAATGGTTCAATAGAGACCGGAAAATACCATTTGAACACATATGACCTCAGACCTCATTTCCCTAACTCCTCCACCTATTGATAAAGTATAGATAGACACTCAAAATTGATTAAAGAATATTGATAATCGTTGAGGTGAAAATATTCAGAGAATATGTGAGAGTTGAGCACCTGGTAGAAATGAGACGGATGATGACAGAGTGAATGAGTGAGTCAATATTTAGCGTCACATCGGCAATATCGTTAGCGTATCGTGACGATAACAATTCGATTTTTGTCCGTATTAAAGTTAGTGGGTGAGTTATTATGTAACGTCACATCGGTTATATTTCTGTCATATCGTGACGAGAACATTTAACACTGAAATGGAATATGTTATCATAAAAACATGTAAAAGGGCAGTAAAACAACTAGAATACCACAAATAGATTTAAAACAAGCGTGGGAAGTTAAAACTAATATCACTATTTGGACAATACAGTCTAAAAACAGACTATAGATCGCCAACACCTGAAGGTTGATCACCAAACTAGGGACCATGGGGACTTACAGTACCTTTACTACCTGCAATGTCTCTAGTTGGATTTACACCCCGTCAGAAGCTGGCGACAGAAGGAAATGTTAGGCAAACTTAAAACAAGAAGAATACCACGTTCAAAAAGCCCGGTACGTTTACATTGACTTGAAAGTTTCGGGACTTACGTACCTTCTCAGGAGGACAATAATTTTACAATACTTCAACCCTTGTCTGTATTAAAATCAAAAATCAAGAAAAATAGAACGTAAAAATCTGTCATCGAAGGACAGCAGCAATATTACATTATCACAGCTCGAGATTTAAAACTAGTACGCTAACACTAGATCATTCTCGCGATAACATTTCAATATTCAACCGGGTCAAAGACCACTAGGAACAGATGGTTGGTCACCATTCAAGGACCCGTGAAGGTCTGGTGTAGAATAGGGATTCAACAACCCATGCTTGCCACGAAAGGCGACTGTGCTGGTCATAAGAGGCAACTAACGAGATCGGGTGGTCAAGCTCGCTGACTTGTTTATACGTCTTCTGTACCGACTTGCGCAGATCGATGCTCATGCAATCACTGGATTGCATGGTCCAGAGTCGATTATTTACAGACTGCCGCCATATAGCTGGAATATTGCTGAGAGCGGCGTTAAACTAAACTCACACACTCACTCACTATACAAGGGACCATGGGGATGTAAAGTACTTTGGCAACCTCCATGGACCTTAGTTGGATTTATATCAAAACTTCAGCAGCTGGGGATTGTTGTCAACATTAGCCAGCATTAACATGACAAAAGTACTACATTTGGTAAATTTAAACTTCATCTGAATGTTTCGGTACTTATATACCCTTTCAGGAACCGAGAAGGATCATGCCCGACGATTCCTCTCCTAAATATAAGTGAGAGAGGAATAAAGCACAGACTGTCCTTGAGTTCGTAATTATAACTGCCTCGTGAACATATATATTAGGCTATGTACAGCCTGAAGAGCAACTATGACTTTAAGAGCAATTACAGGCGGATGGTCATTGAGCTTCCAAAATATTTGAGCTTTTACACATTTCAGAGGTCTCAGCATATGATTAGATGATTGAGTCATCAGTGTGTGAAAGGATTTGATGTTATGTTCGTTAGTTTTACACACTTCTCAGTTATAGCTTCATGGTATTATCCTTTTGATCAAATGAATGGTTTAAATGAGATATTATAAAATCACTTGTTTCAGAAGTATCCAAGGATCAGTATCTGAAAGTTCATATACTGGATTTTATCTTATTTCTGAATGCATATGACTTCACTGTATGCTTAGTTGTCAGCTATATTCCAGCACAGCAATTAACATCAACATAACTGAAATAGGTTGTTTCAGATTTCAGTTTGAAATGTTAATATATCAGGGACTAATTCATGACGAGGGCCCTGGGGGCACTTCTACTCATTCAACCCAGTGAGATGAAACTGGTGTCGTTTCAAAGGCGCCAGCCTCGATTGCTGGATGTGGCAATTGCCCTTTGGAAAGAAAACCACTACTGATCTATTAGTCGGGAGATATTGCAATATCAGTACACTGTCCATTGTCTCCTGTTACATTTTATGTATGTGATACTCACTAAGGCGGGGCAGACCTAAACGAATATGAGTAAAAAATACTTAAGTACGCTATCAACGTTTGCGAAAGACTATCACTGTCTGAGCTCACTGTGTAGGCTAAACCGTAATAGGTAATATAGAGATACGTCTAGTTACTTCCAATGGTCGTGGGTTCGAATCGACCCGGCTAAGTCATAATCCTTGGTATGTTGGGTGGGTTAAAACTTTATAGTCGCAGCGGGAGGGTTTCAGCCTTGTCGTGACTAAACCAGTTTTAAATTCATGATAAATGAAAAGGAAAATAGGCATAAATTTGACGAAAAAACCCTGACGAAAGACATCAAAATCGAATAGAATATCACAGTGTCGGGAATTAAAAAGTAGCATTCTAAACCTGGATTCAAATAGGACAATACAACATATAAAAGGGGTCGGTATCGCCACTTTGAATCGTGATAAGATGTAAATCCAGCTAGGGTCCATGCAGGTAGCAAAGGTACTGTAAGTCCCCATGGTCCGTAGTATGGTGATCTACCTTCAGTTGTTAGCAATCTATAGTCTGTTTTCATATTGTACTGTCCTGTATAGATAAACTGTTTTAGGTACTTACTTACTTACTAGTTTTACATTCTTTTCTGTGATATTCTAGTTGTTTTACTGTCCTTTGTCGACAGGTTTTCATAATACACATATATTTCATTGCAATGTTATGTTCCCGTCACGATCTGGCTGAGACATTGCCGATGTGACGTTAAATATTAACTCACTCACTCACTCACTTGAATCGTGATACACGTCGTTCATTCGCATCACAAGCGTCCACTGAAACCACAGATGAAAAACACAATAACAACAAACCGCTCGCACTTAACAAAATTACATTAATTATATAATAACTGATATCAATATAATTGTGAATTCAATTTTCAATCAGTGAATATTATTATACAGTTTTAAATCCATGTAAAAGTCACGGAAGACCCAGTTCCACATATTGATAACTGATAGTTACAGTGTCACATATATACTAGCAAGGTACGTTTTGCATGTCCAGGATTTAACTAAAGTTAGAAAGGAAGAGGCTGAGAATTGTATTGTGTATTGCGGTGAATATGTCATGAGGAGGCTCTGTAATTATCTCGGCACAAGTCTAGGAACCTTGAGAAGCTTTGAATTTCTGAAGGAAGTGATCTTTTTAGGTTTACATAAAGGAAATGTAAAACAGTAAATACACCTGATGTTATCCTCCTTGTTTATAAAATATCGCATCGGTGGCGCCTATCACGCCACCATTCTAAACCAACACTGACCGATCAAGAACTACTAACCAATAACATATGAAAACCAACTAGAATCAGTCTTGACATACTGAAATTAGGTTTGTCAAAATATTTTCCTCCAGTCAAAATCTACTAATCTAGCATTATACTCAGTGTAATGATAACACACGGCATGTTATCTTTAGGTTGATTGAATCTCAGGATCATTCTTACTTTTTTTATGTTACTGCCATCCAATAATGTGCAAAATGCATGTAAGATAATATCCTATACAACATACCGCTCAACCTAGTCAGAGTTACAAGCAGATTAACGTCGTGTTATACAGCTGCATTGGAGAAGATAGGGAAGTGATCGATATCATCAATATTGAGTCTGCTCATATCAAAAGGACATGTTCTAATGAAGAAAAACACTATATGTCACGAAGACAATTAATTTATTTCATGGTCGGCTTTAGCGGAGAGTATATACAGTCAAATTACCAGGTACGCGGAAAGGTCACTCTGTAAATACGAAGTGATTAAGGTGTATCGGGTTCCCTTATAATATAATGAAGGATGAAAGGTACCTGCTGGTCTCTTTGGGCATATCCAGTCTCACCTGATAAATAGAAGAAGATATTTGAAGATTACACAAAATCTGTAGCCTGGCCACCTGGACTCTTGTCACAACATCCACACAAGCGTCCGTGGTCACTGCTGGTCCTGCGTCTCCTGGATACACAGCACAAGGTGAAAAGAGCCACAAGACCCTTGCGAAAACTGCGTAAAAATAACACATACAAAAAGAATTTATATACAGCATTGAGTTTGGCAAGGTGTTCGAACAGCCCCATAAGCTGAAAGTCAATTGGTCTCCGAGCACTTGTGAAACTTAACTTGGCTCGGAGGTACACCGAAGGCATTAGAAGTCCCACGTACATTACTCCACAGATGACACACACCAAAGTTGCTGCTGAACTTTCCGAAGACAAATCCACACCATTAGAAACAAGAGCGGCACTTACTCTTGTTGACATCCTCACCGAGCGCGGTGCAGGTTTAGTTGTGCTCTCACCGAAGCACCGATTTGCTGCACATTTGACGAGAAGAATAATGTCCATGAGAACTATTAGCACCATTGGGATGAACACAGAAAAGACTATCTCCACTTTCCGTAGTCTTTCGAGATCTCTTATGCTTTCTACCATGGGAGCACACATGGACACTCTTCGACTGATTTTCGTAACGATGTGCGTCCACAGTAAATACAGGTACGCAACCATTGAGAAGATAGCAATTGTAATAATGATACATTTAGAGCGGAATTTCGTACACCACTTCTTCTTCCGACGTTGGCCAAACTGCCAAAGACATCGTTCTAGATGTGCAGACACAAGGTACCAGGTTCCCAGAAAGGTAGACAAGAATAAGGCATATGTTGTGAGCTGACACATACCGGTGTGGTTGTATATATCAAACACATTTCTTGAAATCCACAGGATCATGGAACATAGCAGAAAGGTGAGGTCAGCAAGTCCAACGGCGGTTAGGTAGATGCTTAATGGATGGCGCCCTACGGGAGTGATGAGAAATGTACAAACTATCAGAATGTTTGTTACTATTCCCGTCGATAAGGCGACTGGCATTGTCACAAGGTCTAGCTCGTTCTGAATTTGTTGTAGTTTTGATAATTCTCTGGGTCTAAAAAAATGTTTGGTAACGTTTGATAACAGTCTCTCCGGATCCGTGTCATTGTCTGAAATACTGTGTATAAAATCCAAAGATACTGTTCCATTTCCTCCTTGCATGTTGTATGCCATTGCAGCATTTAGACAACGGCACCTTGGCTCCAGCTGCTTAAAAGAGCATCCGGATGATGTCTGTGTCGAACACGTTGCTTCCACTGACTGATGAAACACTGCCGCAATTTTTGTACTGTGAAATAAATCCGCTGTGTGGCTTGCAGTGAGAGTTTGCTCACCTATACGAAGCCAATCACTACACTGAAGCGAGACTCGGCTTCATTGATTAACGTTCACGTTCACACAGGACGGACGGGCGGGCGGGCGCTCTCCGCTACGCGGTACAGTCTTCCTCCACTGACTATGGCAGACTGCCTTTTCGAGGAGGCGGACGAGATTACAAGCTGTTGCTGCAGAATATTGTCATGGGCGTGCACCGTGCGCACAATTCTACAGATTATAGTGCAGTCACACAGATCTCATTATACAGTATTTCACTGATGTGGTGATCTTTATGATATCTGAAAAAATGTAGAAATCGTTTTCAACATGATTCCACCAAAGTATGTTTTCGCTGATCATATGGAACCAGCGTTTTAGTTTCCAATGGATGTGTTACTGTTTTATGTTGAAAGACAATATTCAGTTTCACAGACTAGGGATGACTTTTAAAATATAGGATGGGGTTTCTTTCACGAAATGACAATAAAACATTATTTTGAGTGAGTGATTTTACATCTCGAAATATTTTGAAGTCAGTCTGAATGCCCATAGCCACAGTAGTAATCAAACGGAGAGGGATAGTGTACACTTCACTATCACAGAACGACAAAGTTAAAGATGAGAACGATATCTGTCCTCGACAGCGCCATATTTTGAAGCATTAGATAACTATTATGTTATCGTGTTCATATCTGTAAAATAACACAATCCTGACATTAACAAAATGTATTGCATAATACAGTCACTATATTCGTAGTGACATAAATGCAACTCTACACTCTAAAATTCATGACCTTCTATATATTCATTTAACAGTATATATGCCTTTCACCATTCTTAGGTCGTTATCAAATATTCATGACGAATACTGGGCGTATACTCCACGGTGCAGTATTTATGCATGCCAGGATTGCCCGATTCCTTTGTAGCCAAATATTAAACGAACACAACGTGAGTCATTTGGGATTATCTCTTCATAAACCCGTTGATACTATTCGTAAATCCTAATCACCTTCATCTCTCTTCAGAGACAAAGGTCAAGGGGCCGTAGTTTTATCAGTATATACAACGTTTAGCAGCAGAGCGGATTTCACTTCTAAAAACAATGATAAATAAACAAGGCTATATACACGGTCAGCAGCTGACAACAGCTGGATAGATATGTGTTTTCAACGTTGTTTCCTAACATAACTGGGTATATATTTGCTTCTAGTGAGTGAGTTTAGTTTTACGCCGCACTCAACAATATTCCAGCTATATGGCGGTGGTCTGTAAATAATCGAGTCTGGACCGGACAATCCGGTGATCAACAGAATGAGCACAGTTCACAGTCGATCTGCACAGTTGGTAACTGATGACATGTGTCAACCAAGTCAGCGAGCCTGACAACCTGATCCTGTTAGTCGCCTCTTACAAGCATAGTCGCCTTTCATGGCAAGCATGGGTTGCTGAAGGCCCATTCCACGCCGGACCTTCACGGGTCTTTGTATCAATTGCCGGTGATCTATGGCCCGTTTGTATATGGAATGTCGCGAGAGTGATTTAGTGTTAGCGTACTAGTTTTAAATCTTGAGCTGTGATAATCTAATATGTTTACTTTCCTTTGATGACATATTTTTACGTTCTATGTTTCTTGATTTCAATACAGACAAGAGTTGAAGTATTGTAAATTTATTGTCCTTTGAGAGGGTACGTAAGTCCCGAAATTTTCAAGTCACTGCAAACTTACCGGGCTTTTTAAACGTAGTATTCTTCTTGTTTTAAGTTTGGTTAACATTTCCTACAATCGCTAACAGCTGAAAGTATAACCATCGATCTGAGCAACTGGGAACCGATGACATGTGTCAACAAGGTCAGCGAGCCTGACCACCTGTTCCCGTTAGTCGTCTCTTACAAGTATAGTCGGCTTTTATGACAAGCATGGGTTGCTGAAGGCTTATTCTACCCCGGACCTTCACGGGTCTATTTGCTTCTAATACTTATCACAAATGAGCAGAACATTGGGTATACCGATGGGTTTGATATGAAACTTCCCCGTATAACACCTTAGTAAACAAATCAAAAGTGAGATGATGCCATATTTATTTTCTTAATACTAATTTTTTATAAAGCACGTATTTGTTTCACACATCAAGTTTTCTTTAAACAGAGAATATGTAATTATTTTCATGCCTGTTCCCTGATAGATAACAAACATGTGGAAGAAATCAATGGCAAATTGTCATCGCATTGGGATAAACATTATCATGAATATATCCAGGTACACAAACGCACTCACTTGCTTACCTTTGAGAAAGTCAGATGTACCACATGTTTCCGTGCAGGTGAAAGAGTTTACCTTAATTAATCTAGCTTTACTCACGTCCAACAGGTTTGAATAAATCGGACACAATGGTGGCTCCTGTATCGCTTCAGACTTGTGACTGGTCGCTCGGGCTGTTTGACAGACACGCGGCTATAGGTGAATTTTTCTAACGTTACATCGTAGTGTCGCTCCAGTCGCCTTGTGTACACTTCAAGACATTTTCCGCGTTTGTCGGAACGTTTCTATTACAGGGAGACTATAGATTTAACATTCACTACTAGTTTAGGTAGTCAAACCCGGACTTAATGAATGATTTCGAGAACTGCAGTGTATCCTCAACTGTCTGGCTTCCAGTTCCAGCTGTGTACTAGACGATCTAATTAGTACTCTGTGTGTTAACGGAGACATTTTCCCACGACGATGATGATAATCGGTTAATACTTCAATGATAAACTTCATAATACTCGAAAATCGCAGACAAGCTAAGTAGGAATTTACAACCTCCTTAGACTGCCAATTAACAGAAGCCTACACCCTTTAGCAGCTTGTGTATTGTTACACCACTGAAACAGTTTTAACATATAATTTTTGACACGACGTGCTGCTAGTTCGTTCAGTGTAAACGATTCAGGTAAATGAAATTACAGTTCATTTTTTTTCAGATTTATTTACACAAACGTCACAACGGCGGTTTTGTTTGAAGGTGCCCACACTCTTATATTGGTAATACACGAAGGTATGTTTGTTTGTGTGTGTGTGTGTGTGTGTACGTGTGTGTTTCGTTTGATTTTGGTGATGTTAAGTTTTGTTGTTTGTGTTTTGTTATTTTGTATTGTTTGCTTTTGTGCGACATACTACATTGTCATCCACACCTTTACAGGGTTTATATGCAACTGTTCTGGAAGATATTTCAACATTTTCTAGACTGAAAAGCAGTCAGTTTCTTAAAGTACAGGGTCAAATTTTCGCTTCGTCAACATAGGCTAACGACAACTGTACCGGCACAATGGCTTTCAGAAAAAGATCCCCTGGTTTAAAGCCACCCACATCTCTGAACAACTGGTGATTTTCACAATTTTCTTCGGAACAATGAGTACAAGGGATTGTACCTGGATTGTCTGGATGAATAGGTGTCCGAATCAGATCACTATCTAACAAACCTCAGCTGAAGATTCTGTTGGAATGTCATGTCGGTTTTGCTATTTATAGTCAGTTTTTTTGACTAACATTATGTTGCTGCACTTCGCAATACTTTTCCAGATAGTGTTATGATAAGCATCAAAGGTCAGGATGAACTGTCTTGCTTCTACACGTTTACACTCGTTTACTCCAGGTACCATCTCGGTTTGATGCAGGGGTTCATTCCCAGTATGACTACTCCCAGTTTGACTTCCCGCCAAATACACAAACTGTTCCTGTCGACTGTTTTGTACATAGTAGCTCTCTCCCCTTCATCCTGTAGATTGTTCCACCAACACTTATAAACAATCATACCTGTACCAGGTTCATACAATATGTATTCAGCAAATTACATAGGTCAGTGTTGTGGAAGAGTTCAAGTATACTCATACGATGGGCGTTCATTAAAGATTTCCCCTTTCCCCTTCTTTTCACATGTAGATGAATCTTTATTCGGGTATTGTAAACCAAAAGTCACTGTGTTCTGCAATCTGATTGGGTGAAAAACAGGAGCAAATGGTATTAGATTCCCGGAAACTGCAAGGCTATTTACTGCGTATTGACACGTAGAAACATAGCAAACAATTGCTTTGTTGTGTAGTGACGTCATTCAATTCATATTGTGACGTAAAGTCAGAAAGACGTCACATACGAGCAACGCCAGATTCTAACATGGGAACCAGCTGAAACGGCCAGCTGATGTCACTTCCCTGATGTGCCCGGACTCGATATGAACGACGCCGTCGGTTCCAAATGCATTCCCGTGCTTAAGTACTCAATAACACCCGGAAACTGGAAACATGATGTTTATCTGCTAACTGACACCTATGTATGTGGAAATCTTCAGCTTTGGACTATGAAAGCTATTTCGTTGACAAGCGTTATACTGAAGTAAGCTGTTACAATTGAAGTAATGGGAGCCAGTTGAGCACTGAGCAGTGATCAAGTTGGTGCGTGACTCTGAGAGTGTGGGTTCAAATCTCGGATAGGACTCAACTGAAAAAGTGTAATCCCAAATATAACATATGTTACATTTCACCCTTTCCAAATGCCATTGTGTAATCATACCTTTCGGCAGAGGGTGCCGTGCCAATTAACACTTATTAGACAAAACCCGCAGTCTGGACAACCAGTTGTCCATCTTTCATTTTTGTGGAAGTCGCGGTGGTTGAGCGGGTTTTGTGGCTGACTTAGTCGGCTGGCGATTAGGTGCCCGATTCTGAGACTGTGTATTCCAATCCCGGATGGGACTCAACTTTAATAAAGTACTAGAATGTGTATTGTGCTAAGAGAGTGTGATCCGAAATATAATATGCTAAACTAGGTGTAGTCATAATGGGAGTCATAAGCTCATTCTTAACACATTGGCGAAGATGAAAGTTAAGAATTCTTAGGGCTATGAACGTGACGAGAATAAAAGTCTAGATTCGAAAACCCATGCTTATGATCGTAAACGGACTTTATCAGGTGATAATGGTTTGTGTTTTGATGGAAAGTGTTGTTTTTTTTGTCATTGACAGTATGTGTGTCACCGTCATGGAATGATTGCCGTGATGGCATGAATCATTGTCAACGCTATTAACAGGATTCGTTGTAGGGTGTGGTCTTGAGCATGGAGCCAATGCAGGTTGTTTAAATCAGTTGAAGTTAAGCATCATTTGTTACCGTTAGTCCTCGGATGGATGGCCTTATCTGGCAGCTTGACCTCTGTCCTCTCCTATGGGTTTCTTCAAAGTTGCCTCTCTTCACCCACAGAAACGAGCACCCGGTAAGGTAAGTCATATGACTATCACGTCTAGCACCGTTTTTCCGGGGTAATTATTATTATTATGCCAGTTATGCTGTATGTGCTGAGTGTATGCCTATACCGCATGGGATCCATCGCTATATAAGTGACCGTGTTTAGCCATCATGAATTACGTATGATAGCGGCCTAAAACACAATTCACTTACTCGTTTTATTACTTCAGTGAATACATGCACATAACCAACAAAGCGACATGCACCAGCGCATATATATCATGATACTATCTGGCAGTTACATGCCTTGTCCATTATTTTGCCTGATGACGTAACTGAATACTTGGATCAATATTAAGTATAATAACTGCTGAAATTGAATATTGAAATGTACACATGTCGCATGCTATTTGTATTAAGGTAAACTGACCCGATAGCAATTGAATATTGTCCGTAAACCATAGTTCAAGGTGAAATGATAACAGTGTGCCAGTATGACCTAATATGAACTGTAACATAATTTAAACCTTCTACATAAACATTCATTACAGTTGATAATAATAAGAACAATAATAGTAATAATAAGGGCATTTGTAATGCGCTGAATTCCACACCCTGGAAGGGCATACTCAAAGCACTACGTATACACTCCGATTATTATTATTGCCTCGGATAATCGAAGCTGCTTCTTGGGCGATAGAGGGTTAAAGGCGCAGGGCTTTATTTCACCGGGTACCCATTTTCTGGTGGGTGAACAGAGGCAATTTTGAACAAACTCACTTGCCTATGGTGAGACCTCATGTTTCGCGTGTGCTTCAATGTGGGGCAGTACTGAAGTCCTAGAAACTCACAGGAATCAAACTGCTAAACCTGAGCTCCACGCACACTACCACTCGCCACAACAATTACTGTGTATTTGTATGAAATATATAACGTCATTTATTCATTTTTCTACAGTACAAAGCAAATGTAACGCATTTGCTAACCAGGTAATTATCGACAGGACTGCGGGATAAAAACCAGCAGTCCATGATTAACATGTTGCTGATAAATTATCAGCTCCAGCAATGATCCAAATCGGATTCGGTTTGAAAAATCGTAATATATAACATCCAAACTGATAGTCTGAGGCAAAAAATTAATTAGTTTCGTGTTTAACTTTATTGTCACTATTCCATGATACGTCGTTGAACACTCAAAAATTTATAGCGAACAATTTGTACTTACCTTTTGGCGGCATGTTAAGGGTACTGCAGTCTACATAACTGCACATGTTCAGCATCAGTGAGTTGACTGTATTGACTGATTGAAGATGATCTGTGTTTGATATGTGTACATTATATATTATATCTCCTCAATGTATGTTGCAGACTCTCTTGGTGGTCATATTACGCCATGTAGCAATTTAATGCAGACTCCATTTCACCGCTGGTCATTCCTCAAAGTACAAGAGACCCACGGGACACTTCTTCAAGTGTAGTAACCTAATTTGATGGTAACCGAATACAGCATCGAGACTTATTACCCATAATTATCTTATGCAACAATAAAGTAATAAACAAAAGAAATGTAAACGTCAGCTCATGCCAAAATGGATTCCATTCGACACAGGGAAAAAACTAGAGAGAGAGAGAGAACATCTCACTCTTTTCTTTTGACAGCAAATATATCACCGCGAGTTGATGAAAGTGAAAGAAGCTGAATCACCGAAAATTGTTTGGTGAAAGGATGAGCATGTAATTCCCGGTCAGCGTGTGCCACTCACACAATCTGCAAAAATAACAGTAAGTGTTTGGGTGTTTACTACTGTTCGTCGATTGAGCAAGAGTTTGATCGTAGAATCAAAGATTTGTTCAGTTACCACCCGTGTTAACGGCTTCATGAGCCTCGGGTACAATAGTCTCCTGTACTAGGAAAGGCTCAGTGTTGCCTTAAACACGCCCTTTGCCGTTAGGGAGATGACAGTAATATGTCGATGAACGACACTTGTGCAGATGGAGACTCCTGTCTACCACTTCTCAAACAAGCTTGGGTTGCTCCATGAAGGGTATACCGATCGCATAAGCGGAATCTGTTCCAGTATGTTGATGGCGTTAAAGTAAGTCAAATGTTGGTTTACGTGTGTCCTTAATAGTCACTGTGATAGTAAATGGTTGTACATTTTGTACTTACATTCCACTATTGATTTCCTTTCATGACGTTTTCAGCATCAGGAGAATAGCTACATAATCGATCAAGATATCAAAACCGTTGCGTCTGTGCATTATACCAGTTAGTGAGTGAGTGAGTTTAGAGTCACTTTGGCAATATTTCAGTCATATCGTGACTAAAACAAAATGTACATTAAACAATAATTAAAGGTAAATTTACAATCCTGTCAACGAGGGATATAAAACAACTAGAATATCACAGATATACGTGTAAAACTGGCAAGTAAATCTAAAACATTGTAACTGTAGGGGACAACACAATATAAAAACCGGCTATGCATCGCCAACAACTGAAGATGATCACCATACTAGGAATCATGGGGGCTTACAGTACCGTTGCTACCTACATGGACCCTAGCTGGATTTACACCATCCCTTCAGCTGCTAGCGATTGTAAGAAATGTTAACCAAAATTAAAATAACAATAACTCTATGTTTGAAAATCCTGGTATGTATACATAATATCAGTTAACAAATACTGCATTTGTATTTAACGTTTCATAAACCAAATAAACATGTTCATTCTTCCCCATGAGACAGATTGTAAGTGCAGTGAGCTTTGGAATGTGGTCAGTATTCTTGCGAAAACGGATTTCCCAGAATAGTGGTCCATGATGGAGCAATGTTTATCAGACGCCATTACGGTCGATGTTCCCTCGACATTTGTCAGTACTTGTCATTCTTATTCCTCAAGAACCAGGATCTAGATTTAAATCTTTCTTAGCCCTAAGATATCATACATTAACATTAACTTACGATTACCTTAGCGCTAAGAGAGCGCCGAAAATCAAGTACAAGAATGAAGTATTGCATTCTGGCAACAACACGGAGCAAGTGAAGATTGTTTCAAGCAAAGTTAACGAGATAACATATTCTTTGGGATTGTTTATTTTCGTCTGTTTTCAATTTGTCTTTTCTTTTCTTCTAATGTTCGAGGAGTTGGGTTCATGTTATATTTTTTTCTTTTCATGACAACAGTTACTGTCGTCATTACAGACGTTCGATTCATGTTGGCTAAAGTTCATTTAGTAGGCTTGTTATTCTGAGTACAGGTGTTACAAGTGAGATGGCGATGGTAAATTAGCTCAGCCTAAGCCAATATCGGGAGTGATCGTCGACTGTGACGGTTTAACATCAGAGAATGTCACTGCGCGTTACGTGAGACTCCAACTCACATCCCTCGGATTAGACTGCACATTATCGTTAGTTTGAGAAGCGTTACCGTCTTCTTTTGGTATTTTAATTTTTGTTCGCTTTTTAAGTTTTGCCACTAAGGACAGTCATTATCAAGCTGCTCTGTGTAGTCATCGGTAGCAACATGTCTAACAAACAATTACGCATGCGAAGAACATGCATTTGGCAAGACATCTCAACGGGAAAACACGTAATTATAATGCACTGTTATCTTCGGGTTTCGCATCTCCGGCTGACAAAAGGTCTTTGCAAAAGGTCGAACAGGCTATGGCATTCGTTGGTCAGCATATAAAAGCTCTGTCTATTCGGTTACTAACACACTCTATACAAAACCAATGACACTGCTCTAACAATAATTATGGTGCGTAATTGGAGCTCCATCAGATGCATTACTCACATTTGTCACCTTGTCTCTAAAATTCTCTACAGTATCTTAGTTTTCTTGTAAGAAGCGACTAAAATAATATGGTGACTTGTTTCTTCCCACCTCGCCGACGAGAAGATTATGTTCAAAATACCTCTATCAGCCACAGTTGTTTTAAGTGTGTGGTTTTTAATATTGCCGAATTCAGCGTTAAGAAAAGTCTAACGAAAACGGCGTTATAACTTACAAATATTGACCGTTTCTCCAAGCTTATATAAATGTTGTTCGTTATGGTAATGAACACAGACAATATTGATACTTTTGACACATATTTGCAAATGTTCCGTTTGGATAGGCAATTATATCTAACGCGTTCCTTATGTCTAGTCACCTGACTGAATAAGTGATTATATCGTTTATAGAAAGTACCAATTTATAACACTTTCAGTAAATCAAACGCTTTGAAGATTCTTCGCCGAGCATAACAGGGCAGTTGCATTTCCCCAAACAGTACGAGGTTAATGCTCTGTCCCTGTATCAACACAGAGCAGCATTCAATATTGAACATACAGATACCAACATCTCTACATTTCACTTCTATCATCCGCGAGGACATCTCTTGGTGCCAAAAGGTGATGTGACACCACTCAAGCGAATTCCCTGCACTTGACTTACCTAACCTTGCGTGACGTCTGAGAATGGTCTCCGGGATTCCAATTAATTTGTTTTCCGTTATATCGCACGCGCAAGCAACCTGTTCCATTTTCAATCTGTATCCTGGACGTTCATCAATATGTAACTTACAGTGTTTATTTTTGTAGTTGTAAAAGTTTAGATGCAGACTGAAGATTGTTAAAACGTATCTGACTATAAAATTCAGAGGCGTAGCTACACATATGAAAATACCCGTCTTACACATGACTGCTGCTTTAAAGGTTGGGAGCAAGTCATAAATACTACCTAAATAAAAGACATGTAAGCTATCGGGCTTACAAGAACAATATGGGCTTGCTACGCGCCTGAATTGGCAATGACTTCAGGTGTTCGCGAAAGTGGTAAGTGTGACCTGATTAAGACTGTAGTATCTATAGGAAAATCCAGTTAGATAATTGGATTAGATACATTGATGTTTCATGCATCAAATTGCTGAAAAAGATTGGCAAATATCGTACATGTTAACAGCTGTGTTTTGATGTAAAGTTTTGTTAAGAATTCGCCAACGAGTTTTATCAGTTATTGAAATCATGTCAATAATCTTTTCAGCGCTACGAATTTGGTTTTCAATACATGAGGTAATATGTAAACAATACATTTAGCTAGAATGAAATATTTTGCAAAATCTGGTTTAGATTTGTTGACGTAAGTAAGTGGCTGCATTTACACTAATGAGGCTAAACTGTGGATCCGGTAGTCTCATATATTCTATAATTGTGCATTAGCCTTCACCGTAGTCCTGATTATAACACACGAACGGTGATCAGCACAGACACTTATTAGGATAATTTGGCTTTGTGACGAGTTGTAATATATGAAAATGGACGAGGTAAATGTGATAGGTACATAATGTATCAATGCTTTCATCAGAAATGTGTTTCGACATCAAAGAGATCATAGCGTCAAATGATCCTTTACTTCACTGATTCTTTCAAAGAATGTGCTTAAGGGAGTTCGTATTTATGTGGCACCCACATGCTGACTAGTAATAGAATTCGTCAAGTGTCAAATGTTCTTCCTGTGTAGATCATTCCACCCTGCTGAGGATGTCAGGATGTCTTCTTAGCCACTGTCAAAATGATACCAAGGAACAATATGTGACGGAAAATTGAACATGAACACAAAAGTCTGTAGCCTTCGTATGGTTAGAACTAGACTAAGGAAGTCTAATCATAAATGACATATCTTATAGTCTGATGTTATATAAAACGAACTGCGTGTATCACACTATTATATATTTTACGGATTAAGCAAAATTAATGAAAACGTGCTGTTTTATACAAAATACACTTCCTTACAATATGTCACTGTGTTTATAGCTGAAACCTATGGTTAAGGGCTAATTTAACACCGAAGTTGTTTCATGAAAATGCAGTATTCTTTGCCTCCTAAGGTGTTTAAGCAGTTCACGGCACACTTGTGGAGATAACTGCTAAAGAGGCGATCAGTGACGGCCATGTTGTCCTATGCAACTTCTTCATTGACTTGTGACGCATGTTCCAGTTTTAAATGAACAATTCACATGTTCATGTGGTTTGAAGGGACAACGTTTTCTGTTTTCGTTTACACCTTACTATCATTACTATTTGACAGCAAATATACAGACATGCGTGTCAAACTTAACCGAAGAAAGTATGGTATGAAAAGAGACATTATTGACAATAAACCGTCAAATGCTTGTAACAGACATGTTATACTGATTCTGTTTCAGATATGATATCCGCATTCTGTACACCGTTAAATCCTTGCTATGATACTTTTTGAAAATATCAACATACTGGTCATCATCTTTCTGAACACTGCGATATCATTACAATTGCACGGACAACCTGATAATAGGAACGAGTGCGACATGGCAGAAAAAGCTGTTGACTAATATGAGCTAATCTTGCACTTTGGGTAATGCAGAACGTTGCCGTGTCTGCATTTTCTGTTCGATTGAAAGTGCGTCCCATTTCCTTTCTGGTTTTCGTGGAGGACAAGTACCTAAGCTGACGATGGACATCGCCAGTCTTGCTGTTCCAGGACCACCTACTTATGCCTGCTGGTATGTATTACACGCCTTCAGTTAAACACCAATAATGAACATCTGACCTACTTCCTGACTACGCATATGACCTATGCAAATGCAACATTCTTCATCCAATGGCAATATGGTATAGAGGAAAGATAAGTCAGTTTACTTGCTAAAAGAACTGTTGACCGTTTTCATTCGTTTACCACGTCATTGGTAATCCTATGATAGTTTCACAACATTGTTTCAACGGCTTGTGACGGTGCGAATTAAGGAATGTATATGTGCAGGACAAACATAAATGAATACTTAAGAAACATCATCTTGGACGATCATACAAATGCCACGAAAAATAGGCTATGCCCGTCCTCTCAAATTCGGATGGATGTGTTGATTGGACGTACCAAGGCATTCAGAGCATTGACACATTCACAAGAAAGCACCTTCGTTCTTCCGTCGATCGACTATATCTAGCAATACTGATAGGAGGGCAAAGTTTCCTTTACCTGGGAATCTGTCTTGAAGTTTCTGATCATGTTGCAATATATATCAATGACAACAAACTATTCCACAGTTTTCTGAAATGACAAACGAATGGGTGCGCATTTTTAAATCAAGTGGATTTTCAGGAGGCGAGCACCCTTTACCTGGAGGGAATGGGCTTGCATGAAAAAGTTAAACAGAAGGACGCATGTTTGGTGCTCATGATATTCCGCCTGCATCCATAAATGTTAGAATTTACTTTAAATGTAACTATTACTCAACATGAAATGTTACATTATGTAATGAATTTTGATGAGATCCTCCAACACATTATACGTGTGTGCTGAATTTTACGAGATTGTGGGATGTGTCTTTGTACGTCCGATTTTTCCATGAATTGTTAATCTTTGGACAGTCGGACCACGGAAAATCTGGCGATCGAAGTTTCACGCTTTCACCAAATTGACCGAATCTCCATTACCATCGATACCTTTCGTTTGGTACCTCCTGGTGTCTTGGTCCTGGTCAAATTTGTGAAAACCAGGGCTGTCTACGTGAGCACTCCGTAGTGCAAAAGGTTGCAATGTTGGGGAGTTTAGATATTGTTTTCAAAGTTCCCAGTGGCTTCCACTAGACAGTCCTTTCAAGATTTAAAACCAAGTCGCTTCTTCTTAATGTTTTCATAAAGTACATAACTCCAGGTATTTGACTCCCTTGTCAGGTATGGAAGGCTGACTTCTGGCTGGTTAACCAAGAACACATAATTTTAAGTGAAGTATGAATAATATAAATTTATAATGTCAGCGAAATGGAATCAATGCAAATTGGCAACTTAAAGGAAACAAAAACTGATTCTGTCATGACTTGAATGAGTTTATTTTGATCTCAGCACAGGGAAAAAGGAGTAACATTGGTGACGACCATCTTGACTATGCCAATACCATCAAGACTCTATCAGACTTTCTATCAGTTATGAAATTTCAAATTCACACCCATTAACACCCTTTGTGTACGTTTTGACCACACAGGAAGTGTGATTCGGAATATAGCGTATGTTGCATCCAGTTACGGTTAAATGAACAATGCATCTTCGCTAGTGTAACAATGAATGTCAATTTGCAGCATTTAGCGCATCGATGTGGATTGCAATCACAATGTTATTTAATATAAACACAATTAGACGTGTACTAATAAATGGATTTTGGTATTAACAATTATCAACACGTGCACGTGTTCAATATCGTCATCGTTTGTGTTACCGGTTTCAATAACATTAGGATGTTTATGATTGCGTTAGAGCATGAAATACATGTCGCTACAATCTATATCTGTATTGCTATACAATTAGTTCAATGTTACACATTCCTGCTTTTTATACATATTTCATCTGATGCATGCGCTGCATATCTGTGTGAAATTGCGCTGAGATAACATATAATTACAGTTTAATCATACAGTGAACGTATCGTGAACATCTTTTAGACTGTGGTTTCCATTATTCAGATATAAAACTTCCCACTACCATTATTACGAGAGTATTTTTTTCTGCAATTTCTATTGTTATTGATTACGTGATAGTTATTATTGGGTCACAATGTTTAGAGTTTTGATTGGTAGCATATGGATATGTTCTTTTGAATGTCGATGCTTCGCTGGAATGCTCAAGAATCAGTGTTTGTGTATATATAAGGGCTGTTGTTGTGTTGACACACACACACCCTATCTACATGTGTCTGCCTCTTCGTCAAGCCTGACCTACATTCAGTATCAATATCTGAGCCTGACAGCTGGTTGTGAAAGATTTAGTAGAACTGTTTCTCACTCTCAAACCAAGACTTTGGTGAGTTGATATTATATCTGTGATCCATTACTTCGATTTGATTCAGCTGCATTGTACAGGAAACCTCTGTTGTGAATCGCTGTATCTTGCTATTTGTCTGCTCAATACACAATATTGAATATTTTAGACTTGTCCGTGTTATATTTTGCTCGTTTTGAGGGGATTTCTTATACCTTCTTATACGGAAAATTATTAACCGTAACATTATAATAGAGTAACGTACCTTCTTCATCCATGCTTGAATTTAAAATTAATGTAAGAATTACGATAAGAACTGAGACGTCTGACGTATTTCCGAAGCCTTACATTCAGTGTTGTCTGCTGACATGTAAAACCACCATTGTCATGTCAAAGTGTCAACGTGTAAATTGGATGTCTTTAAAGTGTAGATGACTGTTTGATGGACATGACAGACTAAAGAGAGCGCAACTTCTGATAAACAGATTCACAGCCTTACAAGTTTTTTTCATGGAACATCACGAATCCGATAATTGAGTTCGAACTGGTTTTCATAGAGGTCATATTGCATACTTCCTTAAGCCTTAAGATGAAACTGACTACATGCAAAGTCATGTGTTAGAAGTGTTCGCCTGTCATGTGAGTTCGAAGGCCCCAGGTTCTCGAATGTCACCCACTGTTATAAGATTGTAATATCGCTGAAAGTCCCCTAAACCTCAAATCAATCACAATCATATATAAGATACATATTATAACTAATATAACCTGAACAGATGACCGTATTTACTATTAGTTTTATTGATATTCTGTGCCTGCATTTGCTATTTTTGTTATTGTCACTTCCACATTGTAGTTGTTCCATTATTACGTTTTCTATTGATCAGACGATGCATGTCTTGTAGCTTTTTAATAATTCTTGCATGTTACACAGTATAACAAACGAAAATATATTAGCATCTTATAGAACACAATGTAGCATAAATACAGTGCTTGGGCACATTGGATTACCATTGTGGGATATCGGGCAGACATATTAAATGGTCTGTAAAATGTATTGCTAAGGCATTTCTCGTTTTTAGATATGGTGCGTATACCTGCAGAAAAAGAAACAATGCTTTACTTAAATTCAATAAAAATGAATGTATTGAGGTAAGTAAGGCCTGCATGCTCACGTCATCACTTCAACAGTTTTGTACAAAGTATTCAGTGCATCCAGGAAAGTGATTCGAAAGTGCTGGGTTGGTCAGCTTCTACGTGATGATGCAAATAAATTCCAGCACATGGCAGACTCGTGACCATTACAAGCTAACGATAATCACACTGCTATTAAACGCTTTCGAAATTTTTTCATGTTTTTTAACAAAAGCAAAATAGGCAATTCATTTGGAATATCCTAGGCCTTTCATCAGTAAATATTATGCCCTCGGCGTATAATTGCGTTTTACATACAGATCACAAACACCTTGTAGCGACAACATCGTGACTAAGACGGTTTTAATACGTCTTTACGCATTATAATTTTTATAATCTGTCTATCTATCTATCTATCTATCATATATATATATATATGTATGTATGTGTGTGTGTATATATATATATATATATATATGTGTGTGTGTGTGTGTGTGTGTGTGTGTGTGTGTGTGTATATATATATATATATATATATATATATATACAGTATGGTTCAAAATTATTGAGAATAGCTAAAGCATTTCATATTATTAAAGGAGAACAAATCAGATAAAATTGAATGTATTGTGAAAGTGAACTGACCTTTTCATGTTGTGTAGGTAACAATTTAATATTTTATCAAGTCTCCTTGAGCTTCACGGCACAGTCTAAGACGGGTAGGCATACTTCCTATCAGAGAGGTTTGTGTCTCGTGAGTTATGCTGTCCCAGTATCGGACCACTTCTCTCTTCATGTCTTCAATTTTTGTCAACCCCTTTTGATTCACACATTCCTTCATCATCCCCCAAATGTTCTCAATGGGATTTAAGTCAGGACTATATGCAGGAAATGGTAATGCAGTCACATTTTTCTCCTGAAGTCACTGCTTGGCATGTTTTGCGGTGTGTTTAGGATCATTATCTTGCTGCAAAATCCAGTCATTTCCATAAAACACATGTGCACTTGGAAGGAGAAAATTATCTAATATGTTAGTGTAGCGTTGACTTGTCAGATTTCCCTCAAACACACACAGCGGGGTCGTTCCTAATAAGGATATCCCTCCCCATACATGAAACTTTGGGCTGTATTTAGGTCGTCGATACAACGGTGCTGACGCAGACTTTGTCCATATTTTCACATTATTGGGATATACCCATATTGAGCTTTCATCAGTAAAAATCACATTTTCCCAGTCAAAGTTTTCATGTGCCAAACACCACTCAACACGCCTGTCTTTATGTTCTTGTTTCATGAGAGGAGAAGGAATTCCAGTCTTTTTCTCCCATCCAAGATAAATCAAATTTCTTCTAACTGTAGATTTTGATACAACTGTTGATCCCCTTTCTATCATTTCATACCTGATGTTTGAGATGCTTGCCCTTTGCTTTTTAGACGCTAAAATTCCCAGCCGGACGCGATCTGAGAAGTCCAATTTTGTGGGTCTCCCTGCTCCTTTCTGGTGCCCAAAATCCTTTCCCTCTTTAAAATTCTTCCTAATCCTATACACAGTAGAAAGAGGAGTTCCTGTTCTCTCTGCCAATGTATTTACATCATCAATTCCTTGATTACAGAACTCAAAAATCAACCTTCTTTTATCTTCAGCAGACATTGTTGACAGTGCTGAGGAAAATGACGTCTGCTACAAATTCAGGGGAGGTAACTCTAATTGTACTATACTCAGTAGGCCAAGATGAGTTACCTCCCTTATATCATTACTTAGTTTTAAGTATCAGTGAATCAGTTGAGGTGTTAGGATAGCTCAAAGTAAGAAGAAAAATTCTCAATAATTATGAACCAGACTATATATATATATATATATCACGCTCTCTACGGTACTATCAGTGTCACTGAATGTCAGTGAGTACTTTGAGGTCACATATAGTTGGTTTACGAGGATCATGCACCAAACTGCTGAAAAGCATGTGCAAACATCGTGCATCTGAACAGCTGCGTTTGGGTTTCTCTGATTTCCATCATTTACAGAACTCATAACAATAACATTTTCAACTTGTTTTACAATACATCAGTTTATGTGTAAACTGTACCTTTAATCAGAATGGAATACTTTGCACAATCGAGTTCAGAATACTTGGCCAAAGTGACCACATTTACACTAGTGAGTCCAGCCTTTTGATGGGTAATATGTACGGATGGAGCGCGGGACATTTCCGGCTTCGTCCTGCCATCAACTATTACTCTATTTACCCAGGGGCGTTGGGGTAGTCGAGTTGTGATCAACGCTTTCGCTCGTCACACCAACGCTCGAGTTCGATTCCGGACATAGTTGCACTATATGGAATCACATTTCTGGTGATTCCGTTGCAAAATTGTTGGAATACTGCTAAACGTGACCTAAAACCAAACTGACTCTCACGATAGTGCAAAAGGACGTGTACACCTTACGTTCAGCATCATCACCTGTTACCAGCATACAAAATTAATAAAGCTGATCACGGACAATCTTGTCGAAACTTTCATCAGGACACTTATTTTGAAGTACAAATATATATGAATGTGCTACTAAACACAGATGTGAAATGTTTTATCATTAATATTGAAATTTGATATTTACGTGCATGAAAATGAAGGGGGCGCTCGTGTAATTTTCGAACTGAAAATGAGTAGTACGTGTTGCCGGGGAATATATGCCAGCGACGCGTTTAATACCTACCTGATTCAGGTTGTGTGTGTGTGTGTGTGTGTGTGTGTGTGTGTGTGTGTGTGTGTGTGTGTGTGTGTGTGTGTGTGTGTGTGTGTGTGTGTGTGTGTGTGTGACCTACCTGATTCGGATTGTGTGTGTGTGACCTACCTGATTCGAATTGTGTGTGTGTGTGTGTGTGTGTGTGCGTGCAAATTTGACACACGTTACCGCATGTCACACGGGTTTCAGTATCAAACTATCTTCAGATTAATAAATTGGTTTAACACAAAGTTCTGTAGGTGTTGAGGAACAGCCTCACTTGGATAGGGACATCACATAATGCTGTCCTTGAGTCTTAAGAATACACCACCATCGTATCGGACATATGTTGAACCCTTAGACCTTCTTGATTTGTCAAAGTACCGATACAGGAGTTGACGTTAAAGTCGCTGTAAAGAGCATGTCCAACTTTGCACGCTGGATACGGTAGTAAAAACCCGGAACGATACAAACGGTGAAATACACAACATGGATATGGTGCTAGCATATCTTGTAACAAACCTAGGATTCGAACTCATCTATGTTTGATGAACGTTTCGGATTCGTCTGATGTACCTAGGCACATCCCATTGTGGAACATCTGCTGAATTTTCAAGAAATTTCAAAAGCACATCGGTAATCAGGAAGTTAACTAATAATCTTAATTCTTTTAATTGCTACATCGTAAAGACGAAGATAAACCATTGATAAACCATTACATTGTGGTTTCAGAAAATTCGCTCGAGGTCTAACAAAATCACACATGAATATTTAATTAGCAAAGAAGTGTAAATACGCGCTGCACGGTAAGGAAGGGTTTGCATACTAATCCAAGTGCGTTTTGGTCTGCTGTCTCAAAAACGTCTCCCTCATTAACGCGTGATTCCTTTTAATGGAACTTGGGGGGGGGGGGGGGGGGGTTGTTTTAATGATTTAAACGTTCCCGTGTCACACTGACGACCTGGGATCTGTTTCCCACATGGGAAGAATGTTTGAAGCCTATTTCTTGTGCCCCAAGCCGTGATATCGCTGGACTTTTGATAAAAGCGACGTAAACCTTACTCACTGACTCACTTAGCAATTTCTGTTAGACAATGTTGGGCGAATGTAAAGCTACTTTCACCCCAAAGACTTTTTATCTTAGATAGACATATCAAGTTTTTATCTTGGACAGACGCTAGCGTCCTCGGTTGATATTTGCACTGATTAACATTGAGATTCAATTGTACCATTTGTATTGCTCTGAGAAACTGCTGGTCATATTGCTGGCTGAAGATTACTTAGCTGTGAGCACGAAGAGACACAAGCACACAAGCAACATAAACCAACATCCCTTATTAGGTTTCACTGAAAATGTATTCATTTAACTCACTATATACAGTAGGCATTATGTTACAGTTCGGTACTGGATTAATAATTTAAAGACGTATTTCCAGGATTTGATTGTTTGTTCATTATATAAGTAGGTCTGTAACTGCAACATACGAGGGTAGTCCACGGTTTTGGGGCCTATGTAATTGTAGGTGAGTGAGTAAGTGAGATTTAGTTTTACGCAGTTTTTAGTAATATTCCAACACTATCAATGAGGTATGCAACGCGAGTTTGATATGAGGCAAGGAGCGGTGCAAAAGTGAGTGAATGAGTTTTATACTGCACAAATTCCTAGCAATACTCCATTTATATGGCTACGGTCTGCAAATAATCTAGTCTGGACCAGACAATCCAGTGATCAACAGCATGAGCATCAATCTCCGCAACTGCGATACGATCACATTTGTCATCCAGTCAACGAGCCTAACCATCCGATCCCCTTAGTCGCCTATTACGACAAGCATGGGTTACTGGAGAGCAGGTCTAACCCAGATTGCTTACATTAACATTGTTTTAAATTGAAACATTTTAGTAAGTGCGTGTATGATCGAGAAAAAAGTATATGTATATGTATTAGATTAAGGCAAGCTCGTAAGGGATTGTGGATTCAAACGTTAATGGAAAGGAAACAAAATATTTCGCGACCGTTAGATCAGGAAACGCATCAAAGTCTTCTGTAATTGCACATGGCCCACTGTTTGTCTCCTAAAGAAACTCACCCAATCGTATCTTCAGACAAGTATAAATATTGAAACGTAAATATTTCACAGTTGGAATCTTATCCCATTAACTGGTTACAGATTGACGGGTACAATTTCCTACTGACCAGTGACTTGGCAACGACAGTTGTTTATTATTACGTGGGAGAGCGGTGGTCATAAGTCCTGTACCTTACATTTATCATTTGTAACCTTTGGCCGCTAAACGTAGGAGTTTTGCGACTTGAATAAGGGCTAAATTTGACTGTAACCGCCTGCTGAAGGAATGATGTAAATCATCCAACTACGCGGTCTATGTAAACAGCAAAGGTAACGTAAATCCCCATGGTCCTTAGTATGGTGATCAACCTTTAGTTCCTTATGGTCTATAGCCTGTTCTTCGATTGTTGTTCTGTGGGGTTTTTTTGGTTTCTGTTTTGGTTTTGTTTTCTTTTTGTTCTTTTCATGATAGCGTATTATTTTTAAATTAGGGACTGTGTCTTACTGTCCTTTTATGACAGGTTTTTATGTAATACATTTATAGTTTTGAATATTGGTATAATCTGTTTCCGTCACGATATGGCATCAATATTGCCGATGTGGCGTTACATTTTAAGTCGAGATTTACGAGATTATATTAAATAAATGGATCCATTTAGCTTTTGTTCATACTTCTAGCCTAATGAGAACGAGCATTAAACAGAAATACGTTTGTCATTGATTTTATGGTTGATTTAATTTCCGATGCCAATTAAAACACTTTATCAACTTAACATTTACTAACATCATACATAACCGACTGCACATTACTGACGTTTTGAATTCCCATTCGCTCTCTTTGAATATTTTTATATATATCTTATCATGATCTTGATATAAGACATATATGCAGTATACTTCTCGACAAGTATTAGATGAGCCACCACCTGACAAATTACCCTAATTTGCATATATGGAAACGCCCAGAACATTCCATTTGAAACATGAGAATAACAGGTTGTCGTCCAAATATTGAAAAGTTCAATTTCCTCGTGCCAATCGTGTCGTGATGGCGTTTAGCTGAACTAAATCGCCCTATGAGACACGTGTTAAACAGTAGCGGTATTGATTGCAGCATGTATTGCACGTGCTTAATCGCCAATCTACCTGTAGCAACCAAGGATATTTGTGCAGATTACATGCCTCTTCTGCTTGTCTCCAACACGTTCAGTGCGTTGGCTCATCAATACTTGTGAAGTATTAGTTTTTTTTAATATGTCATGGTTTGCAAATGGACCATGTTGTTCCCTGAACTGTCAGGCTTTTCTCCTTATCGTAATAACAGTTGAAGCAGGTCGCGCAAACTGAATACGGTGTAAAAGCAAAGACGGTCAACAATGCATCCGCTTGAAATTGGATCTGATAAAATGCCAGTCGTTTACATACATGCATAATTTTCGGCAATGACGGTAATATACCTCAATTCATTCATCAGTTTACAGGCTGTCAGTTTTCTTTGCAAATATGTAAACTGGAACAAAAGACGCAAACGTATTTTAACATATTATCAGGATCTTAATTGCAAATCGGACCTTTTGGAATGAAGCGTTCAAAGACATGGACAACTAACCAACCAAGAATTAACGACTGCATAAACCATTATGCACAGCATGGTAAAGTTAACTTTTATTATAATTATTTATAAGTAACTGTATATCATCAGGTCAGAATATCGATAAAAATATTTTTGTGTTTATATGTTAAACGCTGCAGTCACAGTCATCAATTTCACAAATCTAGACAAGACAACTTCAGTGATTTACATCAATACAAATCTGGTTAAATATCGCTTTGGAACACACAGTTAATATCATATGTACTTGCTCCCATTGACTACAGCTGCTCACGACCACCACTTGATATCGTATCAATGCAAAACGCAAAGACAAATATACACCATTCCAAAAGTCATGTAGGTGCCATTATGCATATTATGAGAGTATGATTCTGTTGGCATATCCGCAGTGCAGTGGACACTTTCCTCTCTAAAATAACATCTGAATGCAGGGTCCTCCATCCACCCTTCGGTCAGAGTGTTATGGTGAACATCATTTTGATTGCCGCTGCCATTATTCTGAACGGTGATCTAAAGCTTCCAATTATTTTATCACAGTTAAATGTCTTCTATATTTATGTTTAAGTTTAAAAATTATTTAAGAATACTTTAACGGGTTTTTTTTTCTGAAGGCATAAATCCAAAGCTGTCTGCTGAGATGTAAAGCCACTTTGGTCATGAAAGTGAGGCTTAGGAGGGTCAGCCTGTAAATTGAATGTCCTTAAAGTGTAGATGACTGTTTGATGTAGATGACAGACTAAAGACGCGAGACGCTTCTTAAAAATAGATTCAGAACCTTTCACTTGTCTTTCATGTGACATATCAAATCCGAAAATTCAGTTCATGCTGATTTTCATGGATATCACATGGCAGACTTCCTTAAGCCTTGAGATGAAACTAACTACACACAAAGTCTGAATTCTTAAGGATTGGTTTGGCAAATCCCCTCCACAAATCTTGTCTAACTATCGACCAGTATCCGATCTGCCCATTCTTTTCCAATAAATTGGAGAAAGCTGTCAAGATACGTATTAGTGAACATCTTGAGGATTACAACGTTTCTTGCAAGTTAAAGTCATGATGGCCAAATCCAAGAGATAGCTTTACTGTGCGCCGTGGATGATCTACAGTAGATCCTCTTGACTGTCTGGTATGGACAGTAGCCTGGATATTGACGACCGCGCAAACTTCCACCTGACGGAAGGCGGTTTCCAGGCCACCAGGAAGTGTCGTCATCAAATTCAGAATAGAATTTGACGCCGCAGATTTCGCTGACACGTCACAATACCTTAAAACGTAATTTGTAAAACTGTATTAGAAAAAGACACATGGCGAAATACTATTATGACTGTTGTTTAGTCATCAACTGTTCTTCAGGTCCTCTCAGATCTCTCTATACCTTGTCCAGATATGGCGGGATTTGGCAATCACCAGTTTCTGTATGCACTTTCACTATTGATATATTTTTGCATCAGACGCAGAACTCACTGCAGACTCACTGCAAGTCGTTGGGCATCTTGTAGATTATGGAATGGGACAAGTGTACCAAAAGGTACTCAGGACGAATTTGTTTGCTCTAGGGTTAACTATTCTGTGTCGTGTCCTCACAATACTGGTTGAGTGTCTTGGGGACAATATGGCCTACAGCAGATGCCGCCCGTATAACGTTTCAATTGTGTAATCTGAATGATCACTTATCATATAATATGTATTGCAATTACATGGAGCGTTCTTAAGGACTTTGGCGTGAATGTAGTTTATATCCCTGCAACATCATGGCGGATTTGGGGGACACCTAAGGACTTACAAATTCATTATGCGTCCTCAACGCGTTTATAAAGAACTTGCGATACGTATACGTAAGTCCAAAACCTTTCAAGGTTAAATTAGAGCTTGTCAGATTTGCAAACGTAGGAGCAAGTAGAAAATATACTGTAAGACACCATGGTCTCTTGTATGGTTCGCGATCTATACCCGGTTTTCATGTTATGTTGTCCAAATAGTACCGTTAGTTTTAACTTTTCCACGCTAGTTTTGATTCTAATAATTATTGTTATAACTGGAATATTGCCAATGTGACCTTAAACGTTAATTCACTTGCTCACTTAAACGAAAGTGCTAATAATCAACTGAAATTGTGGGTGTTGGGTGCTTGCTGTATATGAGACAAACTACAATAATAATGCAATAAAATGGTCAATTTGAGTTCGTTATAAATGTTGTTACCTGACCTTGATTACAGCATTTCGCTATTGCTATTGACGTGCATACTTATATGTGGTTGTTACCTCAGAATGGTGATGATCAGCAAACGGTCCTATCATTTTTCTGGGGGGACTGTTATATACCACCTCGGTAATGTGCGGATATCGTTGTAGAGTAGGCATCGCCAACGATACACACACACACACACACACCACACCACACCACACCACACCACACCACACCACACCCGAATAATATGATAAGATAATATGTGCCTGTGTACAAAATACATGTGCATGGTAGAGAACGCGATCTTTGCAGGCTGGTGTTTCACTAGTGTCAAACAAAGAATAACATGCTTTGAAAGATGCAAAATAAACAATTCATTTGAAATATCCTTAGACAGATCAATATTGTCCCATCGGCATATGATTGCGCCTTACATTGGGAGATATCATCTAAAGACAACATACGGCGTGAATGCGGTAGCTTTCAGGGATCTTTACGCTTTAATGTTTTTAGTCAAATTTTAAGATAGAAGACATAATCATGAACGCTTACTTTTATGAGATTTGAATTTTTCGAAACTTGAGTTTCTTTTGCTGTATATATATATATGTTTTTGAGACTTTGTGGTAGGAAATCAGTGATATCATTCTCCAGTTACTCACAATCAATTCCTTTTGTGTTATTTTGGTGCAGTACATCAAAATGAGGACATCGCAACGAAATACAGATGCAGATTTAAAATTTAATTTATGGTACATACCACCAGTGTCACTGAGTACTTTACATCCACATGTAGCTGAGTTATATTCGTGAAAATAGTAAAGTTTGAAGGACCAATGCTATTTAAGTGCACAAGTAAATTAAGAATATTATATTATGCATCGTACATACATGTATTATTTTTCATCAAATAAACCTTCAGCAGCTCATGCTTGTCATGAAAGGCGATTATGCTTGTCGTAAGAGGCGACTAACGGGATCGGGTAGTCAGGATCGAGGACTTGGTTGAAACATGCCATCGTTTCCCAGTTGCGCAGATCGATGCTCATGTTGTTGATCACTGGATTTTCTGGTGCAGACTCGATTACTTATAGACCATCGCCATATAGCTGGAATATTGCTGAGTGTGATGTAAAATTCAACTCACTAATTTCATCAAATGATCATTACTTTGATTTGGAAACCATATGTGTCACACGAATCATATCGTACCACCTAATCTAGCTACAACCTTGAATGTATACTGATGACTTTTATGCCTCCCCGATGGCTTGGAACATACAAAAGGAAGATCAACAAACGTACTAGTTTTCTTTCATGGTACATCAAAATTTTCAAGCAAAGATGTTGAGGTCACATCATGGTCATCGCTTCGCCATGACCTTGTCTGCCGGCCAACCTTTCTGATTCTGTTTCTCATCTCACTCACACAGCTGTTTTTATTTTTCCTTTTAATTTGATTAGTGAAATGTTTCTTAAGTAATGGAGTTTCTAAACTACGAACATAATACAGACTGAAAAACCTATTCTTGTCGAGAGCTTTATAAGTGCACTTTCCATACATTATTTTTCATTAAATCATTCCGTGCAGCTGTTCACAAAATATCACATGGGAAATGAAATTGCTTTTCATGTGAGCATAACGGTTGGCTGCCCATGCCTTGATCCCATTATTGTGGTAATATACTCTTGGAATAAGTGAGTGAGTGAGTTAATATTTAATGTCACATCGGCAATATTGCAGCCATATAGTGACGAGATATGTTGTAGACTTCTTAGAATAACAAAAAACAGGTTTTTCTGTCTGTAACTGATGGATGAGGGATTGTCATAATTGCCATATTAGTTTTCCAAGTGAGCATGTTTATTTGTGTTTGTACTTTGACACCATATTCTGCATTATCCAATTTATGTGAAGGCTGCGATTGGACATCTCACTTTGGACCAGACAGGCCTGTGATTCAAATTTTGAACCATTCTGTCACTCATTGTCAACTACATGAGACAAAATGACTGTACAGTGTGATATTTGCAATGATAGCTAATAAATTAGGCCTGATAAATTAAGGACCAACCTTATTTCCAAAGTTTGGCACATTCGTTACGTTCCCGAATGGCGGTAAGTTAGCCAAGTGTTTGGTCATCACAACAAAGGTCCGGGTTCAACTCCCCACATAGGTACAATGTGCGAAGCCCATTTCTGGTATCCACTGGTCATATATTGATGAAATGCTTGCAAAGACGACGTAAATCCACGCCCATTCACCCGTTCCCTTCCTAGTGTGAGGTATTGTGATAGTATTGTCCTCCTGAGAGAACGTCCTCTCAAAACGTTTGAATTAACTTTAAACTTGCAAGGATATGCTTGTATTTTAATTGTGGCTAACATTTCGCACAATCGCAGGTACCTGATGGGATGGTGTAAATCCAACTAGGGTCCATGCAGGTAGCTAAGGTACTGTAAGTCCCAATGATCCCTAGTCTGGTGATCTACCTGTTGTTGGCGATCTGTAGCATATTTTTATTTCGTACTGTTCAAATAGTGATGTTAGTTTCAACTTTCCACACTAGTTTTAATTCTAACTGTGGTATTCTAGTTGTTTTATTGTCCTTCGTCGACAGATTTTGTTTAATTGCCGATGTGGCGGTCAATATTAACTCACTCATCCACTTCCGGTATGAGGGCTCTGGTATAAATAAATTACATGAAATAAAACCTCCTATTGGTTACACCTACTTGGGCTGTCAGTCGAGAATTGAAGAGGTTATGTTACCACGATGTCGTATTGGCCATACAAGATATACTCACGTATACCTGTTAAAAGGTGAGTATCCTCCATTTTGTATACCTTGATGAGAGAGTCACGGTCAAGCATATCCTGCTTGACTGTGTTGAATTCTCCATCATAAGGGATACGTATGTTACTGTAAAAACTGTTAAGGATATTTTAACACAGTTAGTGCTCATTTAAATATTGCTTTTAAAGGAAATTGATTTCATTGTTGATTTTTAGCAATATGTTGTGTAGATAGATGTATTTAAATTTGGTAGTTTAGATTAGTTACTAGAATTGTTAGTGGCTGTACCCTCAAAGGGGTTGAAGTCCCAAATCATTCGATGTAATGTTAAGTTTATCAGTTTTTAATAGTAGTATTCATGCTATTTTAATTTTGGCTAGCATTTCGTACACTCTCCAGCGGTTGAAGGGAAGGTGTAATCTCAACTAGGGTCTATACAGGTAGCACAGGTACTGTAAGTCCCCATGGTCCCTGGTATGGTGATCTACCTTCAGTTGTTGGCAATCTATAGCCCCTGTTTTATGTTGTATTGTCTGCATTAATTACTACTAATTAATTACTTTTCCATGCTAGTTTTATACCCATATCTGTGATACACTAGTATTTTTACTGTCCATCGTGGCAGGTTTTATTCTTCAAAATGTTTTCATTTTTCTGACTGCTTTCGTCAGGATATGGCTGAGATATTGCCGACGTGACGTTAAATTGCAACTCACTCACTCACTCACTCGGGTTCCGGAACATTTTGATTTTGTAGTTTGCACCTTGCACCTACAAAGACTAAGACGAGCTAGAGTCCAGATTCTCGTCATATGATATAATTTGCGTGTATTCTACTTAGCCAGAAGTATTCAGGTGATCTAGTGGAAGTTAAAGCATTCGCTCGTTACACCAAAGGTCCGTGTTCGATTTCCCACATGGATAAAATGTGTGAAGCCCATTTCAGCTGTTCCCCGTCGTAATATTGCTGGAATATTGCTGGAATATTGCTAAAAGCAGCGTTAAAAACAAAACACTCTCACAATATTGCAAAAGGGCATCTTAGGATTACTCGTCTGTCATCATCTGTTACCAGCATGCACAATGAATACATTTGAACACGGATATTCTTGTCGAAACTTTTATCAGTAAACCTATATTAAGGTACGAATGTATATTAATGTGCAAATGAACACAGGTGTGAATTAATTCATATACTAAATATCATCATCACATATTGAAATGTGATAGTTCTTGTATGGAAATGAAGCGAACGCTTGTGTGATTTTCGAACTAAAAATGCGAAGTACGCGTTGTTGAGAAATGTATACCAGCGACAGGTAACATGACCTTGTCCGTTTGGTGACGTTCGTGTATTCAATATGTAATTCTAAGTGTGTTGACGTTAGAAACCATCACAAATTTTGATTGCAGAACGAGAGCGTCACTGGTATTATTTAACGTATGTTTAATTTCTTCCTTGTCTATGACCTAGTGCGCGTGTCAATCTGTATGTTACTGTTTGGACTCCTATTACTCTGTGCAGGTGCGGTTGTGGAGTAGTGTGTGTAGTGGTGTGCCTTATAATGCGTGTATGTATGAGTGATTTGTGATCTGCAGTATTGGCGATTATGCGTGTGTGTGTGTGTTTCTCTCTCTCTCTCTCTCTCTCTCTCTCTCTCTCTCTCTCTGTGTGTGTGTGTGTGTGTGTGTGTGTGTCTGTGTCTGTGTGTTGTGGGCACAGGTGTTAAGTCTGTAGTTGAGTCTTTGTATACATATGTCGAGGAAAACAAGCACCCAATTTCGTAACGGATTCTGGATTCAAACGTTAATTGAAATTAGACTAAATACGTCGCGTCCGTTAAAATCAGGAAACGCATCACATTTAATTTCTCTAATTGCAGATGACCCGATGTCCGTTTCTCAAAGAAACCTTCCCCTGGCATCGTCATACAGTAATAAGCATGACTCGTAAATATTTCACAGCTGCTATCTTATCCATTTGTTACAGATTAAACCTGTCGTCAAATAACAGTAAAACAACTAGAATATAACAGTTACAATTAAAACTAGTGTGGGAAGTTAAATCTTAAGTCAATATTTGGGCAATACATTATAAAACCAGGCTATGGATCGCCAGCAGCAGAAGGTAGATCACCACACTAGGGACCATGAGGACGTGCAGTACCTTTGATACCCTCCAGGCAAAGAAAGTTCCTTACTATTACGAGGGAAGGCAGTGGCCCTACTTCATGTAACTTACATTGATCTCTTGTAACCTTGGGCTTTGCTCGATGGAAGAAGAATGGTTAAGGTTATAGGATCGTATTAATATCGCTTCTGGTTAGCTATATGTATGCAGTCCTGAGACTCAGGTTTGATCCTCCAGAAGGCAACCGCATCTGTTATCTTTACCCTTAAATCATGCTAAACATGTTGGTTGATATGCCTAGTGAGAAAGTGTATCGAATTGAAATATACGCACAATGCTTTCATTCTTTGTCATGTATGTTAATTATTCTCTATCCATGTTCGAAACGGTATACAATTATCAACTAAAGATTCAAATGCTGATATCAATCATAAAACCACCTGTACATTAATGACAGTTTGAGCTCCCATTCATATTAAATGTTTTTCGTATGGGCTAATTATTTTAGTGTTGTTAAGTATTATAGTATCAGGATCTTAATTGCACATCGGACAAAAAATAGAGATACATGCAATATTAATTTTGAATATGGCATGGTCTGCAACTCGACCACGTAGTTCCAGGAACTGTACTGCCAGCTGCAGATTTTTGCATAGCAACAGTTCCATCAAGATACACAAACTTATCGTATGAACGGATAGGTGGTAACAATGCATGTGATGGAAATATGATTTGACAAAATATCAATAATCATAATAATAATATTATTAATGCATACTTTCGGTTGAAAGAACCTAACTCGATACTTCGTTATTTTCCAGAACATATATTAGATCACTGAATGTATTTCAAAGTTAAAGGGTTTAGGTGGAATACGGCGTTGAAAGACAGAGAAAACATACATTGAAATGTGAACTTTGCATAAACCATTAGGCACAGTATGGTAAGATGAACCTTCATTCATTGTCCATCATCGGATGGGAGCATGGACGAAAGTACGTTTGTTGGTTAACTCTGTGTCAGCAGTATTCCAACTCGAATGAGGACAAGACGGTTCTGTGATGTTGCCTTGACGTACTGGGTAAACCATATTATCTGTTATCGTATAGATATGTTTTTATTATGAGAGGCAACAGCTCCGTGGTGCAGTGGATAGGTCTTCTTTGCAGAGATGGGTGGGTCTTTTGATAGCTGCGCCATACCAGAAAAAAAGCATAAACTGACATGCGTTACCCTCCCAAGCGCATGCAAGAAGGACTAGTCACCTCCGAGTCAGCATATCACGTCTATATGGGTTATCCATTATATATTATAGCTTTGTATGTGAGTTGGCCAGCATAACCATGGGACCATAATTGTGTGGTTTGGCACAACGAACCACGGCCATAACAGTATCCATGTGTCACTATGGGTGACAACATATTCAACGCGACGTTTTCAGTTGCCCCTTTACCTTTTGTACTTCATACCTTTTTTGTGTGTCAGCTTACCTTGCTTAGAATTCGTATGCATGAAACGAGGTTTCTATCAACCATATATACCGTTTCTTTATACTATATTCATGCTGCCAATAAGTGTCAATTTAAAGAACGAAATACACTCCGCTGTGTTCAATTTGTTTAGTTCAATGATTGTTCAACTCAGAAATTCAGTTACTCTTCGCTGTTCATTTCGTAACATTGTCGTTTGAGTTTGAGTGAACAAAACATGAAGTAATCGTGTATGTTTTGTTACTTCATGAAAGACAACTTTTTCCCTCAAATTGTGATATGCCTGCGGCAAGGCTCGTTTGCTCAAAGTCATTCTATTTATACTACATTTATAAAAAAAGTATGTAAATCAAATCTACATGACAATGTGTCGCCCCTGATCGTTTGTTTCCGGCTGGCAATACTGCATCATGTCAGGAGAATTTTGGTACATTGAAACTGTATTGATTCAGGATTCTAATTTGATAGCTGCCTATTTTTTGGACAAATCAGCAATTCGAATTTACACACACTCATTTTAAGATTGTAATCTTTTGTTTTTGTCGAGTCGTAAACTGACCAGTCCTTTTCACTGAATATCAGGGACAAGAGAGAAAGTTAGTTGTGTTCGATGACTTTACAATGAATGTCAAGTTCAGTCTTAAGGAGGTGAACTAAATATAGTGACATTTCCGCCTTCATTCAATAATCTTTGGACCATCGGAATATCCCTTCTTCACATGCAGCAGGTGAATCTGTTCATGAAAGAATTAAACTACCTTTCAAGTTTACGGTCGATACAAACAGGAACTCAGTTAAAACTCGACGTATCAGTTTGATTGAAGAGCAATGTGCGAAGTAGTCCCAGTTTTAAATGTTTACCAAGAGTTAATGTTGACGGTTGCCCAACAGGAAAACACACTCTGGCAAATTAAATCCCGGTAATTGTCAAGAAAGAATATCACGAAATTAGTTTGAATATGCATGTCATAAAACATTTCAAAAACACTCCATTCGATTCGATTTAACGCATTTTGAATGAATATTCCTGAACGAACTATACAGATGTATCACATCACATGGCACATCTTCATGCTCCATCTTGTTTTGCAAACTCGTTGATCAAACCACAAAATTTGTTACCGAGAATGTCCTCTATTTTTTCGACTGTCAGATGGCAGTTTTGCAAGAGTGTATTTTAACACCTATATTGTTTTCTTTCTTCATAAGCAAACTCTGTTATGATATTTCTAATTCAGGTAAACATGAGGTGCAAATGTTTCCAGATTTCATCCTCCTTTTTGCCGATGATGTAATTTCAGTTGGTCACCAAAATCAACTGAACATCTTGGAACGCTATACAAATGTTAATTTCCCAAAAAAAACCCAAAGATAATTATCTTTAGGAGTGTGGGGTCTATCGCCTCGAAACAAAAGTGTTTTTGAATAACACGAATATATCTATTGCTAATCAATATACGTATCTTGGATTAGCGTTTTCCTATACCATGAACTTTTGAAAAAGAGTTATAGATCTGAAATCACGTGAATAGAAGGCTCTTCTGAATATTATGTCGGTTTCCCATAATTTCGGAATTTTAACCCCCAAAATATACTTCAAATTGTTTGATGCACAAATCCAAACGATTGTGCTAAAAGGGGGAATTTCAACGTCAAGAATATCCTGAGAAATTACACCTTATATTTAATTTACGATTTTTAAAAGGAGCGCAAGCTACACCAAATTATTGTATGGTTTATAGAGAATGTGGTATATATCCGATATATATAAATTCACAAATCAAAGGTGATATATCAAAATACTGGTTAAAGTTCCTTGGAATACATGAACAAAGAATTCCACAACTAGCTTATGACATGCTCATATTTGTAGGTGATAGGGGTAAGACAACATGAGCGTCTCCTATTATTTTTTCATGGTTTTGGATTTGTGTGGCTGAATCAAACAGTTAGAAATGTCAATCTGTTTCTTAAGCAATTTCGAGAACAATCTGTTAGCATATATACTTAGTCAAAAAAGAAACTTCACAAAATGTGATTTTAAGAATAATGAATTATTTCTCTCTGATGATATGTATCCGAAATGGGATCCCTATCTTTCGACTCTAGAAAAAAAACATTAGCAAAACCCACTTAAACCGATCCATTTATCGTGTAAATGACGTTAGTGCCAAATCAGGTTTTGCACGTGCAGTCGATCACGTGATCTTCGCATCGAAGTTTTCTTCATGTACACGTGTTTGCATTGACCTGAAGAATTGAAAAAAAAACAGTTTTAAACCACAGTTCCAACGGTACTTCAGATGCTACGATTGTCAAATGTGCAACGTGAACGTGCCGTTGGCATGTTGCAAGCGGGAAGATCAGCCGCCGTACTGTGTATGACTTGCGAGGTCGTCTACAACAAACTGGCACCACTTCTGATCGCCCAAGGCCAGGTCGTCCACGTGTGACGTCACGAGCAGAAGACCGTCAAATCGCCGAACGTCACCTCCGTGACAGATTTCTGCCGGCTACACCAACCAGGGCTGAGATGTTTAGAGGTCGACTGCCCTCACAGACCATTCCAAATCGGTTGCGGGCTGCCAATCTCCATTCTCGACGTCCATATCGTGGGCCAATATCGACGCCGTTTCATCAACGTCAACGTCTGCAGTGATCCCAACGTCACCTCCAATAGACCCAGAGAGACTGGAATTGAGTCGTCTTTAGCGATGAATCAAGGTTACCCTCAGATTCGCGGACGGTAGGCATAGAGTCTGGAGACGACGTCGTGTACGGTATGCCCAATGTTGTGTACACGAAGTCAACAGATTCGGGGGTGAAAGTTGCAGGGTGTGGGGTGCTTTCTGTGGGAACAAACCGGCTCATTACGGCTCATGGTCCAGGTCTACAGTTCCAGCATGATGTTGCATATCGTTATGTTGACACGAAATTCCCTTCAAAACGCTGGAATCAACGTCACGTCCACTGACCTTAATCCAATGGAGAACGTTTGGGATGCACTTGGAAGAAGGCTTCGTTGTCTTAGGAAGCAACCTCAGGATTTACAGGAATTTGGCTCTGCCTTGCAAGAGCAGTGACGCAGAATCCCCGACCACGTGTTCACAAGCACCAGGCAGTCGACGAGACGGTGTTTGGCAGTGGTGAATGGTCGCGGTGGCCATACACAATATTGAACTGAGAAATCTGTAACTGAGTGAGTGAGTGAGTGAGTGAGTTTTAGTTTTACGCCGCACTCAGCAATATTCCAGCTATATGGCGGCGGTCTGTAAATAATCGAGTCTGGACCAGACAATCCAGTGATCAACAACATGAGCATCGATCTGCGTACTTGGGAACCGATGACGTGTCAACCAAGTCAGCTAGCCTGACCACCCGATCCCGTTAGTCGCCTCTTACGACAAGCTGAGTCGCCTTTAATAGCAAGCATGGGTTGCTGAAGGCCTATTCTACCCCGGAACCTTCACGGGTAATCTGTAACTTGCTGATAATATACATGCCGGTGAAATCATTGCGAAAGAAAATTTTTGGGAAGCTGTAGAGGAAGAAAACTACCGTCTTTAAAAAGTTCTTTGTCACGATCCTTAAGCAGGAATTAAGCTCGCCTAGACGGCACTTTCCCGGATGTCCATCATAAGCTGTGATGACACGCACATATTCAAGCATCGCCAGTATTATCAAAACTACTGTTTGACCTCATTTTCGAAATGCTACTTAGTGTATAAATGGGATTCCCGCCTCGCTGATGTATCGTTTGTGCACAAATGTTGTGATGTGATCTTTGAAATCAATAGAACCGAGAACTTTACACGAAGTTTACCTGAAGCCTCAAGCATACAGATGAAGAAATATCGTTCAATAATGCTTAAATAACCAAATCCCTTTCACCGACGTATCCACCTGCGATAGAGATATTCATGGCGTGGTAAGCTGCAATATTTTCTCTTTAATTTGAAGTCCATTCCAGCGGCTACAAGCTTTGGTGACTGTAACCTCAAAGAATCAATTGGAAGAAGATGGTGTTTGATATGGACCTATCTAATCTTTTACCATACATGTTCATGTTCAATAAAGACTTCAATGTATTTGTTCCGTGATTCTTCATCATTGCAGGAACTGCAGATCATTTTGCGACTAAATACTGACACAAAAATACAAGCTTATGACATAATATTAATCATGCCGTGGACAGTCTCTCTTGGCAATTGTTGAAATGGTTTGCCGTGCATTTTATTTAGGTGAGTCAGTAAATATTTGACGTCACATCGGCAATATTACAGCCATATCGTGACCAGAACATTTATCATTGAAATGGAATATATGTGTATTAGACAAACTTGTCGGTAAATGACAGGAAAACATCTAGAGTATCACAACTGGCATTAATACTAGCGTGGAAAGTTAAAACTATTATCATTATATGGACAATACATTATAGAACCAGGCTATAAATCGCCAACAACTGAAGGTAGATCACCATACAGTTGACTTACAGTACCTTTGCTACCTCCATGGATCCTAGATGGATTTACACCATACCAGGAAAATATTATTTTTTTTTGTTTTTACAGTAAAAGCTTTATCCCTTGTGATGGAGAATTCAACGCCGTCAAGCAGGATACGCTTGACCGTGACTCTCTCATCACAAGGGATACAAAATGGAGGATCCTCACCTTTCAACAGGTATGCATGAGTATATCTTGTATGGCCAATACGACATCGGCGCAAAATTACCTCTTCAAATCTAGACTGACAACCCAAGTAGGTGTAACCAATGTAGGGTTTTAATTTCATGTAATTTATTGATACCCAACGTGGGTGTCCCACTTCTGCATCAGATCACGCATAAAAGTTCTAATGCTAGCTTTATAACTGGAGTATGGAAATGTGTTTCCAGAAATGCCAACGTGAATGGGTAACCAACAAAAGACAATGTCGTATTGGCCAGCAGCAAGATCATTATACAATTCAATAATTTCAATTAAACGTGGACGATTGCAAGATATGCTGTTAACAGTGTGAAGGCAGGAAAGAGAGTCTGAACAGATTATATATTGTTTATCTTTAGGGTATCTTTGAATATATTTAAGGCCGTTAATATGGTGTTTGCTTCAGCTGTGAAAATAGAGCTGCTATCCGGTAATCTAGAAGATATTGTTCGGGATCCAACGACAGTTGCACAAGCATTATATTTCTTAATACTAATTGAATAAGGTTGTTGGAAGTACAGTCGAACCCCGTTTACTCGGACCCCACCTTCCGGACGATTTGTATGTGAAACGAAACTTAGGTTCATTAATTGTACTCGTTTAACGAGTGTCACTCGGGTTGTTCATTAGAATTTGGCATCTCATGAGTACGGAAAACACATTCTAAGTAGGATTACGGTAAACAACACTATAATTGTATTGGAATTGTCGTCCTCGTAGGAAGTGGATCATTGACAGTGAAACATGCAGGTCAGATGTGATCAAATCTGTTTTCCATGTCCCAAGGATCTTGTGGCTAATGGATAATGTTGTTTTTCACAGATAATATACGGGAATCATTACGCCTAGACTGAGATGCTTTCCACCAGATGCACCACGCGTATTAACAGCACTTAATTACGCTTTCAGATTCCGCTCTTGACACTGTGGTTTTACTGGGATAATAAGTGTTACCACACAAAATAAAAACTTACTCAAGCTTCCTCTTTCTTACTGAAATATTATTGTCGTTTGAAAACGTTATTTTCTGTGTCGTGTTTACAAAATCATGGAGCTTTGTGAATGTCACTGTGGGCATACTGGAGAATCGTGGACTTATTGAATGTCGACATACTGAAGAGGATTATTAAGAAGTCTGTTCAAGTAGACAAACGTACGCATTTTCTTATCGTGTGAAGACACTATTGTATACCTCTATTGTTTGCTTGTCATGTTAAGTCACTATTGTACACATTCATTATTTGCTTGTCATGTTAAGTCTCTACTGTATACGTATATTCCTGTACAACAGTTATTGGTCGACTTGATTAAAGATAGAAGAGAAATGTACACATGTACACGTATTTAATTTAAATCTAAATCTTGAGCTCTTTTGCTTTTATTTACATACCTTTCACCGATGAAACCTTTGATCCGATACACGTCTTTGAAAAAATATACATTTATACCTGCAACTTTCAAAGGGCAGATATTATGCTGGAAGGAACAGGCATTATGCTGAAAAGCAACAATGTACGATTTTTTTCAGAGACGGATGTTCAACACTAGCCAATGGGAATTAACATTGCTTTTTTTGGCACAAGCGAACATGTTCTTTTTTGAACATTTCAAGGAGCTACATGCATTTTGAATGAGCATTGTACTTGCTTCAAAGGTACTATGGAGGATGTTCGTTTAAAAAAAAGACAAGACTACAAAGAGAGTCTTACGACTTATGCCCACACATTGTTCGACCACTGTAACTGTTATATATTAAGATCAGAAGCAAAAACAAGAAATTGCATTTTTTATTTCATTAAAAATCAAAGGGAAGTGGCCCAAGAAAGCGTGCTCACTGGTGAAAAATGCCACAGAAACCATAAACCGGTAACTGTCTCAATATATGGAAATGACAGTAACTACATGATTACACGATGCCATTTAGAAAGTGGTCAAATGCAACATATGTCATATTTGGGATTTCACTTTCATAGTAAAGTACAAATTCTAGTACTTTTTTTCGGTTGAGTCCCATCCGGGATTCGAACCCGCACCCTCAGAGTCAGGCACCTAATCGCCAGCACACAAAGTCAGCCGCCTAGCCCGCTCAGCCACCGCGACTTCCACAAAAATGAAAGTCGGACAACTGGTACTAGAGTTGTACTAGAATTTGTACTTTACTAAGAAAGTGAAATCCCAAATATGACATATGTTGCATTTGACCACTTTCTAAATGGCATCGTGTAATCATAGCTTTCGGCCGTGGGAGCCGTGCCAATTTACACTCATCAGAGGGGTACACAAAGTACGGTGTCTAGACTACAAGTTGTCCGACTTTCATTTTTGTGGAAGTCGCGGTGGCTGAGCGGGCTAGGCGGCTGACTTTGTGTGCTGGCGATTAGGTGCCTGACTCTGAGGGTGCGGGTTCGAATCCCGGATGGGACTCAACCGAAAAAAAGTACTAGAATTTGTACTTTACTAAGAAAGTGAAATCCCAAATATGACATATGTGACAGTAACTACATGTTAAGCTAATTCCAAATAAAGTAATTCCATGTTAATTTCTGCCATTCTGTGTACATTGTGTCAAATATTTATTGTACATTTTCTGTTGTTATTGCAGTCAATCACTCATACGCCCTCAGGCTCACAAGTGCAGCACATTGTCAAGATAATGTACAGAATACAAGGAATAGAACAATACGAAAGGTGTAAGGAAGATGGTCGTCCTGATAGTATTGACAGGATTATGATTCAACTCTAGAAACCTATAGTAACAGAATTCAAACCTTCGGTAAAGCGTGCGAAACGATTTAAGGCAGACAGGTTGAGGCTGTTTCAAAGCTGATTAGTATTAGATGCAAGCACAAACTCGATGAAATTGCTACCAATGTATATATCAAATAAATTAGCTATGTTTCATTCGTAGGTAAATATATCTGTAACAATTTTAAACTAGGCTGATTACCAGATTACAAAGAGGTCATAGGAAAAAAACATTCCATTAGAAAAATCTCAAACAGGAAAATGCACATGCTGCAATGAAATATAAACGACCGAACATATCCGCACAGACATATCCAAAAACTGCAAACATTACCAACAGCTCAGTTCATGTTTACCACACCTGTCCTTTCAACCACGTCCAATCCCACTATATAACACCGCAACCGCCAAAACGTCATCAAAACCGACATTCTAGTTTCCATGTAATCCAATATAGTATCCCAAATGTAATTTTCAAATTCAAGTCTACCGAGCTTTTAATCATAGTATTCTTGTTGTTTCAATTTTGGCTAGCATTTTGCACACTCGCCAGCGGCTGCTGGGGATGGTGTAAATCAAGCTAGGGTCCATGCACGTAGCAAAGGTACTGTAAGTCCCCATGATCCCTAGTGCGGTGAGCTACCTTCGGTTGTTGGCGATCTATAGCCTGTTTTTTATATTGTATTGTCCACATAGTGAGAGTTTTAGTTTTAACTTTCCTATCTAGTTTTAATGATAATTGTGATATTCTAGATGTTTTACTGTCCTTCATAGACAGGTTTTTATGGTAAACATAAATTTCATTTCAGTATTGAGATATTGCAGATGTGCCGTTAAATATAAACTCACACACTCACTTCAATATAATAACAGGGGCTATGATAAGAATACAAAACCAAACTTCTCGTCACGATATGGCTCATATATTGCCGATGTGACGTTAAATATTAACTCACTTACTCAAAACCAAACTTCACATCAAATAAGACTAGTACCAAGCCATACCCTACAACGATAACAAATTCAGGCTAAACACATGAAAGCATATATTGTCTTTTTGATGTCTTTGAAAACTTTGAAAAATGAATCGACTGTTGTTGAGATTATGCTGTTAGTCACTATTTTATTAGTCTATGTTAAATTAGACCCCCGACAGTAAAATAGTCTGTGACTGGGTTGTTCCCATCCAAAATGTATGCTACACATTTGTACTGAAAAAGAAAACTCACATTTGTTGACAGCCAATCTTCGACAAAAAACCTGTTTAAACAATTATTGTATACACCTATTGCGAATGGGACTGTTGTGTCTGTATACCGATGGTGTATATTGAATACAACAGTTTGTAATATATAATATTTATTTGTCACTTGGCGTTATAAGCAGGCGTGATTGCCATGTCAGGTGTGTTATTACTGTTTCCGCACTATCCGCTCTGTTGTTACACACATACCATTTCTTTCCGAAAGCAATTTAACTGGCATTTAATAAACTATTCTTGTTAAACATCTGTTGTATGCGAGGACATGAGTCAGTCAACAAGTGAGATGGGTTCAGTTTAAGGACAGCTTGACAAAATGGGGAAACACGTGTGCCTCGACCAAATTATACTATGTCTGCTCTTTTGTCATGTTTCCAGAAAAATAAAATCCAATTATTTAAAAAATGGGTGAACAAATGAATGCAAGGCTAACAGATAATTCAAAGTAATCTATTCTTTGAACATTTATCCTCAAACTCGGATAGCCATTTAAACGTAAGCTTACAAGAAACGAACTTTTCAGGATTAAACTGCTGACGGCCACGAATATTCTTATTTCTTATTATCTTCACACTTTGTCAGTGTCAGTATCTTCATACCACAAATGCACTAATACTTGTATAATAGTTATAATGTTATATCTGCATTTTGACACAATGTGTGGTGAATGCAAATAGCAGTTCCTTTCATCCCTCGATATAAAAGTATAAAAGTAATCTTTCACCAATCAACATTTCAATTTCTTGAAAGGAAGGAACGCATAGAGTATGATTTGGAAATCGCTAAAATCGATATCCCTGTTTTGTGTTTCAATATTATTATTTTCTTCTGTTCCTTCTCGGACTGCGATTTCTAAATTTCAAGATAAATTGTTTCTTGGGAGAGTTGAAAATCTTTAACTGGACTGATTCTGATACTTATTCTCTCCTTTAAATCTCTCCTTTAAAATAGTTTACCTTGAGGATAAAGATTCAAGCGCGCTCCCAAAACTGCGGAAAATGATGTCTGGCGAGTGTGTTATTTTGTCATCTCATTATTTTGGGGTTTTTTTCGATTTACGTAATTACTTCCATCACACAGTTCAAATCAGATTGGAGTGCATGTGTACTGTCTACGTTCAGAATGATTTAAAACTTCAGGACTCATGTTGTCAGTGTGCTCTAATTTTACCGGCATAAACGCATCATTCTTTTCTTTCTGAACACTATTTTTGTAATGCAAAGGCACTATCTATGAACCAAAATGTTGTATTTCATTTTGTAAGTAACACAAAATACGATGTTTTTCACGGCAGGTAACACACATCACTCCGCCAAAGTTAAACATTATTTCCGCAGCCATTGTGTGACCGAACACAAGCAACGGAACGAGGATAGGATTGTGAGAGAACATAAACTTGCTGACCGTGTTGTGTTACCGTTCCTGATTTGAGGACTTCGTTGTTGCTTTCTGTCACCTGATCCAAATTATTGACACGTGTGTATGATTGGGATATCAGAGAGCGCTGAATAACAGAATCTGTTATGGATTACATTATGTTTAAAATGCAGTACTGATCCCACACAGGGTTCAAATACAGGTCATTGTTTCTGCACTGACAGATGGCACGTGTTGTTGATTCAACAGACATGTGTCAGTCTTTCAGATGGGATATCACTGACCAGGTGAAACCTTACGAAAACTGGGCAGAAGTATTCTGTGACATTTTGAGATGCGAACCAAAATGACATATAATCACTAGGTGGTACTACGACACGTCAACCTATTAATACATTCTAAATCAAATTCCCAGCTTCTCTGACCCAAACCAAAATTGACATGAAGCAATCTAAAGTCTATTGTCGAATCTAAAACCAAAGTTCCAGATCCTCACTGAAATCAGTTTACTCCCAAATAGTCCAGTAATGCATACATTACCTCATAGTTTAACGGCATGCTGTCAGTTCATATTATGCTTTTCTTAATACGAAGACCATTAAGATACGATTCTCGATGTTTAGATAAGAAGGGAACATATCCTATGTGCATTTTTCACGACGTCATGATAAATATTATTGTAGGTAAAGATATATATTTCCTTCAGATCAAAGCAACACATACCTTTCCACAAACAAAAATGTATTGGCCAAAACATGCAGTTTACTCATCTGCCCGTTTCGCTAGCATGTGTTTTGTGACTCGCGACCGGAAGGCACCTAGGCTATCATAAACACATGCAATGGCAAGGCAATTGTAACACTTTACACCATTCAAACTTACACATACACATGAGATAACCTGATGCATGCATTACCTTTTAAAATTTACTTTAAAGGTTAAAAAGGCACGTGCTAATATTTACATATCTTAATTATTGAAATAGTATATGTGTTCCTGTGGCCATGCAGAGAAAACCTGTGTGACTTTCGAACTGAAGAAGCAAAGTTCACTTTGAGGTCAACAAGGTAAGATTCGTCACTGAAACGTAAGATTGAAACGCATTATTTTGTGGCCTTCGTGTACTCTAAGGGAAACAAACAAAGTTAGTGTTGGACACTCCAAACAACATAAAAACGGTGTCACTGGCGTTAATAAACATATTTGTGCGGGAATGTGTGCAAACGCGTTGTTATGTATATGTAGATGTGTGCGTTAGCGTGGTGTGTAGGAATGTCCGTTTGACCTTGTTTCCTTAATATGTGTTTGTGGGTGTTTAATGGGATGCGTGTGTGTGGGTGCGTGCGTGCGTGCATGTTGGAGATTAGTGCACTGAGGCCCTGTTCATCAGAACGACACTGTCCCAGCTCTATTGCTGGAATATCACCAAGTGTCCAGACGAAGGAAAATCTTAGTTAACCAATCGTGATTACAAATTAGTGGCATGACACCGTTATTTTCATCCCTTTGCAGTTTAAAGGTTGTTCAATTTGCATTCCACGAACACTTCATATGTAACCCATCCTAAAATGACTGGAGAGTGTATTTGACAGCGTCACTGGTGGAAATCTCACTCGGATCCACCACTGGGGCAGTTTAGCTATTAATTTCTGAGAGGAGTGTGCGATTTCCTAGTACATTTCATGATAAATTGTTACTTAGATCTTCACTGTAAAAGTGTGTTCGACCTTTCTGCAAGAACCACTGCACCGAAACACCGCTCACCAGTGTGACTATAAATATTACTCACTAATGAAATACCAGTATCAGTTAAGTGGCAACAGGTAATGATCAAGCAAGTCACTCTCCCCTTCAATTACCAGTGAACTACGTTGATCGACCGAAAGCTATTGCAGGAACCCTGGTGCTTCGGGTTATGTTCAAGTCGATTATCGGGCAACACTCATGGTCTCCCACAAGACTTCGAAGCACTGACACGGTCAGTGCAAACAAGCTCATCCAGTCCTGCTTCAGAACTCTGATCAGACGAGCAAAGGTTATTCACATCATTCTGAGACTGTATAAAAGAATTCATATCACGTCCGTGAAATGTGTGAGGCTCATCGGTCATAACCTGAACCCTCGTGCTATTTTCATGGAAACAATTAGAGGACGAGTGAGTGAATTTGGTTTTATCGCTGCTTTAAAAAGTTGGGTTTATAGAAATACGGGTATGTTGAAGACAAACCAAGGGAATAGACATAATATGATAGGTTTCAATATATATACTGAAAGGTGCCAGTATGCTGAGGCGCTCTACAATATATATCTATGTATATATATTATATGTGTGTGTGTGTGTCACCTTATAAATTACCCGTGAAGGTCCCGGGGTAGAATAGGCCTTCAGCAACACATGCTTGCCATAAAAGGCGACCATGCTTGTCGTAAGAGGCGACTAACGGGATCGGGTGGTCAGGCTTGCTGACGTGATTGGCACATGTCATCGGTTCCCAATTGCTCAGATCGATGCTCATGTTGTTGATCACTGGATTGTCTGGTCCAGACTCGATTATTTACTGACCGCCGTCATAGAGCTGTAACATTGCTGAGTGTGGCGTAAAACTAAACTCACTCACCTTATAAATGATCAATATAAAGCGCAATAATGGTGTTTATTGAATTATAATAAAGATTCCCTTGCCTGCAACAGCAACAAAAATGCAAAATGATCAACTCAGTTTCCTAAGTGTACTATGTTATAGAATTAACGTATATATTTAGATAAATCGCAGCTTCTTGTTGTCTTCTTCTGTTGTCTCAAATACTTCTTTCTATGCCCATTTCCGTGATGACGTGATTCTTGAAAGATCAAATAATTTCCCATAGTCTGTAGGTGAGGAGGATTTTCATGGACAGACATACCAGCAGGCGCAGCTGTTTCGCCTCCTCAAAAGAGATTTGCACTGATCTCCTGATCTATTAAATATCTTAGATTGCGTGTTTCGCCAACAATATTCAGTCATGTATTTTCAACTATCAGTATATCTAATCTGAGGAGCCCCATTTTTACTAAACGTCAGAACTTCACACGTGCGCACAATCTTTCGAGGCGATAAATTAGACAAGAACACGTATAACAATAATGAATGTTGCAACTTCATATTGACCATGTGTTTCCACTGACTACCATAGACTATCAGCGCAACAAGAGAGATGGGCATCTATATATATGTGTTCACCTGATTCTTTACTCAGTATAGAATTCAGTCTGTACAAGGTGATCCACATTGACATGGGAACGACACAACAATCGGTACCAGGTGACCCACATTGACATGGGAACGACACAACAATCGGTGCAAGTCCGAGTGGGTTCTACCCTGTCTGATCATTACAATCAGGATCAGGGTGTTCCACAAGGCAGTATTTGTATCTGTATGTGTCACACTTTTTAGTATAAGGATAAACAGTTTATCAAAACTTTTAAGTTATTCAATTGATGGATCGTAATTTATGGATGATTTTAATGTTTCTTGTCGTGGTAAAAATATGCATACCATTGAACGGCAATTGCAGTTGTGTTTAAAACAAGATTAATAAGTGGTGTCTTGAAAACGGCATTAAATTTTCTAAATCGAAAACTAACTGCATACATTTTTGTCGTAAATATAAACCGCATGAAGACCCTGAGCTATCTCTAGATGGCACGCCAATTAAAGTTGTGAAGGAAGCTAGGTTCTTGGGTCTAATCTTTGATTCACACTTACCGTTTTTACCGCATAATAAATCCCTTAAAACTAAATGCCTGATAGCACTTGACTTATTGAAAGTGGTTTCAAATTGGGGAGGGGATCACGTTACCCTTCTCCATCTGTTGATCACTCGTTCGTTCTAAACTTGATTATGGCTCCATCGTCTATGGTAGAGCCTGCAAAAGCAACTTAAAACTATTAGATTCTGCCCAAGGTGTAAGACTTTGTCTTGGGTCTTTTAGAACTTCACCTATTGACAGTCTCTCTGTTGAGGCTGATGAACCATCTCTTGAGCAGCGCCGTATAAAGTTAGCTTTACAGTACATTACTAAATTATATTCTATTGAATCTAACCCTGCCTATAACTGTGTATTCAATCCCTCTTATGAGAATTTAAACAACAACAAATCTCCTCTTGTCCTGCCTCTAGGACATATATATATGAGCCATCTCTTGAGCAGCGACGTATCAAATTAGCTTTACAGTATGTAACAAAATTATATTCCAGTGAGTCAAACCCTGCATATGACTGTGTTTTCAGTCCTCTGTGTGAGGACTTATACAATATGAAATTTTCGCTTGTACCGCCTCTTGGTTTAAGAATTAAACCCTTCCTTTCTTCGGCCGGCATTGAGCTGGAACACATAGCTCCCTCCCGTCTTCTTTCTTCTCCCCCTTGGCAGTTGGTCAGGCCCCAAGTGGACCTAACATTGACCACATTTTAAAAAATCAGAAACTAATGAATTATAGTACAAACAAGAATATAATCAGTTAAAACATAAATATAGCAATTTTAAATCCTTATTTACAGATGGGTACAAGGACGGTGGCGCAGTGGCCTGTGCCACTGTCACTGGATCCAGGACAATATTTTCTAGATTACCAAACAACAGTTCTATTTTAACAGCTGAAGCTAACGCCGTACTAACGGCTCTTAAATATCTTCAAAGGCACCCTAAACATAAACAGTATAATCTATTCCGACTCTCTCTCTCTCTCTCTCTTGCCTTCAGGCTATTAAATATATTTCTGTGAACATCCACTTTTAATTGACATGTAGGGAATACACTGGCTGATCTTGCTGCCAAGGCAGCAGTCAACAAATCTATGACTCCACTTCTTATTCCGTACACAGACTATAAAACTGCTATTAGATCTTTTATCCGTGATCTGATGCAAACGGAGGGGGACACCCAAGTGGGTATCAATACATTACATGAGATAAAACCTTACATTGGTTATACCCACTTGGGTTGTCAGTCCTGATTTGAAGAGGTCATCCTACGATGCTGTCATATTGGTCATACAAGGTATACACATGCATACCTGTTGAAAGGTGAAGATCCTCCGTTTTGCATCCCTTCTGATGAGAGAACCACGGTCAAGCATATCCTGCTTGACTGTGTTGAATTCTCCATCACAAGGGATAAATATTTCAATGTCAAAACTATGAAAGATCTTTTTACCACTGTAAGTTGTCATTTGACCATTGGTTTTTTGAAAAGGAAATTGATTCCATGGTTGAATTGTGAATAACATATTCTGTAGATAGATGTGTTTTAATGATTGGTAGTTTAGATTCGTAACTAGAATTGTTAGTGGCTGTACCCTCAAAGGATGCTGAAGCACTGTAAAATTATTGTCCTCCTGAGAGCGTACGTAAGTCCAAAAATATTTGATATAAATTTAAGTCTACCAGGGTTTTTTCGTAGTATTCATGTTATTTTAATTTTGGCTAGCATTTCATACACTCTCCAGCAGCTGAGGTAATGTCAGCTAGGGTCATTGTCCAACTAGGGTCAATGTAGGTAGCAAAGGTACTGTAAGTTCCCATGGTCCCTAGTATGGTGATCTACCTTCGGTTGTTGGAGATCTATAGCCTTTTTTATATTGTTTTGTTTAGATAGTGATATTAATTTTAACTTTCAATGCTAGTTTTAATTCAACTTGCGATATTCTAGTTCTTTTACTGTCCTTCGTTGACAGCTTTCTACCACATGCATTTATTTCATTTAAATGTTAAATGTTCTCGTCACGATATGGCTGAGATATTGCCGATGTGACGCTAAATATTAACTCACTCACTCACTCACTCACTCACTCACTCACTGAAATGGGAACGGCACAACAATCGGTGCATGGTGACCCACATTGACATGGGAACGACATAACAATCGGGGCATGGTGACCCATATTGAAATAGGAATGACACATTGCTAAAAGTACATACAAAAGCGGTAGAGTAACATTTCCATCAATATTCAATAACTGCAAACTACGTACAAATCACAGATTTATTGGAACATTGCTGGTGATAATACTCGAATAAAATCCTGAAATAGCGGCGGAAGATACTCTTTTGTGGAAGTTGTATATGTTAGAGTAAAAAGTAGACCCTCATGAGTACCTTCTTTGTTAGGAACAATTAAGCTCGCCCAGTTGATATGTTCCTGGATGTCCATCATAAGCTGCGAAAGCACGCATATATTCAAGCATCGACTGCCTTGTCAAATCTATAGTTTATATTCCTGATTGGCTTTATTTTAGGAATGGTAAGTTGGGTGCAGATAGACTCCCCACCTCTCTGATCTATTGTTTAAGCACAAATGCTGTGGTCTGTAATACCAAACGAAGCGACAGTCGGAACAAGAAGTTTACCTGAAGCCTTTAGCATACAGACTAAAACATATCGTTCCATAATGCTTAAATAGCCAAATCCCTTCACCCGACTTAACCACCGGAGGTAGAGTTAGATATGGCCAGTTAAGCCGCATTTTTGTTTCTTTTATGTTAAGCCCAGTTCCAACGGCTATGGTCTTTGATGCCTCAGAGTACTAGCTGGACACAGGTGATGTCTGGCGCGAGTCTCATTCTAATTTTGTATTATAAAATCCCATGTTTGTCCTTGTCCTAATATCCTTTTTCCAATGTTTGTTTCATGAACCACCAGCAATGCAGAAATTGCTCATCTTTTCTCGGTTAAACATTGACTCAACAACGTATGTTTGTGACAGAATTACAAATTTACCGTGGATTTAGATTGTCACAGATTTCCTTACGAACACCCACAGTCAAGATCGGACTTGTAGGCAGTCTGTGACCTACAGTGAAACGTGCATACTAGGTTTGATAAAATCTTTTACGTGTCGCCAGGAGCTTCAAGCTAATTGATATTGCAAGTTGAGGCTAATGGATATTACAAGTTTAAACACCGTACGATCGACGAGAGTGCTAATGCTTTGATTTAGATGTTATCCACAAGATGTACCAAACATGTCGTCCAGTTGCAAAGCCAGGAAAGGGGTACGCCACGATTCAGAGAGGTAGCTCGCCGACCGTCAGATTTCCCTTTTAACGTTTTCAACGTACTTATATTATGTATATTTTTTCGATTGCTCTCCTAACATTGTGGTATAACTGTAGTAATAAGCGGTATCGCCCCCTGAAAACAAACTTCCACTTTCTCACTCAACAACAGGTAGTCAGTGTCTTTTGAAAAGGGTAATTACTGTGTCATGTATGTCATTGGTGGCCTTATGGGAAACAAGGTATTTATCAAATGTAGACATATGTGTCGAATTAATGTGAGTCACGTTAAGTGTCCTCTACCAGGAGACAAACATACCGGTTTGCTTGTCCTGTTATATTATTGCTGTATACATGTATTTATGTCACTTTTGAAAGTTATTCTGAGACAGAATGAAAGATAAAAGAGAACCAACCCCGAGCGGGCCTCCTGCTTTTCTGGGCAGAAGTCCGTATTTCTAGCAAGTATATTTTGGTAATTTACAAATAACAGGGACCATTGCATATATGCATCTTCATCTTGCACTCTTCCCAAACTTTCTCCCCGCACTCACTCATGGTAGACAACTATTGTTTTAGCTATAATGTTATTTTTGTTTGTTTGTATGTTTGTTTGGGTTTTTTTGTTTTGTTTTGTTTTTGTGTGTGTGTGTGTGTGTGTGTGTGTGTGTGTTTTAGTCCACACAAAACCTATAAAACGAAAGTAAGTAAACAAAACCAAACGACTTTTGAACAATGAGCTTGTTCCACTATCATGCAGCTATGGTGAAACCCAGGTTCTAAAGTAAAGGAATAAGCAAATGAAATAATGTTTTTCATGTTGATGTCTTTGAAAACTGAATCAACTGTCGTTCAGAATATGTTGTTAGTTAAAAGTTCATTTAACTAAGGCACGCAACAGCGAAGATGGCTGTGCCGTTTCTTTTCGAAATGTACATAGTGCATTTGTACCCAATAAAACACATTTAATAAGAGATCCAATATTGAACACAAAACTGTAATATTTTCATATATCTATAAAGCTAATCGGGCCGTTGTGTTTGTATTCTGATACTGATACTATATTGAAAATAACATTTAGTTATGCATCATGTCTATTTGTTTCCCTGGCATAACAGACGGACAGTCTCATGGCAACTGTGTTATTGCAATGTTAGCGGTATCCGCTTTGTTGTGATACTTTCACGATCTTTTTTGCAAAAGCAATTTCATTATCATTTCATCAAATATTCAAGTTATTTATGTGTAACATATGGTCTATGATGCGGTAGCTAGTGAGATACGTTCAGTTTTGAAGATAAGTTGACAAAATATAATGTAATGTTCCCCGGTAAAAATGAAAACTGATTCCACTTGTCCATACGACATGAACAAATAAATTAAAAACAGTCGAAAGCATTAAGCGTTCGTGAAAGGTTTACGACGGGAATGTTGACAAACAGCACCAGGTAGAACCTCACGCATCGTGTATATCACTCCACTGTTATGACATGAATAAAGTGTAATGACTTTCTCGATTTGAACATAATGATTATTAAAAATAAGGTGTAACAACTGATAACATTAGGTGTTCGCGAAAGGTGTTAACAGGCATATGGGCGTGATTTAAGTGATTAATTTAATTTTTAGCCACCCGCAAAAGCTACCCTCTGAAACCTGCAACGTGAAGCAGCTCAAAGATGCCAAGAAAATTACATTTAATGAGGCCAATATACACTGGAATGGGAGACAGTGATGCCTCAATTTCGCAAAGCCGATTAACTTTACTCATTATTTGAACGGCTTTAAAACACTTGATTTTATTACTACATAATAAGTTGAATGTCCAGCTTATCTGACAATGCGCTTTCAAATAGACTGACCGGACGTGCAAACATAAAATCAGAAATCTATTAGGTAGGATAGCTATAAACCGCTTTCAATAAACGAAAAGCTTAAGACTGTCCAAATGTGGAACACCAATGCATTAAATTTACATTCACAAATTCCTAGGAGATACTGAGTCTTAATCAGAAGGTGAAAGTACACAGCCTCGTGCATATTATAACTGTTGATGGCATCGCACATTTGTATGGTGGTATTATTTGATGAATGTATTTACCAGAGTAGAAATGTGAACATCTGATATCATATTAAATATTGATTTTGATTTTGTAAATACATGTTCCTAAATTTATAATATCAGATGCATTTTTACGTGGGGTTGTCTTCCAGATTCTCACTCTGCGATTCGTGGCTTCATAACACTACACATACATTTAACTAAGGAGTTTCAGCTCCGTGTAATAATGTCCAAAGTGACGTAAGTCTAGATCACTCTTTCTCATTCACTAACGTTTAGTTTATTTGGATTGAATTAATTAACAAGACACGGTCATTGTAGAGACAAGTGTTCATTGCGTGTATAGAAAACATGCAATTATTCATCTTTTACAATATCCTGTTGAATATGAACACATTTACAGTTATCACACACACTTAAGTAACATGATCTGGTAGGTATTCATGATATATTTTTTGGGTACTGTAAAACACGTTGTTGAGTTGTTCTGACAGTGTTATTCTACATGACATGTTCGTTGTTTCATGCATGATCTGCCCCATTATAACGGATTAACTGTTAAGAAGATCCAGTAGAATAGAAAGACATTTGTGTTTAGGGTTTTTTTTAATTGAAGTAAATACTTTGTATTTTGGTTGTTGATTATAATGTCGATACATTTCACATGAAGCAATTTAAAGTCTAATGTCGAAGTCTAAAGTCAATGTTGATAACAGTTCCAGTATTGTATTTTGAAGTCTGTATTTTGATCAAAAGCAGATAAACCCAATAGCAACAAGTGTATTGACAGTATGACATGCATGTGTTTTATAACTCACAATCATCCTGAAAGGGTACCTAACTCCCAAAACATTTGGTTTAAATGTTATTTTACTTTGAGCTAACATTTCTTACCATGGCCAGAGGCTGAATCCAACTACGGTCCATGCAGGTAGGAAAGATACTGCAAGTCCGCATGGTCATTAGTAAAGTGATCTAATGTTCTAGTCACGATATGGCAGAGATCATGCCCATGTGACGTTAAATATTACCTCACCCACTCACTCACTATAACTTTTCACGCCAGTTTGAATTTAAATTATGATATTCTCCTTGCTTTACTGTCCTTCGTTGATAGGTTTTTTTTTTAGATATACATATATTCCATTTCAGAGTCAAAATGTTCTCGTCACGATATGGCTGCAATACTGCCGATGTGACGTCAATTGTTACCTCACTCACTATCAATCACAATCAAGCAGTGAAGGTACCATGTCAAACCAAAACACTGTCACAAATACATGCGAGGGAGAGTCAGTTTTACACGATAAGCAATCAGTTATATGTTTGTACAGTGCATGTGTGGGAACGTATGTATGCGTATGTATGTGCGTGTCTTAAGGTGGCATGCTAAACAGCTTTACATATCGAGGACTGAGGGTGTGCGGCGTTTATGATCCGAATGTGGTAAGCAGAAAGAGTAGTGTTTTTGAATCTGTCCTGAAAATGGTTCCTGGTTTGTCAGCGAGACGGGTAGCCCCAATATATTGTTTTGCAGAGATATACATGCACCTGAAAGAACGTTTCGTCAAACTTCCCTCGTGGAGTCAGCTAAGTCAACTATCATCACCTGTTACAGGTATCACCTCGTCAATTGTTTTATTTAAAAAAGAACACATATGTATTACATTTCAAATAAAAACAGATGTGAAAATATTTGCATGTTTTTTTTCTCAGTATTTCGATCAAATATGGAAATGTGATATGAGTTTGTTTGGACATGTAGAGAACGCCTGTTTGATCTTAGAAATGAAAACACATCACGTTCAGGAAAAATATTTCGATTTTTTTTCCTTTTGACGACTTTCGTATATTCAATATTACGAAATGGACAAATCACACCACACCAATATCGCAAGGTCTCGTTTTTTCAGTATGAAACAATCTTTAGATCAGTTGGTTCGGCAACAAGTCCAAGTGATAATATGTTTTGTTCTTGAAGAAAGTCGCCTAGTGCTACCTCATCATCAGTAGAGCTGCAGGTGCTGATCAAGCACGTCACTCTCACGTTCAATTACCGAACTACACTGATCGACCGAACACTCTTGCAGTAACCCGCATGCTTAGGGTTTTGTACAAGTCATTTATCAAGCATTTTAACACAAGAACGGTCTCGGCTTGAACAAACAACACGCTCAGTACACACAGGTTCATCCACTCAGGACTCTGATCGGCGGTTAAAATACTTCATGTCATTTTACAACAAATGAATTAATCCACCTCACGTCCATGGGTCGCGTGAATATATAATAATTGTCGTATCGATCTCTTTGGTGTGTAAAGGTAGTGAATGTATGGGTTTAACTTATCGCACCTCTAAATAGTGTCATAGTCCCCAGTAATCTACCTTCAGTAACTGTTCTTGGTGATCAGTAGCCCATTTGTACATGGTATTGTCTAACATAGATTTCTGCTTTCTACATTCTGACTAGTTTTGAGTCTTTTGTGATACTCTAGTTATTTTACAGTCCGTACATGACTCAGACCCCACATACCCGGAAACCCCGCCCGCCTTTTCAAACCATTCCCATCGGTTTCCATTGAACATGATCCAGTCACCCAGACGGAGAGATGTGTGCAACGTGCATGTGTATGTCTCACATCAGTACCGTTTACCGCACGACATTGTGATTTCATTCTTAATCTATCGGAAGACATTTGATGTGAACTGATTAATTAGCCATCAAAACACTAGGGCCGCGTGTCACTCAGGTTGTTTATTAGGATTTGGCAGGTGTGAGACATCTCATCAGTAACGAAAACACATGGTAAGTAGGATTAAGGTAAACTACACGGTAATTGTACTGTATATAACACTTACAAATCGACCCCTACTATCTGTCGCGATTCAAGTTACAACTAGCCTGCCACATGATCTAAGTCATGAGATCCCGTCCGGAAGTTTACTTTCTGCAGACAGCATAAGTTCTACGCAATGTCATGTTTTGGGGGTGGGGTGGGGGGGGGTGGGGTGTGGCATTTAAAAAACGAATATGCAATTGGCAAAATAAAGACTTTTTGTAATCATTGATATAGCCTATATATATAATGTGTTTGTGTTTGTTTGATTGTGTGTGTGTGCATGTGTGTGTGTGCATGTGTGTGTGTGCATGTGTGTGTGTGCATGTGTGTGTGTGCGTGTGTGTGTGTGTGTGTGTGTGTGTGTGTGTGTGTGTGTGTGTGTGTGTGTGCTTCGTAGCTTCGTATTTGAGTGAGCATTACCACCGGACATGATAGCCTGGTCTATTGCAATGGATCATATGCCTACGTGCATTCATGTTACAGTATATAAGATGACTACAATTATAAGATATATGCATGAAAGCCACGGGAGCTTCACTAACATGATGATCTCTTCACATTACGCTCTTTCAGTCAAGAGTCATCCTGTATCGTGAAATGATTTTAAAAATACCAGGATTCACCATCACCTATAAACACAGTGTATCATATTTAACATGATGAAGTATTTTGAACAGCACGACAACGGAGACGACAATTAATATTTGCAATTTCTTGCAGTCACAAAGAGGGCGACAAAACCGTGAAATATGAGCGAAAGATACTCTTTTTGGGAAGCTGCATATGTCAGAGGAAGAAGACTACTGTCATTAATAAGTTCTTTGTTACGAATATTTGCAGCAATTAAGCTCGCCAGTAGCTCTTCCCCGGATATCATAAGCTGTGATAACACGCACATATTCAAGCATCGACGATTTTGTCAAACCCATAGTCTGTAATCATGTCTGACTTTATTTTCGTAATGCTACTTAGTGTGTACATTGGTGTCCTTTCTTTCTGATCTATTGTTTCCTTACAAATGCTGTGTTGTGATCTTTCAAATCAAAAGAACTGAAAATTACTACAAGCGATTTACCTGAAGTCTAGAGCATACTGACTAAGAAATATCGTTTACTAACGCTGAACTGACCAAATCCCTTCTACAGACATAATTATCCACCCCAGGGTAGAAATATGTCCAGTTAACCGCAACGTTTCCCTTTGTATTGAACTCCATTCCAGTGCGAATAGCCTTTGGTGTCTATAACCTCAGATGACTAGTTGGCCACAGATGATGTCTGACAAAAGTTTAACCATATTTATTTCTGCTAAACTGTACAGAACTGGATCGGCAAACCAGCAATCCGCTTATACTAATGCCTCTCCAGAAAGAATTCAAACATTATGCGACTTACATTTCATAGTAGTATTTCAAAGGTACATGATATTATAACAATAAGCATACAACCTACATGAATATAAACATCCATACTACTAAAACACATGTAAAGAGTCTCTATTTCATCTTGACGCTTACACTGCCATGTTTGTCTATCTTCATGAATCGTCTCTAGAGTGTGCTTCGTGAGGCATTGTCAATGTAGAAATAGCTCAACTTTTTGAGACAAAATTTCGAGTGAGTTAGTTGATATTTAACGTCACATCGGCAATATATCAGCCATATCGTGACGAGTGAGTGAGTGAGTTACTATTTAACGTCACATCGGCAATATCTCAGCCATATTGTGACAAGTGAGTGAGTGAGTTACTATTTAACGTCACATCGGCAATATCTCAGCCATATTGTGACGAGTGAGTGAGTGAGTTAATATTTAACGTCACATCGGCAATATCCCAGCCATATCGTGACAAGTGAGTGAGTGAGTGAGTTACTATTTAACGTCACATCGGCAATATCTCAGCCATATCGTGACAAGTGAGTGAGTGAGTTACTATTTAACGTCACATCGGCAATATCTCAGCCATATCGTGACAAGTGAGTGAGTGAGTTAATATTTAACGTCACATCGGCAATATCTCAGCCATATCGTGACGAACATTTACATAATAAATATTAAAATATTTTGAAGAATAAAACCTGTCGACGATGGACAGTAAAATACTAGTGTATCACAGATGTGGATATAAAACTGGCATGGTCAATCAAAACATTTCCATTAAACTAGACAAAATACAACAGGGGTTATAGGTCGCCAACAACTGAAGGTAGGACACCATGCTAGGGACCATGGAGTTTTTTGACATAATAAGAACTGCCCCATGGATTGCGTGAAACGTTTTATTTTTTTAGCATTGATTAGATAAAGTTTGAAGCATGAAAAACTAGGTTTCGTGCAATCTGCTTCACAATGTCGCCATGAGCTTGTGGCTAATGGATAATACCAGTTTAAACAGCTGAATATACCATCAACGAAAGCCCTTATGCACGGAATGAGATGTTATCCACCAGATGTACCACACATATGCTAAAAACATTGAAAATGGAACTTCACGATTCAGAGAGGTAGGTCAGTGATCGTTATATTGTAGATGTAAATTACATTTATTTAGAGTACTTAATTACTCATTTCGAATCCTCACTGAACACCGCTGTTTATCGGGGTTAATACGTATTATTACAACCTTCCACTTTTGTTACTGAACAAAATGCAGTCATTTCGTTTAGAAACTGTTAAAACTTGTCATGTTTACGAAATTATAGGACAAAGTGAATGTCATTGTGGGCCTGGTGGAGGATAGTACTTATGAAATGTGAGTGAGTGAGTGAGTGAGCTAATATTTAACGTCACATCGGCAATATTGCAGCCATATCGTGGCGAGAACATACTTGACATAAAAAATCGAAATATATATGCATATTTCGAAGAACCTGTCGACAAAGGACAGTGAAACCACTCGACTATCACAGTTAGTATTTAAAACTAGTGTGAAAACTTTAAAAAAAATAATAGTATCACTATTTGGACAGTACAATGTGAAAACAGGCCATAGATCGCCAAGAACCAAAGGTAGATCACCATACTAGGGACACTTAGTAAATGTGGACATATTAGTCTAATATTATTAAAAATAAGTATTTTGTTCCAGGACACAAACCGGCTTATCAGGATAAATTACTGTTGTATACCTATATTCATGTACAAGACATTTGAAAGTTATTCTCAGATATGATAGAACGTAAATAAGAAAAGTACACAAATGAGACATGTACACATATGTAACTTCAACCTTAATTCTGAGTGTATTTTTTTAAATTAAACATTACTGTTTTTCAGAAACGTTTGGTCCGGCTCTCTTATTCGAAAACATGTACATTTATATCTAAACTTTACATCACCACTCCAAACGTTTCGGGGTAGACATTATGCAGGGAAGAACAGACATTATGCTAAAAGTCAACAATATGAGTTTTCTAATTAGAAATGGATGCCTTACAAAAATCACTGTACTTTTATTGCTTTTTAGGTACAATCAAGAACAGTTTCATCAAGAACAAAATATAATTATCTAAGCAATTTCCTGTTTTGACCTTATACGAGTACCGATTTTTGCTGGTGAACAGTAACCTCCGCTCCTGCGGTTGGCGGTAGCCACCTGGTATCATCACCTTTTCTGGTGAGTCATAAACACATGCCCTGCCGTCGTATGTCATGTTGCCATCATGATGCGGGATCGATTTCTTTACCAACTGTTGCATAAACTCCTACTCATGACAATTGTACAATCGAATCTGACGTTAGCAGAGATGTTCTATGGATGTGGGAGTGAATGAGGCCCCTTTGCTTATTGCTATCAAAGTCAAAACAATTTTTAACCAGGTACTTGTATCAACCAACACATCCCAATTCCCTGGACACGAGTCCACGAGTGTAACGGCGAGTCTTGTAATTTTGAAAACATCTTGACCACAGCTGTTTTCCAGATTTTCCACTCGCCAGTAGACCACAAAGCGCACAGAAACGCACAGTAATCCGTACGAAATGGAGTTTGACTGGAATAGGTGATCTTGACATTTACAGGAATACATTCTCGTTTGTTATTGTTACTGTACCAGGTAACAGTCAGTGTGTGCAAAGAGAAAAGCTGTACGCTGCAACACTGGTATCAGATTATGCTTATTTCTGTCTCCTCATATGGTCAATGGCTACAAAGTAGATACCAGTAGGTACAAGTAGAAATTTAATAGAATGCAATTAAACGAAACAAGCTGTTTTTAAGAATGAATGAGGTTGTGAAAGTAAACTAAACGGACATACAACTGTATATGCAAGTATGTTTGTTTGGTGTCATTGAAAACCCTATCAGCTGTTGTTTAAATTATACTGTTAGTTATATATCTGTTCAAATGGAACAGTTGAAATTGTCTCCGCTTGGTTCTTGCTCTTGCATCCTGTACACTAAAATTGTAAAAGAAAAACTGACAAGAGATCCAGTTTTAAACAATAAACATATTTCACCTATACTGATTGTATATATTGAATATTTGATGATTTATAATATTTATTCCCTGTCATCATAAACAACGTGATTGTAATCAGCTGGCCCATGACAGGTGTGTTACTATTTTGCAGTATCCTTTTTTGCGACACATATATAATTTCTTTCCCATAGCAATTTTTTTTTCATCACATATTCTAGTTATTTTTGTATACGTGATCTACGGTAGTCAGCAAGTGACATGTGTTTAACGTCAGCTTGACAAAATATGAAAATACGTGACCGGAAGCCTCGACCTTCGGGAATCTGAAACCGATTCAGTACGGATAATTACAGGAAGGGTTTCATTATAAACCATCTTTAAAGGTGTAAGTTGAGGCTAAGTAACAACATAAAGGGGGATACTATTACATCGAGATTGGAACTGTTAGACTCCCACGAAAAGGACTCCCACGTCAAGCAGCTCAAATGTCTATAATTAAGAACATGAGCTGCCAGGAAAAACACCTTGTCTGACACCAACATACCCTGGAGTGTGAGACAGTGATACCTCAATTACGCAAAGTCTGTTACCTTTATTCATCATTAGAAGCTTAAATCTTCGTACTTTATCAAATAGTTTGGTTTTACATTAAATCTGACATACAAACGGCATTTGAAAATAGGTTTCATTTCAATTTGCAATGAGGTTTCACCGAAAACTGTTACCAGTACAACGAAACGTGATTAACAAAAACAAGACAGCATAATATGAAAACGGTACAGATACTGAATTACATTTCTTGATTAACTGCCAATAGCTATCAAAAGAAAAATGCTGATATTAACTATGTCAAATGGTCACTGAAACTAGGAGAGGATCATTTTTGCATTTGCATTAGTAAAAATACTAACAGTGAGGCCATTCACTGAAAATATTATTTTTTTATGAATTAATAGGCCAGTGACGCGCTTTCACATTCAGTGGTCCTTTGGCAGCATGTTCTGTTGTTCCGCTCTTTTGTCTCCAGAATGAAAAGATGAAAGTAAAACAATGTAATCTGTTTTTGAGCATGCAATCTCAAACTCTAGTAGCCATTCAGAAGTAGCTTTTCTTCAGGATAAAAAGGTTGACGGCCCTGAAACGTTGCGTAACATCCTTATTTCGTTACAAAAAACCCTTTGCACATACAGTGAAAGCTGTCACACAACTGACACTCCGGTTTATACAACATGCCTGATTGTAGAGCTAATGATAATTGTACAAGCTGAACGGGACTGCCGGTTTTGACAGCTTCCTATGTATGTGTGCGTGCGTGCGCGCGCGCGCGCGCGTGTGTGTGTGTGTGTGTGTGTGTGTGTGTGTGTGTGTGTGTTTAGGTAGGTAGGTGCGTAGGTAGGTTTTGTGTGGATTGAATTTATAAACCAGACAAGCTCATTGTCAACCAATGCACTTGTAGTGTATCGTGATGTATTCTGAGGGTATTGTAGAACATGTTTTACCACCGCTGTTAATTTGAGTCTGTTCCTCTTGTTCCTCCTTCTTGATGTTTTCACTGTTGATTTCAAAGCTAAAATATGTCGATGAATATGAACTGAAACAATCTATTGACGAATCTAAGGTCAGACTTTAAAACGTTTGGAGATCTTCGCTAGAATCAATTTACTTCCACATGAAGTAGTAATCCATTACTAATGCGTTGCATTGCCTAATAGGTTAACAGCCTGTTGTCAATTCGTATTCTGCTACTTAAGAAGCGGTTCCGAATCTGTGTTTTGATTAAAAACAGATAAATCTTAAGTGCATTTTGCACGAAATCGTTATAAGTATTATTTTGTATACGCGGTGACATATTTTTAGCGCAAATCAAAGCAAGATATAAAACACACATTAATGTGGCTGCCGAAACGTGCAGTATAATCATCTGATCGTTTCACCAGCATGTCTTTATGACTCACGATCAGATATAGAAGGTACCTATTTGGCGTACCTTGGAACCGTCATAAACAGATGCAATGGCAAGGTGTTAAGAGGATAGCGAATTTATGTACTTATCTATAAGTGAGGGTGTTTTATCTAAACGTAGGGTGGTAAGGAGATTTAGTGGTTTTGAATTTGCTCCGACTATAGTTCCTGGTTTGTCAGCACCACCATTATGCTGCAGTGTCGTCATGAATATGTAGCTGAGATCGTACGCAGATATGAACTCAGTATTTAACTCAGTATATAGGCATGACCTTCTCAACGTTTTTTTTAAATAAGTTGAAGTAAAAACGAGCATGACCTCCGATCAGATAGTGAAGGCACCAACACCATTATAAACACATGCAATGACAAGGCAATTGTAACACTGCACCATTCAACTGCAAACTGACACATATACGTGGGGGTTGGGGGCACATCTTTGTTGACTATCAGCACCTGTTACAAGTATAACCTTGTAAATTCTTTTATGAAACACATTTGAAAACTATCAAGTTTACATTTAAGTTTAAGAAAGCACATGAAAATGTTTACATATTTATCGCATTATTTCAAACAGGTATTTAAATGTGATAGGTGTTTCTATGGTCATGTCGAGAACATTTGATGGACTTCACAAGTGAAAACACACAATTTATGTTGCGGAAAGTTAACTGTCAACGTTAGTGTTTTACAATCCGTTCAGCATAAAGCATGGCTCGCGGGTGTACTCTTCAGCTTACATTTGCCAGGTTCAGCGTCATTGGTGTGCAGGAATGTGTGCGAGTTGTGGGTATGCAGATGTGTGTGACTGTGTGTGTATAGGATAATATTTAAAGTGTACCTCAGCGTTGTGTGTATAAATATGCGAGCATGCACTCCTGTGTGTGAGTGTGCCTGTCCGTGGTTGTATGGTTATATTAATGTCTGTGGGTGTTTGGAGGGATGCAACTGTGGTTGTGCCTCCGCGTGTGCATGTGCGTGCGAGTGTGTAGTGAATGAGAAATGTCATTACGTGAAATGCAACCGTGGAACTTACACACACACAACTCACGCAAATTCAACACCACGAATACCTAAAGACTGTACTTGTAATTTCCAAGTGCATTGCATGATACATTTTTACCTAGATTGTGTCTGTGAAATGTATTTTCAACCGTTCTGCAAGGACGAGTCCAGTATTCGTATTACTGTAAATCTTGACCTACGCAGTAATGCAGTATCAATCTACCTTCAAATTACGTAATGTGTTTTGTCTTAAAGAAAGTTGCCTAGATGACCAATTGCCTGATCATCAATTAAGTGTTAGCAGGTACCAAGCAAGTCACTCTCCCGTTCAACTGTCAGTGAACTACAGTGATCGACAGCGCGCTCTTGCAGTAACCCTGTTGCTTAGAGTTATGCTCAAGTCGATTTTCTGGCATCAACACTCATGGTCTCCCACAAAAGCGATCTCAACTTCAACACGCTGACACCTTCAGTGCAAACAAGCTCAAACATTCCTGCCTAAGAACTCTGATAGACAATCAAAAGTATTTCACATCCTCTTGTGACTGAATGAAAGAATCCATCTCACCTCCGTGAAAAGTCTTATTGATTATACCCTAAACCCTGGTTCTACGCTAATGTGTAAATGTAGGGATGCGTGAGTGAATGTGGTTCATCGCCGTTCTAAAATATTATGTAAGACCATTTGGGACATGTAAGAAAGATATGGACTGGATAGATGTTTACTCTTTTGGGGAAACATATAAGCACGGGTATGATACAGACAAACCTAGAATCAAACCTTTGGTTTGACATCATATCATGTGACCCGTGACACATCATGGTGAAAGGGCAGGCGCGTGGGCCATCTCAGCTCGTCCAAAGTTGCCTAATGGAGCAAAACTGTTCCAATCACACGTCCAATCTCGAGTTCCAGACGGGATGATCATGAAATTATAATCATACTGCTTTCGACTGCCACATTGCAAACATTTTTACTGATAAACTGTAAAATGAACACAATGTTACAGTTAACATTTTAAGAGCAGTATTAGGTTCAACCTTTCTTCTGTGGGTTTAACAAAGTGACTTACAAAACGATCTTTAGCGCAAGTAATTTAAAGGATATGGGTGATTGATTGGGTAGAATACATTTTTCCTGGCTCAGAAATATTACTCTCTGTACCAAATTCTAAGATTCTTGGAAGATATTGTCGAGGAAATTGAGAGCTCCATCAGTCTTAGGAAAACATTTTTAGGGACAGGCATACTGACATCCAAAGCTGCTGTGTCTCTTCAATAGATGCTGGCATTGGTCATATTTACATTCAAACTGTTCTATACGCACTGCTGTGAGAAGCAATATGACCAAAATGCAGGTCTACTTCATTCGTCTACCATAAGCTTTGTATATTATATAGACCCGTGAAGGTCCCGGGGTAGAATAGGCCTTCAGTAACCCATGCTTGCCATAAAAGGTGACTATGCTTGTCGTAAGAGGCGACTAACGGGATCGGGTGGTCAGATTAGCTGACTTGGTTGACACATGTCATCGGTTCCCCATTGCGCAGATCGATGCTCCTGTTGTTGATCACTGGATTGTCTGGTCCAGACTCGATTATTTACAGTCCGTCGCCATATAGCTGGAATATTGCTAAGTGCGACGTAAAACTAAACTCACTCACTCACTCATTGTATAATATATAGTCTATATATTTCAATGACACAGAATTGCTTTTCATGTTGTAAGTCTCTAGTCTCGCTAAATTCTATTTTTATGACGTATTTGCAAATTTCACGTCTCATGTATAAGTCCACTTGCTGAGAACCTTGAGTTGGTTCTGTTTGGGGGAAGAACATTTTATTGTTTTGCACCATGGTGATTGAACTTGGATCGTTTTCAAAACGGGTGTTAAATTAACCATATTATGTTGTTGAAACCTACAGGCCCACAATGAATCTGAAAAAGAATCACGTAAAATCTGAATAAGAAGCACAACGGTCAGTTCGTGGGTGTGTACATTGCTTCTGATGGTTTTAAACTAAACTTATATTAAAGGGACTCTAAAAGTTGTTGGTAAGAATTTTATATTGTTTTGGTGTTGCTGTCATTTCATAATCGTCATCTTCATTAAAAATATTCATATTATTATGCGCGTCAGTGTGCGTTATGCAATGTTATACAATGCACACGATATTCAAACTAATACTGAGTCAGTGAGTGAGTGAGTGAATTAATATTTAACGTCACATCGGCAATGCCGGAGCCACATCGTGACGAAAACAATTTAAATAATAAATAATGAATACATTTTGAAGAGTTAAACCTTCAAACGATAGACACAAAAATACTATATTATCAAAACATGATTATAAAATTAACAAGGAAGACTAAAACAGTTTAATCAAGCAGACAATACAATATAAAACACGGGCTATAGATAAAGCTAATGCTGAAAATTTATCACGCACAGGTGTAACGTTTAGTATATGAAACATATGTGCATTTTATTTTTACAGACAAAATTTGTATTTCGCAGGTATATTCATATTGAATGTAGTTAAGGCGCTTACATGTGAAAATGTAAAATCGTATGCTGATAATGTTTTTCGTATTAATTAGAACGTTTATGGTTTTACATAATCAGCAGTGCTCGAGTTTCGTGAAGGTTGTCTTAACAAAAGATTATATTAGACATCTTGCATGTTTATGGGAACGTGACTTAGACTTATGTTGTTTTTCGCATCTGTTATTAAATCTTGCAAATAATAGATACATGTTGGCAATAGGGGCACAACCATCGCTAAACGTACGTTCTGTAATACACAATGACGAACCATTATGAATTCATTACGTCAAAAATGATTTATAACCTACAATGACTCAGTTCCTCTACCAGAAATAATATTTCATGTTTCCATCGTTTAAAACATTTGAAACTGTCCAATTCAAGACTAGAGCAAGCTGCCTCTACTGTGATGTTCCGGAGATTGTGTTGAGTTTGCATTCATCTTTTCACTAATTTAGAAGAAATCCCGAAATGCGAATCCTTATTAGGAATTGTACTTATGTCTAACTAGATCCAACGAATACTATCTTGACTTTGTTTTAAATCATTTTTATTAAACTTCATTCCAATTATATTCTCTGAAAATTGAATCATCGATATTCTAAAGTGTATTCACATGACTGTATACAAGGTATATTCTTTTTGCCGCATCATATCCAAGCATTTCACGCATACATACATTCGAGGCTCCAAAATACCTTTGCATCCACATTCTCTTAAGAGAAATATGTTGTCATTAATCACATATCTAATGCTATAACCCATGCTACACAAAAGTTGTTATTCAAGACATATTTTCGTGTGACAAGAGTTAATTTGCCATGGAACATCACTGATATAATAACATCAGCTACATGAAAACATTATTAATCAAACAAAACGATAAAAGAGGGACTAGAGATCACTAGCCATGAAAGAGTTTAGTACCCGTGGGTATGATGGAAGAAAATTGCATGTACTAGATTAAGGCAAACAACACCATATTCTTTAACAGATAGTGAATTCAAACGTGCAGGGAAATGAAAGAAAACAGTTCATCACATGACGTTTCTTCCCTCACTGCACATTTCTCAATGTTTTCCTCAGAAAAAATCCCCTGGATTGAGTGAGTTACTATTTAACGTCACATCGGCAATATCACAGCCATATCGTGACGAGAACATTCAATCCCCTAGATTTATTTTCATACAAGCATTAAGTAAAGTGACACGCAGATAGTTCAAAGCTGTATTCTTGTACACTTCAGCAGCCACAGATTGACATGTGTCGAGGAACATTTCCTTCTGACCTGTGGCATAGAGTTCAATCAATATAGATCTCACAATGAAAGAAGGTGGCAGATTTTGACGAGGTGAATCAGTGGTCAGACGACCTTACATTGATCCCTTATAAACATTCGCCTTTGGTCAGTGGTGGTCGTATCGTTTGGCACGAGCTTATGACATCATGTTATTACTGGTTTATGTTTGGTATCCACGTATGTCGATTTCGGGAAACTCAGCTTTGATCCTTTAGATGAAACCGAAAGTATATCAATTATCCATTAACCACGCCATAGAAAGTAAATTAATATGGCCTAATGAGAAACGGTATTGATCAGACGACGTAGTCCAGGCTACTTTATGTAAGAGTAAACTTAACACTATAAACTTAAATCGCACAAGCAGCGCCCATACACGTTTATCGAATATTTGCATTCGCATTAGGTCACAATTATTTTTCTATCAGTACCAGTCATTACCGTCTGCAATAACCACATGTATGACCACAATCAAAGGGATTATTTTACGTTTTCTGATTCATCATTAAGATCATAAATGTCGATCGGAGACAAAACTTAGAATTAATATACGTTACCGCATCTGGTCTTGTGAAGGTGTTTTGTTGGACCAAGCCGTTCCAGGATTTGCCAGATCTTATGAGACTTTGATGATGATAGTTCAGACTAGATGCTCAGATTGAATCGACTGAGACTGGAAAGGCGTTCAGCAATCCATGTGATTTAAATAAGAATTTGAAACACGCCACTTAAGATAATTATTTACACACCTTCAGTCAAACTAGGTTCATTTACTATTTTCTACAGTTTTCCCTGAAAATAAATCAACCGAAACCCCGAATGCCTTTGGATCTTTTTCTTCTGAATAAACAAGAAAGGGTAGAAAATGTGTATTGATAAGAAAAATAGCTTTGGAAGATTTGAACGTAAATGAGGCCTTTGAAATGGAAACATTAAAATATATTTACCGCTGACATGTTGAGCTAGCTATGCAGATAATCATTAGAGACTGGTGAAGATGTTTTTGTGAAACCAGTTAACGTAAACTATTGAACGTCTTTGATTGGCATTCTAGATGGTGGACAGATGAAGAATGAGGACTGTTTTATGCATATAAAACCTCTTTATTCTGAACATCGTCTATACAGAATAAAGAAGTTGTATATCCATAAAATAGTCCTCATCCTTCGTAAACTATAGAACTTATGCCAACTCATGCACAGGCTTATAAAGGCAATGTCTTCAAAAAGCAAGGAAGGCATATATATATATATGGCAGTATATGGCAGGCTTATAAAGGCAATGTCTTCAAAAAGCAAGGGAGGCATATATATATATGGCAGTATATGGCAGGCTTATAAAGGCAATGTCTTCAAAAAGCAAGGAAGGCATATATATATATATGGCAGTATATGGCAGGCTTATAAAGGCAATGTCTTCAAAAAGCAAGGAAGGCATATATATATATGGCAGTATATGGCAGGCTTATAAAGGCAATGTCTTCAAAAAGCAAGGAAGGCATATATATATATATAACTGAGTGAGGCAGTGGATGTTATATATCTGTTTGAACTGTTAGTTGTAACAGATGTGCTGGACATCATTGAACACAAACGCGTATGTAAGAGAAATCAATGTAAGGATGATAATCTGTGGACCCAGTCTCACTACTAACAGATCCTTGCTGCATGTCGCCTCTACTCGATACAGATCTTAGAATACCGGGTCAGAGGTGCCTTCCGAATCCATATGAAGAAGACTAAAACTTCATTATGCAAGCCGCAACTTTGCACGTAGGCGTGTCTTTCAGAGTCCACTTGGAGCAGATAGCGCCAGGACGTCGGTGTCCAGATCTTACCAGAGGACGCTTTATCATAGAACGTATTGTTACCCGAACGGCCACCCAGCTGATAAAACAATGACTGAAATGAGCGGAGTTATCCTTTTGATGTGTTGGTTTGGTCTGTGAATTGGCTAGCATTATCAGTATGGTGCATTTTTCAGTATGGGTGAAGCTCTACCTAAAGCGACCTTACATCTTGTGAGCTACGTCTATGCTTTTTATGCAATATATTGTATCGTGTCAGTGGCAGGACATTTTACAAGGATATGTATACCATAACATGGCCGTCAGCACACATAACCAAGAATTCGAATGCGTGGTATCTTCCCTGAACCATTTACTCCTTTTACCATATTGTACCTTTGATATCAATTAAAAGCCAAAATCAAAAACGGAATACTCTACTGTGCTCCACTGACCACCATCGATCGTTACCCTCTAAAACCCATTTAGTCTTCTTTCATCCTCCCGTAATAACGTTGTGGTTTGTCTGTCGAAAGCATGTTTTATCAAAAAAGTACAAATGAGACAAGGTTCCATTTGGTGCTATTTCAGAAAAGGTTCACTTTTTGCCTCTTAGTCTCCTCAAATTGCAAGCTCTCTTTCGACAAATGATGTTTTCTCCAAACACGATATCTCGATCCATTTTGTGTTATTTCAGAAAGTAGGTAAATCTGGTTTACATGAGAATGTAATTTCTCGTATAATATCAAATATACAGAACGATGTAAAGGAGGTACATGCCATATGCATCATCGTGATAAAATGAAACTGTGGATGTATTGATCGGTGGCCCTTTTTCGTCAAAAGCCCGTAATGTAATTTTGCACACGATATTTAAAAGCGATAGTAAGCGAGAGTTCGGTGTTGCACTCTCGTACTGAACAGTTGCATCCCCATCAAAATACACAATATTCTCTTGAAAACCATTGACGGCGCGGTCAAAAAGAGACGTCGGCATTTGTAACCCGGTTTAGGCGTAATTCTTCTGAGAGAAGCTATTTGACTAACATCTTATTTGCATCCATCAGTATATGTCCCTCTATGAGTCGTTTTTTGTTGTTGTTAAAACGTTAACTTCATCGATGACAAGCCTCCAGGAACATAATCAATGTTTAATATAACTCTCCTTCTTAATCTGAAAACATCAGTGCCCCGGCAACTGCAACTACTGACTGTGCTCGTGCAGTCGACGGCATGATTGGTGCCGTTTGGGAACAGAATGTGACTCCTGTAGTCTTAGCCTTAGTTTGTCAGTCCTGTGCTCACTGGTGTCATTAGGTTTCCAGCCAAAATATGCTGACAGATCCCAACCATTTAAGGATCGACCGATACAAGTAGAAAGTGCTTTTCATTTCACATCAACGTGACAACATTCCAGTTATATCAAGGCGGAACAGCCGCATGTTGACAGAATGTCAGATGTGGTGCAGGTCTTAGCCATTAACCAAGAGAATAGTTAATGAAGGCAGATGACAAACATAGACATACAGTTAGCCTTACACAGCATTCGAACCCGTAATGATAAGAATTATGCTATTCCTGTAATTGCCAACAAGAATATATCCAAATGTGTGTGGAGTCACATATTTAATAGTGCATTTTAAGACCATGGTACGGATCCTCCCCCAGCAGTTTGTTTGTAGTTTACATTAGATTGAGTGAGTGAGTTACATCGCCAGTATTGCAGCCATATCGTGACTATCATAATATATACTTAAATATAAATCTACCAACATTATTTGATATGAATTTGTCCTAGTTCAGATGTATCATTTCGCACGCTACAATCCCATTGCACGTCCTCTGCAAATTCGGGGACCAAAAGAACATCTTTGCGAATGTAACAGCTGCTTTTACTGGGTCCTTCAAGATTAACATTGTTGTTCACCAATATCATGGATATTGGAGGAACATGGATCGATCTGAGCATCAGTTTTCTTTTCCATCCAAAGCGTACAACAAAGGGGAAGGTAGACTAACTTATGTATTTAAACTGTTTTAGAACATTTGTACCCACTTATCACACAAGTGGCACGTTTGTCAGATTTCACTTTTGTCCACGCACGTAGTATCAAATTTGCTTTCCTGTTCTTTCATTTAATCACGTGCTTACAGGAAACAAAACAAGTGGACACTTGGGAAAGGAAGCTTTAAGCATATCAACTATTTAATTGCGTGAAATAATCATTATGTGTGATCCTGGAGGAGTGGATCCTGGTGGTTGAGGGCAATAGGAGCCTGGAACCCCGTTCCTGCTGCCTAACATATGACTTTGGCCTTGACGTCTCCGAGACGGGTGGTAGAACTGGCCCGGTTCTATCAATCGGCTTGTCACGCCATGTCCTGTGCATAGTGCGTATTATTGCACATATGTATTATTCTGGTCTTAGCAATTCCACATTCACATTATTCATGATACTGCATTGGCTACAGTCCTATACCAATCTTACATTATTACTGACTTCCAGGTAGCCTTTAATTGTCTTCCGAAAACTGTCATGGGCGGAACCAGTCTGACTTTCATTCTGTGTCACAGTATTGACTGCCTGTGTTTGTACTGCTCGGGGTTCACATCCCTGTTGCTCTGGGCCTATTTTCGAAGCTCAAATAGTCGTCAGTTAATGTTACTGTTTGGCTCTTACAACTGTCATAGCGCTAAGAGAGCTTCGAATCACGGCCCTGGGGTTTCGTCTTTGGTTTCCACTTCGACATGCTCCTTGTTGACGCTTCATGGTGGACAGATGGCAGGGATGTCGAATCTACCTCAGTTCATTATGTGTTTCCAAAGACTCTCTGGTTCTCGAACAAAATCAAAGGGAAAGCATGTAGAGTTAGATATCGTCTCGTTTTCTGATGATGAATCAGGAAAAATCAGATTTAGATCCTTGGGCCCCGTTTCCTGCTTGTACAGGAGGCCGAGCGGGACAATGTAGGGGTGGCCTTCACACAGAAGGAAGCACGCATTCGTCATATCAATGGAAATACCCCGAGGAGACGAATAAGAAGAAATATAATGTGCAACTGTTTTCACGTGTTCGTAAGCTCACAACTTGGTTTCTGGAAATGTATTTCTGCAGAGGTTTCAGGTAGATATTTTTCCAGCAGAACGTTCTGACAGAATTTCATTTTCTGCAGAAATGTCTAACAGGAAAGATTTCAATATGGTTTATGAACCTCTGTTTTTTTCGATAATCACTCTAACTGGACAATGGAGCACATAACTGTATACGGCAGATGTATAATATTTGAAACCATGTTAAGCAGTGCCTTCATTATTTGTACAGTTTCATACATTAAAAGTATCTAAATGACTTGTTCTTTGTGAGATTTTACTATTAATTTGCATAAGTAATAACACTCCATTCTGGTTTAGTAAACATGACATTGTACCTGTACATTCAGCCTGTACAAAAACACCCACTGGAACACCATTAATGATACTAAATCAGACTTAATTCTGGCTTATTCAACTACAAAACACGTCACGTGGCCATTATGAATATAAGTCAATAATTCTAAAAGTTACTTGTATGTGTACCAAAAATGTCATTTGCCTTTGGTTCAAGCAGGACATGTTACTTTTATAGTTCCACACTACCAGGGTTTAGTTGGAAATGCCTTTAACTCAATTTAATTCAATTGTGACTTTTCAGAAAAAACCTATTCAATTATATAGCCTACCACATGACCCATTCTCGTCTCCATAGTTGTTTTGAAAATCCACAAACCTCCACAGTTAGTCGTTCAAATAAATTTTGGTACAATGTCTTTCATTGCTCTTTGTCCATTGCAGCTGTAAAGCACAACTGACGTTGTAGCTATTCACAGCAGATCATCAGATGCTAATTAAACCTCTTTTAGAGCTTACTCACATGTAACCTTGTAACTTAAAGCGCTAATACAAGACCAATAGTCAAATCTGACTGCATTGCCATGGTATCATAAAATGACTGGAAAGTGGCTGGTTTTATCCACTATACGCCAACACATCACATAAAAAGCGTCAAATAGTTCGATAGTACTACAAATAGGACGACAATTACTATTAACCCTTTCATCCCTTTATTGAGTGGGACAATAAAATCCCGCAATCAGCACAGATGATTTCTCTTTGGATGCGATATACTTTTTAAAGGAACGCAAAACGACGGACGCAAATAGTCCGTCATTCATTAGCACTTTGTCACGAACATCAGGGGCAATTAAACTCATCAGCTCTCTTCACTTTCGGATGTCCGTCATGAGTGAAGAACGTACGCACGTATTTGCCTTTATTTTGGTGCATGCTCGAGAGTGTGCTTCACGTCATCTTATTATTGCACTCCTAAAATGTGTCCATTAACACGAAATGTAAGACATGACATTCCGTCCAAGCAGCGCGGGTTCACTGTCGAGATCCCACTAGTGTCTAAACCATGTTGTTTGCAATTGTAAATATGGAACGTCAGTGTCTAGCTTACCCAATACTGACAACATGGGTTCGCTTTGGCTTAAAGAGAGAAATAGTGGTACTTATGAAATTATATCATTGAAAAACATCAGTGATGACACCAGATGTTAAGGTAAGCGCTCTTTTCCCAGGCACCCGCCATTCGAAATCATATTATAACATGAAGAAGGCAAACAACAGTTAATTTAAATGTCCGGTACCCGTCATCATTTGAGTTCATTTAATCGATCAAATTATTTTTGACAAAGATAAAACATGTAGAAGTATTCTTTGTGTTTTGATAAACTGCCAGAAACATTGAATCTTGTGATATTATCATAGGTTGATTATCGCCAACATGGTTTTATCTGGAAATCAACATAAATTTTGAAGCCGGTGCTCCGTTTACGTTTTCTGTATTAGGTTTTCTGTATAGGTTAAATATTTAAGGAACCTTGACCCTAACTGCACACACCGAATTTTGTTATGACACATTACGGCCAAGACTGCAATACCCGAAGGGCGGTGGGGTAACTGGTGGCTAAAGGACCAAGGCCCAAAGTCGAGGTTGAATGCAGTTACGATTAATAATTTGCCGTGAAAAAAGGTATAAGAAATCCCCTCAGAAAAAGACAAAACAAAACAAAATATAACACGGACAACTCCAAAATGTTTCACGATTATGTACAGAGCAGACAAATACCAAGATAGAACGATTCACAATAGAGGTTTCTAGTACAATGCAACAGAGTCAAATCTGAAGTAATGGGTCAAAAATATAATATCAACTCACCAGAGTTTTGTTTTTCAGTGCAAAATAGTTCTACTAAATCTAGCGCAGCAAGCGGTCTTGAATGTACTTAATATGAAGGTCAGCGTTGGCGAAGAGGCAGACAGATGAATGACACAACTTCTGTATTCCCAGAGTGTAAGTCCGTGTGTGCCATCAAAACAACAACCAGCCTTACATACACAGTCACTGATTCTTGAGCATTCCAGTGAAATACGTAACCTTCGCGGTCGGCGAAAAACCCAAGGGAGGCCGCTCTAAACAGCTGCCTTAAAGGCGTGCCGCTAAAACACTATTGCCGTGTTACGAAATGTAACCCGTAATAATTTTGACCCAGTAACATCTATCACTTGATCATTAATACATATTACATAAAACACACTCTCGTGACATATGTCATGGGTACAATATGCGGAGCCCATTTCTGCCGTCCCCCGCAGTGATTATACTGGATTAATGCCACAAACGGCTACAACCATACTCAGTCACTCATTCACCTACAATAGTTGTGATGAACTTATTATTTCTGTCTCAGTTTAATATTTGTACATATTATTGAAAGAAATAGGTTAACTTCAGTTTATTTTAAATATGGAAAGATTCTTTTTGTTGTTGTTTTTTTGTTTTGGGTTTTTTTTTCTTCTTTTTGTTTTTGCCGTAACGCGCATTGCGTAGTATGTAAAACATGTAAAAACATGTCAAATAATATTTAACGTCAATATTTGATTTTGTTTCAGCGTTAAACTTGTACTTTAGTTTTCATCTTACCTCTGGAATCCGAGCCACAAGAGTCCAATATTAGTGATTAGTCTCCAACTGAGCTTCAATCCTGAAACCACAAAACTTGGGATAGGTTTCAATGAGGTGGAAGTGGATTCCCGCGAGATCTCTTACTTTGATGTAAGAGAACCAGTGGACGCTAAAGCAAATGTGAGCCTGGAAGCGTCTACTGGGTGTACAATACTTGAAAGTCACAACTATAAATATACATATGGAAGTATGGGACTCAAACCATCAAATCATAGATATCAGTGTGAAACCGGTTAGAATTAAAGAAATAATATCTGTATCATGAGTCTTCAGGCTTTTGTCTTTTGTATATGTGTGTGTGAGTGAGTGACTCTGTGAGTGCGTTAATATGTAATATTTCAGCAATATTTCAGCCAAATCGTGACGAGAACATATACACATAGTGACATTGAAGATGTGTGTATTATAGTATATATTAAATATATTGTAACAACCTGTCGTCAAAGGAGAGTATAGCATCTCGGATATCACAATTACAACTAAAACTAATAGCAATAGTAGGAGTGAGTGAGTTAATATTTAACCTCACATCACAATATCGTGACGAGAACGACTGATTATAAAAATACAAATGAATTAATAGCACATACATTGTAAAACCCTGTCAACGAAGGAGTAGAATGTAAAACTAGTGATTACACCTAAAACAACGTATCTATAGAGGACAGTACAATACAAAAATGAGCTATAGGTTGCGAAGAACTTAAGGTAGATAACCATACTGAGGACCGTGGGGACTTACAGTACATGTGTTTCCTGCATGGACCCTAGTTGGATTTACATCATCCCTTCAGCTGTTAGCAATTTAGACAAATCTAGCCATAAAGTAAAAGAACACTTATTCTATGATTATAAACCTGGAAAACTGAAATTTACTTCAAATGTTTTGGGACGTAAGTACTAGCTGGACAGTACAATAAAAAACTGGACACAGATCGGCAACGACTAAAGGTAGCTCACCATACTTTGGACCATGGGGATTCACAGTACCTTTGCTACCAATATGTGTGTGTGCATATATATATATATATATATATATATATATATATATATATATATATATATATATATATATATATATATTCATACAGAGTGGGGCTGTTACACTGTAAACGTTCACGTGACATTCTGATGACATCATATTATAAAAAAAACAATATGGGTTTGTTCATCGGCATAACAAGTAAACATTATTGCAATTAACAAGTACGATATTACTCTAATCCCACTTCCATTATATTATGTCACATAAACAATTTCTTCCAAAAAGCAATTTTATCATTGAAAAACGGGATATAACCAATCTGATATTTTCATCACAAATCCATAATATCTGCTCTGTAAACATACAAAATAATGCATCTGAGATCGGGTCAGTGGCGCGTGTTCTTGAAAAAGAAAGCAAATACGTGTTCATAAGTGATACTGAAATGAAATATGTATACATCATAAATACCTGCAATCAAGGACAGTAAAGCAACTAGAATATCACAGTTACAATTAAAACCAGTGTGGAAAAACCTACAGTAAAACGTGATACCACTATTTAGACAATTCAATATAAAACACGGGCTAGACATCACCAACACCAAGGTAGATCACCATACTAGGAGCCATGGGGCCTCTGGAGAACAATTGTACAGTACGTTTGAGGATACAGTCACTACCAAGCACATTTACGAATTTAAACTTCTAAATATAAAATGTTTACCTAGTTACAAATCATTTAACAATTATAATTCTTTTACACATGGAAAAATTAAATGAGAACTTATATTATTAAAAACATTTTTATTGGATTGAGCTTTATTGGGTTAGACAATTGATTTTGCGTCTTGTTGATGATTAAGGGTGTGGGTTTGAATCCCGGTTGGAATTCAGTCAGCATAACGTACTAGAATCGGTACATCACTGAGAAAGTGTAATCCCAAATATGATATATGTTACATTTTACCATTTCTTAATGTCATTGTGAACTTCCAATTGGTTAGCAACTCGATGACAGTTTACTTTGAGGGTAAAGAGCTGAACTCGCCCAACACCACATGCAAAGGTTTTCTGTCATCTTATTGCTCCTAAGGCTTTTCCTGTTTATTACTTTAGTCGGTTTCATTCAACACTGCTGTCATCAATAAAGAACAAATAAACTCAATGTTTTGTTACGCTTTTAACCATTACATATAAGTGAGTGAGAGAGTTTAGTTTTAGGCCGCACTCAGCAATATTCCAGCTATATGGTGGTGGTCTGTAAATAATCGAGTCTGGACCAGACAATCCAGTGATCAACAACAGGAGCATCGATCTGCGCAATTGGGAACCGATGACATATGTCAACCAAGTCAGCGAGTCTGACAAGCCGATCCCGTTAGTCGCCTCTTACAAGCACAGTCACTTTTTATGGCAAGCATGGGTTGCTGAAGGCCTATTCTACCCCGGGACCTTCACAGGTCCATTTCATATGAAAGACTTGCGGTTGGTGTTAAGCGGAACACCACACTCATTCTTAAAACACATGTGGTTAACTCACACCGAGCGATTAAAGCTACCAAAACGCTGTCTCTTTCACTCGTGTCCACCAATGAAACCACACACAGGTTACGTAACTGTCGCCAGAGCCCTCCAGTGACGTCAAATGAGGAATGACTTTCAGTTAGTTGTATTGAAAATTTGTAGAAAGCTTGTCATTTTGTTGATTTCTCGACGTCAACAAAGACATTCCGAATTGTTGTGTTACCATCAATTGCTCCTTTGGGTCGGGCGATGGTGTCACTATGCACAGATTTCCACAAGTGTGTGCTAAATGGATTGTTTGTGAGTGCGAAGCGAGCGCTGTGGAAGCATGTAGTGTATACTAAGTCGGATGGTTCGCCCCTACTTCGCTTCCAGGATAGATAATGCTATTGAGCTTTGTTTTATTAAGAGTTATTAAATCAAGTCTACTTACAACGCACTGTTGACCAAAAGGATTTTGCATGAACAAAACGATTTCTTCTTTGGGAGCGAGGTTGTGATCGAAGTGACAATAATATTGTAAGTAATAGTATATTGACCGCCGCCTTGGTTCCAAGAGTGAATGCCATAAAAGGCGACTATGCTTGTCGTAAGAGGCGACTAACGGGATCGGGTGGTCAGGCTCGCTGACTTGGTTGGCACATGTCATCGGTTCCCAATTGCGCAGATCGATGCTCATGTTGCTGATCACTGGATTGTCTGGTCCAGACTCGATTATTTACAGACCGCCGCCATATAGCTGGAATATTGCTGAGTGCGGCGTAAAACTAAACTCACTCACTCACTCCAAGAGTGAAAGTTGTATGTTACAAGCAATGTCATGCAAAATCCTATCGTCCGGCAATCAGATACATATGTTACTATCGGTAGAAAGTAATTTTGATTTTTGTAATTTTGAAAACAAACTTAATTAGCATTTATCCTCAGACAGGGCGCCGCCAATTTTTAAAATAGTGAAGTCACGGGCTAGTTAAATATGTATTTGAATCATGACCAAAAGGATTTTGCATGACACATCCTGTAACATAGCGACATCCTCCTCGAACGCGAGGTGGGGGTCGAAGTGACAACACTGCGCGATAAATTTCTCCAGTTGCTAAATTCACTTGGTTTATAAAAGTTCACTCACCAGTGTGTAGACACTAGTCAATGTACGTCTTTATATTTGTTCTTCTAATCCTATTTACTTTATAATCATACTTGTGTGCATTATGTAGATAAATCAAAAAAGCGATCTGCTGATAGTTATAGCGAATGCATAACATGAATGTAGTATCTAGACATCTTATAGTTTGCCAATGTGAATCATAATTCGTATCCCAAACCCTACGGTGTGCGTGCGGCCTAATGAATGTTGTCTGTATTATCAATGATTCTGCTGAACGCTACCACAACTTAATCAAAGCAAACTGCAAATATTAAAATGAAAACATATTAAAGTTACAAGAGCAATGCCGGACTATTACCTGCTCGAGGAATGTACACATCAGTATATGCAAAAACGAGCGATATGCCATCCATCTGCAGATTTACCAAGTGATGTGTCTGTCAACAATCTAATATACGAAAAAGTGATGTATCCTTTCAGGTATTTCACATTGGTGTATAGCCTCACTGGTCACCTAAGATGGCACACCTGGCAGCTAACTGCATAATGTCCGCCATTTTTTTAAAAAAGGTAATTTAGTTGGTGAATAATGAGCAAACAGACAATGTATTGGCGGTTAATCCTTTGACAGAAGTGTGATGAATTTACACAGACACGACAGAGTGTATTCAGTATAGATTAGTAAATGTACATACAAAAACACTACCTTTTCACAAATCCGTGTACATCCGCATAAAAGTGACTAATCTATCAGCGTGTTATCGGTTAATCTTTTGATCGATCCGGACACAAGAAATGCCAAATGGGGACCTTTGTCCTGTAATCTAAGTGACGTTTCCACTAATTATACCTGTTATACAATCATTAACGGAGCATGATGACAAATAACGTGTAGGTTTATACCACCTAACACGGATTACAATCTATCGACACCAAGTGATTTTGACAGAATCGTCTATGAAAACAAGTTGCAACTCGACAACTATGCAAAGCAGGAGACAAAACTGAATGATAGTAGATTGTGAGAACACCTAGCTTTCATTTTGAACACCAGCTGTCGCGCTTTCAGGTTCATACAAACCTGTTAACGAAATATTTTACCCTCCGCTCTGAATTTCGTTCGCGGGTGAGAATTGTGCACTGTTGTCAAAAAGGTGAATTGAAGGTAATCAGAGATCGAAATGAGTAGTTTTAATCACGAGGTATCATTAATAACCATGCCAATGTATTTGCACCCCCTAGAGTATATGTGATCTGTAAATAGTTATTAGTTTGTTATTAGTCACTGTCAAAGCGGAACAACTGTAACGTCTGTTTGATTTAAGCCTCCCCTTAGCTTTTTCCTAATTTCCCTTTGTCCTTAAATCATTTAAAAAAACAAAAACACTTGTTATGTGAACACCACAACAGCCAGCAGAAGCTTTGGTGTTCTTGGAAGGTTTCTAAAATAAGCTTATGGTGCTCAGATTATGTACCTTGCTGATTGTGATTGAGTTCATATTTAACGTCATATCGGCAATATTTCAGCCATATCGTGACGAGAACACTTAACACTGAAAAGAAATATATGTCTACCATAAAAACCTGTCGACGATGGACAGTAAAAAAATAGAATGTCACAATTATCATTAAAACTAGCGTGGAAAGTTAAAATTATTATCACTATATTACTATTTGCACAAAACAATATAAAAACAGGCTATAGATCGCCAACAACAGCAGGTAGATCACCATGCTAGGAACCATGGGGACTTACAGTACCTTTGCTACCTGCATGGACCCTAGTTAGATTTACATCATCCCCTCAGCCGCTGGACATACATTTACATCAAATGTTTTGGGACTTACGTACCTTCTCAGGAGGACTGATGATTTTGTGTCTTGCGAGGTCGGTCGGGTAGAGTAGTGGTTGAAGAGTTCGCTCGTCACGCTAAAGACTCGGATACGATCCCCTACATCTTGATGTCCATTTCTGATGTCCATGGATAGAAAGTTGTTCGCTAGAAAGAACGGCGCAAAACTATACTCCCTCACTCACCTATGGTTATGTAACTTCGCTTGAGTTGCTTTCCTTGGCTTGGTTTATTGAAGTGGTGTGCTGTCACATTATAATTTGAATAGCTATAAGTTTGGTGTTAAACTGCCTTCGTGTAGTAAATGATAAACGCAAGAATGATATAAATCTGTGCGTCACATTTATCATATTATTCTCTTATTACAATGGCATTAATCGGCATGATGTCATGAGATTGTAGTGTGGAGGCAAACAGTGGCAAAGTGCTTCAGTTATTTTAGAAAAGGCAAAACGCTCACACGTCCTGTCAGTAATCAAAACGTGCACTCAACACAGGTACGACGCGTTATTGATTCAACACCGACAGATCAAACGTGTACTTGATCCAACTGAGAAAACACTCATGAGATCGAATAAGGAAACACATGAAAGTACAGTGTTCCTTTATCTATTTGAGGAATTGCACCCGCACTACAATAGATTCCTTTTGAAGAAACCTTGAACAGAGTAAAGAACATTCGTACGTTCAAGCCAAGGAGGAAAGTGACGATGAGGACAAATTAAGGGATAATGTGACAATGTATTCCATCTCTTTGGAAATCTTCTTCTGTGTGGATATGTGTCTGTGCAGACACAACAGGTTTTAAACTCAGAGATTAGTGACATATATCCAACATGCATGCACGTGCCACGTTCCGTGACGTTAGTGGTTTTGTCCTCGAGACGTGTAAAACCTTCTTGCATGCGCATTCCGGGAAAGAGGTGCAGAGCAGATGCATGCCGCATGATATTTGGAAAGCTCAACCCCTGCCCTTGCGATCATTCAAAAACTTAAACCTCTACTGAAATGAATAACACGTCAAGGCTAACGTCTGCACAACGTCTTGAGGCCATTGGGATGGCGGAATGTCCCAAACACAAGCACCTGCATATTTCCACTGCCATCGGAACACCGTTTTCGCACTGGTGAGGAGCTAGCAGAACACAAAGGACGTCATCGATCGGCCACGTTCTTGACGTCCACGTGTAACTACACCAAGGCAGGACACATAGATAAGGGTGACCCACCTTCGCCACAGGTTTCAGACTGCAGTGATGACTGCCCGGACCATCACAGGCCTTCGTCGTATTCACCCCAACACAGTTCGACAACGTTTACGTCATCACGGGATCAAACCACGATCAGCCACACGACCTATCCTAACATCGAGAAGTTCGTCGGATTCCCAAATCATGTCCGCAGACCCTTGCTTTGGTGGAAAAATGTTCTTTTTACAAATGAGTCCAGGTGTAACATTTCCCATAGTGATGGACCTCAACAATGGACGCGTGGGAACGTTATGCAGAGGCATGTGTCTTGGATAGGAATCGCATTGGTGGTGGTGATTCCGTGATGATTTGGGGTGGTATAATAGCACGCCAAAGAATTCATTTGCTAATTGTTCAGAGCAACATAACTGGTGTTGGCTACTGGGATCATATTGTTCGACCTGTGGCAATTCCTTTTCTGCAACGTCATAGCTCTGGGTGAACATTCCAACAGGACAAGCCCGCCCTCATACGTCAAGGGTTGCTATGGATTTCTTGCAACAGCACAACGTTAACATACTGCCTTCGCCTGCATATTCACCCGATCTCTCCTCGATAGAGCACGTTTGGGACGAGTTGGATCGACGTCTACGCCGTTTTCTTTATCCGATATGCTCGTTTGACCCATCTCCCGCTTGTGGACTCTTGACGTCACTGCGATTGACTTTTCAATGGAAATTCTCCTACTTGCTATGATATCATGATCGATCAATTAAAGTTTATATGTACCTTTGACATTGGTATCGTACTTATCACCTGGGATAACATTTTTATAAAATACACAGTTTCTTTATGTGGCTAGTATATATACCACTGATTCAATAGACAGAAGCTGTCTGGTATATACAACACAAACACATATGTTGTGTTTTCAGCACTGATGCCACTTATCAAGAATACTTTCCAAATAATACGCTGTAACACGATGTGATGTTCTGACAAGCCACCATAAATCCACAGTAATGACTGAGTCGAAATGCGACATTTTAAGTAATTACGCCTAGCTAGTCGAACCATTATCGATCTCCTGGATAAGTTGAATGAAGAGTCATGTCCTATTCTCAAATCTAAAATCCATTATCTGGGATTGCAATAGTTCTTTCAGAAGATAACTCGAAAACGGATAAATTGTCAAAACAGAGTGCAGTATTTGCTAATACCACGTGGTTTGTAGTACATGAACAGATTCTTTGAAGTGTGCTCGATTCCAATCTTCAATCAGTGAGTGGGTGAGTGAGTGAGTTAACATTTAACGTCACATCGTCAATATAACAGCCATACCGTTACGAGAACGTTTGATATTTAAATGAAATATGTATACATTATAAAAACCTGTAGTCAAAGGACATTAAAACAACTAGAATGTTTAACGTTTACAATTAAAAACAGCGTGGAAAGTTAAAACGAGTAGCACTATTTGGACAATGCAATATAAAATTCGGGCTATACATCACCAACAACTAAAGGTACATCACCACACTAGGGACCATGGGGACTTACAGTACATTTGCCTCCTGCATGGGCCCTAGCTCGATTTATATCATCCCTTCAGCCGCCAGCAGTTTAGGAAATCTAGCCATACATTAAACAGACACATATTCCATGATTAAAAATTTACTTTAACTGTTTATGGACTTAAGTCAACCTTCAATCAGAGGAAGAAACCACAAAAATACAAGCTTTTGTTAAAACTGTTTGATGGTATCACGGGTATGTGCATTGACACACTTATATATGAACAACTATATTGTATATATATGCCATGGTTGTGCTCGCATGTTGCTCCCCACAGTGTTATTAACCACATAAGGCACACTTTACATTTACTCGGTATTTCCACTGTTGATTTTAGCACCTAATTGTTTTTTTAAAAATGGCGTTGAACAATCTGCAGTCAATATGTGTAACAGGTTTGTATCTGCTTTTAAAATTAGTTTACTCCCTAATGGACCATTAGCGCATAGTAAATGCGTTGCCTAATAGTAAAACGGCGTTGACAAATAATATTTTGCTTTTGTAAGTAGCGGTTACGACTTCTGTGTTTTCATAACATGCTGATAAAAGCTAACTGCATTTTTCTAAGCATGAATAACATCATTATTAATATGATCAAAGTTCTCATTCTCTGTTCTCTGTTTCTAAAAGATGCTTGACTAAACACATAGATAAACTGACAATGCAGAATGTACTCTCTGAAATGAGGAATTGTTTGTTGTTGTTGTTTTCTAACTAGCGAGAAAAACCGTGTACATGGACCAAACAGCCTACTGTGCTTTCTGACTACTTGATAAGCATATTTTTACGAATTAGTCTTGCACTGTGGCAATCAATCCATTGTGTAACTATGTTCCGAGTGTATTGCATTGACAAGTGTGGGGCAGTTAGGGGTAACAAAGTAAGAGACAACACTAGAAGTGCAAGGAGATGGATATTTTATTCTAAGCAGGACATCTCACGCATCATAGGCGTTAAGAGTGACGTTAGGACCAGTTCTGCGTCCAAACTGGCTGATATGTGCTCTGGACTGCTGGTGACTGCTGGTGACTCCGTCTGCATCTGTCCTTCTACCTCCCTTCTTTTAAGGCTCGGATTCCTGGGTTTATATGTGCTTCATGTTCCTTGACCGCTTAGCCAGTGGTCTGCTTGTTCTGCAATTTAGGAGGTTACTTCAAGAACGAAGAGTCCTTTCCTGGCCATTCTGTGTTCATTCGGTTGTAAATCACTTGGTGAGTAGCCAACTTGTTTCTCATCCTGGCCCTGACCTGTCTCTGACCGTTGCTGTCATGGCCCCAGTGTCCACAGGGATGACTTTGTTACACATGAGCTATATGTAGTGAACTTACATTTGTTACATTTAGAAAACATTAATTACACCATATTACATTCCTCTTTGTTGGTTTCACTGATTCTTCACTTGTTTCCGGTTAACCTCGTGACCTCACAACAACGTATCCTGCATCCGTTTACTCACCTTCTTTCAGATGTGTTTACATAATCCACCTGTGACTAGATCAAGCAGTGTGCACGTGGGTACGTAAGTTCCAAAACGTTTGACCCAAAACGTAGCATTCTTCTTTTTTATCTGTGGCTAACATTTCCTACAATCGCCAGCAGCTGAAGGGATGGTGTGAATCCAGCTTGGGTCCATGTAGGTAGTACATTTACTGTAAGTCCCCTTGGTCCCTAGTCTGGTGATCTACGTTCTGTTGTTGGCGATCTAGCCTGTTTTTATTTTGTATTATCCGAATATGATATGAGTTTTAAGTTAATTCTAATTGTGATATTCTAGTCGTTTCACTGTCATTCGTTGCTTTAGTATACATATTTTCCATTTCCATGTTAAATGTTGTCGTCACGATATAGATGAAATATTGCCGATGTGACGTTAAATATTAACTCACTCAATTAATTAGTGTACACGTTCCTACAATACATACATACACCACCTATTTCCTTACAGATAAACTGTGCGAAATTGCTGGAGGTAACGGTCTCATCGTTGGTAGATTTTTTATGTGTTTAGGACGGTCTTAATTCTGAGGAGACAGTACAACAGTTGTAGTTCCTGTTTGACTAATAGGTTGATTTTGATACATCAGTGAAAGGTTATTCAGCACTCCTCAGATATTGCTATTCACTATGGCTTGGGAAATATTTGTATATAAATTTAGATATAGATTTCGAATGATTTATAGTCTTCGTAATCGACCCCATGGTCTACGGGTATGTTTCAGTATTGTGCAAATGAGCGAGAGGTGCTGTGTGTAATATGTATCTCTTTCATTTGCAGATTCTGGAACAATATTCTGTCGTGAAGGATCGGCCCCGCACAGGACTGGTTAATTTACACAAGGATCGATAGTCTGGAAAACAAATCACTCCAACACAGTCAATAAAATCACATGTACTTACTCAAATGTACAGTTTCATTGTCATACAAGTATAATTAACGATATTTTCTCAAGTATTGCATGATACAGTAAGTATTGCATAATACAGTAAAACTGTATGTACAAATACATATACATGAAATCTACTTTTTGCCTTGGTTACTTTCATAGTGATATGTGATGATATGCTCTGGTCGGATGTGTCATAGTACTTCTAACTTAATATTTTTTCATTGGATCCATGAAAATCGTGACAACTGTATTCCAATTGATATGTATTTATAGGCCTGACGTCATTTACTCACGTGAACCTTCACTATGACCCTTTTTCCTAGTACGGTGATCTACCGTCAGTTTTTGGTGATCTATAGCCCGTGGTTTAAGAAGAATGTTTTAGTTTTCTATGCTAGTTTTATATCCTAACTGTGATTCCCTAGTATTCTTACTGTCCGTCGTTGACAGGCTATATTCTTCACAATGTTTTCATTTTTATTGTATGAATTGTTTTCATCTCGTAATGGCTTAGATGTTACTTTAACTGCTAACTCACTCACTATAACCCTTTGGAAACAACAGACACTCTTAAAGAGTGAACGTTTGCTGGTGACTCAAGTGTGTACTCGATATTTGTAGTAAGCGTACAAGCAAAACGTTTCATAAACTGAAGAGCAAAACAAAATACACAGGTTCAATTGTTGCTCTATTTGGGCCACAGTAATGTTGCAAATGGGTGCTGCCAACAACCATATTCCAAGGACATTGGGTTGCACAAGGCAAACCATACCTCGGCTGTTTAATAGTTTCAATACAACAGGCTACACATGTGATCTACCAAGACTTCTTCCCAGAGTCCAAATTATTGTCCTCCTCAGAGGGTACGTAAGTCCCCAAACGGTTTAAGTCAGATTGAATCTTCCACTTTTTTTAATCGTAGAATATGTGTCATTTTAATTTGTGGCTAATCTTGCATACAGTCGCCAACAGCTGAGGGGATGGTGTAAATCCAGCCAGGGACCATGCAGGTAGCAGAGGTACTGTAAGTCCCCATGGTCCCTGGTATGGTGATCTACCCTTTGTTGTTGGCGATCTATCGCCTGTTTTTATATTGTACTGTCCAAATAGTGATACTATCATTTTTTAAGTTTCCACGCTAGTTTTTATACTAACTGTGATAATCTAGTGGTTTTACTGTCCTTCGTAGACAGGTTCTTCATAATATCCATATGTATTCTTTTTTGTCATATATGTTCTCGTCACGATATGGCTGCGATATTGTGACGTTAAATATTAACTCACTCACTCACTCCCAAAGTCCAAACACCCCATGGGGATCGCTATCTCTAGGTTATTCACCCACGTGACACCATCAAAAGCCAGCACGCTGGGTCAACGCGTGAGCCGATTTCCGACTACGGCGTAAGAGGACTCCGTGATGCTAGCATATGGACCTACCGACTGCTGCGTGGAATGACCTTGCACCTTAGAGCATCGTAGGAACCCTCTACAGTGGTCATCAGTACATTGCTGTTTATTACTGCAATGTCATTTGACTGATAAAATACTTGTATTGCAGTGTGCTTTAGCATACATTCTCCGTTTCATTAAAAAGCTTTGTTATTTTTAACTGTTGGCAGAAACACAACCTGTGTACTTTTGTTTGCTCGTTAGTTTAGTATAAAAATGCTACATTTTGTTTGAAATGGTATGTAACAATGTAAGATGTTTCGCACAGCTAGTATCACTTGAATCGTTCCCTGTTAAATGTCCTTCTTATCCCAAGTGTCTAGTAGTGTAGTATGTTAAACAAATTAGCTCCACAAAAAGACAGTTAAAGATGGTATCAAAAAGGCTGACATTGTATAATGCCTCTTACCTACAGAATTGTATAATACTTTTTTTTGTAGAAACTGGAGTTGGCCATTGTAAACAGCTGGTTTCAGAATTATGAATCGTTATCATTTTATAGTGATAACGAATTAAGACGTTACAGAAACCCATATTATTACAACGAAAATATTATAATTACAATTTTTTGTTTACTTCTATAACTTCTACCACTGTCATTGGATCCAGAACAATATTTTCTCGATTACCGGATAGGAGTTCTATTTTCACAGCTGAAGCAAACGCCATATTGTGGCTCTAAAATATTTTCAAAGACACCTTAAACATAAACAGTATATAATCTATTCAGACTCTCTTTCTTGCCTTCAGGCTATGAAAATATTTCTTGCAAACATCCACTTTTAATTGAAATTAGTGAATTGTATAATGATCGTGCTACAGGCCAATGCGACATCGGCTTTTGTTGGTTACCAAGCCACGCAGGCATTTCTGGGAACACAGAGACCGATTTTGGTGCCAAGGCAGCACTCACCAAATCTGTGACATCACTTCTTATTCCATACTCAGGTTCACAAAGTTAGTATTAGATCTGGCACCCGTGATCCTATGCAAAAGAAGACGGACTGACAGACAGAGAAGTTGGTATCGATAAATTACATGAAATAAAACCCTACACTGGTTACACCTACTTGGGTTGACAGCCCAGGTTTGAAGAGGCCATGGATGCAAGATGTACTCATGCATACCTATCAAAAGGTGAGGATCCTCCGTTTTGTATCACTTGTGATGAGAGAGACACGGCCAAGTATAACCTGCTGGACCTTGTTGAATTCTTCCTCAAAAGGGTAAAATTTCAATGTCAAAACTATTAAGGATCTCTTTAATTATTGCTTTTTTGAAAGAAATTGATACATTTTTAGACTTTTAAGTAAATAGTTTTAGTATTGGTAGATTAGGAACTTGAATTGTTGGTGGCTGTACCCCCAAAGGGGGTTGTAAAATTATTGTTCAGAGAGCAGTAAGTCCCAAAACGTTCAAAGTTAATGTAAACTTACTAAAAGTTTTAAACGTAGTCCATATGCTATGTTAATTTTGGCTAAACTTCCTTACAATCGCCAGCGATTGGTGTAAATCCAACTAGGATCCATGCAGGAAGCAAAGGTACTGTAAGGCCCGATGGTCCCTAGTGTGTTGATCTACCTTCAATTGGCAATAGCCTATTTTTATATAGTGTTGTCCCTCATAGCTAAAATGTTTTAGATTTCATTACTAGTTTTACATGTATATCTGTGATATTCTTGTTATTTCACTGTCCTTCATTGACAGGTTTTTGCAATGTATGTGCTATTAAAGTATTTGTATCTTATATAATTAATTCGTTGACAGGATCCTATAATCTATCTTTTATTATTGTTGAGCTATATGTTGTTTTCGTCACGATATGGCTGAAATATTGCCTAAGTGACTTTACATTTTAACTCACTCACTCTTAAAGAAGCAAATCATGTACTTTCAAGCCTGTGCCCATCGCTGACTATGTATTATTACTTTTTTAATATACGAACAGGAATCGATCATTAATTAGTCCTTTCACTTACATTTGGGACACAATAGGGCCACATCCGGATGTCCCTCATAAGGCAAAATAGCTGCTTTCAGTCAGTTATCAGTTATCATTGACGATTGTATATGTATATTTTGGTTTGATTTAATGTTGTGCCACCTACTGTGTTTCATGTTGTCTCATTATTCCTTTTGATAATAGCTGTTGTAGATCAAGAAAATAAGAAACTAAAACCATGTTGACGAAGAACAGTAAAATCAGTAATATGTCACATATCCCCATTTAAGACTAATAATTAAATCTGAAACAGTCTCTAACCACAGAGGACAATAGACAAGGCTCATGCTAGCGATTTCCTTTTTTCATATATACTGCAGGATGTAGGTTCTTGAATGTGTATGTCCCCATACATATATTATACTTTCCAGAACAATTACAGACCTCAGGAAAATGACGTTGTCCGACTGTTCTCAACCTGCCATATCTTAACACCGAAGGGCCATGTTTTTGCTTTACATCATGTTTGACGGGCAAACGTGTACATTTGTTTCAAGTTTCTCTTCTGAATTAAAGCCAACCTTTGTTCCTCAACAGTCAAAGACTTCAGTCTTAATTAGTCTGCAACAGAACTGTCACCCATAAGCTAGAAATCCAACGATAAGCTTGATGAGGTTGAAGTTGATTCTCCTGAGACTTGAGAGGTGGATGTTGCCGAGACAAAAATGTTGATATGGGACGTGATTCGTCTGTGGAATGATCCCCCTGGCCTCTTCTGGTTTTCCGTTACTGGCAGGTAGGTGGTTTATGTGTATATCTTTGAAAGCTTTCATTCAGGTGATTTAGAGATGAATTGTTTCACGCAGTAGGACGCTGATATGAAATTGATTTGTTCGCTGAGAGAATAGCCAGACCTAAACGGCTTCAGCTGCAAAGATACACCATGTGAAATGTGATTTTTATCATTATTTTAACATTAATATATCATTTATTAAATCAATGCTACAATTATGTACTCCTAGTACGTATTCTGCTATGTATTTAAACTTATTCTTATTTGTTATCTTTGTGCGTGTGAGTGTGTAAAGATATGCTCTGCAACGGTGACATATGGAATACTGTAAGGGACATTCTCGCGATCTCGCATTCTCGCGATCTTTGGAAACAAGCTTAAAAAGCTAAAAGTGCGAGAATGCGAGATCGCGAGAACGCGAGATTTGGCCAAAATCTCGCGTTCTCGCGTTCTCGCGATCTCGCATTCTCGTGTTTTTGGTACAGAGCACGTTTCTGTCAAAAGTCGATAACACGAGAATACGACATTTGTACATGCTGTCAAATCTCGCAATCTCGCAAGCTCGACTTGTCAAATAAGGCCACAAAAACACGAAATCGCAAGAACACGAGAATGCGACATTTCCTTTTTTCGCGTTCTCGCGTTCTCGCGTTCTCGCGATCTCGCGTTTTAGACGTTGGCGTTGCGCATGCGCATTATCCCAAGGTCAAGGCGCATGCGCATGTTAGTAGCGTTGTGGTCATGCTTCATTCACGCTTTTCACTGCCCAAGCAGCATTTAACAAATTTATGATAATGCTTGAAAATCCTTTGTAGTCTATGCAAGTCCGTTCCCGTTGTTATAATTTCTTATGTACTTCAAAATCCTGAACATGCTCGATATAATTTAATAAACGAAATAGTGAACATGGATGTCTAATATAAGCGGAAACACTAAAGTGTGCAGAAGCTGGAAAAAGGTTAACGTCAGTGAGTGATAAACTATTGGTTAAAGCCGCATCAATTCGCGACTATTCGCAGCTACACTGTCAGCTATAGAAATAATTACTGGCCTGCGAGTTTCTACATGATGTAATTTCATGTAAACCTAGCATTAGTCTGTCTCACAGTCCCTAAACACAATACTGTCCCTACTGCCTGGCCCTCTGTGCAATGCTTAAGTCCTTAGTGAAGCAAGTATAGATTTCATCAGGTCAAGTTCAGGTCTGGTCTCCCTTGAACTCCTTTTCATTTTATACCAATCTATTTGTCACAGTCAAAATTATACATTCACAGACAAAGCCTTAGTCTAGGCTAGTAGTGTGTAGCATGCTGCTAAAATGTGCTTGTCTTGTGTTTATTCGACACCATATTAACTACTTTCGGCCCAAAATACTAATTTGTCTTCCGCTCACACCTGACTACAAAACATCCTGACTTAGGCAGTTCTTTGTCTCCTGGCTCCATGAAATAGAAATACATTTGTGTCGCTAATATTTGTGTTCCTGTAGCGGCCATGACACGGTAAGTCCAATGCTTTATTAACGCAGACTACGGGTTATGAGTGACTGTTCCATATCGGGGTGGAAGAAGGCTATCTGTTATAACACAAATATACACAATACGCATAACATAGCATCACATCTAATGAACTTGTCGTCATGATCATCATCATCGTAAATGCATAATCATAATGCATAAAGGTGCACGTCCAGTGATTAAGCGCCGCAATATAGCACAGATGACTTACGTTATCACAGGTTTACAGTGATATACAAAACGAGAGTTAGCATAAATATTTATAACAATACATAGTATAATAATGAAATGGACTACAGATACTGTGTAGAGAACCTGTGGGTAACACGAAATATATTGTACAAAGAAACCTATAACGTGTGAGTGACACGAGAGTGGGTGTGCATATCCAGCAACATCACAGTCAACGCATGCATTAAACGCATATATGTGCAACACACTGATCAGATGTAATCTGTGTCAAGTACATAAAATATACATGATAGGTGAGATATATCAATCTTTGAAGATACAGACAGTAGATAGCAAACAAGAACTACTAGCCACCATATTGACTAAACACAAAACAACTTAACCATAAATGATTCAAAATGATTCATACACGTTAAATGGTATACTGTATATTGACTTGTGTTTTGTTTACCAAGAGCATATTTGTACCTACTTTGTGTATTGATTAATATTAGGGTTAAATTGACTATGTGTGTCACAATTAAAATGCCTAGCAACTAACCTTTGACTCTGACCTAACTGTGACACAGAATTGTAAATGAAACTAAAAGAAAAGAGGCAGCTGACAACTATTTGCAGCTGAAATACATAAAGCATTCGTGCTCTACGAGACCACTATATTCTGATATAAGACAATATATGCCTATTATTTATTTATTTGTGCACACAATATTCAACCACTTAATTCATCCCTATTACATCATACTTTCTTTGCTGGGTGAAATACTCCACAAACGTAGCGCTATCGAAGATGCACGATGTATGTGAATCGAATCGTACGACAGTAATTTATACAGGTACCTGAAACAGCTCGCCTAAAAAAAAAGTAAAAAATACAACGTGGTTTAATATTCCTCCCGTCTTCCATGTTTTTTTAGAAATTAATCAACCTCTCTGAGCTACCCGTGACCTCGGTTCAAGATGACTGTATACTAGGCAACTGGTAGAAAAGCGCGAGATTGCGAGATCGCGAGATTTGTCATGTGTCGAAATCTCGCATTCTCGCGTTCTCGTGTTTTTGAAAATGACTATCTAGAACTGTATATGCAACTGGTACAAAAGCATGAGAAAGCGACATCGCGAGATTTGTCAAGTGTCGCAATCTCGCATTCTCGCGTTCTCGTGTTTTTGAAAATGGCTATCTAGAACCTTATATGCAATTGGTACAAAAGCACGAGAACGCGAGAATGCGAGATCGCGAGATTTTTTCAAGTGTCGCAATCTCGCGTTCTCGTGTTCTAATGTTTTTGAAAACAGCTATCTAGAACCTTATATGCAATTGGTACAAAAGCACGAGAACGCGAGATTGCGAGATCGCGAGATTTGTGAAGTGTCGCAATCTCGCATTCTCGCGTTCTCGTGTTTTTGAAAATAGCTATCTAGAACTGTTTGGGCAATTGGTACAAAAGCACGAGAACGCGACATTGCGAGATCGCGATATTTGTCAAGTGTCGCAATCTCGCATTCTCGCGTTCTCGTGTTTTTGAAAATAGCTATCTAGAATTGTATATGCAATTGGTACAAAAGCACGAGAACGTGAGAATGCGAGATCGCGATATTTGTCAAGTGTCGCAATCTCGCACTTTTGACATTTTAAGCTTGTTTCCAAAGGTCGAGATCGCGAGAATGCGAGATCGCTAGAATGTCCCTTACAGTATTCCTAAAAGGGGCCACCGGGTACTACTAAAACTGGAATGCAGAATATCAAAACGAAATCTGAATTCCTGGTATGGTTTGGTTGAAAATGTATAGTTAACGATGAAAAACCAACATTCATAACATACCGAGAGTCCCAGAGAAAAGACACTGTCTTGTTGTGATGTGTTGTCTGGTTGTGTGAGAAGGTTCCTTACTTCTCTTAGCGTGTGAGGGTGTGACATCCTGGGTTCCTGGCCAGGAAGTGACAGTGTTTTGACAGCTTTTCTTTCCTTAATTAAAACTCTTGGGGTTTCCTAATTAACCTTTATTGTCTCATGCTGAATCAGCACGTTTATGTTAAAGAAGAGTGGCCATGGGCGAAAGCCAGTCGGCAACTGTGACATGATTATTAATATGTGTTAAAAGAAATATATTAAATCACAACATTTTGTACTATGTTATAAAGGATCAAACCAAGCATGCATTCGCACGTACAAAAATCGTATGTATTTCCACTGTATTCTAAAAAGCATAAATTGAGCCTAAATAGTTTTGCCTGTGAGTATTCAAATGTATAAATTTACTAGTACACATGACAGACAAAATGCAATCATATCTACCTAAATAAAACTTAGTAAAGCATGTGCAAACATGTTTGCTCAAAGCACAGCACTCTTTTCTATACAGTATCAACAGACACACTATATCACAAGCGTTCGGTCCGGCTTGGCACGTTCCGTCAGAAGCATCTTTGACCTCTGAAATGTATCTTCAAGTGTATTTAAAGCCATAGATTGGAATAATATTTACCTAAACATCGGTAGATATGATACCAATCTATGGATTTAACTACAATTCACGATGCATGTTCTAGGTTTAAGCTGGTTTTGAGAGCTCGGGCCAAGCCGGGCCGGACAATTGTGGTCGAGATGATGTTTAGAATGTGGGAAAGAGATCGTATCATGCATGCTTTAAATACTATGAATGGAGAATTTATGGGGTGGTATTAATTTGATATAGGCATAGGAAACATTTTCGGGCCGACGGAAACCTGTATCCGAAAGAAGTCAAATACTTATGTATTTTAAATCATGTTTCGTTTATCGTTTATTCCATTTTTAGACGTAACCTCGTTCAGCCAGTTCGCAGGAAAATCGTCTTCATGCGTTTTAGTCGATTTACTCGTAGTAAACTATATATGGTACGCGTTTGGGGCTTACATTTTATCATTATTATCATGGGTGTGCGTTACATTAATCTTTTGTTGGTATGGTTTTCATTAATGGGTTTATTGGCCAATAATATATTTGGCCCGCCGGGGCCCGTTAGTTATTGTACATTTTAACTGTGATATACAAATTAAATTCTGGACTCACAGGCTTACCGCACTGTGGTTACTCTCCCACAAGAGACTTGACAAATAATAACACGTAGCTGTTATTAATATGTGCTAAGGATGAAAAAGAAACAAAAACCATTTTCGAAAACTCAAACTTTATCGCCCATGGGCGAGAATGTCTCCTCCAGAAGTAATGTTTTGGGGGTTCTAAATGAATGAAAGTATGTCTGTAAACTTCCAACTCATATTTACTTAACTCCGCTAATTGAGAGCGATATTAAAAAATCTCTCCCATGGGTGGGATAAAAAAAAACGTCTTCAGGGACTGTGAGACAGACTAATGCCAGCCGTATATGATATTACTGCTAGACACATATTAGATGATCCTGCGCACTAAAAGCATATGTGACAAGAGAGGCGGTACAACGAATTGGGCGAGTACACTTGGCTGCTACAGGTAGCTTGACGATTATGCACGTGCAATACATGCTAACTGTGACATGAAATCAACACCGCTACTGATTAACACCTGTCTCGCTACTGTTTTACACCTGTCTCAATACTGCTAAACAGATTTCATTTGTACTGAAAAATGTCCAAGTTAGGAAAACATGGGCAAATAGTTCATTCTCAGGCAAGGGAGATAGCATACATTGTTATCATGTATATGGACAAAAATTGAGCAACCAAAGCAGATTCTCTTTTACAAAGTAGCTTTGCTACTGGATTCTCAACGGCAACTTAAAGCACAATAAGGCAGAAGGTGGTAGGAGTGCGAGTGGACCTACATTTATCAGTCCCACCAAGTTGCGCAAACCCAAAACTTTCAGTTACAAACTTGATGATTTCGACCGGTGTGCAGTCCGTCAATTTGTACAAAGTTTATATGGCGTAAAATAACAACTACCCACTCTGGATACGATGTATGATATGGCAAAGTGCCAGTTGAACTACAAGGGTTCTAAGGAAGGTGGCGAAAAACGCAGGCAAACCGTAAACTTTTAATGGAACGTAAAGACACTGTTTCCAAGCGTTTACAATACTTGCGTGCAATAAAGAAATACAGAGAAGAAAATCGAACTCTCATCTTTATCGATGAAACATGGTTGCATGTACACCACATTGTCCCAAAGTGTTGGCAACTTGAGGGTGAAGTCGTAATAAATGGGGTTCAACCTGCGTCTGGCACCGGACCTCGGCTTATTGTGGTCCATGCAGGGGGTTAAAACGGTTTTGTTCCAAATGCTTTGCTTGTTTTTGATTCCTAACTCAAATCAGCAGACTATCATGACGAGATGAACTTTGATAATTTTTCCAAATGGCTCCAGGAAAAGATGATCCCAAACCTTCCACTGCACTCTGTCATCGTTATGGATAATGCACCATATCATAGCAAGCAAGTGGACAAATGTCCGACAACCGCCAACAGAAAAGATGACATAAAAGCGTGGCTACAAAGGCACAATATCTCATTTGATGAGAAAATGCTTAAAGCCGAACTATTGTCTCTTGCAAAAGCCAACAAATCGGGCCCTGTCTACAGAGCAGACACGATGTTGAAGCAACATGGTCATGATGTACTACGTCTCCCTCCATACCACGCAGAACTAAACCCGATTGAGTTAACGTGGGCAAATGTGAAAAAGTATGTCGCTTCACAAAACTTGCAGTTCACAAAAAGTTCCTTAAGAGTTGCCATAAATGAAAGGATGTCTGCAATCGGTGCAAAAGAATGGTCGGAATGTTGTAAACATGTTAAAACAATTGAAGATGGTTACATGAAATCGCAGTAGAAAGGGAAATTGACAGACTAGTGACTGACCTAGGACTTGCAAGTGATTCAGACACCGAGACAGAGAGTGATAATTAAAGCATAAATCAGTAAGTCCGACTAATTTTCCAGCATTGTTGTGTCTTGTATAATAATTAACACATACTTACTATATCAGGTTTTTACTGTTCCCATACTTTGTCATAAAAAAAGAGAGTAATCTTTCATATTTTTTAGTCACTGATAAATCTACTGAGTCTGGTAATGAGTAATCCCCAAATTTTGTGTACAAAGATATTTCTCACTGACTTATCAATGTCTAAAGGTATTTTCAGTTTTCTGTCCACAATTTTGGTGACCATAATAAAAATATGACAGAAATTTGGATATATTGTTTGAATACTAACCATTTCTCTGGAACCGGTTATATAAATTTCCAAGACATGTATTCCCAGTCGATCACCAGCGGAATTATGGACGAAAATCAGCCCGTACAGAGAAATAGGAACAAAATTATAGGATAAAAATATTTCCCCCTTGCTACCCTGATTTAGCCACCACAGATAACTTTTCACATATTAAAAGGTTAAATGAAACACAATCAACTACATGTAGTTATTATCTATTTAATATTTAGCAGACGAAAACTTTACCCATTAAAACAACACCGCATATTCCTTCGAATGATGATGCTGCAATTTCAGGTATAAGATACTGATATTCCACGCTAACCTTCAGGTAAGACGAAGATAAATAGATGATTGGGGCATTGACAAGCATTTTAGATATTCAACAGTTTTGTTTAAAACAAACCCAGGAAAATGTCATTTGCTTCGTGAAATGGATCGGTGGTCCTAAACATATTTGCTCAGTATATTGTGTTGATTCAATTCGTTGGGATTGTATCTGTTCCCAAATCGAGTGTGCTATAACAATTCATGCGTGAAACGCACGGGGAAAAATGAACTTCTCGATATTTATCAGACAACCTGTCTCCCTCTTGTTTCAAGTGGATCGTTCTGTGGGGCGTGCCCAAGTATGCAAATTGGGGTCATTTGTCAGGTCGTGGATCATCTTATATGTGTTTACCAGTAGACTACGAAGGATCCCAGAGAAGAATGAGCAGGCGCACGTGCAGGGCACGTTTAGCACGTGTTATGAACGTGCAAGACAAGGTTTTGAATGCCAGTCGCACCGGCTGATCCATCATGAGGGCTGTTCCATCAGTATAGTGTTCTGTTCAGTACATGTTCACACAAGAAAAATTGCACAAATCTGAATTAATACATGCTAGTATTTGTGTTTTATATTCATGACTGTTCAAATTTGGATAAAATACTCCTCCCCGGGTTTGGTAGCATATGTAACCCCTTGGAGTCGTGAAAATCTTTCCGGGCTTTGCTCGAAATTTTCTTCTGCTCCGCCCGCTTACATGTGCCACCAAACCCCTCAACTTCAAACAGTGGCAGTCTGTGACGTCTCAGTTAACGCCATGCTGCCTAAACCTTGATGTTAAATACAGAATACGACTTTTTGAATCTTTAAAATTGAAATTAATTTGTAAATACCATTTGCTTATGAAACAAGGAATTGGAATTCCTTGTAACAATAGATGTTTGTATTGTCTCTTTTCACTTTCATACGGAAAAAAATCGGATCGGTTGAGCTGTAGGTCATTGTCTGAACTGATCGATGGGACTAACTTTTCAGTTTGGTAATGATTCAACATACACTAGATCGCACTTAGGGCGTGTGTGTGTGTGAAATATGATTCAGGTTGGCAATCTATAAAATGTCTAGACATTACCACTTGTACAATGTTATATAGTCTGGTTCATAATTATTGAGAATTTTTCTTCTTACTTTGAGCTATCCTAACACCTCAACTGATTCACTGATACTTAAAACTAAGTAATGGTATAAGGGAGGTAACTCTTCTTGGCCTACTGAGTATAGTACAATTAGAGTTACCTCCCCTGAATTTGTAGCAGACGTCATTTTCCCCAGCACTGTCAACAATGTCTGTTGAAGATAAAAGAAGGTTGATTTCTGAGTTGTGTAATCAAGGAATTGATGATGTAAATACATTGGCAGAGAGAACAGAAACTCCTCTTTCTACTGTGTATAGGATTAGGAAGAATTTTAAAGAGGGAAAGGATTTTGGGCACCAGAAAGGAGCAGGGAGACCCAGAAAATTGGACTTCTCAGATCGCGTCCGGCTGGGAATTTTAGCGTCTAAAAAGCAAAAGGCAAGCATCTCCAACATCAGGTATGAAATGATAGAAAGGGGATCAACAGTTGTATCAAAATCTACAGTTAGAAGAAATCTGATTGATCTTGGATGGGAGAAAAAGACTGGAATTCCTTCTCCTCTCATGAAACAAGAACATAAAGACAGGCGTGTTGAGTCGTGTTTGGCACATGAAAACTTTGACTGGGAAAATGTGATTTTTACTGATGAAAGCTCAATATGGGTATATCCCAATAATGTGAAACTTTGGACAAAGTCTGCGTCAGCACCGTTGTATCGACGACCTAAATACAGCCCAAAGTTTCATGTATGGGGAGGGATATCCTTATTAGGAACGACCCCGCTGTGTGTGTTTGAGGGAAATCTGACAAGTCAACGCTACATTAACATATTAGATAATTTTCTGCTTCCAAGTGCACATGTGTTTTATGGAAATGACTGGATTTTGCAGCAAGATAATGATCCTAAACACACCGCAAAACATGCCAAGCAGTGGTTTCAGGAGAAAAATGTGACTGCATTACCATTTCCTGCATATAGTCCTGACTTAAATCCCATTGAGAACATTTGGGGGATGATGAAGGAATGTGTGAATCAAAAGGGGTTGACAAAAATTGAAGACATGAAGAGAGAAGTGGTCCGATACTGGGACAGCATAACTCACGAGACACTAACCTCTCTGATAGGAAGTATGCCTACCCGTCTTAGACTGTGCCGTGAAGCTCAAGGAGACTTGATAAAATATTAAATTGTTACCTACACAACATGAAAAGGTCTATTCACTTTCACAATACATTCAATTTTATCTGATTTGTTCTCGTTTAATAATATGAAATGCTTTAGCTATTCTCAATAATTTTGAACCATACTGTATATGCACTATAGTATATGATGACGCTTCTTATTAAGTTTCAAAACGCGAAATAATATGACAACAAAACTAATTAGGATTATATATATATATTAGGATTACATATTATTATACAAGTATAAAGATGTACATTGACTTCGTTACTTTTCAGTCCTCACAATGTTCCCACTGGCAGATAGTTGAACTTCAAATGTTTTCATTTGTTACCATCACTATGAAGATGGAAATATCAAGTTAAATAGATTTCGTCTTTCCTTATCAATCCATACTTTAACCATCAACTGGCGCAGTAGATATTTTTCCATGGCATTGTAGCGATTTTCAAAAACACGAGAACGCGACATTGCGAGAACGCGACATTGCGACACTTGACAAATCTCGCGATCTCGCGTTCTCGTGTTTTTGTTCCAAGTGCCAATATAGTACTAGACTGTGATTTCAAAAAACACGAGAACGCGAGATTGCGACACTTGACAAATCTCACAATCTCGCAATCTCGCGTTCTCGTGCTTTTGTACCAATTGCATATACAGTTCTAGATAGCCATTTTCAAAAACACGAGAACGCGAGAATACGAGATTGCGACACTTGACAAATCTCGCAATCTCGCGTTCTCGTGTTTTTGTTCCAAGTGCCAATATAGTACTAGACTGTGATTTCAAAAAACACGAGAACGCGAGATCGCGAGATTTGTCAAGTGTCGCGATCTCGCAATCTCGCGTTCTCGTGCTTTTGTATCAATTGCATATAAAGTTCTAGATAACTATTTTCAAAACACGAGAACGCGAGAATACGAGATTGCGACACACGACAAATCTCGCGATCTCGTATTCTCGCGTTCTCGTGCTTTTGTACCAATTGCATATAACGTTCTAGATAGCCATTTTCAAAAACACGAGAACGCGAGAATACGAGATTGCGACACTTGACAAATCTCGCAATCTCGCGTTCTCGTGTTTTTGTTCCAAGTGCCAATATAGTACTAGACTGTGATTTCAAAAAACACGAGAACGCGAGATCGCGAGATTTGTCAAGTGTCGCGATCTCGCAATCTCGCGTTCTCGTGCTTTTGTATCAATTGCATATAAAGTTCTAGATAACTATTTTCAAAACACGAGAACGCGAGAATACGAGATTGCGACACACGACAAATCTCGCGATCTCGTATTCTCGCGTTCTCGTGCTTTTGTACCAATTGCATATAACGTTCTAGATAGCCATTTTCAAAAACACGAGAACGCGAGAATGCGAGATTGCGACACTTGACAAATCTCGCGATGTCGCAATGTCGCGTTCTCATGCTTTTGTACCAATTGCATATACAGTTCTAGATAGCCATTTTCAAAAACACGAGAACGCGAGAATGCGAGATTGCGACACTTGACAAATCTCGCGATCTCGCAATGTCGCGTTCTCGTGCTTTTGTACCAATTGCATATAAAGTTCTAGATAGTCATTTTCAAAAACACGAGAACGCGAGAATGCGAGATTTCGACACATGACAAATCTCGCGATCTCGCAATCTCGCGCTTTTCTACCAGTTGCCTAGTATACAGTCATCTTGAACCGGGGTCACGGGTAGCTCAGAGAGGTTGATTAATTTCTAAGAAAACATGGAAGACGGGGGAAATATTAAACCACGTTGTATTTTTAACTTTTTTTTGTAGGTGAGCTGTTTTAGGTACCTGTATAAATTACTGTCGTACGATTCGGTTCACATACATCGTGCATCTTCGATAGCGCTACGTTTGTGGAGTATTTCACCCAGCAAAGAAAGTATGATGTAATAGGGATGAATTAAGTGGTTGAGTATTGTGTGCACAAATAAATAAATAATAGGCATATGTTGTCTTATATCAGAATATAGTGGTCTCGTAGAGCACGAATGCTTTTTAATTATGTATTTCAGCTGCAAATAGTTGTCAGCTGCCTCTTTTCTTTTAGTTTCATTTACAATTCTGTGTCACAGTTAGGTCAGAGTCAAAGGTTAGTTGCTAGGCATTTTAATTGTGACACACATAGTCAATTTAACCCTAATATTAATCAATACACAAAGTAGGTACAAATATGCTTATGGTAAACAAAACGAAAGTCAATATACAGTATACCATTTAACTTGTATGAATCATTTTGAATCATTTATGGTTAAGTTGTTTTCTGTTTAGTCAATATGCTGGCTAGTAGTTCTTGTTTGCTATCTAGTGTCTGTATCTTCAAAGATTGATATATCTCACCTATCATGTATATTTTATGTACTTGACACAGATTTACTTTGATCAGTGTGTTGTACATATATGCGTTTAATGCATGCGTTGACTGTGATGTTGCTGGATATGCAGACCCACTCTCGTGTCACTCACACGTTATAGGTTTCTTTGCACAATATCCTTCGTGTTACCCCCAAGTTCTGTACACATTATCTCTAGTCCATTTCATTATTATACTATGTATTATTATAAATATTTATGCTACCTCTCGTTTTGTATATTACTGTAAACCTGTGATAACGTAAGTCATCTGTGCTATATTGCGGCGCTTAATCACTGGACGTGCACCTTTATGCATTATGATTATGCATTTACGATGATGATGATCATGACGACAAGTTCATTAGATGTGATGCTATGTTATGCATATTGTGTATATTGTGTTATAACAGAGAGCCTTCTTCCACCCCGGTATGGAACAGTTAAGTTACTCATAACCCGTAGTCTGCGTTAATAAAGCATTGGACTTACCGTGTCATGGCCGCTACAGGAACACAAATATTAGCGACACAAATGTATTTCTATTTCTGGGAGACAGGAGACAAAGAATTGTGTAAGTCAGGATGTTTTGTAGTCAGGTGGAAGCGGAAACTAAATTAGTATTTTGGGCCGAAAGTAGTTAATATGGTGTCGAATAAACACAAGACAAGCACATTTTAGCAGCATGCTACACACTACTAGCCTAGACTAAGGCTTTGTCTGTGAATATATAATTTTGATTGTGACAAATAGATTGGTATAAAATGAAAAGGAGGTCAAGGGAGACCAGTCCTCAACTTGACCTGATGAAATCTATACTTGCTTCACTTAGGGCTTAAGCATTGCACAGAGGGCTAGGCAGTAGGGACAATATTGTGTTTGGGGACTGTGAGACAGACTAATGCTAGCTTTACATGAAATTACATCACGTAGAAACTCGCAGGCCAGTAATTATTTCTATAGCTGACAGTGTAGCTGCGAATAGTCGCGAATTGATGCGGCTTTAACCAATAGTTTATCACTCACTGACGTTAACCTTTTTCCAGCTTCTGCACACGTTAGTGTTTCCGCTTATATTAGACATCCATGTTCACTTTTTCGTTTATTAAATTATATCGAACATGTTCAGGATTTTGAAGTACATAAGAAATTATAACAACAGGAGCGGGCTTACAAAGACTACAAAGGATGTTCAAGCATTGTCATAAATTTGTTAAATGCTGCTGGGGCAGTGAAAAGCGTGAATGAAGCATGACCACAACGCTACTAACATGCGCATGCGCCTTGACCTCGGGATAATGCGCATGCGCAACGTCAATGTCTGAAACGCGAGATCGCGAGAACGCGACACAAGGAATTGTCGCATTCTCGTGTTCTCGCGATTTCATGTTTTTGTGGCCTTGTTTGACAAGTCGAGTTTGCGAGATTGCGAGATTTGACAGCATGTACAAATGTCGCATTCTCGTGTTATCGACTTTTGACAGAAACGTGCTCTGTACCAAAAACACGAGAATGCGAGATCGCGAGAACGCGAGATTTTGGCCAAATCTCGCGATCTCGCATTCTCGCACTTTTGGCTTTTTAGGCTTGCTTCCAAAGGTCGAGATCGCGAGAATGCGAGATCGCGAGAATGTCCCTTACAGTATTCCATAGTGACATGACCACTTCTGGTCTCCAAAACATTTTGAACGATGGTGAACATGATTTGATAATCACATAAACTAGCTGCATTTAATCTGTATTTTAAACATCTGATCTGCAGCTACGGAAAAACGATACTGTGGCAGAAGGTGGATTGGGCGAGGAGTTCGGTTTCGATAGAGAGGAAACAACGTTGTAAACATTAAACACTTACAAGGGTAGAGATCGCAAAAATACCATGTCATAATCGCGTTTAATCAGGTATATCGTCAAGTTCAAATTTACCGCATGGCAGTCTACGCTCAGAATGAATTTGCGCCATCTGGAAGCCCTCTTGTGTAAACTAATTAGAAAAAACAGCAAATCATATCACGGTAAGTTTGTCCAGAAATGAAAAGCAAATAGACACAAACCAGACACACAAAAAGCGAACTGATTACGATCTGTGCCGTATGATGCCGTCTGAATGAGTCTAACTCCCTTTATTTGACCCGTAGGGATCCGTACACATTTCAGAATCTCTCATGATAAGATAACTGCAACACAGTTTTTCGACTGATTCAGAGTACAAAGTATGAGATAACTGGTCTCAAGGGTTTTGCCCGACACTAGGTATTAATAAGAGTTGTCTTACAAGTGAGTTAGTTAATATGTAACGTCACATCGGCAATATTTCACCCATATCGTGACGAGAACATGTCTGATACTTAAATGAAATATTTTATATTGTGGAAACCCGTAGTCGAAGAAAAGTAAAACAATTAGAATACCACATTTTATAATTAAACTAGTGGCACTATTTGGACAAGACAATATAAAATAAGTGCTATACATTACCAAAACCTGAAGGCAGACCACCATACTGGGGACCATGAAATGCAATAATTAAATGAGAACTTTTATTATTTAACAGATCCTTCATATTTCATGATTAAAAATATTTATCCCTTATGTAATTTATTTTCTACACAGACTGTGATTCTTTCATCACTCAGTCTTGCGAAATATGGATTCCTGAAAACACGGAATCTTTGCTTGCCCTATGATAAGTCTTCGAGTATGTGAACAGTTTTTGACTGCCACATCCTTTACTTGTGGGCGTGCACAACAGATACTGCCATCCAGATTTTCTTTATTTTCCTTTTCACACATGGTCGTCTCTATTACGTTTTGAAGTTCTTGAAACATCCTTAAGTCTTCCTTGTTTGACTTTCCATCGAGTGTAGAACGCCAAGCGCATGTGCGCACTCAGTTAACCCAAGCAGCGAGTCCTTGAACTGTCTTCCTCAAATGCTTTAAATTTTCATGTTCTTCCCGTGGCAGTTTTTACAATTTAGGAATCATTATGTTTGCTGGAGTCTTGAAGAAACTATCCTGCGCTGAAGCTCTTTTTTCGTAAAGACATGGAAACAGCTGTCGTAAGACTGCCTTTAAGGGTTCCGTGTTATGTAGGTCATCTCTATTTCCTGGGCTCTGTTCTTACATTTTTTTGTCAATTTCCAACAGGAGGTCATCATTCTGTTTCCATTGAGTTATTAGTTCTAGCGATTGCAAATTGTCGATGTTCAAATTTATATCCGAACTGATACTCTATCCACACGTAAGTAATAACACTACATTCTGTTTTGATAAACATGACATTGTGCCTGTACACTCAACCTGTGCAAAGATACCCATTGGATACATTAATGATACTAAATCAGATTTAATTCAGACTGACTAATTCTATCAGATACGGTCATTGTGGCATTTGCACATAAGTAAATAATCCTAAAAGTTACTGGGTAAGTGTATGTATAATGTCATTTGCCTTTGTTTCAGGAAGGACATATAGTTGTACAGTTCCACACTACCAGGTTTTATTTGGAAACACCTGTCACTCAGTTTCATTTGATAATGTTGCGATCAGTGACTTTTCAAAAAATCCCTTAAATTGTATCGTCTACCACATGACCCATACTTGTCTCCACAATTCTATTGAAAGTCCACAACGTACATACTGTTAGTAGTTCAAATAAATTTCGGTGCAATATCTTTCATTGCTTTGGGCCATCGCAGCTGTAAAACACAACTGACGTTGTACCTTATCACAGCAGATCATTAGATACTAATTAAACCCATTTTCAGAGACTGCTTACATGTCCCCTTGTAAATGAAAGTGCTAATACAAGACCAATAGTCAAATCTGACTGCATTGTCATGGTATCATAAAATGACTGGAAAGTGGCTGGTTTTATCCACTATACGCCAACACATCACATAAAAAGCGTCAAACAGTTCGATAGTACTGCAAATAGAACGAGAAATTACTATTAACCCTTTCATCCCTTTATTGAGTGGGGCAATAAAATCTCGCAATCAGAACAGATGATTTCTCTTTAGGTAAGCTATACCTTTTGTAGAAACAACGCAAATAGTCCATCATTCTTTAGCACCTTGTCACGAACATGAGGGCAATTAAACTCATCAGCACTCTTCACTTTCGGAAGCAAGAAGGTACGCATGTTGGGGAATTTCTGACATTTCCTTTGTGGTTCAAAAACAAACTAATGACTGGTAATCAAACACCTTTCTACTCAGATTGTTACAAGAAAGTAGTAAGGTCAGTCAAAGATCTACTGGATAAAGATGGGAAATATTTAGATTTTAATGAATTTGTAACTAAATTTCATTGCAATGCCAATTTCTTATCTTATTAAAGTATGATCAGTTGTGTTAAACACCTGCAAAAATATTACAATCTTGCTACCCCTATTTCAGACCACATAACATTAGAACTGCCTATAGCACCTTACTACATTCATAAACTGCTACGGTCTGATAAGGGTAGCAAGTTTTTTTCCACCTTTAACCTTTCCCCACAAACCATACTATTTGGATTAAAGGAAAATCGAAATGATCCTTTGAATATAATTTTGCCTCTTACTAAACAAACAATCTTTCGCAACCGAAAATATGGAATAATACCAGATCAAAGAATATCTTTAGAATCTGCTGCCAGTACTATTATGTCTCAAAAATGTATCGCTTTTACAACTTGCTCATATGATAAGTTTACAAAATTTTGGTCATCAGTACATAGTGTATTTGCCTTGTAATGTACAACCTGCTTGGATATAGTCCATATCTAACACTGAACTTAAGCAAAGTCTGTAGAGCAATATACGTGTATGTTTATGACATTAACACCATCACATACCTGTGAATACATATCAGGGCTTGATTTCATGCTTTGTTGCTTGCAATGGTGCAGTGTAATTTTACCAAATGAACCTACTTATGAATCTAACCTGTACAAGGTGCACGTCAATCACTGAGAAATACATCAGCAATATGTCTAACATTATAAGCACACATATGTCAGCTCCTTTTTCTCCTACACTTTGAATAACTATGGCACCGACACAATGATGTCCATAGACATATGCATGTAAACAGGGATCAGATTTGTCTTCGTGTTGCTATGGTTTCATGGTAACTAAATCACGTTTATATACACCGAAACCTCTGATGTTTTGCACACTACTCTACAGCTGAACTTTTGGAATTTGGCTGGTGCAGCTGGGTTCTTTTCATAGGCTACACCTGGTGCAAGCAGGATAACAATCTTTCAATTCAGTCCCGTATACTCTTTTAGAAATATTAAGACCATGCAATTGTTACCTACCATTTTGTCGATTACAACATATAACATGTGACCTGTACCCGCAAAAAAATTGCAAATAAAGAAAAAGGTACGCACGTATTTGCCTTTATTTTGGTGCATGCTCGATAGTGTGCTTCACGTCGTCTTATTATTGCACTGTTCAGATGTGTCCATTACCACGAAATAGAAGACACGAAAATAGAAACAGCACGGGTTCACTGTCGAGATCCCACTAGTGTCTAACCATGTTGTTTGCAATCCTAAATATAGAACGTTAGTGTCTAGCTTACCCATTACTGACGAGATAGATTCCCTTGGCCATAAAGAGAAAAAAGTGACACGTATAGGAATATATCATAGAAAAACATCAGTGATTACACCAGGTGTTAAGGTAGGACATACATGCTCTTTTCCCAGGGATCCACCGTTCGATTTATTTATCTATTTTTGGTCTAGTAAGAGTTCACTAGGTTATTATCTCCTAACAGTTATGTAAATGTCAATGGTTGGATAGTGTTTGGAAAAATTATATTGTTTCTCTGCAGAATGGGACAAGGAATGATTTTGCATCAGGCATATTTGAAAAGGCATATTTGTGATTTTCCAAGCCGAGATGTCTAGCGTACCCGCCAACACTTAAGTTGTTAATAAATCATAATCTCAATGTTTTGATACACAGCCAAAACAGTTGGAACTTGTTTTACATTATCGCCAGCATGGTTTCATTTGGAAATCAACGTAGATTCAGATCTAGACGCTTAGGCTCAGTTTCGTAAATGTTTTATGCATAGTACATTTTGTGTATTATAAAGTTAAGGTTATAACTATATAACTATATGCATAGAGACTTAAGAATTTTAAGGTATCTTGAACCTAAATGCACACACAAACTTTTGTTATGACACAGTTTTTTGCATGATCTATCATGATGCGGAATTCCTACTTACAAACGTAATTACGTTTATACTTATGGAAAAGCATTGTGAAAGCTATGTTCAATTATGCTTTTGCTCAAATACCTAGAAAGTGCATGATATATTTTGTATTTTAACTTTCCGTTTGCATGCAGCTATGCGGCCAAGACCGTAGGGCTTAAGTGAAGCCGAGTGGTTGATATTGAAAGCCCAACTTCAATTTCTGTCATCCCCGGCTGTGATGTTGCTGAAATATTGCAAACACTGGCAAAACCATACTCACTCACACATTCACAATAATCGCGATGAACTTATTTGATACGGCATAAATATCTCTGTACTCAGTCTTTTGTCGTGTGTGTGTGTGTGTGTGTGTGTGTGTGTGTGTGTGTGTGTGTGAGATTCCGTGCAGTATGTGGTTGTTACATTGTAAACATGCTGACGATATCATTTCATAAAAGAACAATATTGATTTGTTCATCGGCATGACAAGCACGGTTTTAATCAGCAGGCTTGCAGCAGGTGTGATATTACTAATATGCCATTTCCATTTTATTATGCCACACAAACAATGTCTTACAAAATGCAATTTAATTATTGAAAAACGAGATACATTTATACCTACCTACTCTGTCAGCATTCAAAAAGATGCGAGTCAGCGTATGAGATGGTGTCAGTGGAGCGTATTCTTGATAAAGAAAGCAAAAACGTTTCCAACGTTTCCACCATCCGTTGAAACAGTTCCCACAGTGAAAAATACACGAAAACAGCGATAACACCAGGTGTTCGCGAAATGAGTAAGCAGATCTAAGTGTTAAGAAATGTAACAACAGACAAATTAGCATACATTCAAGAATTCCCCATGACAGTTAAAAACTCCACGTTGGTCTTAACACATGTTATTACACTTTCTCAGTAAAGTACAGATTCCATTACCTTCTTAACTGGGTTGAGTCGTCATAGCTGACTGGGTTAGACAGGTGGCTTTGCGTGTCGTTGATCATTAAGGGTGTGGGTTTGATTCCAGGTTGGGATTCAACCAACAGAACGTACTAGAATCGGTACTTTACTAAGAAAATGTAATTACGTATATGCACATGTGTTACATTTCACCATTTCTAAATGTCATTGTGAACTCCCAATTGGCAGTTTGAGAGTAAAGAGTTGAGTTCGCCCAAGACCACTGTCAACATATTTCAGTCGTCTTATTACTCCTGTAACTTTTCCTGTTTCCTATTTTTGTCGTTTCGAGTCATCACTGCTGTCATCATTAAGGTTTTCATTGACTTTGCAATGTATGTACACAGTAGAAGTTGAAAAAATCTATTTGATTTAAGTCTCTCCTTCGTCTAAACCTACTCTGCCGTCGTCCTTAAACCATAGTTTCTTTGTCAGCAACGTTTTATTCTAAATTCTCTGTCGATGTTATACACATGTGATATGAAGAACACAACAACCAAACCAGCAGAAGGTTTGCTGTTCTTGTGTAACTGTGTGCCTTCTAAAATGAAGGTGTGATGGTCATGTTATGTACCCTTGCTGATTGTGTGCCATCGGTCCTGGTTCTGAAGGTGTGGGGGTGGGGTGGTTCGGATGGATAGAGAGTTTACTCGTCAAGTCAAAGACACGAATTCGATTCCCCGCATGTCTGATGCCCACTTCTTGCGATGATGGCACTTGAATATTGATAAAAACGGCGTAATTTAATTATTGGCGTTAATTAATTAATTATTGAGACAAAAATGTTATACATCTTGGTGTCAACATTATTATATCAATCTGTTATTACGATGTCATGTGAGTATAGTGGTGAGCCAAACAGGTGCAAAGTTTGAGAAAATCAAAATCGTGTTTTGAAGCGTCACAGGAAGACGGAGCATGTGTCGGTGATTCAAAACACAGGCACGATGCTGATTCAACAACGACAGATCAAACGTGTACTTCATTCAACACACATGAAAACGAATCTTTCATCTGTATGGATATATATCACTTTTTCCTCATATGCAATGGCCTTGGATTGTGGTATGCTCGCAAAATGGAAACAGACAGACAGAAGCTGTCAGGTAGAGACAACATAAACACGTCAAACATATGCTATTGATTCAATACTGATACCCCGCATCAAGAATACTTTTCAGATAATACCCTGTATCGCGATGTGATGTTTTGACACGCGACTACAAATTGACAATAATGACCGAGTCGATAAACGACATTTTAACTAATTACGCCTAGCTTGTCGAACCATTAACGATCTTCAGGATAAGTTGAACGAAGATACATATCCAATTCTCAAATTTAAAAGCCATTTTCTGGGATTGCAATAGTTGTTTCAGAAAAATATATTGTCAAAACATACTCTGGTTAAAACCACGTGGGCTGTAGTGCATGAGCAGATTCTTTGAAGAGTGCTTGATTCCATTATTGATCTAGAGGAAGAGCCCACAAGAACAAGCCTTTGTTAAATGAAACCCTTTGGTGGTGTCCAAAGTATGTAGATTCACACACCCATACAAAATCAGTTTTGCCCTGCGTTTCACCAAGTCCGTTCTTTTTTGACATGGCTGTGCTCGCCTCCCATAGTGTCAGATTAACAAGATAATGCACAATTTACGTTTACATGGTATTTTTACTGTTGATTTTAGCGCCTTATTTTCGAATTTTCGGCGTTAAGCAACCTCCAGTCAAGTGTCAGGTTTGTATCTGCACTTAGAATTAGTTCACTTCCAAATGGATAATTAGCTAACGATAAATGCGTAGATTAACAGCGTGTTGTCAATTAATATTTTGATTTTGTAAGAAGCAGTTACGAATTGTATGTTTTCATAACATGCAAATAAAACCAGACTGATTTTTCTAATAATAATAATATTTGCATTAATATAGCACATCATTCACTTGTCAGTGCTCTGTGCGTTTAGGATGGAATTTGACACTTGAACAGATGTGTTTTGAGGGCAGTCTTTAAAGATGTTAGTGAGGTGTTCGTTTTGAGTTCAAGAGGTAGCGCATTCCATTTCATCGCTGCATTGACAGCGAATGACGTTTTGCCAGAATTGGTTTTGATGTTTGGGACTTTCACAAGCATTTTGGTTTTGGGATCTCAGTGAGCTTGAGGGCTGATACAGGGGCAGTAACTCTGTGAGGTAGTCAGGGGCCAATCAGTTAAGATACTTACATGTCACTACAATAGTCTTATAGTCAATTCTTGCAGTGATTGGTAGTCAGTGTAAGGGCTTGAAGGCGGCATTGCTGAACCTGGTTGACGTTGTTAGGAAGGCTGTTATAGTAATCGACTCAGGACATAACCAGAGATAGGACAAGTTTTGAAGTAGCATCAGCACTCACATGATTGCGGAGTTTTCCGATATTCCTGAGATGCACGTGAGCTGTGCTAATGATGATGGGTATATGCTTGTCCATTTTCAGATGTTCATCAAGAATAACCAAGTATTTCCTATTTGGAGAGATGGCTTATCAAGTTTCGAGAGTTTGATTTATAAGCAGGAATTCTCTTTTACTTTCATTAAGTTTCAATAGGTTTTTAGTCATCCATGCACGGCGTCCTTGGTAGGAAATGAAGAACAGATTTGGTTGTCATCTGCATATTGATGCTGGTTGACTTGATGCTTGTCTGCTATTCTTTCCAGTGGTGTAGTATATACAGAGAACAACACTGGTCCCAGCACAGAACCTTGTGGGGCACCCCTCTTGCGATCTGTTGGCCTTGATGTTTTGCTCTCAATCCTAACTACTTGGGATCGATCTGTTAGGTAGAACTGCAGCATGAAAGAGCAGTGCTCTTGACTTTCAGGTCATTTTCCATTATTGACAGCAGTGTTATGGTCAATGATGTCAAAGGCCTGTACATAGACTAATAATAATAATAATACTTTATTGCCCGACAAGGGTATTCCTTTCACAACAGTGAGGCATACAGCACGGTTAAAACAAATCAATCAAAGAGACTCGATCACATTTAAAAAACACAAATGAATAAACGGCATGAGAAAGATAACCAGTGTATATTGTAAGAGACTGGTAGGCAGATGCCTTTAACGTTGTGGCTAGGTCTAACCGTCATTTAAAAGTTTAATGCTAGCGGGTATAAAAGATGTTTGGGGTCTTTTTGTGTGCACTTTAGGGACGAGGTATCTCCGTCCAGAAGTAAAAGCTTAAAACAAGAATGTAGGTCATGAGACGGGTCGGATAAGATTTTGTTCGCAGACATTAAAACACGCTTCTCATACATATAACAAAGGGGGTGCAAATTCATGCCGACAATTTTTGAACAGGTGGTTACAACTTTTTGCAGTCTGTTTTTGTTTTGAAGAGAGAGGGCACCGAACAAACACTGAACAGAGAACAATAAAATAGATTGGATACAGCAGTTATAGAAGATATTCAAAATGGTGTTGTCAATGTTAAATAGTCTACTGTACGCTTCTCATTACATCATAAACATATGTATGTGAATCACTCTATGTGGAAATGAATTATTGTGTAACTATGTTCAGAGTGTAATGCACTCAAAAGTGTTAAGTGCTATATGTAGTCTTGTGCTATACTTTTGGAAAGTATTACAATCTGCAGCCCGTCTCACATTACATCTTGATTTGCAAGAAGACCAGGATAGTGTGTGATCAGGACTTCCATCATACCATTCCAAGTTGCAAGTTGTTGCTGAGAGGTGAACATCAACATCACTGCCTTTTTATTCATAATCTCTGCTCTTGAAATGTATTACCTTTCAATTTGTGCCACTATATTTTTACTGTCGTAGGGATTTGTAATGATTTGTGAACTTACATTTGTTTCATTTAGCAGACAATAATTGTTAATTACTCCATATTACATGGCTGTTTGTTGGTTTCACTGATTCTTCACTTATTTGTTTTCGGTTAACCTCGTGACCTCACAACAACGTATCCTGCATCCGCGGCAATTGTCACGAACACATGGACAGTCATGTCAGTTCACAAACTTACATTCATATACATCACCTTGAGGGAACACAACCCTTGCCTCAGTTCCAAAAGGCAGTCTGATTAATCACCTTCCTTCAAATGTGTTTGAATAATCTACCTGTAATTAGATCACGTTCACACAACAGGTACACGCGCAGCTTATTTGCTTGAATCTCACCTCTTTTCGATTTCTGGGCACGCTTTTGACAGAAATCCTCAAAAGTGATTGAGTGAGTTAACATTTAATGTCATGTCAATATCTCAGGAATTTTGCTGAAAAATCAACGTTTTAGAGGTGGTGTGCGACTTTATGGTAAAATGCTGACTCTGGGTCAAACCCAGATATTTTATTTTAATGAATTACTCTCCCAAGTCAGTGGGTTGTGGAATATATACGTCGTGATAGGTCGTCGGATGAAAGATAAGGTGTGCAAAATCACAGGAGGTAACGGTTCCATTTGTGGTAGTTTGTGGGATGTTTTGAGGACGGTCTTTATTCTGACGAGACATTACAACAGTTGCATTTCATGCTTGCCTACTGATTTTGATACATCAGTAAACGGTTATCCAATCCTCCTGAGCCATTACTATTCATTAGTGCTTATGCAGTATTTCTGATTAGATTTCGAAGGCTTTGTAGTCCACACAATCGACCCCAACAGTCTACTGGTATGCTTCAGTTTTGCGCAAATCAGCGAGAGGTGAAGTACGTTCTGTGTATCTCACCCTGTCATTTGCAGATTCGGGAACAATTTCTGTTGTTAAGGATCGGTCCCGCACAGGACTGATTAATTTACACAGGGAGCGGTAGACTGCAAACATCTCCAACACAGTCAATAAAATCATAATCAATAATGCAGAGGAGCAACAATTTCATGGTCGTACACGCATGATGCAGGATATTTTCCCCAGTATGAGATGATTCAATAAATCCAACTTGTGTATCATTCAAATTGGAAACTGTAACACGTACTGTATCATACTTGATTGTGATCCCTCAGGGTAAACTGTATATACAAATAAATACACATGAAGTCAACTTTTTGCCTTGTTACTTTCATGGTAGCATGTGATGATATGCCCTAGTCGAATGTCTCGACGTAGGGCTAACTTAATATTTTTTCTTGGAGCCATGAATACCGTGACAACTGTACTCGACTGTATATCAATAGATATGTATGTATAGGCCTTAGGCCGATAACCTTTTTGTGTCAACAGGCACTATCAAAAAGTGAACGTTTGCTGGTGATTCAATTGTGTAGTCGACATTTGTGGTTAGCCTACAAGCAAACTTTCATAAACTGACGAGTAAAACAAAATATACAGGTGCAATTCTTGCGTTCTAACTAGTCAAATTATTGACGAACACTGAGTTATAGAACGATTACATTAAGTTCCATTTGTCAAACTGCAACCCAAAATATTGATGTACGTGTTTTGCACTTCTCGCAAAATTTTGCTTATTGTCATATGCACTTTTCTTACAGAGGGTATAAAACCTGTTGTCGTGAGAACTGAACAATCACGTGATTGCTATCATATGGACCTACCGACCGCTGCGTGGACCTCGACCTTCCAGCATCGTAGGAATCGTCTACAGTGGTGATCACTACATTGATGTTTATTGTTACAATATCATTTTGATGATAATACACGTGTATTGCAAAGGTTCGGTATTTTTATCGTATTGGAAGAAACACAACCTCTCACTGTATCTCAAGGGAAATATTCAGTTGTACATTCAGTAACTAATCAATGCTATGTGGCGCACATATATTCATTATTATTTATTTAAGGACAGTCTTTCTATAAGTCTTAAATAAGCAAATCATGTACTTTCTAACCTGTGCCCATCGCTGACTGTGCATCCTTATTTTTGATACAGGAACAGAAAAAGATCATTAATTAGCTCCTTTCACTTACATTTGGGACACAGTAGTGTCACATCCTGATGTCCCCGAGGAAGCAATATGGATGCTTTCAGTCAATTATCAACGCCACGGACGAATGTAGATCTAATTTTTGGTTTTATTTAATGTTGTGCCACCTGCTGTGTTTTTTATGTCGATTGTTATTTTCGCAAACGTCTACCGTGACTTCAAAATCAAACGTCATGAGGGCAACGAGTAAATGTAACTCAAGTTTGTCCACACTGTGTTTAAACTATTAAACTATTTAGGTTTGTATAGTTAGTTTCTATAATATATTCACACAAAGGGGGTAGAAAGTTGACTTGGCAAAGAAAGGAGGGTAGCTGGAAATGGTTCGTACCCATCATGTCAATTATGATCCCATCGTAAATTACTTCTAGATCATATCAAACTGTCGAGAGATTGTATATTGATTATATGCTGCATGCCTAAACTCTTTTGCTTTGAAAAACAGATTCCCATAACGTCATTTGGTAAGGATCAAGCATTCACGAAATGCTTATGCTAACAATGGCTCTGTATATATACTACAGGATGCAGGTGCTTGAATGTGTATGTCGCCATACGTATGGTATGCTTTGTTTTTCAGAACAATTACAGACCTCTGGAGATGACCTTTTCAGCTAACATTGCCAGAGTGTTCTCCACCAGCCATATCTTAACGGTATTGCCGCGTTTAAGCAACTCGTATGTTTTTGTTGTACATCATGTTTAATGGGTATATGTTTACATTTGTTTTGATTCTGTCTGATGAATCAAAGCCACAAAATAAGAAACTAAAACCATGTTGACGAAGAACAGTAAAATCAGTAATATGTCACATACCCCCATTTAAGACTACTAATTAAATCTGAAACAGTCTCTAACCACAGAGGACAATAGACAAGGCTCATGCTAGCGATTTCATTTTTTCAGTTTTCATATACTGCAGGATGCAGGTTCTTGAATGTGTATGTCCCCATACATATATTATACTTTCCAGAACAATTACAGACCTCAGGAAAATGACGTTGTCCGACTGTTCTCAACCTGCCATATCTTAACACCGAAGGGCCATGTTTTTGCTTTACATCATGTCTGACGGGCAAACGTCTACATTTGTTTCGAGTTTCTCTTCTGAATCAATACCAACTTTTCTTCCTCAAAAGTCGAAGACTTCAGTCTTAATTAGACTGCAACATATCTGCCACCCATAAGCTAGCAATCCAATGATAAGTTTGATGAGGTTGAAGGTGATTCCCCTGACACCTGAGATGTGAATGAGATGGACAAAAATGTTGATATGGGATGTCATTCGTCTGTGGAATGATCCCCCTGGCCTCTTCTGGTTTTATGTTACTGGCAGGTAGTTGGTTTATCTGTACATACGTATACGTAAGCCTTTATTCATCTCATTTAGAGATGTATCGTTCCACGCAGTAGGATGCTGATATAACATTGATTTGTTCGCTGGGAAAATACCCGGACATGAACGGCTTCAGCTACATCGTGTGAAACGTGTCATTATTTTAACAATAGTATATTAGTTATTACGTTATTAACACTTTAAACAATGTTGAACGTACTCTGATGTTCAGTTAAATGTAAACTGTTTTGGATTGTTTCTTTATGTGTATGAGTGGGTGAGTGGGACCACTCTTGTTTGCCAAATCAATTTGATAGATGTTGAACGTGATTTGATAATCATATAAGCTAGCTGCATTTAATATGCATTTTCTTAATATCTGATCTGTACCTTCTAAAACGTTATGGGGGCAGAAGGAGAATTAGACAAGGTGTCGTGTTTGTTGGATTTGGAAAGAAAGGATTCAAATTAGTAAACAGTAAACACTTTCAAGGGTTGAGGTGAGATAAAGTCCATGTTATAATCGAGTTCAATAAGGTATATTGACAAATTACATTTTACCGAATAGCACTCTACGCTCTGAATGAATCTGCACCTTCTGGTACCCATTTTGTCAGTGTGCCCGAATTAGACATAAGCAGCAAATCACATCACGATGCGTTTGTCCACAAATGCAAAGCAAAAAAGACACAAACCAGATGTCACAAGAAAAACGAAATGTCTACGAACACGCGCTTTTCTTACGTCCCTTTTTATTCATACACAGTTTAGAATCTCTCATGGTAAGATTAATCTAACACAGGTTTTCTATTGCCTCAGATTACGAAGTGTAGGTTAACTGGTCTTCAGGCTTTTGCTCGACGGAAGGACTTAATGAGCATTGTCTTACGAAATGTGGGTTCCTGAAAACCAACTCCAACACGGGAGTTTCTTATGCCCTGTAATAGGTCTGTTACATACTTTACTAGTGGATGGACCCAACAGATACTGCCATCCAGATTTTCTCCACATCCCTTCTTTCACGTTTTCTCAGTTGATGCTTTTGAAACATATTTAACTCTTACTTATTTGACTTTATTTGTGTGTAGAGCATGTGTACGTACTGAGTTGACCCCAGCACAGAGACCTTCAACTTTTACTGACGTGTTCTTTCTCAAATTCTTTAGATCCTTAAATCTTCATGTCCTTCAGATTACAATTTTTACAATCCCGGTATCATTATGTTTGATGCAGTCTTAAAGAAATTACTCTGCGTTGATTAAGCCGAGCTTCTCCTTTTCGAAAGTCAGTATCCCTAAAGGCATAGAAAAACGAGCTGGTTTGAGACGACGTTTAGAGTTTCCGTGCAATATAGGTCATGTCTATTTTGCTACGGTCTATCTTATTTTTTACGTTTCGAACGTTGGGTCATTGGGCTGTTCCTGTCATCATTCTCTTTCCCTTGAGTTATTACTTCTAGGGTTTGCACATTGTCGACCTTCAATCTAATTTCCGAACCGGTACTATATGCATGCACGAGGTGCCTAAACAGATCTCAGGTTTCCACTCTTGGGATTGTATGTGTTTAAGTAGATTTAATCCCAAAATACTGAACATTTGACCTAAACACCAGTGCTGTTTTGTCTGCCCACTTCGAAACTATATATGTACAGTGTTCCCAGAAATTATTGAGAAAATCTTTGTTTTTTTTCTAATGATGCTAAGATTGGAAAAAGGGCTTTCACTATGCACTAAGCGTATTAAATAAGGGAGACAACTCTTGAAGGCAGCTCATTACGTCAAGAGTTATCTCCCTTGTCTGAGCAGACGGCTTCCTGTGATGACATGGCAGAATTTACAGCAAGAGAGAAAAGAAAGCTCATTCTAGATGATTTTGAAAGGGGTGAGGCTGATGCTAAAGTGTTAGCTTGTAGACATGGTATTCCTCTGTCTACAGTATACAGAACTTTGAAGAATATTCAAACAGGAACCGGGATAGAGCACAAAGCAGGGGCAGGTCGGCCTAGGAAATTCAGTGTTGTGGATCGCCGAAGACTTGGGCAGATTGTGAGTAGGGGCAAATTGAAAAGTGTTGAGAACATCAGAAATGAAATGATTAGCAGAGGAAGTCCTCGGGTATGCAATAAAACAGTTAGGCAGGAATTACAGAGACTTAATTGGGTGAAAAAACGTGGAATTCCCTCGCCGTTGATGGAAGATGCACAAAAGGAAAAACGTTTAAACTGGTGTCGGGCTCATGAAAATCAAGATTGGGATAATGTTTTCTTTTCGGATGAAAGTTCTGTTTGGCTTTTCCCTAATTGTGTGAAAATTTGGACCAAAGATACTGTTAAACCTATCTACCAGCGACCAAAACATAGCCCGAAGTTTCACATGTGGGGTGGCATATCGGCTTGCGGAGTGACGCCATTGTGTGTTTTCACGGGAAACTTGACAAAAGAAAGATACGTTGACATTCTAAATGGTCACCTTCTTCCGACAGCACAAACATTGTATGAAGATGATTGGATTTTCCAGCATGATAATGACCCAAAACACACTGCGCGCTACACAAAACAGTGGTTGTCGGGCGAAAATGTTCAAGTTTTAGACTGGCCCAGTTACAGCCCAGACCTAAACCCAATTGAGAATGTGTGGGGAGTCATGAAGGACAGAATAAACCAAAAGGGACTGAGAAATATTGAAGATATAAAGGCCGAGGTGGTCCAATATTGGGATACCCTGTCACACGATTACCTACAAACTTTGATGGGTAGTGTGCCTAGGCGTATTCAGGCATGCATTGGTGAGCGAGGAGGTCTAACAAAGTACTAAAACAAGACTGAGACTGTAAAAGGATGATGTTTTAACATGTTTATGTAAGTAAAACGCCAGAAGTTAATAAACGTAATGAGTTACATGACGCAACATGATTCTCAATAATTTCTGGGAATACTATATTACGATATCACGATATGCAGAGGATAGATGTAGTTTAGACGCAATGTATTTGTGAGCATGTTTCAGCTGTACGTGTACCACTTTATGGATAGCATATTGTTTTATTTCGTGAGTGCCACGTTTCCATGCAGACTTTTGTGCCCTTGGTGGGCAGGAATTCCCCAATCGAATGACCGCACTCAAGAAATTAATATAGTGTTTAACGTTGTATTTCTCAACTTCTAAAATGCCACTATCACGCCAATGTCATCATCAGTAGAATCGGTCACATGTGTCAGTAAATCTATTCAAATTTTAATTAGGTACATGTGTTGTGAGTTCCAATTCTGAAATTGCATAGATAATTCCATACGTTTTCATTAAAACGTGGTAATGTCCAACTTGTAGTAATGTCAGAGATGAGACAGGACTTCTCTTTCACTATCTCTTTAAATAGCGTTTTGACTGCTGAATGAATAGCACCAAATTACCTTTGACACTATGTTTTGTCGAGAATATGCTCAACATGGGTAGCAGTTTACCCGCAAATGGACCGAATAACCACAACAAATAAATGCGCTGCCTAGTAGGATAGTTGCAAGATGTCCCTTCACTTCAGCTACTTTGACGAAATAAGAATTAAGACATATACAACGTGCACCATGTCCCACACCGAAGATACGCAATACACGCCATCTTGCTGGCGACTGAATTAATAGCTAAATAAACCCTCAGCGAAGGCCGCGTTAAATACGTTTGCTATCAAGGTCTTTATGGACCTAGCGCCTTTGATCTGTGTTAAATTTACTACGTGTTTGGTCTTGCCAATGCAATGATCTAGAAGACAAGCACTGACGACGTGCCATGTCAAATGTATTCTGACGTAATCAATAACTTTCAGTCGAATTAAACGTCTTTGACAGATGTGAGAGAACGTTCCTGTACGTATTGACCATTTACGCGGAATCAGTCATGAAAATACCGTTGTCAACAACGAATAAAAATGTGGACCGAATATCTTCATTTATCATCTTTTTATAGCTCCAGAACACCATTTTCCCGGAAAGGATATACAGAATGCATGATATGTTATTGAAAAATATCAGCTGGATGCTTGGACAATGTTTTCTCAGAATAATGCCATTGTCAAAGCTACATACAATACAAGATGTTTGCTTAACTCAGTTAACAATGTCTGCATGTTCTGCCTGACTGTCTTCAATTTTCCATCACAAGGGATGAATATTCCGGTGTCAAAATGTTAACTGATCTTGCTGATGAAGGAAAAACACTTTTAGTTCTTAGATATTGAAATAAAATCGATTTAATTGATTTTTGAAGTTCTGATTGTGTGTTGTTATTACTAAATGAATTTTAGTATATGAAATAAATGACTTTGTTTGTGACAATACCTTTACAGGGGCTGAAATAGCGTTAATGTCGAAATGTGATATACTAGTTGTTTTACCATCCTTTGTTGACAGAATTTTAAAATTGAAATGTATTTGTTATCCACACATGACTCGTTTAAACATGCTTAATTATTGCCGATGTGACCATACATCTTAACTCTTTGACTCACATACTTAGGAAAAACAATGACTAAGCTTAAATAATATCTTTGAATCATCATCATTCAGGGTGGTTCGAGGGATTAAACAATTACGACGTCTACAATAGTATATCTGACCACATCACAGAAAGCGTGAATGAGTTAATATTTAACGTCACATCGGCAATATTTCAGCCATATCGTGACGGGAACATAACGTTAAAATGGAATATATTTGCATTATAAAAAACTGTCGACAAAGGACACTTAAACAACTAGGATATCACAATTAGCATTAAAACTAGCGTAGAAAGTTAAAACTAATATCATTAAATGGACAATACAGGATAAAAGCAGGCTATAGATCGCAAGCAATTGAAGGTAGATCACCTTACTAGGGACCATGGAGACTTACAGTACCTTTGCTACCTGCATGGACCCTAGTTGGATTTACACCATCCCTTCACCTGCCGGCGAGTGTACGGAAAGCTATCCAAAATTTCAAAAAATACTACGCTTATAAAGCCTGTTGAGTTTACATTGTCTTGAAAGTTTCCATCACAGAAGGAAGACGCGTAAAGTGACCCCCCCCCCCCCCCCCCCCCCGATTCGTAACCCATCCGTTTCAATTTTAGTTGCAGTATTCAGCTGTATGTTGTCTTCAAGGAAATCCGGTGACTGACATCATGAGCATCAACCCACTTTAATGTGTGATGACATGCAATCAAGCAGGTCAGCGAACCTTATCGTCTGAAGCATTTAATCGACTGCAAATGTGAGGCCACATATTGGTGAAAGTAGTCCGCTTTAATGGCCTTGACATTTCTTTTTTTAATTTACATTCATTGGTTAGAAGTGTCAAGATCGCAACGAAAAAAACGAACATGTACTTAGTATTTGATGTATCAACCGTCCATTCTGAAAACTTTTCTAACGCTCCTGCTCAATAAGGCCACGATACGTCATATCCTGTCTTGCGCAATGACATACAAATCTGATGTACTTGGTCCAATCCCTGTATGGTTTGGAGAGGAAGGTTCCTGGCTTTCCGCCCAGACTGGTCCCACAGGTGCTCATTTGGACTGAGGTTGGCACTCCCAACAGACCAGTCCAAACTGTGGATGGCATTTCGAGGCAGATAAAGATCCATAAAGATCTGGCGGTTTGACAAGGCGTCAAGTATATGTGTTTACAGTTTACAGACAGAAGATTGGTATCATATGTGACATGCCCACAGCAAGATAGAATCACCACCAAATACCTTTTGGGTTAAATGTTCCGTTTACAATATGCCGTGTTATGGCGTCTCCAGACACGCTGCCTTCGGTCATATGGCAACATGTGCATACTGCAGATCGCCAAGCAGTTGTTATCGGAGGTATTTCCGGACGTTTATGTGTTAATCCAGTCCTTGGTTTGTCCTTAATATCCCGCCTGTAAATGTTTTTTGTCACGTTTCAGCCTGGTCCTGATGATTCATACCTGCAAAATAAAAAAATATATATCTGACAAACGGTGTCATGGTTAATGATTCACATTAATAATTCATCTCACTCAATGAACAACAACACACACACACACACACACACACACACACACACACACACACCCTCAAAAAAAAAAAAAAACATGGCCGGAACTACTCACCGTTAATTTTCCTGACATTACGTCCACCACGCCAGTGTGCTATGCACTGCAAATTTGAACAGGGGAGGGGGAGACATTATTAGATGTGTCAAAAATAGTGTTATGTTGTTATTGTTTGTTTTGTGTTGAGACGCTCCACTCAGCATTACGCCAGCTTTATGAATGGGGTCTATCAATAATTGAGTCTGCACCAGACAACCCAATGAAATAGCATGATCATCGACCTACGCAGCTTGGCAAAAGCGAGGAATGACAGCCTTCAGTTTGTTGTTTTGCTCTTCGAACGTGTTTTGTTTACAGACAAGAAACCTGTTCTCTGGGATTATTTTTCATATACTAAATATTGACAAAAATATTTCACGATCCCCTTCGTTTTGCATCTGTATGTAGATCCGGCAAAATGAGTGTACGTGTTTGTTGGTGAATGTTGCAGTTAGCAATATTTTGACTCAACGACAGCGAGTTATAAATAATCGAGTCGATCCCAGACATGTTACTGGGATATCTTGGCCCCGCATTATATAACTCACAAAGCTTGACCAACCGATCCATTAAGCCACCTCTAGGATCATAACAGATTGCTTGGGTCTGACAGAATACGATATTATTTCTCCCTCCAACAGGGTAAGGGCACGGTATACTGTATATATGTTTCATACATCTAACATCAAAAGAAACGGAACTCAAGCTTTTTTCAAATCTTCAAATAGGAGACATAAAAATTAACGCCAGTTTTTATGTGATTCCATTTCTTCGAAACTTGCGTTTCATTTGCTGTTCAGTATAATTTAGTGCATTTACAAAATGACTTTTTCAAAATAAACTTTCCAAAGTTTGCGTAGTGTAATGAAATTTCCGAAGGACTGGGTTTGCAGTTGGCATGTTTGACATGGTGTTTATCTCATGTTGGGTTGCAAAAATGAAATTGAATTTCACTTTTAGGCTTAAAGCGTTGCGAAGCGCTTATGTATGTGTGTCGATATCACTGTATTTGTTTTATAGTTTTCCATTTAAAGGAAGATGATTAAGATGATTATTGTGGCCATGTGGTCTCTCCCATTCGTATATAAATACTGCTTTTATTCAGGTGTTTCTTTGATTGTGATCGAACGATTGTGATGTCTTCTCCTCCTCAACCAGCTACCTTTTACCCTAACGAAAATATGTTATGGCGATTCCCGTGCATTCTCATCACTGTACAATGAATTGGCTTGGTCAGTATTTAATAAACCTTTGCTTTGCACACTATTTCTGTTACCAGAGAATGTGTCATGGTGCACGAGCTTCAAATGAGGTTACCTAATTACCGGATAATTCATTCCCTACCTGGCACCCATGAAGAGCTACCACATCGTGGTGGGTGCTGGGCAACGCTAAGCGCTCTTCTTCCCTGTAGACCCGGGACAGATATTGAAAGATATCTGCCATCATTAACTTAACGTACCATATTCTGTATTCTTCAGTGATGAGGTGTCCACATACTGGTTAATATTGCTTTACAAATAGAATTCGTATACGTAAGCGGGAAAGTTCTTGAAGTAACGAACACTTTCTAGAGCGGCTACAAATTACATTTGCAATCACACTGGCAATACAAACGAGCTTCTTTCCGTCCTTTCTTTGGATTTAGCCCAGTGAAGATCAGAACTGATCTTCAATAACCTACACTTGTCTTACGTGTCTGTCCGTCATATTTTTGGGTATTTCGCCCTAGATACTATCTTATCTCTACGCATCCCCATAACTGACCTATAACCGGGCTAGAATGCATCTTCAGTAACCATTTTTTGTCGTGAGAGGCGACGAACGGGATTGGGTGGTCAAGGCTCGTTGACGTTTTGACACATGTCATCATATCACAATTGCGTAGATCGATGCACATGGTGTTGCTCACTGGATTGTCTTATCCAGACTGAATAAAGTCACTCTCTCACTTTGCGTTTTATTTCTCGACCTTAGCTCTAGGTCTATGATATTGTGTTTCCGTCATATTGTGTGTACAAGTTTGGTATTTGACCTTTAACGAATGTACTCAGGAGAAGTGGAAATGAGGATCCAGTTTCGACTGAGGACCCGTGAAGGTTCCGGGGTAGAATATGCCTTTAGCAACACATGCTTGCCACCAAATGTGACTATGCTTGTCGTAAGAGGCGACTAACGGGATCGGGTGGTCAGTTTCGCTGACTTGGTTGAGACATGTCGTCGGTTCCCAATTGCGCAGATCGATGTTCTTGTTGTTGATCACTGGATTGTCTGCTCCAGACTCGATTATTTACAGACCGCCGTCATATAGCTGGAATATTACTGAGTGCGGCTTAAAGCTAAACTCACTCACTGTTTCGAATGAGGAACGAAACTGACCAAAACGTATGAAGTTTTTTTAGATCACCTAGATAGAACGCAGTGTTTGCATGTCTTTATTATAAACGATGCACGCTATATCGCGATGCCGGGGATATATATTCTGGATCTCTGGTGGTATTATCCATTCATTCTGGCGTATTTGTCATGTAGCACCCTTGGGACTAGCTTTTTTTAAAGATTAAAAAAATATGACCACTGGAAGCTTCCTGGCAGGACGATGTATCCGAAATTTAAAATAACAAAAATACAACGTTTAAAAGGTATGGTTGAGCGAAATTGACATGGAAAGTTTTGGGGACTTAAGTACCCTCTCAGGAGGACGATAATTTTAAGCTGCCTCGACCCCCTTTGAGGGTACAGTCACTTACAATCTAAATTGATAATCTAAACTACCAATTATAAAACCTTGTTTATTTACAAAACTTACATCAAAATTCCTTTAACAAAATCTTTCTCGTTCAAAAATCATTGATTAAGTTGTATGTTATACCAGAAAACAGGATAAGTTCCCTGAGCATCGGGTTGAGTTTCTATGGGTGTATATCAAAACCTATCCCAAACATGTTCATGAAACGTCATTAGCTAATCATGCACTGCATCTAAGTGTTCTGTTTCGTGTTTCTGCTGTAACATGGTCTGGATGCAATTTTTCAGATGTTGCACAGCTCAAGTTCCTTAGGAAGAATCTGCATCAGACGCAAAGGTGAAAGATTCCACACACATCAACTATTGAATACTCTGATGTAAACTTGTGAACTACTGAAATAGGTAAGACAGATGGCAGGATGAGTGTTTGAAAAAACTGAACAAGTACCGCACAGCTTTGTCTTATCTAGTTCATTCAATAATCAGAAATTAAGGACGCATAGAGGACCAGGATTACGCTGTCCAAAGCTTTTTAGCACTAATTTGCTCGTAACCCTCATAATATTATTGTAAATGAAGTTTACGAAAGCCGTTATGGAGAGATCGCTTTATGCAAGTGTGTAAGTCCCCAAAGGTTATAGCCTCCTGAACCTAGTGATTATGGGTTGACATTTATACTCTGATTTTCTGTGGAGACGTAATGTTTCTTTTGATTTTCTGTCGGGACATAATGTCTCTTTTAAACGCCCAAAGGCAACAATCAAAAGTTTTGATGTTACACAACACGTTGTGCGTCCGGATTATATGCACTTTATGCACTGATTTATCACACGACCGCTTTCGATAATCTTTACTCTTTCATTTTATATATATGTTAAAACGTGTTTTTGTTTTGCCAAGAACACGGAGCATTTTATGGAAGGAATCTAATCAATGGAAATATTACCGCGTCAACGGAGTGAGTATAGTTTTACGCCGCTTTAGCAGTATGTCAGAATATGTACAGGCGACAGAAATGAACTTCATTGTACCAAAGAATGAGATCGAAACAATCTCCTCAGCATGACGAACGAACCATTTCACAATTTGCTGGGTCCTCCGTTGTCATGGTATTTTCGTAAACATATACCGACTCCAGCGTTTCTTTAAGGGATTGATGTCTTAATCTGACTGGTCAAACAAGTCTGACCTGTACAAGTTTTTGTATTTTGAATGATACTTCTATACTATATCTACGTCCTGGTAACAGCATATACTCTTCACTTGATTTGTCAATTACCGATTCAACTCTGGTTAATGAATTTGAATGGTCAGTTCATGATGACCTCTGTGGTAGTGATCACTTCCCACCATTCTACAACATGTACCCCATCTGATATTCCTCCATCATTACGAATGAACTTTACAAAGGCAATTTGGTCTCTATACGAAACATTGCGCAGAGACAAACTTATACCTGAAATCTTTGTTGATGTTCCTGGTTCTATAAAATGATGAACTAACCACTATACTGTATTCCGAAGTCCTCCATGGTTCCCAACATACGTAAATCATAACATCGAGTGTGAACGAGCTCGAATATCATTTCATGACATGGTAAAAAATATGAACACTATCTAAAGGAAGTTACAATCAATTATGTCTAAATAGAATTCATAAATGGTCAGTAGAAAATGGATTTAAATTTTCAAAGATAAACAGCAAATTGTATCCACTCCTATAAGAAATACAATCCCTCCAGACACCCAGATTGTAGTTTCAGATGACACTCCTATGAATGTTGTAAGTGAAGCTTAATTCCTAGGTATAATTTTGGATAACCAATTGACCTTTTTATCGCACAAAAGTGTTTGAAAAATAATTGGCTAAAAGCACTAGGCTTACTGAACGATGTTGCCATTCTAAGTGGGGAGGGCATCAGAAAACCCTCCTTCAATTATACACAGCACTAATCAGTTCCAAACTAAATTACGGCTTCCTTTATACGGTGCAGCCTGTGAAAGCAGCCTCGAACTAATTGACTCTAGTTAGTTCGAACATATTTTATTCACAGTGTGGAAAAGATTGGGACAAGTTCTTTCAACTTGAAAAACCTCTCTCCGAAGAAATTTACAATCACTAATTACATCACAAGAAATTATTAGAAACAGAGAAAGACTGGAGGATAACAGAGGGAAATATTATAATGCAAAAGGTGTGTAGAGAGAAGACTACTGGAATCGTTTAGCTTTGGGTATGTATTGATGCACTTTTTTAATATAATTTCATTTACTCTATTCCCCATCAACGTCTGAGACTATGTCTTGGATCTCTCTGTGCTTCACCTGTTGACAGTCTTTATGCCGAGACCCATAAATAGGCGACTATGCTTGTCGTAAGAGGCGACTAACGGGATCGGGTGGTCAGATCGATGCTCATGTTGTTGGTCACTGGATTGTCTGGTCCAGACTCGATCATTTACAGACCTATATCTGTGACATTCTAGGTATTATACTGTCCTTCGTTGACAGGATTGTAGAATCACGATATGGCTGAAATATTGCCAAAGTGATTTTCAATTGTAACTCACTCGCTTCTTCTAAACGTTAATTCAAAGACACGGAAAGAGACTTCTCAACTGTTAAATTATGAAAAAGTATTATCGAAAAGAACAGACTAGCACGTCATTGAATTATCCAGATTGCTACTAAAATGATACCCCAGACCTCCATACAGAGAATAAATTCGACGTTCGTCAGATTCACAACCAATATGTCTGACATGTTGACAAAGTAAGTTTAATGGTAAGATAACGTGAGTACTCAGTGAACTTCGGCAGCGTGGTGATCTATCGATATCAGATGTTCACGTTTTCATTTTTCTTTCATGTCTTCATAATGTTACTTACACCGTAACTCATTAAGACACATTTAACCAGCAGTCAGACATATATTGTGAAAATGATATGTCTTTCATAACAGAAGCTATTGAAGTTGATCTTGATCACACACATTAATAACTGTAATCTGACCAATCTTTATTATGACTTCAAGATTAAAGCCTCGCGCATCAAACGGCTGGAAGAACGTCTCCTCAACATATATTTGTTTCGAGTTCATGTACAGTTGCTACTCTACAAGGTTAGCAAACGCAAGTGACATAAACACAACAGGGAGTACATGTGTCATTAAAATTGTGATGGTTCTCTGGAGAGAGTGTGACTCATGACGGTGCGGGGTAGAATAGGCCTTCAGCAGCCCTAGCTTACCATAAAAGGCAACAACTATGCTTGTCGTAAGATGCGACTAATGGGATCGGGTGGTCAGGTTCGCTGACTTGGTTGACACGTCATCGGTTTCCAATTGCGCAGATCGATGCTCATGCTGTTGATCACTGGATGACTCACGCTCACTTTGGAGTGAGTGTGTTTAGCTATATGGAAATAATCGGACAAAGTCTGGACAAGACAAGCCAGTGATTAACAGCATGAACATCGATCCCCGCAACTGGTAACCGATGACACGGTAAAGAAGTCAGTGAATCCCGTTTGTTGCCTCTTCGACAAGCATTGCTTACTGAGGGTCAATTCTAACCCGGACCTTCACGGATAGATTCTCTGCAGGTATCATCATGTATAAGATGCAGTCTAATTTTCCGCAAAGTTGATGGTTGGGTAAGCATGTGAGAGGGTAGGTGGATTGGTGAGTATTCAGTTACGTATGTAAGTAGATAGGTGGATTTGGTTTGGTTTGATTATTGTTTAACACAACTCTCATCAATATTCAAGCTGTATAACGGTATGTAAATAACCATTTCTGGGCCAGACAATCCAGTGATTTATAGCATGAGCATCGATCTAACTGGGATACGATGACATGTCACCCAAGTCAGCAAACCTTTCCACCAGAGTTAGTGGCCTCTTATTACAAGCATGGGTTGAAATACCAGTTCTTATCTGGATCCTCACGAGTCAGTTGGAAATGTGGGTAGGTAGGTAGATAGGGTGTCTGTTTAGGTGGGCAGATAGGTAGATATTTGGGTAGATGGTCGTATATGTCGTAAGAGGGGAGACGGGTAATATATATAAGGGAAGGGTGTTGATATGTAGGTAACTAGATAGTCGAATAGGTAGATAGCTGGATAGGTAGTCGGGTGGGTAGTTAAGTAGGTGTACAATTACCGGATTATTTACACCTGACAACATAAAGGGGGAACAAACGCTGTACAGAGATGCGTCCCTTTTCCTGTGCTAGAAATCGTTGCTACAATTGGAAGGAGCTTACTGTGACGGCACTATTACCGAGGGTTTTACCAAGAAGTTCCCGTTAAGGTACTGCCTTAAGTGCGAACTCTAACATAAAGATGATGATGGTATCTCTTGCCCAAATACGTTTGCTCACTGAGGTGCCCATACCTGTATTATGATACTAATATACTGATATTATGATCTAATTGTACATACCAATCTTTTACACTTGGTCAAAATCCAACACTCCTTGGAGGGATCAGTTGAGATGAACCGTTGTTAGAGTCTATGGTGTGTTCTGGCCAGAAAAGGCCCCCATCTCCTCAGGATTTTCTGCTGTCAGAGTGTGACGTGGAATGGAACCTAGATTACCTAAAAATGATTTTGAGGAAACGAACATGTCTTCGCTGTATTCAGTGTATGCCTCCATACTACTTGTAGTTCCCAGGCACAATAACGACATTGTCAGGACTGAAAATGGAACGTATAAAATGCACTATACTTTTCCTTGAGATGTTAGCAGCAAGATTCACAGGACCAATGATTGTTCACACACGCTGGCACAAGAACTGACTGGGTCCAAACTCCACAGGGCATCTCATGTTCTGCGAAATCCCGACAGAGATTAAACGCGAAACTAAACAATAATTACCTTTCCGTCGGGATTTCACGGCAACCTTGCTCCCCTATTATGTCGAATGAACTCAGTAATTAGGACCGAGGATATACAGTTTGTGTCAACGTAGATCTCGATCAGGAGTGTCGCCTTTGCCATGAAACACTGTGCTAATTTAGTTATCTAGAAGCCTATCTGTTGCAAAAGTGGAACACACAACGTCACAACTTTATGAGAAAGCGCTTGCCACTAGTTTTCACAAGCGTAAATCAACTGCTGTCACTTCTTTCAAGGATCCATTCATATGAATTTCATCAGCATTTTGTGTTTTATATCTGTTTCGGAAGATTATCGAGAGGCCGTAAGGCTTCCGTAGAGTCCTCGTTTTCCGGTTCTACTTTAATGTTCCACAGATCCCTTTAAATTCAACGGCGTTTGACTGTGCACAGATAGGGAACACGCAGTAGGTTTACAATAAAAGACTGGGCAATATTCCAACATGAAATTCCTGTGGAGATACATCCTTTAGTGTCATGTTCACTATATCACAGACCCCCTGTGTGACGTCAATAACCAAAGAACATTCACCCAATTATATGGCGAAGGAACCTTTAAGGCGAGAAGTACACCACACCTGAATTGTTCTCCTCTTTGAATGTCTGAAACACATTAGACGGCTTATGAAGAACAAACGTTGTAACAGAGCCTGCAAAAGGAGTTTGCGTGACATTTAGATACGCACAACAGCAAAGAAACGTAATCAAAATATTCAATAAACCATAATATGGCACATTATTGCAACAACCAAACGATTTCGTCATGTTATTCAGTCGCCCACAATAACAGAAAGCCAAGACGCAATACCGCTAATACAGTGGTCTATTTATATAAGCGGTGTTACCATAAGTCACAGTAGTGGGCCAAATAACGCTGATAACAGTAAGATGAATACAAATACAATCGGTACACATGTGTAACACAAGCAAGCACATACATAATACACTGATTCGTTTGCACGAGTCCTTGTGCCATGAGTCACAGAAAAGGGGGCCTTCACTCATAAACGTGTGTCTAAATTGGTACCATGCAAACTTCATAGGATCAAAGTTGACTTGAACAATATCTACGTCTAACCTTATGAGAGTTCAGGCTCAAAGGTCTGGGTATTTTGGAATGTCACTTGTGGAATGCTTTGCCCCGGGTAGGTTTTGTGGTGACCACGCGTTGCAATGTATGACAAACAGTTCTATAATTCCAGGTTGCAACTATCCTAAACGTGTAGATCGATAACCATTCTATTGATCGTTGGATTGTATTGTCCAGACTCGACTATTTACACCTCGCCTCCATACAGCTGGAATACTGCTCAGTTAAACAACAAACCACCCATCATCAGAAATATTCTGCCACTAGTATGGTGATCTACCTTCAGTTGTAGGTGATCAATAGCCCATTGTTACATGGTAGTGTCTGGGATAGTTTTCTGCCTGTAAAAATACATGCTAGTTAGTTTTAACTCTGTTTGTGATATTCTTGTTAGTTTACAATCCGTCGATGAGCTTCTTGTATCCTTTGTGTATCTACATTTTTCGAAACTGCAGGATTACAATATTATAATCACGATATGGCTGAAATATTGCCAAAGTGATTTTCAGTTGTAACTCACTCGCTCCTTCTAAATGTTAATTCAAAGACACTGAAAGAGACTTCTCAACTGTTAAATTATGAAAAAGTATTATCGAAAAGAACAGACTAGCACGTCATTGAATTATTCAGATTGCTACTAAAATGATACCCCAGACCTCCATACAGAAAATAGATTCGACGTTCGTCAGATTCACAACCAATATGTCTGACATGTTGACAAAGTAAGTTTAACGGTAAGATAACGTGAGTACTCAGTGAACTTCGGCAGCGTGGTGATCTATCGATATCGATGTGATGTTAATTTTAAACTCACTCACCTAAATATATATATTGCAGCCTCGTGACAGCTGTATACAATCGAGCCAGGACCGTACGATCCAGCATTACCTATCGTAACACGCAGTCAACAATGATAACTCGCTTCATAGGACCAGTATATATATCTGGGAACCAAATTCCAATCGAGGACTCAAGCAGTGTTTGCAACACTTTATTTTGCCAGTTGGTCTTAAGGGTCTAAAATACTTTAAAATCCACAGGAACTGAATACAATCTGTAGGCCCATTTTTGTCAAGCCAATAAAAACAAAACAGACGACACTTTATGCATAGTTTCAGACTATTTCTACAAACTAGAAAATGAGGAAAGTGCTCACATACTAACAAAAGAAACTGTAGAGTGTAAGGTACTGTAACATGAAGGATCATGGATAGTGAGTGAGTGAGTTAAGATTTATCATCACATCATCAATATTCCAGTCATATCGTGACGAGAGCGATTAATTACAATACTACATATTAATTAATGGCATGTTATAAAAATATGTCAACGAAGGACAGTAAAACCAGCCAGAATATCACAGAGAACGTAACACTAGTGATTAGATCTAAAATAGTTTAACTATAGATTGCCAACAACTGAAGGTAGGTCACCATACTAGGGACCATGGGGACCTACATTATTTTTGCTACCTGCATGGATCCTAGCTGGATTTACACCATCCCTTCAGCCATTGGCTTTTATGCGGAGAATTAGCCATACATTAAAATGACAAAAACACCACGATTAAAAACCTGGAAAACTTAAATTTACATGATATGTTTCGGGACTTACGAACCCTCTCAGGGGGACATTAATTTTACAGTACTTCAACCCCCATTGAGGGTACAGCCACTAACAAATTGAATTACTAACCTAAACTTCCAACTGTAAAATATTTATCTATTTACAAATCAGTTAACAGATCTAATTATCTTAAAAAGCCTATGATTAAATGAGAACTAGTCTTGTTAAGAAAGATCCTTCAATGTTCTTAATTTGAAATATATGCTTGAGTGTGATTCTTTCATCACAAGGGATACAAAACGGAGGATCCTCACCTTTTAGTATATATATTCTTGGATGTATCTTGTTTGGCCAATGCGACATCGTCGCATGGTGACCTCTTCAAATCAGTACTGACAACCCAAGTAGGTATAACCAATATAGGGATTTAATGTAATTTACTGATACCTACTTGGGAGTCCCACTTCTTTTGCATCAGATCACGAAGATAAAATCTAACGGTGGCTTTATAATCACTGTAAGGAATAAGAGGTGGTGTCACAGATTTGTTGACTGCTGGTTTAGCAGCAAGGTAAGCCAATGCGTTACCAGAGATTCCTACATGGCTGGGTAACCAACAGAAGACAATATCGTATTGGCCAGTAGCAAGATCATTACACAATTCAGTAATTTCAATTAAAAGTGGATGCATGCAAGAAATATTTTTAATAGCCTGATGGCAAGAAAGAGTCTGTATAGATCATATACTGTTTACGTTTAGGGTGTCTTTGAATATATTTAAGAGCTATTAATATGGCGTTAGCTTCAGCTGTGAAAATAGAACTGTTGTCTGGTAATCGAGAAGATACTGTTCTCGATCCAGTGATAGTGGCACAAGCTACTGCACCACTATCCTTGGACCCATTGGTAAATAAGGATTTGTAATTGCCATATTTACGTTTTGATTGATATTTTTGTTTAAATTGTAATTCATTAGTTTCTGATTTTTTAAATGTAGTTAACGTTAGGTCAACTAGAGGCCTAACCAGTTGCCAAGGAGGAGAAGAAAGTCGGGAAGGGGCTATATTTTCTAGCTCAATGCCGACAGCAGCAATAAATGGCTTAATTCTGAGCCCAAGACGCGGAATAAGAGAAGAGTTTTTGTTATACAAATCATCATAGAGAGGATTGAAGACACTATTGTATGCATGGTTAGATTCAGTAGAGAATAAGTTTGTGATATATCGTAAAGCTAATTTTATACGGAGTTGTGTAAGAGATGGTTCATCTGCCTCGACGTACAGACTGTCAACAGGAGAGGTTCAAAAGGACGCAAGACAAAGTCGTAGACCTTGATGATGAACAGAATCTGATAGTTTTAGGGTTCTGTTGCAGGCTCCACCATACAAGATGGAGCCATAATCAAGTTTAGAACGCACGAGTGATCGATATAGATGGAGAAGGGTAGCTTGATCCCCTCCCCGTTTAGAATTTGAAACTACTTTCAACCAGTCAAGTGCCTTCAGGCATTTAGTTTTAAGGGATTTTATATGTGGAAGAAATGTTAAGTGGGAGTCAAAATTAGGCCCAAATATTTGGTTTCCTTGACAACGTTGATGGGCGTGTCATCCAGAGATAGTTCGGGTATTTACAGCGAAAATGTATGCAGTTTGTTTTCGTTCTGGAGAATTTAAGCCATTTTGAGACACCATTTATTTATTCTGTTTAAACACATCTGCAGTTGCCGTTCAATAGTATTCATATTTTTACCACAACAAGAAATGTGGAAATCATCCACAAATGACGATTCATCTATTGAATCGTTTAAAACCTTTGATAAACTATGTATCTTTGTACTAAATAATGCGACAGAGAAAATACTGCCTTGTGGAACACCCTGGTCCTGATTGTAATGATCAGACAGGGTTGTACCCACTCGAACCTGAAATTGCCTGTCTGCTAAAAACTGAGGTATAAAATTAGGTAAATGGCCCCTCAAACCAAAGTCATGTAAATCTCTTAAAATACCATCTTTCCATGTTGTATCGTAAGCCTTTTCCTGGTCAAAAAAGACTGACACAGCATGTTGGTTATTTACAATGGAATTGTTAACGAATTATTCCAAACGAACCAAATGGTCAATAGTACTTCTATCACTCACTCCCTACTTCAGAATAACTGTTGCTGTAATGTAACTAAAGTATAATGGCGGAAGATAAGATGGATACCCCTCAACAAAGTAATGGTACAATAAGGCAAATATGATATTTATTTTTAATGTCTGCTTATTGTTGTTCCTCCTCTCCTTTAAACCCGAAGTGGGCAGAAAAGAAAAGGCAATATGCCACGAGTGGAGCTTAAAATGTTGAATGAAATAATGTTACGTGAGTAATTATTAAATGCGAGCTTGGAAACCTCAGAGCACAACTTTACGAGGAAATGAGAGTCTAACTTTGATGGTGGCGGTGTTGTATTCGGTAAATAAAAGGTCTTCGAACTGAAGAGAGAGAAGTATGTTGACAACATTTCCTCGCAAATAGGAATACAGGTATTTTTCTGTATGTGTTGCTCAACGCTATCCCTACCCTTAGAATAAAGCACCGCAATCTTTAACAACACGTCATAATACTATTTTACTTTATTGTAGGGGTGAATATTTTTAAGTTAGGTTAACCTAACCCTAACGTCATCATGAGAAGTTGTGGCGCCCCCCACTTAAATCCTCTTTGTGTTACACTTTGCTTGTGGGTTGGTCTATCTCTTGTTCCACTGCTGCTAACGGTTTTTATCTCTCCCAACAACCAGAGTGTAATATGGTCAGCTAAATGTCAAGCACCAAAACTGATGTTTGCTGTCAAATTAATGACCTGTGTCTTTTCAGCCCCATGTGGATCCAATTTGTGCTCTGGGCTTGCGTCAAGTACCTCTGTAATATAGACTGTTTCATCTAATTATTGACCTCTACTGCATTTTGAATGGCTTGTGCAGGATTGCCCCTTTGCTGTAATGTTTCAAATGAATAGTCACAAAATTTCCGTTCCTTGAAAGTGATGCACGCTTTAGCAATCAGTTTGTTGATCATTATGTCTGTGTCATTTGCAATTTAGAAAGACTACTCTTTTGTTCAAGTATAGAAAAACTCACAGACATTCGAAGTTTCATGAATAGGCATTCATTTATTTGTACCATCATGGGTATTTTGTTTCAGATTCTTATGATGAGAATTAACATTCAATTACCAATGTGACTACTCCTTAGAAAATTCAATAAGAATTGCATATACTGTCTGCGTATTGCTGGTCGGTCACGAGGCAATAAACGAAATAGGTTAACAAAATCACACAGTTGCCGATTCGATACAAAAAATGCATTTTGAATCTTACACTCTACACGTCCCGGTCCATAGTATGGTGATCTACCTTCGGTGTTGGAGATCTATAGCCTGATTTATATGGTATTGTCCAGATAGTGATATTAATTTTAACTTTCCAAGCTAGTTTTAACGTCAATTGTGCTATTCTAGTTGTTTTACTGTCCTTCGTTGACAGGTTTTATAATGAACATGTGGTCTTTTTCATTGTCGAAAGTTCTTGTCACGATATGGTTGAAATATTGCCGATGTGACGTTAAATATTAACTGACTCACTCACTACACGTGCGATTTTGTGATAATACGTATTCAAGATTTTGACTCATCTACATAGCGATATGTTAGCCTGGGGGTTTAAGCGTCCGCTTGCTATGACAGAGAGACCCATAGAATGAATCAGTCAACAATTGACATGGCGCGGACCTGGTTGATGATCTATCATTTCAGTTGTAACCACCTTCATCCTGTTGGATTATTTCTGAAATTAAAATTCTAATCCTAATTACAACCACACTCAGTAACATATTTTAATCAAGTAATGGCATTGTCAAAAGATTTTTCGGTTGGTCCATTTAAGTATCTCACCACCCCTAATTTAGTGATCAGACATCAGCCGTTCCTTCTATTTCCAAAGCCTTCCTAACAAACACTAATGCGTAGCTATAGAAATCATATCTCTCAAGGCGAGATTTGCTCAGTGCCCACCTCCGCTATCTCTCTTACCCTTTACATTATACTTCTGTGTAAATCAGTGACCGGCATTCTTGATATCTATGTGTCAGTTCCTTCGATCCTATTATGTGACCTATCTGACATTTGGTGATTGTGCAAACATAACCCACTCACTGATAATTTGCCACTGTGGGAAGAGTTTCAAAACAGTTTTTGGCACGGCTGTTGTAGTCAGACCTGATAACGAAAGTGAACTATCGCAAAGAGGGCGACAGGGAAAGTAGCAAAGGATTATCAGATGGTTGTTTGTTCATAAGCCGGTTGTATGTATATATTTGTAAGTATGCATAAGAACATGAGAGCTTTTTACGAGACGCATTCATGGTGCATATGTTTGGGCTCAGCCTGACTTAGCCGACATAAATCTGCTTTTGGGGCATTTGCGGAGAAATCAGATACATACCCACATAACATTTCCGACTTTTGTGAGAGTGTGTGAAGCAGTGCATAATTTTCGTTTTTCATTTGAAATCCTGCTCAGATAGTATATCCATTTTAAGATCAAGGAAGCCTTGAAGGTAGGAATGATGTATGAACTTGCGAAATATATTATATGACTATATAATTAACGTTAAGGTAAGTGTGGTGCTCGTGTTCTATGCATCGTTTACATTCGAGCCATTGAATGCACCATTTAAGTGTACACACATTTATTCACATATTCATTTGTTTCATTTTTCCACATCCATATCCGTAAGAAAGGCTTCCACAGTAGGATTCCACTTCCATCAAGAACATATGCATCATTTTGTATCATTACGGTTTCACTTCGTCATATTGTAATTTACTGAGACGAAATATGTATTTGATAAACTATGTATCTTTGTACTAAATAATGCGACAGAGAAAATACTGCCTTGTGGAACACCCTGGTCCTGATTGTAATGATCAGACAGGGTTGTACCCACTCGAACCTGAAATTGCCTGTCTGCTAAAAACTGAGGTATAAAATTAGGTAAATGGCCCCTCAAACCAAAGCCATGTAAATCTCTTAAAATACCATCTTTCCATGTTGTATCGTAAGCTTTTTCCTGGTCAAAAAAGACTGACACAGCATGTTGGTTATTTACAATGGAATTGTTAACGAATTATTCCGAACGAACCAAATGGTCAATAGTACTTCTATCATTCACTCCCTACTTCAGAATAACTGTTGCTAAAATGTAAGTATAATGGCGGAAGAAAAGATGGATACCCCTCAACAAAGTAATGGTACAATAAGGCAAATATGATATTTATTTTTAATGTCTGCTTATTGTTGTTCCTCCTCTCCTTTAAACCCGAAGTGGGCAGAAAAGAAAAGGCAATATGCCACGAGTGGAGCTTAAAATGTTGAAAGAAATAATGTTACGTGAGTAATTATTAAATGCGAGCTTGGAAACCTCAGAGCACAACTTTACGAGGAAATGAGAGTCTAACTTTGATGGTGGCGGTGTTGTATTCGGTAAATAAAAGGTCTTCGAACTGAAGAGAGAGAAGTATGTTGACAACATTTCCTCGCAAATAGGAATACAGGTATTTTTCTGTATGTGTTGCTCAACGCTATCCCTACCCTTAGAATAAAGCACCGCAATCTTTAACAACACGTCATAATACTATTTTACTTTATTGTAGGGGTGAATATTTTTAAGTTAGGTTAACCTAACCCTAACGTCATCATGAGAAGTTGTGGCGCCCCCCACTTAAATCCTCTTTGTGTTACACTTTGCTTGTGGGTTGGTCTATCTCTTGTTCCACTGCTGCTAACGGTTTTTATCTCTCCCAACAACCAGAGTGTAATATGGTCAGCTAAATGTCAAGCACCAAAACTGATGTTTGCTGTCAAATTAATGACCTGTGTCTTTTCAGCCCCATGTGGATCCAATTTGTGCTCTGGGCTTGCGTCAAGTACCTCTGTAATATAGACTGTTTCATCTAATTATTGACCTCTACTGCATTTTGAATGGCTTGTGCAGGATTGCCCCTTTGCTGTAATGTTTCAAATGAATAGTCACAAAATTTCCGTTCCTTGAAAGTGATGCACGCTTTAGCAATCAGTTTGTTGATCATTATGTCTGTGTCATTTGCAATTTAGAAAGACTACTCTTTTGTTCAAGTATAGAAAAACTCACAGACATTCGAAGTTTCATGAATAGGCATTCATTTATTTGTACCATCATGGGTATTTTGTTTCAGATTCTTATGATGAGAATTAACATTCAATTACCAATGTGACTACTCCTTAGAAAATTCAATAAGAATTGCATATACTGTCTGCGTATTGCTGGTCGGTCACGAGGCAATAAACGAAATAGGTTAACAAAATCACACAGTTGCCGATTCGATACAAAAAATGCATTTTGAATCTTACACTCTACACGTCCCGGTCCATAGTATGGTGATCTACCTTCGGTGTTGGAGATCTATAGCCTGATTTATATGGTATTGTCCAGATAGTGATATTAATTTTAACTTTCCAAGCTAGTTTTAACGTCAATTGTGCTATTCTAGTTGTTTTACTGTCCTTCGTTGACAGGTTTTATAATGAACATGTGGTCTTTTTCATTGTCGAAAGTTCTTGTCACGATATGGTTGAAATATTGCCGATGTGACGTTAAATATTAACTGACTCACTCACTACACGTGCGATTTTGTGATAATACGTATTCAAGATTTTGACTCATCTACATAGCGATATGTTAGCCTGGGGGTTTAAGCGTCCGCTTGCTATGACAGAGAGACCCATAGAATGAATCAGTCAACAATTGACATGGCGCGGACCTGGTTGATGATCTATCATTTCAGTTGTAACCACCTTCATCCTGTTGGATTATTTCTGAAATTAAAATTCTAATCCTAATTACAACCACACTCAGTAACATATTTTAATCAAGTAATGGCATTGTCAAAAGATTTTTCGGTTGGTCCATTTAAGTATCTCACCACCCCTAATTTAGTGATCAGACATCAGCCGTTCCTTCTATTTCCAAAGCCTTCCTAACAAACACTAATGCGTAGCTATAGAAATCATATCTCTCAAGGCGAGATTTGCTCAGTGCCCACCTCCGCTATCTCTCTTACCCTTTACATTATACTTCTGTGTAAATCAGTGACCGGCATTCTTGATATCTATGTGTCAGTTCCTTCGATCCTATTATGTGACCTATCTGACATTTGGTGATTGTGCAAACATAACCCACTCACTGATAATTTGCCACTGTGGGAAGAGTTTCAAAACAGTTTTTGGCACGGCTGTTGTAGTCAGACCTGATAACGAAAGTGAACTATCGCAAAGAGGGCGACAGGGAAAGTAGCAAAGGATTATCAGATGGTTGTTTGTTCATAAGCCGGTTGTATGTATATATTTGTAAGTATGCATAAGAACATGAGAGCTTTTTACGAGACGCATTCATGGTGCATATGTTTGGGCTCAGCCTGACTTAGCCGACATAAATCTGCTTTTGGGGCATTTGCGGAGAAATCAGATACATACCCACATAACATTTCCGACTTTTGTGAGAGTGTGTGAAGCAGTGCATAATTTTCGTTTTTCATTTGAAATCCTGCTCAGATAGTATATCCATTTTAAGATCAAGGAAGCCTTGAAGGTAGGAATGATGTATGAACTTGCGAAATATATTATATGACTATATAATTAACGTTAAGGTAAGTGTGGTGCTCGTGTTCTATGCATCGTTTACATTCGAGCCATTGAATGCACCATTTAAGTGTACACACATTTATTCACATATTCATTTGTTTCATTTTTCCACATCCATATCCGTAAGAAAGGCTTCCACAGTAGGATTCCACTTCCATCAAGAACATATGCATCATTTTGTATCATTACGGTTTCACTTCGTCATATTGTAATTTACTGAGACGAAATATGTATTTGATAAACTATGTATCTTTGTACTAAATAATGCGACAGAGAAAATACTGCCTTGTGGAACACCCTGGTCCTGATTGTAATGATCAGACAGGGTTGTACCCACTCGAACCTGAAATTGCCTGTCTGCTAAAAACTGAGGTATAAAATTAGGTAAATGGCCCCTCAAACCAAAGCCATGTAAATCTCTTAAAATACCATCTTTCCATGTTGTACCGTAAGCTTTTTCCTGGTCAAAAAAGACTGACACAGCATGTTGGTTATTTACAATGGAATTGTTAACGAATTATTCCGAACGAACCAAATGGTCAATAGTACTTCTATCATTCACTCCCTACTTCAGAATAACTGTTGCTAAAATGTAAGTATAATGGCGGAAGAAAAGATGGATACCCCTCAACAAAGTAATGGTACAATAAGGCAAATATGATATTTATTTTTAATGTCTGCTTATTGTTGTTCCTCCTCTCCTTTAAACCCGAAGTGGGCAGAAAAGAAAAGGCAATATGCCACGAGTGGAGCTTAAAATGTTGAAAGAAATAATGTTACGTGAGTAATTATTAAATGCGAGCTTGGAAACCTCAGAGCACAACTTTACGAGGAAATGAGAGTCTAACTTTGATGGTGGCGGTGTTGTATTCGGTAAATAAAAGGTCTTCGAACTGAAGAGAGAGAAGTATGTTGACAACATTTCCTCGCAAATAGGAATACAGGTATTTTTCTGTATGTGTTGCTCAACGCTATCCCTACCCTTAGAATAAAGCACCGCAATCTTTAACAACACGTCATAATACTATTTTACTTTATTGTAGGGGTGAATATTTTTAAGTTAGGTTAACCTAACCCTAACGTCATCATGAGAAGTTGTGGCGCCCCCCACTTAAATCCTCTTTGTGTTACACTTTGCTTGTGGGTTGGTCTATCTCTTGTTCCACTGCTGCTAACGGTTTTTATCTCTCCCAACAACCAGACTGTAATATGGTCAGCTAAATGTCAAGCACCAAAACTGATGTTTGCTGTCAAATTAATGACCTGTGTCTTTTCAGCCCCATGTGGATCCAATTTGTGCTCTGGGCTTGCGTCAAGTACCTCTGTAATATAGACTGTTTCATCTAATTATTGACCTCTACTGCATTTTGAATGGCTTGTGCAGGATTGCCCCTTTGCTGTAATGTTTCAAATGAATAGTCACAAAATTTCCGTTCCTTGAAAGTGATGCACGCTTTAGCAATCAGTTTGTTGATCATTATGTCTGTGTCATTTGCAATTTAGAAAGACTACTCTTTTGTTCAAGTATAGAAAAACTCACAGACATTCGAAGTTTCATGAATAGGCATTCATTTATTTGTACCATCATGGGTATTTTGTTTCAGATTCTTATGATGAGAATTAACATTCAATTACCAATGTGACTACTCCTTAGAAAATTCAATAAGAATTGCATATACTGTCTGCGTATTGCTGGTCAGTCACGAGGCAATAAACGAAATAGGTTAACAAAATCACACAGTTGCCGATTCGATACAAAAAATGCATTTTGAATCTTACACTCTACACGTCCCGGTCCATAGTATGGTGATCTACCTTCGGTGTTGGAGATCTATAGCCTGATTTATATTGTATTGTCCAGATAGTGATATTAATTTTAACTTTCCAAGCTAGTTTTAACGTCAATTGTGCTATTCTAGTTGTTTTACTGTCCTTCGTTGACAGGTTTTATAATGAACATGTGGTCTTTTTCATTGTCGAAAGTTCTTGTCACGATATGGTTGAAATATTGCCGATGTGACGTTAAATATTAACTGACTCACTCACTACACGTGCGATTTTGTGATAATACGTATTCAAGATTTTGACTCATCTACATAGCGATATGTTAGCCTGGGGGTTTAAGCGTCCGCTTGCTATGACAGAGAGACCCATAGAATGAATCAGTCAACAATTGACATGGCGCGGACCTGGTTGATGATCTATCATTTCAGTTGTAACCACCTTCATCCTGTTGGATTATTTCTGAAATTAAAATTCTAATCCTAATTACAACCACACTCAGTAACATATTTTAATCAAGTAATGGCATTGTCAAAAGATTTTTCGGTTGGTCCATTTAAGTATCTCACCACCCCTAATTTAGTGATCAGACATCAGCCGTTCCTTCTATTTCCAAAGCCTTCCTAACAAACACTAATGCGTAGCTATAGAAATCATATCTCTCAAGGCGAGATTTGCTCAGTGCCCACCTCCGCTATCTCTCTTACCCTTTACATTATACTTCTGTGTAAATCAGTGACCGGCATTCTTGATATCTATGTGTCAGTTCCTTCGATCCTATTATGTGACCTATCTGACATTTGGTGATTGTGCAAACATAACCCACTCACTGATAATTTGCCACTGTGGGAAGAGTTTCAAAACAGTTTTTGGCACGGCTGTTGTAGTCAGACCTGATAACGAAAGTGAACTATCGCAAAGAGGGCGACAGGGAAAGTAGCAAAGGATTATCAGATGGTTGTTTGTTCATAAGCCGATTGTATGTATATATTTGTAAGTATGCATAAGAACATGAGAGCTTTTTACGAGACGCATTCATGGTGCATATGTTTGGGCTCAGCCTGACTTAGCCGACATAAATCTGCTTTTGGGGCATTTGCGGAGAAATCAGATACATACCCACATAACATTTCCGACTTTTGTGAGAGTGTGTGAAGCAGTGCATAATTTTCGTTTTTCATTTGAAATCCTGCTCAGATAGTATATCCATTGGTGTCCATGTTATTAAGAATAACACATTTTAAGATCAAGGAAGCCTTGAAGGTAGGAATGATGTATGAACTTGAAAAACATATTATATGACTATATAATTAACGTTAAGGTAAGTGTGGTGCTCGTGTTCTATGCATCGTTTACATTCGAGCCATTGAATGCACCATTTAAGTGTACACACATTTATTCACATATTCATTTGTTTCATTTTTCCACATCCATATCCGTAAGAAAGGCTTCCACAGTAGGATTCCACTTCCATCAAGAACATATGCATCATTTTGTATCATTACGGTTTCACTTCGTCATATTGTAATTTACTGAGACGAAATATGTATTTGATAAACTATGTATCTTTGTACTAAATAATGCGACAGAGAAAATACTGCCTTGTGGAACACCCTGGTCCTGATTGTAATGATCAGACAGGGTTGTACCCACTCGAACCTGAAATTGCCTGTCTGCTAAAAACTGAGGTATAAAATTAGGTAAATGGCCCCTCAAACCAAAGCCATGTAAATCTCTTAAAATACCATCTTTCCATGTTGTATCGTAAGCTTTTTCCTGGTCAAAAAAGACTGACACAGCATTATTTTTAATGTCTGCTTATTGTTGTTCCTCCTCTCCTTTAAACCCGAAGTGGGCAGAAAAGAAAAGGCAATATGCCACGAGTGGAGCTTAAAATGTTGAATGAAATAATGTTACGTGAGTAATTATTAAATGCGAGCTTGGAAACCTCAGAGCACAACTTTGCGAGGAAATGAGAGTCTCACTTTGATGGTGGCGGTGTTGTATTTGGTAAATAAAAGGTGTTCGAACTGAAGAGAGAGAAGTATGTTGACATTTCCTCGCAAATAGGAATACAGGTATTTTTCTGTATGTGTTGCTCAACGCTATCCCTACCCTTAGAATAAAGCACCGCAATCTTTAACAACACGTCATAATACTATTTTACTTTATTGTAGGGGTGAATATTTTTAAGTTAGGTTAACCTAACCCTAACGTCATCATGAGAAGTTGTGGCGCCCCCCACTTAAATCCTCTTTGTGTTACACTTTGCTTGTGGGTTGGTCTATCTCTTGTTCCACTGCTGCTAACGGTTTTTATCTCTCCCAACAACCAGACTGTAATATGGTCAGCTAAATGTCAAGCACCAAAACTGATGTTTGCTGTCAAATTAATGACCTGTGTCTTTTCAGCCCCATGTGGATCCAATTTGTGCTCTGGGCTTGCGTCAAGTACCTCTGTAATATAGACTGTTTCATCTAATTATTGACCTCTACTGCATTTTGAATGGCTTGTGCAGGATTGCCCCTTTGCTGTAATGTTTCAAATGAACAGTCACAAATTTTCCGTTCCTTGAAAGTGATGCACGCTTTAGCAATCAGTTTGTTGATCATTATGTCTGTGTCATTTGCAATTTAGAAAGACTACTCTTTTGTTCAAGTATAGAAAAACTCACAGACATTCGAAGTTTCATGAATAGGCATTCATTTATTTGTACCATCATGGGTATTTTGTTTCAGATTCTTATGATGAGAATTAACATTCAATTACCAATGTGACTACTCCTTAGAAAATTCAACAAGAACTGCATATACTGTCTGCGTATTGCTGGTCGGTCACGAGGCAATAAACGAAATAGGTTAACAAAATCACACAGGTGCCGATTCGATACAAAAAATGCATTTTGAATCTTACACTCTACACGTCCCGGTCCATAGTATGGTGATCTACCTTCGGTGTTGGAGATCTATAGCCTGATTTATATTGTATTGTCCAGATAGTGATATTAATTTTAACTTTCCAAGCTAGTTTTAACGTCAATTGTGCTATTCTAGTTGTTTTACTGTCCTTCGTTGACAGGTTTTATAATGAACATGTGGTCTTTTTCATTGTCGAAAGTTCTTGTCACGATATGGTTGAAATATTGCCGATGTGACGTTAAATATTAACTGACTCACTCACTACACGTGCGATTTTGTGATAATACGTATTCAAGATTTTGACTCATCTACATAGCGATATGTTAGTCTGGGGGTTTAAGCGTCCGCTTGCTATGACAGAGAGACCCACAGAATGAATCAGTCAACAATTGACATGGCGCGGACCTGGTTGATGATCTATCATTTCAGTTGTAACCACCTTCATCCTGTTGGATTATTTCTGAAATTAAAATTCTAATCCTAATTACAACCACACTCAGTAACATATTTTAATCAAGTAATGGCATTGTCAAAAGATTTTTCGGTTGGTCCATTTAAGTTGCTCAACGCTATCCCTACCCTTAGAATAAAGCACCGCAATCTTTAACAACACGTCATAATACTATTTTACTTTATTGTAGGGGTGAATATTTTTAAGTTAGGTTAACCTAACCCTAACGTCATCATGAGAAGTTGTGGCGCCCCCCACTTAAATCCTCTTTGTGTTACGCTTTGCCTGTGGGTTGGTCTATCTCTTGTTCCACTGCTGCTAACGGTTTTTATCTCTCCCAACAACCAGAGTGTAATATGGTCAGCTAAATGTCAAGCACCAAAACTGATGTTTGCTGTCAAATTAATGACCTGTGTCTTTTCAGCCCCATGTGGATCCAATTTGTGCTCTGGGCTTGCGTCAAGTACCTCTGTAATATAGACTGTTTCATCTAATTATTGACCTCTACTGCATTTTGAATGGCTTGTGCAGGATTGCCCCTTTGCTGTAATGTTTCAAATGAACAGTCACAAATTTTCCGTTCCTTGAAAGTGATGCACGCTTTAGCAATCAGTTTGTTGATCATTATGTCTGTGTCATTTGCAATTTAGAAAGACTACTCTTTTGTTCAAGTATAGAAAAACTCACAGACATTCGAAGTTTCATGAATAGGCATTCATTTATTTGTACCATCATGGGTATTTTGTTTCAGATTCTTATGATGAGAATTAACATTCAATTACCAATGTGACTACTCCTTAGAAAATTCAACAAGAATTGCATATACTGTCTGCGTATTGCTGGTCGGTCACGAGGCAATAAACGAAATAGGTTAACAAAATCACACAGTTGCCGATTCGATACAAAAAATGCATTTTGAATCTTACACTCTACACGTCCCGGTCCATAGTATGGTGATCTACCTTCGGTGTTGGAGATCTATAGCCTGATTTATATTGTATTGTCCAGATAGTGATATTAATTTTAACTTTCCAAGCTAGTTTTAACGTCAATTGTGCTATTCTAGTTGTTTTACTGTCCTTCGTTGACAGGTTTTATAATGAACATGTGGTCTTTTTCATTGTCGAAAGTTCTTGTCACGATATGGTTGAAATATTGCCGATGTGACGTTAAATATTAACTGACTCACTCACTACACGTGCGATTTTGTGATAATACGTATTCAAGATTTTGACTCATCTACATAGCGATATGTTAGTCTGGGGGTTTAAGTGTCCGCTTGCTATGACAGAGAGACCCACAGAATGAATCAGTCAACAATTGACATGGCGCGGACCTGGTTGATGATCTATCATTTCAGTTGTAACCACCTTCATCCTGTTGGATTATTTCTGAAATTAAAATTCTAATCCTAATTACAACCACACTCAGTAACATATTTTAATCAAGTAATGGCATTGTCAAAAGATTTTTCGGTTGGTCCATTTAAGTATCTCACCACCCCTAATTTAGTGATCAGACATCAGCCGTTCCTTCTATTTCCAAAGCCTTCCTAACAAACACTAATGCGTAGCTATAGAAATCATATCTCTCAAGGCGAGATTTGCTCAGTGCCCACCTCCGCTATCTCTCTTACCCTTTACATTATACTTCTGTGTAAATCAGTGACCGGCATTCTTGATATCTATGTGTCAGTTCCTTCGATCCTATTATGTGACCTATCTGACATTTGGTGATTGTGCAAACATAACCCACTCACTGATAATTTGCCACTGTGGGAAGAGTTTCAAAACAGTTTTTGGCACGGCTGTTGTAGTCAGACCTGATAACGAAAGTGAACTATCGCAAAGAGGGCGACAGGGAAAGTAGCAAAGGATTATCAGATGGTTGTTTGTTCATAAGCCGATTGTATGTATATATTTGTAAGTATGCATAAGAACATGAGAGCTTTTTACGAGACGCATTCATGGTGCATATGTTTGGGCTCAGCCTGACTTAGCCGACATAAATCTGCTTTTGGGGCATTTGCGGAGAAATCAGATACATACCCACATAACATTTCCGACTTTTGTGAGAGTGTGTGAAGCAGTGCATAATTTTCGTTTTTCATTTGAAATCCTGCTCAGATAGTATATCCATTGGTGTCCATGTTATTAAGAATAACACATTTTAAGATCAAGGAAGCCTTGAAGGTAGGAATGATGTATGAACTTGCGAAATATATTATATGACTATATAATTAACGTTAAGGTAAGTGTGGTGCTCGTGTTCTATGCATCGTTTACATTCGAGCCATTGAATGCACCATTTAAGTGTACACACATTTATTCACATATTCATTTGTTTCATTTTTCCACATCCATATCCGTAAGAAAGGCTTCCACAGTAGGATTCCACTTCCATCAAGAACATATGCATCATTTTGTATCATTACGGTTTCACTTCGTCATATTGTAATTTACTGAGACGAAATATGTATTTGATAAACTATGTATCTTTGTACTAAATAATGCGACAGAGAAAATACTGCCTTGTGGAACACCCTGGTCCTGATTGTAATGATCAGACAGGGTTGTACCCACTCGAACCTGAAATTGCCTGTCTGCTAAAAACTGAGGTATAAAATTAGGTAAATGGCCCCTCAAACCAAAGCCATGTAAATCTCTTAAAATACCATCTTTCCATGTTGTATCGTAAGCTTTTTCCTGGTCAAAAAAGACTGACACAGCATTATTTTTAATGTCTGCTTATTGTTGTTCCTCCTCTCCTTTAAACCCGAAGTGGGCAGAAAAGAAAAGGCAATATGCCACGAGTGGAGCTTAAAATGTTGAATGAAATAATGTTACGTGAGTAATTATTAAATGCGAGCTTGGAAACCTCAGAGCACAACTTTGCGAGGAAATGAGAGTCTAACTTTGATGGTGGCGGTGTTGTATTTGGTAAATAAAAGGTGTTCGAACTGAAGAGAGAGAAGTATGTTGACATTTCCTCGCAAATAGGAATACAGGTATTTTTCTGTATGTGTTGCTCAACGCTATCCCTACCCTTAGAATAAAGCACCGCAATCTTTAACAACACGTCATAATACTATTTTACTTTATTGTAGGGGTGAATATTTTTAAGTTAGGTTAACCTAACCCTAACGTCATCATGAGAAGTTGTGGCGCCCCCCACTTAAATCCTCTTTGTGTTACACTTTGCTTGTGGGTTGGTCTATCTCTTGTTCCACTGCTGCTAACGGTTTTTATCTCTCCCAACAACCAGAGTGTAATATGGTCAGCTAAATGTCAAGCACCAAAACTGATGTTTGCTGTCAAATTAATGACCTGTGTCTTTTCAGCCCCATGTGGATCCAATTTGTGCTCTGGGCTTGCGTCAAGTACCTCTGTAATATAGACTGTTTCATCTAATTATTGACCTCTACTGCATTTTGAATGGCTTGTGCAGGATTGCCCCTTTGCTGTAATGTTTCAAATGAACAGTCACAAATTTTCCGTTCCTTGAAAGTGATGCACGCTTTAGCAATCAGTTTGTTGATCATTATGTCTGTGTCATTTGCAATTTAGAAAGACTACTCTTTTGTTCAAGTATAGAAAAACTCACAGACATTCGAAGTTTCATGAATAGGCATTCATTTATTTGTACCATCATGGGTATTTTGTTTCAGATTCTTATGATGAGAATTAACATTCAATTACCAATGTGACTACTCCTTAGAAAATTCAACAAGAACTGCATATACTGTCTGCGTATTGCTGGTCGGTCACGAGGCAATAAACGAAATAGGTTAACAAAATCACACAGGTGCCGATTCGATACAAAAAATGCATTTTGAATCTTACACTCTACACGTCCCGGTCCATAGTATGGTGATCTACCTTCGGTGTTGGAGATCTATAGCCTGATTTATATTGTATTGTCCAGATAGTGATATTAATTTTAACTTTCCAAGCTAGTTTTAACGTCAATTGTGCTATTCTAGTTGTTTTACTGTCCTTCGTTGACAGGTTTTATAATGAACATGTGGTCTTTTTCATTGTCGAAAGTTCTTGTCACGATATGGTTGAAATATTGCCGATGTGACGTTAAATATTAACTGACTCACTCACTACACGTGCGATTTTGTGATAATACGTATTCAAGATTTTGACTCATCTACATAGCGATATGTTAGTCTGGGGGTTTAAGCGTCCGCTTGCTATGACAGAGAGACCCACAGAATGAATCAGTCAACAATTGACATGGCGCGGACCTGGTTGATGATCTATCATTTCAGTTGTAACCACCTTCATCCTGTTGGATTATTTCTGAAATTAAAATTCTAATCCTAATTACAACCACACTCAGTAACATATTTTAATCAAGTAATGGCATTGTCAAAAGATTTTTCGGTTGGTCCATTTAAGTTGCTCAACGCTATCCCTACCCTTAGAATAAAGCACCGCAATCTTTAACAACACGTCATAATACTATTTTACTTTATTGTAGGGGTGAATATTTTTAAGTTAGGTTAACCTAACCCTAACGTCATCATGAGAAGTTGTGGCGCCCCCCACTTAAATCCTCTTTGTGTTACGCTTTGCCTGTGGGTTGGTCTATCTCTTGTTCCACTGCTGCTAACGGTTTTTATCTCTCCCAACAACCAGAGTGTAATATGGTCAGCTAAATGTCAAGCACCAAAACTGATGTTTGCTGTCAAATTAATGACCTGTGTCTTTTCAGCCCCATGTGGATCCAATTTGTGCTCTGGGCTTGCGTCAAGTACCTCTGTAATATAGACTGTTTCATCTAATTATTGACCTCTACTGCATTTTGAATGGCTTGTGCAGGATTGCCCCTTTGCTGTAATGTTTCAAATGAACAGTCACAAATTTTCCGTTCCTTGAAAGTGATGCACGCTTTAGCAATCAGTTTGTTGATCATTATGTCTGTGTCATTTGCAATTTAGAAAGACTACTCTTTTGTTCAAGTATAGAAAAACTCACAGACATTCGAAGTTTCATGAATAGGCATTCATTTATTTGTACCATCATGGGTATTTTGTTTCAGATTCTTATGATGAGAATTAACATTCAATTACCAATGTGACTACTCCTTAGAAAATTCAACAAGAATTGCATATACTGTCTGCGTATTGCTGGTCGGTCACGAGGCAATAAACGAAATAGGTTAACAAAATCACACAGTTGCCGATTCGATACAAAAAATGCATTTTGAATCTTACACTCTACACGTCCCGGTCCATAGTATGGTGATCTACCTTCGGTGTTGGAGATCTATAGCCTGATTTATATTGTATTGTCCAGATAGTGATATTAATTTTAACTTTCCAAGCTAGTTTTAACGTCAATTGTGCTATTCTAGTTGTTTTACTGTCCTTCGTTGACAGGTTTTATAATGAACATGTGGTCTTTTTCATTGTCGAAAGTTCTTGTCACGATATGGTTGAAATATTGCCGATGTGACGTTAAATATTAACTGACTCACTCACTACACGTGCGATTTTGTGATAATACGTATTCAAGATTTTGACTCATCTACATAGCGATATGTTAGTCTGGGGGTTTAAGTGTCCGCTTGCTATGACAGAGAGACCCACAGAATGAATCAGTCAACAATTGACATGGCGCGGACCTGGTTGATGATCTATCATTTCAGTTGTAACCACCTTCATCCTGTTGGATTATTTCTGAAATTAAAATTCTAATCCTAATTACAACCACACTCAGTAACATATTTTAATCAAGTAATGGCATTGTCAAAAGATTTTTCGGTTGGTCCATTTAAGTATCTCACCACCCCTAATTTAGTGATCAGACATCAGCCGTTCCTTCTATTTCCAAAGCCTTCCTAACAAACACTAATGCGTAGCTATAGAAATCATATCTCTCAAGGCGAGATTTGCTCAGTGCCCACCTCCGCTATCTCTCTTACCCTTTACATTATACTTCTGTGTAAATCAGTGACCGGCATTCTTGATATCTATGTGTCAGTTCCTTCGATCCTATTATGTGACCTATCTGACATTTGGTGATTGTGCAAACATAACCCACTCACTGATAATTTGCCACTGTGGGAAGAGTTTCAAAACAGTTTTTGGCACGGCTGTTGTAGTCAGACCTGATAACGAAAGTGAACTATCGCAAAGAGGGCGACAGGGAAAGTAGCAAAGGATTATCAGATGGTTGTTTGTTCATAAGCCGATTGTATGTATATATTTGTAAGTATGCATAAGAACATGAGAGCTTTTTACGAGACGCATTCATGGTGCATATGTTTGGGCTCAGCCTGACTTAGCCGACATAAATCTGCTTTTGGGGCATTTGCGGAGAAATCAGATACATACCCACATAACATTTCCGACTTTTGTGAGAGTGTGTGAAGCAGTGCATAATTTTCGTTTTTCATTTGAAATCCTGCTCAGATAGTATATCCATTGGTGTCCATGTTATTAAGAATAACACATTTTAAGATCAAGGAAGCCTTGAAGGTAGGAATGATGTATGAACTTGCGAAATATATTATATGACTATATAATTAACGTTAAGGTAAGTGTGGTGCTCGTGTTCTATGCATCGTTTACATTCGAGCCATTGAATGCACCATTTAAGTGTACACACATTTATTCACATATTCATTTGTTTCATTTTTCCACATCCATATCCGTAAGAAAGGCTTCCACAGTAGGATTCCACTTCCATCAAGAACATATGCATCATTTTGTATCATTACGGTTTCACTTCGTCATATTGTAATTTACTGAGACGAAATATGTATTTGATAAACTATGTATCTTTGTACTAAATAATGCGACAGAGAAAATACTGCCTTGTGGAACACCCTGGTCCTGATTGTAATGATCAGACAGGGTTGTACCCACTCGAACCTGAAATTGCCTGTCTGCTAAAAACTGAGGTATAAAATTAGGTAAATGGCCCCTCAAACCAAAGCCATGTAAATCTCTTAAAATACCATCTTTCCATGTTGTATCGTAAGCTTTTTCCTGGTCAAAAAAGACTGACACAGCATTATTTTTAATGTCTGCTTATTGTTGTTCCTCCTCTCCTTTAAACCCGAAGTGGGCAGAAAAGAAAAGGCAATATGCCACGAGTGGAGCTTAAAATGTTGAATGAAATAATGTTACGTGAGTAATTATTAAATGCGAGCTTGGAAACCTCAGAGCACAACTTTGCGAGGAAATGAGAGTCTAACTTTGATGGTGGCGGTGTTGTATTTGGTAAATAAAAGGTGTTCGAACTGAAGAGAGAGAAGTATGTTGACATTTCCTCGCAAATAGGAATACAGGTATTTTTCTGTATGTGTTGCTCAACGCTATCCCTACCCTTAGAATAAAGCACCGCAATCTTTAACAACACGTCATAATACTATTTTACTTTATTGTAGGGGTGAATATTTTTAAGTTAGGTTAACCTAACCCTAACGTCATCATGAGAAGTTGTGGCGCCCCCCACTTAAATCCTCTTTGTGCTACGCTTTGCTTGTGGGTTGGTCTATCTCTTGTTCCACTGCTGCTAACGGTTTTTATCTCTCCCAACAACCAGAGTGTAATATGGTCAGCTAAATGTCAAGCACCAAAACTGATGTTTGCTGTCAAATTAATGACCTGTGTCTTTTCAGCCCCATGTGGATCCAATTTGTGCTCTGGGCTTGCGTCAAGTACCTCTGTAATATAGACTGTTTCATCTAATTATTGACCTCTACTGCATTTTGAATGGCTTGTGCAGGATTGCCCCTTTGCTGTAATGTTTCAAATGAACAGTCACAAATTTTCCGTTCCTTGAAAGTGATGCACGCTTTAGCAATCAGTTTGTTGATCATTATGTCTGTGTCATTTGCAATTTAGAAAGACTACTCTTTTGTTCAAGTATAGAAAAACTCACAGACATTCGAAGTTTCATGAATAGGCATTCATTTATTTGTACCATCATGGGTATTTTGTTTCAGATTCTTATGATGAGAATTAACATTCAATTACCAATGTGACTACTCCTTAGAAAATTCAACAAGAATTGCATATACTGTCTGCGTATTGCTGGTCGGTCACGAGGCAATAAACGAAATAGGTTAACAAAATCACACAGGTGCCGATTCGATACAAAAAATGCATTTTGAATCTTACACTCTACACGTCCCGGTCCATAGTATGGTGATCTACCTTCGGTGTTGGAGATCTATAGCCTGATTTATATTGTATTGTCCAGATAGTGATATTAATTTTAACTTTCCAAGCTAGTTTTAACGTCAATTGTGCTATTCTAGTTGTTTTACTGTCCTTCGTTGACAGGTTTTATAATGAACATGTGGTCTTTTTCATTGTCGAAAGTTCTTGTCACGATATGGTTGAAATATTGCCGATGTGACGTTAAATATTAACTGACTCACTCACTACACGTGCGATTTTGTGATAATACGTATTCAAGATTTTGACTCATCTACATAGCGATATGTTAGTCTGGGGGTTTAAGCGTCCGCTTGCTATGACAGAGAGACCCACAGAATGAATCAGTCAACAATTGACATGGCGCGGACCTGGTTGATGATCTATCATTTCAGTTGTAACCACCTTCATCCTGTTGGATTATTTCTGAAATTAAAATTCTAATCCTAATTACAACCACACTCAGTAACATATTTTAATCAAGTAATGGCATTGTCAAAAGATTTTTCGGTTGGTCCATTTAAGTTGCTCAACGCTATCCCTACCCTTAGAATAAAGCACCGCAATCTTTAACAACACGTCATAATACTATTTTACTTTATTGTAGGGGTGAATATTTTTAAGTTAGGTTAACCTAACCCTAACGTCATCATGAGAAGTTGTGGCGCCCCCCACTTAAATCCTCTTTGTGTTACGCTTTGCCTGTGGGTTGGTCTATCTCTTGTTCCACTGCTGCTAACGGTTTTTATCTCTCCCAACAACCAGAGTGTAATATGGTCAGCTAAATGTCAAGCACCAAAACTGATGTTTGCTGTCAAATTAATGACCTGTGTCTTTTCAGCCCCATGTGGATCCAATTTGTGCTCTGGGCTTGCGTCAAGTACCTCTGTAATATAGACTGTTTCATCTAATTATTGACCTCTACTGCATTTTGAATGGCTTGTGCAGGATTGCCCCTTTGCTGTAATGTTTCAAATGAACAGTCACAAATTTTCCGTTCCTTGAAAGTGATGCACGCTTTAGCAATCAGTTTGTTGATCATTATGTCTGTGTCATTTGCAATTTAGAAAGACTACTCTTTTGTTCAAGTATAGAAAAACTCACAGACATTCGAAGTTTCATGAATAGGCATTCATTTATTTGTACCATCATGGGTATTTTGTTTCAGATTCTTATGATGAGAATTAACATTCAATTACCAATGTGACTACTCCTTAGAAAATTCAATAAGAATTGCATATACTGTCTGCGTATTGCTGGTCGGTCACGAGGCAATAAACGAAATAGGTTAACAAAATCACACAGTTGCCGATTCGATACAAAAAATGCATTTTGAATCTTACACTCTACACGTCCCGGTCCATAGTATGGTGATCTACCTTCGGTGTTGGAGATCTATAGCCTGATTTATATTGTATTGTCCAGATAGTGATATTAATTTTAACTTTCCAAGCTAGTTTTAACGTCAATTGTGCTATTCTAGTTGTTTTACTGTCCTTCGTTGACAGGTTTTATAATGAACATGTGGTCTTTTTCATTGTCGAAAGTTCTTGTCACGATATGGTTGAAATATTGCCGATGTGACGTTAAATATTAACTGACTCACTCACTACACGTGCGATTTTGTGATAATACGTATTCAAGATTTTGACTCATCTACATAGCGATATGTTAGTCTGGGGGTTTAAGTGTCCGCTTGCTATGACAGAGAGACCCACAGAATGAATCAGTCAACAATTGACATGGCGCGGACCTGGTTGATGATCTATCATTTCAGTTGTAACCACCTTCATCCTGTTGGATTATTTCTGAAATTAAAATTCTAATCCTAATTACAACCACACTCAGTAACATATTTTAATCAAGTAATGGCATTGTCAAAAGATTTTTCGGTTGGTCCATTTAAGTATCTCACCACCCCTAATTTAGTGATCAGACATCAGCCGTTCCTTCTATTTCCAAAGCCTTCCTAACAAACACTAATGCGTAGCTATAGAAATCATATCTCTCAAGGCGAGATTTGCTCAGTGCCCACCTCCGCTATCTCTCTTACCCTTTACATTATACTTCTGTGTAAATCAGTGACCGGCATTCTTGATATCTATGTGTCAGTTCCTTCGATCCTATTATGTGACCTATCTGACATTTGGTGATTGTGCAAACATAACCCACTCACTGATAATTTGCCACTGTGGGAAGAGTTTCAAAACAGTTTTTGGCACGGCTGTTGTAGTCAGACCTGATAACGAAAGTGAACTATCGCAAAGAGGGCGACAGGGAAAGTAGCAAAGGATTATCAGATGGTTGTTTGTTCATAAGCCGATTGTATGTATATATTTGTAAGTATGCATAAGAACATGAGAGCTTTTTACGAGACGCATTCATGGTGCATATGTTTGGGCTCAGCCTGACTTAGCCGACATAAATCTGCTTTTGGGGCATTTGCGGAGAAATCAGATACATACCCACATAACATTTCCGACTTTTGTGAGAGTGTGTGAAGCAGTGCATAATTTTCGTTTTTCATTTGAAATCCTGCTCAGATAGTATATCCATTGGTGTCCATGTTATTAAGAATAACACATTTTAAGATCAAGGAAGCCTTGAAGGTAGGAATGATGTATGAACTTGCGAAATATATTATATGACTATATAATTAACGTTAAGGTAAGTGTGGTGCTCGTGTTCTATGCATCGTTTACATTCGAGCCATTGAATGCACCATTTAAGTGTACACACATTTATTCACATATTCATTTGTTTCATTTTTCCACATCCATATCCGTAAGAAAGGCTTCCACAGTAGGATTCCACTTCCATCAAGAACATATGCATCATTTTGTATCATTACGGTTTCACTTCGTCATATTGTAATTTACTGAGACGAAATATGTATTTGATAAACTATGTATCTTTGTACTAAATAATGCGACAGAGAAAATACTGCCTTGTGGAACACCCTGGTCCTGATTGTAATGATCAGACAGGGTTGTACCCACTCGAACCTGAAATTGCCTGTCTGCTAAAAACTGAGGTATAAAATTAGGTAAATGGCCCCTCAAACCAAAGCCATGTAAATCTCTTAAAATACCATCTTTCCATGTTGTGTCGTAAGCTTTTTCCTGGTCAAAAAAGACTGACACAGCATGTTGGTTATTTACAATGGAATTGTTAACGAATTATTCCGAACGAACCAAATGGTCAATAGTACTTCTATCATTCACTCCCTACTTCAGAATAACTGTTGCTAAAATGTAAGTATAATGGCGGAAGATAAGATGGATACCCCTCAACAAAGTAATGGTACAGTAAGGCAAATATGATATTTATTTTTAATGTCTGCTTATTGTTGTTCCTCCTCTCCTTTAAACCCGAAGTGGGCAGAAAAGAAAAGGCAATATGCCACGAGTGGAGCTTAAAATGTTGAATGAAATAATGTTACGTGAGTAATTATTAAATGCGAGCTTGGAAACCTCAGAGCACAACTTTGCGAGGAAATGAGAGTCTAACTTTGATGGTGGCGGTGTTGTATTTGGTAAATAAAAGGTGTTCGAACTGAAGAGAGAGAAGTATGTTGACATTTCCTCGCAAATAGGAATACAGGTATTTTTCTGTATGTGTTGCTCAACGCTATCCCTACCCTTAGAATAAAGCACCGCAATCTTTAACAACACGTCATAATACTATTTTACTTTATTGTAGGGGTGAATATTTTTAAGTTAGGTTAATCTAACCCTAACGTCATCATGAGAAGTTGTGGCGCCCCCCACTTAAATCCTCTTTGTGCTACGCTTTGCCTGTGGGTTGGTCTATCTCTTGTTCCACTGCTGCTAACGGTTTTTATCTCTCCCAACAACCAGAGTGTAATATGGTCAGCTAAATGTCAAGCACCAAAACTGATGTTTGCTGTCAAATTAATGACCTGTGTCTTTTCAGCCCCATGTGGATCCAATTTGTGCTCTGGGCTTGCGTCAAGTACCTCTGTAATATAGACTGTTTCATCTAATTATTGACCTCTACTGCATTTTGAATGGCTTGTGCAGGATTGCCCCTTTGCTGTAATGTTTCAAATGAACAGTCACAAATTTTCCGTTCCTTGAAAGTGATGCACGCTTTAGCAATCAGTTTGTTGATCATTATGTCTGTGTCATTTGCAATTTAGAAAGACTACTCTTTTGTTCAAGTATAGAAAAACTCACAGACATTCGAAGTTTCATGAATAGGCATTCATTTATTTGTACCATCATGGGTATTTTGTTTCAGATTCTTATGATGAGAATTAACATTCAATTACCAATGTGACTACTCCTTAGAAAATTCAACAAGAACTGCATATACTGTCTGCGTATTGCTGGTCGGTCACGAGGCAATAAACGAAATAGGTTAACAAAATCACACAGTTGCCGATTCGATACAAAAAATGCATTTTGAATCTTACACTCTACACGTCCCGGTCCATAGTATGGTGATCTACCTTCGGTGTTGGAGATCTATAGCCTGATTTATATTGTATTGTCCAGATAGTGATATCAATTTTAACTTTCCAAGCTAGTTTTAACGTCAATTGTGCTATTCTAGTTGTTTTACTGTCCTTCGTTGACAGGTTTTATAATGAACATGTGGTCTTTTTCATTGTCGAAAGTTCTTGTCACGATATGGTTGAAATATTGCCGATGTGACGTTAAATATTAACTGACTCACTCACTACACGTGCGATTTTGTGATAATACGTATTCAAGATTTTGACTCATCTACATAGCGATATGTTAGCCTGGGGGTTTAAGCGTCCGCTTGCTATGACAGAGAGACCCATAGAATGAATCAGTCAACAATTGACATGGCGCGGACCTGGTTGATGATCTATCATTTCAGTTGTAACCACCTTCATCCTGTTGGATTATTTCTGAAATTAAAATTCTAATCCTAATTACAACCACACTCAGTAACATATTTTAATCAAGTAATGGCATTGTCAAAAGATTTTTCGGTTGGTCCATTTAAGTATCTCACCACCCCTAATTTAGTGATCAGACATCAGCCGTTCCTTCTATTTCCAAAGCCTTCCTAACAAACACTAATGCGTAGCTATAGAAATCATATCTCTCAAGGCGAGATTTGCTCAGTGCCCACCTCCGCTATCTCTCTTACCCTTTACATTATACTTCTGTGTAAATCAGTGACCGGCATTCTTGATATCTATGTGTCAGTTCCTTCGATCCTATTATGTGACCTATCTGACATTTGGTGATTGTGCAAACATAACCCACTCACTGATAATTTGCCACTGTGGGAAGAGTTTCAAAACAGTTTTTGGCACGGCTGTTGTAGTCAGACCTGATAACGAAAGTGAACTATCGCAAAGAGGGCGACAGGGAAAGTAGCAAAGGATTATCAGATGGTTGTTTGTTCATAAGCCGATTGTATGTATATATTTGTAAGTATGCATAAGAACATGAGAGCTTTTTACGAGACGCATTCATGGTGCATATGTTTGGGCTCAGCCTGACTTAGCCGACATAAATCTGCTTTTGGGGCATTTGCGGAGAAATCAGATACATACCCACATAACATTTCCGACTTTTGTGAGAGTGTGTGAAGCAGTGCATAATTTTCGTTTTTCATTTGAAATCCTGCTCAGATAGTATATCCATTGGTGTCCATGTTATTAAGAATAACAAATTTTAAGATCAAGGAAGCCTTGAAGGTAGGAATGATGTATGAACTTGCGAAATATATTATATGACTATATAATTAACGTTAAGGTAAGTGTGGTGCTCGTGTTCTATGCATCGTTTACATTCGAGCCATTGAATGCACCATTTAAGTGTACACACATTTATTCACATATTCATTTGTTTCATTTTTCCACATCCATATCCGTAAGAAAGGCTTCCACAGTAGGATTCCACTTCCATCAAGAACATATGCATCATTTTGTATCATTACGGTTTCACTTCGTCATATTGTAATTTACTGAGACGAAATATGTATTTGATAAAAAAGAATCATGCATTTGTCTTTATCTTCCTGTTTGTGAATGTGGTCGGATTGTTAATGTTGTTTCACCACGGCACTCTCCTGAGTGAGTGAGTCAGTTAAATTCAAAGTCACTTTGGCAATATTTCAGCCATATCGTGACTAAAACAATAAATAGATTAACAATAATGAAAGGTAGATTAAACAATCCTTTCAACGAGGCACAGTAAAATATCTACAATATCACAGATATGCATGTAAAACTAGTAATTAAATGTAAAACAGTTTAGGGAGCAACACAATATAATAGACATTCACAATTGTTTGTATTAACAGACATACTTCTCGTCGGAACCAGACAGTCCGTTCCTTGGAGACTGCTGGTGAAATTCACATTGCTAACACGTCACTTGAATCCGAGGACAATACTTACCATGTCGATGCAACCAAACTACCATACCACTAGTATGAACGTGCAAAGTACATTCACTACTTTATGGTAACAAATAACATAATCTTTATACAGAGTATGTGCGTCGTGGATTAATGTTGCAATTAAGGAAATACACATCGCTGGCCAAGGTCTCATATTGTAAGTTCTGACATATATATATGGGAGTTCTGTGGATGGTACATAAACTGTTAATTTACACAAAGGTAGAATCTGTTTACCGATAAAACCCTGGCATCACCAGTCCGGTAATATCAATTCAATTTAATTAAAAAGAGAAAACATAATATCTTTTCCTTATATGAATTCACCGATATATAAACATGTTCCGAAAAGCACCTAACAAGAAGATCAGCATGTTTCAAGGAGCACGTTTCCTGTTTACAACAGTGGAATATTGATTTGACATGGTCATCTTTTGAGAACGCTGACGACAAAATATGTCACAAAGACGTTCTTGATCACAGTCCATGCTGGAGGCTGATGTAGAGGGAAGGCTCATTTAAGCACGAACGAATTTCACACATGCCCATTTACACATATGAATTGATGTATTTGTACATTTAGACAGCCATCACTCATTACCTAAGGGTAAGTTTGACGTGATGGCACCCACTGCTTGCTCATCGTTTTTGCTTTGCAAAACATCTGGAATTGCTGTCCTGACTAGCAAAATCAAAACCAATTAATTTGGCCAAGAAGAAGATCTTAAGTGTAATGTAAATAAAAACTCGGATATCGTTCACTAATGGTAAGATGGCATATTCTCCTTCACAGGTTTATCACTGTGAACTAGACACCGAAGGCAAAAGTAAATAAGCCTCTTTGATTTCATATTTTCATTCTGACTAGAACAACTCTTTCCCTGACGTCGGATATGACACCGTGAGCGAATGAGTTAATATTTAATGTCACATCGATCATATTTCAGCCATGTCATGACCAGAACATGTTTGGTATTGAAATGAAATATGTATATATGATAGAAATCTGTCGTCAAATGATATAAAACAGCTAGAATATCATAGTTACAATTAAAACGAGTGTGGAAAGTTAAAACTAGTCGCAAAAAATTGGAGAAATCAATATAAAATACGGGCTATACATCAGCAACAAGTGAAGGTAGATCACCACACTAGTGACCATGGGGGTAACAGAACATTTGTTTCCTGCATGGAACCTATAAATGAAACATACAGCTTTAAGAGTCTTGCTTATTACGTTGAGCGACGTTTCGATGTGGGTTCTTAAGTCGTTTTCAAGCTAAGCGTGAATGCAACGAAAGGGTGAGAAGTTTATATACATGGAATGTTGTGACTAACAGCGGATTAACATTAAAAACAGTGTGTGATAGAGTAAGTAAGTGGTACATGATAGGAAGAGGCCTGTAGGGAACTAAGACAACTAAGAGTGATGAAGCCAAGAAGGTTGGGATTAAGTAGTAACAACAAACAGACACAATGCTTAGGTAGTCTATGGTTTGATTAGCTCTTCATAGGCGGATGGTATGTAGTATCCTTGTAGGCTTTCGATGGCTTCCAATAGTTTTATTTTCGTGAAGTCCTGGTTTTTTGTTGACAGGACTTCGAAGTCATCAAACTCGATTCGATGACAGGGGGTATTTTTGTTGATGGTCTGAGATGGCTGATTTGCTGTCTGCCTTGGCTGTAGAGGATTTGTGTTCTTTTATGCGGGTGTCAACGGGGCGCATATGCGGGGACGTTTCACCTATATATGAATCACCACATTCCATTCAGCTGTTAGCAATTTAGGAAAAGTTGCAATACATTAAAAAAAACACACGTAGTGTACGATTAAAATCTTGTGAAGTTTTAATTTACTTTCAATCTTGGTGAACTTACGTACGCTCTCAGAACGACAATAATTGTACAGTACTTTAACCCCCCTCGAGGATACAGCCGCTAACAATCTGAGTTACTAATTCAATCTTCCAGTAATAAAATGTTTATTTTTTCACAAATCAGTTAGCAAATCTAATTCTTCTAAAATGCAGTAAGTAACTGAGGACTAATATTGTTTAAAAGCTTTTTCATAGTTCGTGAGTCAAAATGTTTATTCTTGTGATGAATATTCAACACAGTGGCATGGCTACAACCTTTCTCCTTTCACCAAGATTTAACAGAGCGGCATGCGTCTCTAACGCAAGTGGCCCCGAAAGTGCTTCTTAAAAGGTTGATGGTAGCTCCGTGGGGACATTCTTCCTATTGGAGTGAACGCTTGAATCAAACCATTGATCTAAAGCCGACGCCTTCAGATCATTTTTCACTCTTACTGAAAGGCGAAGATGAGCTTCTTGAAGGATCGAATCCCGTATTTCCTTCGGCCGCGCTCCTTTATTTGCACACACATGCCTGTATCATAACAATTCAACTCAGGTCAATGAGTGATCATCTGGTGAGCCAAACAGAAAAATATTTGGCTCTCTGTTCCATGAGACGGAGTGTCTGTGGTTATTGTTCACTCTGGCGTATAACAGCATTCATTCAAGCACTGTCACCACTGCCAAAGAAAGAATAAGCTGAACTTCAGCGGAAATGATTTACCTGACGATGTATGAAAACGTATGGCAACTTAGGCACGTAAATGATGAGCTATGAATTCTTCTGTAATTAATACTGCAAACTTAACCATTTATATGATAAACCAATAGGAGTTTGACGTGCATCGAATCCACGTGTTGTGTGATGAATTATGTGGACTGTCACATTCAGAAACCAATGTTTTCAGGTTTTGTTAAAAACGGACAAACTATGATAATTGTGGTGATCATTCTAAGTAGATGGTGTCGTTTTATCTGTCATCGACCTTACAAGGGTTGATTGATGTATTGTTGATTCTGAAGAGACCAAATTGAACGTATACCATTAATTGTGCTAAGTATATCATCTGGAAACTATTCCCTTTCAAGGATCGCTGTTGTGTTCACCCCTGTCATGACTATCATATTTCTTGGATTATCTCCGTGTTGACAAGAGGATCTGTTCTTCTCAAAGTTTTACTGAACTAAATTTATATGAACTAAACGTATATGTAAAATCCGGTCTAGTGGGCGGTCTAGTGGGCTCCTTAAAGTTGTTTGACTCAAGTTGAGTTTCTGATTCAAGGTTAAAGCAGTTTTCATCTAAGATCAGGGACTTGTTGAAAGTTAGACTAATGGAGACACTTCAGTATCATAATTATGTCCAAAATCGAAATAGCTCGCTCAGTTTTCACATGTATTTAAATTTCGATCATTTTATGATGATATCGCTGTATATTGTGAAAGGTTGAAAACACTAACTTTACTCACGCGGGTAATACCTAGAAACTTATCGTAGTAATACGGAACCACTGCGTGATAAATGATTGACTGGAACACGTTTAAGCACATTACATTGACATGCACAGAGGCATATGTCTAGACTGAATTAAACAACAGCTAGCAACATTGTCATCTCAGGGACTTTGTTTCTCTCATGTATAATTCAAGCAATTATGTGTTTTGAATGCGATACTATATGTGGTTATTAATCAGATGTGACATTTACGAATGGCTAGAATGCATTTGGGAACCGTTTCATCATATTACTACCTTGGTGGATTCGATTCCATTGACAGCTGCAGTCTCTGATCATGTTTTTATTATTATGTTTACAGATTAAAGATGAAAATGCAACAGGGAGGGATCGGGTGATCCTGGCACAGTCATCAGAAAACGACAGGATCAGCTTTGTTGGCAGGAATTTTTCTGGGCTGTATATGGGGCTATTCCATAGGAGTTTAAAACTGACATTTTCCAGGAAACTCTGGACATGAAATGGACGATAAATTCTTACTCACTCCACTCACTCTCTGGGCAGACATGGTGATAATAATAATAACAATAATATTATTTTTCCGAAAATCCTGTTTAACCTTTCCGAAAATCCTGTTTACATTTTGTTCAATTCTATTTTTGAGGAAATTTGTGATTTGCCTTTAGAGAAACGGAGGTCAATTAAACAACTAAACGTGTCTTTTCCCCAAAATGAAATTGATTTACTTAATGAAATTATCCCTCTAAAACTTTCTGCGGACTGTTCGTTACATGAGGTAAATTGCAGTGTCTATGCTGCCGCGCGAACCTTGGAGGAACTTCACTCATCTCTAAAGACAAACCCTCTAATAATAACAAGAAAGGCCAAAGAAAAATCGGTTTCTTGTAAAACGTAATGACACTGGAGGAAACATTTCATGGATACAGCTGCGCCTTAAAACAAGATCATCAGGGGGTCCAATGTCAAAACGGCAAAAGGCAATATGGAGAAAATTAAACCTACAATACAAGACAGCAAAAGAAAAGGTACTTCTCCAAATTCATGATTCCCTTAAGCAATTTTACAGGAAACTCAAGACAAGTGGTGTTGATGACCATGATAAACGGCCTCCCATGGCTGCCAATGAAAGGCTCTGGAAACAGTTGTCTATGCCTGGCGACTGTAGTGAGACGGTGAGTGAGTGAGTTAATATTTTACGTCACATCTTCAATATCTCAGCCATATCGTGACGAGAACATTTAGTGAGTGAGTGAGTTTAGTTTTACGTCGCACTTAGCAATATTCCAGCTATATGGCGACGGTCTGTAAATAATCGAGTCTGGACCAGACAATCCAGTGATCAACAACATGAGCATCGATCTGCGCAATGGGGAACCGATGACATGTGTCAACCAAGTCAGCTAGTCTGACCACCCGATCCCGTTAGTCGCCTCTTACGACAAACATAATCACCTTTTATGGCAAGCATGGGTTGCTGAAGGCCTATTCTACCCCGGGACCTTCACGGGTCCGAGAACATTTAAATGAAATATGTGCATGTGGTAAAATCTGTCAACGAAGGACAGTAAAAGTACTAGAATATCACAATTTCAATTAAAACTAGCATGGAAAGTTAAAACTAATGTCACTATTTAGACAATACAAAAAAAAACCCAGACTATAGATCGCCAACAACAGAAGGTAGATCACCACACTAGGGACCATGGGGACTTACAGTACCTTTGCTACCTACATGGACCCTAGTTGGATTTACACTATCCCTTCAGCTGCTGGCGATTGTCCGAAAATTTAGCCAAAATTAAAAGAACATGAATACTACGATTAAAATCCTGGTAGACTTAAATTTACTGTGAATGTTTGTGGACTTACGTACCCTCTCAGGAGGACAATAATTTTACAATACTTCAATCCCCTTTGAGGGTACAGCCACCAACAATTCACGTTACTAATTCAAACTACCAATCATTAAAATACATCTATTTACAGAAACACACTATTCAAAATTCAACCAAAAATCAATTTCCTTTAAAAAAACTATAATTAAATGAGAATTAACGCTGGTGAAAAGATCCTTCATTGTTTTAACTGTAAAATACTTGTGATGGAGAATTCAACACAGTCAAGCAGAATATGCCTGACTCTAACTCTCTCATCTCTCATCCTCACCTTTTAACAGGTACCTATGAGTATATCTAGTGTGGCCAATACGACATCGTCGTAAAATAACCTCTTCAAATCTGGACTGACAACCCAAAAGGGTATAACCAATGTAAGGTTTTATCTCATGTAAGTTATTGATACCCACTTGGGTGTCCCACTTCTTCTCCATCAGATCACGGATATAACACCTAATGGTGGCTTTCTAATCACTATAAGGAATAAGAAGTGGTGTCACAGATTTGTTGAGTGCTGCTTTAGCAGCAAGGTCAGCCAATGTGTTACCAGAGATCCCTACATCGCTGGGTAACCAACAGAAGACGATGTCATTTTGGCCAGTGGCAAGATCATTATACAATTCAATAAGTTCTATTAAAAGTGGATGTTTGCAAGAAATATTTTTCAATATTAATATCAATAATATTTCAAATTCAATAATATTCCGAAAGAGAATCGGAATAGATAATATACTGTTTATGTTTAGGGTGTCTTTGAATATATCTGGGAGCTGTTAATATGGCGTTAGCTTCTGCTGTAAAAATAGAACTATTATCGGGTAATATAGAAGATATTGTTCTCGATCAAATGACAGTGGCACAAGCAACTGCGCCACCGTCCTTGGACCCATCTGTAAACAAGGATTTATAATTGCTATATTTATGTTTCAATTGATTATATTCTTGTTTATACTGTAATTCATTCGTTTCTGATCTTTTAAATATAGTTAATGTTAGGTCAACTTGTGGACTCACCAAGTGCCTACAAATCCTCATAGAGAGGATTAAAGACAGAATTAAAGACAGACTCATTAGAAGCTAATTTTGTAATGTACTGTAAAGATAGTTTTATACGGCCTAAGTTGAGAGAAGGCTCATCAGCCACGACGTACAGACTGTCGATAGGAGAGGTTCTAAAAGAACCGAGACAAAGTCTTAGGCCTTGGTGGTGCACAGGATCAAGTAGTTTTAAGTTGCCTTTGCAGGCTCCACCATATACGATGGAGCCATAATCAAGTTTAGAACGTGCGAGTGATCGATATAGATGGAGAAGGGTAGCTGGATCCCCTCCCCATTTAGAATTTGATACCACTTTCAATAAGTCAAGTGCTTTCAGGCATTTAGTTTTAAGTGATTTAATATGTGGTAAAAACGTTAAGTGTGAATCAAAGATTAGACCCAAGAACTTGGCTTCCTTGACAACTTTAATCGGCGTGCCATCTAGAGATAGTTCAGGGTCTTTATGTGGTTTGTATTTACGACAAAAATGTGTGCAGTTAGTTTTGGATTTAGCAAATTTAAAGCCGTTTTCAAGACACCACTTATTAATCTTGTTTTAAACACAACTGCAATTGCCGTTCAATGGTATGCATATTTATACCACGACAAGAAATATCAAAATCATCCACAAATAACGATCCATCAATTGAATCGTTTAAAACTTTAGACAAACTGTTGATCTTGATGGTAAAAAGAGTGACAGACAACATACTGCCTTGTGGAACACCCTGATCCTGATTGTAATGATCAGACAGGGTAGAACCCACACGGACTTGGAATTGTCTGTTATTCAAAAAGTTGGCTATAAATTGAGGCAAACGACCTCGCAAGCGGAAGTCATGTAAATCTCTTGAAATGCCGTATTTCCAAGTAGTGTCATATGCTTTTTCCAAGATCAAAAAGGATAGACACAGCGTGTTGGTTGTTAATTAGTGCGTTTTTAACAAATGATTCCAGTCGCACTAAGTGATCGACAGTACTTCTGTTTTTACGGAAACCACAGGGTATATCTGTTATGAGATTATTTGTTTCCAAGTACAAAACAAGTCGATTATTTATCATGCGTTCCATGGTCTTGCAAACACAGCTAGTTAGTGAAATCGAACGATAATTGGATGGAACCGTATGATCACGTCCAGGTTTAGGAATTGGCACTACTATGGCGTCACACCATGAAGGAGGAAAGTTACCCGATGTTCAAATATCATCAAAAATATTTAGGAGAGTTTCCAGGCAGCATTCTGGTAAATGTTTCAGGAGTTGATAATGTATGTTATCAGCTCCTGTAGCAGTGTCATGAGCTTGATCAAGAGCAGTATGGAGTTCATGAATAGAAAACGTTTCATTATAATCATCCCCATTATCAGAATTGAAATTAATAGTTTTCTTTTCCTGTTGTTTTTGATATTGCTGAAATTTAGGTATATAATTAGAATAGGAAGAATGTTTAGCCAGAGTTTCGCCCAGTTTATTCGCAACATCTGATTTATCAGTAAGTAATTGATCTTGATCTCCATGTTTACCTTTAATTTTTTTGACCATGTTCCATACCTTGGACATGGGTGTTCGAGAATTTATTTTGGATACATAATTTTGCCAAGATTGACGTTTGTTCTGTTTAAAAGTACGCCGTGCTTTAGCATTTAAAATTTTAAATGTATTTAAATTATGCACCATGGGATGGCGATGGAAATAATGTTCTGCATTTTTCCTTGCCTTCTCTCCTAGCTTGTTTGAATTCATCGTTGAACCATGGTTTTCGAATATGTGGAACTGCAGAGGACTTTGGCATACACCCATCAGCTATGGAATTCAGTTCCTCAGAAAAACATTTAATAACATCAGGAACGTCAATAAAACGTTCAGAATTAAGTTTTCAGCACACAGTGTTTCATATAAAGCCCAGTTAGCCTTATTAAAATTCCGCCTTGATGATGGTGGAACATCAGATGGAGTTACAGATTTTAGAATAGTAGGAAAATGGGCACTTCCACAAAGGTCATCGTGGACTGACCATTCAAATTCATTTAGTAGTTCTGAATTTGTCAGTGACAAGTCAAGGGCAGATTAGGTCCCTGTCCCAGGGTGTAAATATGTGCTGGAACCATCATTATAAATACATAAATCATTGTCAGAAGAAAAATGTCCTCCAGCAATTTAGCTTTAGTGTTTGTACCTATAATACCCCTGAGTGGGTTGTGCCCATTTAAATCTCCCATTATAATACAGGGCTTCGGGAGTTGCGCTTGAAGATCAGTTTTGGCAAACGTCGAAGACGGCGAAATACAGAGTGAGCATGGCGTAAACGCTACATGTAAAGTAATTCTCACAGCAACAGCCTGCATATTAGTATTAAGTGAAACAGGGCTTTGAATAACGTTTTGTCTGACTAGAACGGATGACCCGCCAGTGGTTCTATCACCCGGAGGTGAAAAAGAATGATATGCATTAAAATGACGAAACTCAAATGTGTCTGTTTGTTTTAAATATGTCCCTTGGAGACATATCGCTGAAGGTGTAAAGTCTTGGACTAATAGCTGTAATTCATGTAAATTAATCCTCAATCCTCTGCAGTTCCACTGTACAATATTATTGGAATAAGCTATCTTTTGGGGGGATTTATTGGGGATCTACCCCGCACTCTTTTGGAGGGCGACAAGCTATGTGCCCTAGAAATGACGTTTTCAGATACGTCCATGTCTTCAAGAGACCCATATTTATTGAGCAATTGAATTTTATTTTGTGACCCTTTAGGAGCTCTGCCACTTTTGAAACATCAGGCTTAGGCTTAGATTTACCTTTAGCAGTTTGTTGTCTATCAGCTGTCGATTGAGACTCAGTGCGTGACTGCGAAGATGATTTATGATCAGAGGAAGACTTTGATGTTCCAGGAAGTGATTCCTCAGTCTGTGATGACATAGCTGGGTATAGAAGTTGTGGAGAGTCGCTGTTGACCCAAGTCAAGGTAGTTTGGCAGCTTGTAGATGCTTTTGTTATTTTAGAGCTGCGCACAGATGATACGTTTGCTACAGTAGCATAACTTTCTGTAAGGTCAGATCTCTTCACCAGTTTTTTGCTTCAGAAAAAGAGATGTTTTTGGTATACTTTATTCTGTTTATTTCCATTTGCTCTCTCCAGATTGGACACTGTTTCGACGAAGATGAATGGTCGCCTGAGCAGCTGGTGCATTTTTTAAAATCACTGTCACAATATTCTGTTGTGTGTGTCATCCCACCACAGTGAGCACACACAACAGACAATGTGCAGGTAGATACACCGTGTCCATATTTCAGGCATTTAAAACACCTGAGCGGGTTGGGGATGTATGTCTCAACTTGAATATTGGAGTAACCTGCCTTCACTCATTTGGGAACATTTGGCGATGAAAAAGAAAACAGGTAGGTATTCGTTTGGAATGTTTCATTGTTTTTTCGGGTTGAAAAGCGCTTCCCATACAGCGCTTCTTTCATTTCGCATGCTATATCAAGTTCGGACATGTCAGCAAACAACCGATCACAATCTCTGACGATACCTTTACTAGTGTTCAAAGTGTTGTGAGCAGAGACCGTGACCGGAATGCCCACAAAAGTGCCCACTAGTAGCGCACCCGAACGTAAGCGTCTAATGTTCTTAACATCCCCAGCAATACCTTGAATACCCTTCGACACTGCGAAAGGGTTCAACTTCAATGGTGTCTTGTCAGGAGTCTCAATAACGAGGAAACGTGGCCAATACTCAATCGATAGAGACGGTCTATGATCAGTATCAATAAGATCAATTTCAAGTGGACGTTTTTTTGTTTTTTTGTTTCTTTTTTTTTGTGGGGGGGGGGGGGGGGGCAGATTTCATAAGCCATGATTGGTGTCATATGGTTCATCATCCGAGCTCCCCTTCCACCACGGAGTATCACAAGGACAGTGCTAAAGCAAGCGGGCCTCCACCTTGCAGCACCAAGGATACCCGGATGATATACAGTAGAAGAATTATAAGTAATTAATCTACCAGATTGGCCCATGAGCCACCGCCTTCTGGCATAAGACTCTAGGCAAAGTTCAAATTATCATAATTTACAATCAAACAAGTGACAAATCACCAGTATTGCCAAGGCCGAAATTTAAAACAATTCCAAATCAAATTTGTGCAATGGCAGATAGGCAGTCCATGCATAGGGCTTGGCATGACCAGCCGATTGGTTGAATCGGGCCCATTCAACCACCCCTCTAGGTGAAGTAAGGGCCAAAGTGGTGTGTTGGGCAAATGGAAAGTAGTTAAAAGCCCAAATGCCCTCAACCACTAGGTTCCCGTCCTCCACCGACACGGGACGCAACCCACGGCAAACAGAATGCCCAATTTAGTCGCCTCTTACGACAAGCAATGGGGTGCTGTGGACACATTCTGTCCCGGGCCCACACGGGAGAAGAGCACTTAGCGTTACCCAGCACCCAACATGAGGAGGTTATGATCATGCAATGCATGAGAAAGTAACTAGGTCGTCTGTCTGTTACATCTCACCAGATTGCCTGAAAAATGCTATCAAAAAGTCCAAATGTGATTCAGCTCCAGGGCCTGATGGCATTCGAAACCGGTATTGGAAACTGTTTCCCTACGTTCAAACACCATTACTTTACTGTTTTAATTTTCTTGTGGACACAGGTGATGTTCCTCCATGGTTCTGCAAAGGTCGCACAATACTCCTTCCCCCCCCCAAAAAGGAGAGCTGACTGATCCCCAAAGTTCCGCCCTATCACGTGTTTCAATACTCAATACAAATTATTTTCAGGGTGTTTGACAAACCTCGTGTCATCTTACTGCTCGTCCAATGAGATACTTTACAGAGAGCAGAAGGGGGTGGGAAAGGGATGTTGGGGGTGCAAGGATCAACTTCTTGTACAGAAAAGAGGCTAAATTTTATCACCGCAACCTCTCCATGTGATGGATTGACTACAAACAAGCATACTACTCTGTCCCTCACGAGTTGATTCTGAAGTCTCTTCACTCTATTGACTTCTCTGACCTACTACTTGATTTACTCAAGTATTTAATAAGTTGCTCCTCTGAGGTTTTTTTGTGTGCTCAACAGGGAGGAGGGTTACCACCCCGAGTCTCCTCAGCACAGATTCCCAATATCTCTGACTCATCTCCTCTACATGGACGACATCGAGCTCCTTGGCAAAGGAGAGACCAATTTGAAAGAACAGGTTCTCCTTGTCGAGTCCTTCTCTAATGATATTGGCATGACATTTGGACTCGACAAATGTAATACTCTTCATTTGAGTGAGTGAGTGAGTGAGTTAATATTTAACGTCACGTCGGCAATATTGCAGCCATATCGTGACGAGAACACACGTGACATAAAAACCAAATATATGAGCATATTATGAAGAACCTGTCAACGAAGGACAGTAAAACCACTAGATTATCACAGTTAGTATTTAAAACTAGCGTTGAAACTTAAAAAATGATAGTATCACTATTTGGACTGTACAATATTAAAACAGGCCATAGATCGCCAACAACCGAAGGTAGATCACCATACTAGGCACCATGGGGACTTACAGTGCCTTTGCTAACCTGCATGGTCCCTAGCTGGATTTACACCATCCCCTCGGCTGATGGCGACTGTATGCAAAATTAGCCACAATTTAAAATGACACATATTCTACGACTAAAAAATGGAAGATTAAATATGACCTCAACAGTTTTGGGACATACGTACCCTCTCAGGAGGACAATAATTTTACAGCACTTCAACCCCCTTCGAGGATACAGCCAGTAACAATCTCAGTTGCTTATTCAACTTCCAATCATAAAATATTTATCTATTTACATGTCATGTAACAGGTCTAATTCTTTTAAAAACGCAATGATTAAATGAGCACTAACAGTACTAAAAAGATCATTCATAGTTCTTGATTTGAAATACTTATCCCTTGTGATGGAATATTCAACACAGTCAAGCAAGACATGCTTGACTGTGATTCTTTCATCACGAGGGATACAAAAAGGAGGATCCTCACCTTTAAGCACATATTCATGTGTATATCTAATGTGTCCCACCTTTTCTGCATCAGATCATGGATGTAAGACCTAATGATTGCTTTATAATCAGTGTATGGAATAAGAAGTGGTGTCACAGATTTGTTGAGTGCTGCTTTTGCAGCAAGGTCAGCCAACGTGGCTGGGTAACCAACAGAAGACGATGTCGTATTGGCCAGTAGCAAGATCATTATACAATTCAATGATTTCAATTAAAAGTGGATGTTTACAAGAAATATTTTTAATCGCCTGAAGGCAAGAAAGAGAGTCTGAATAGATTATAGATTGCTTATGTTTAGGGTGTCTTTGAATATATTTGACAGCCGTTAATATGGCGTTTGCTTCTGCAGTAAAAATAGAACTGTTAGCTGGAATTCTGGAAGATATCATTCTGGATCCAATGACAGTGGCAGAAGCTACTGCACCACCGTCCTTGGAACCATCTGTAAATAACGGTTTGTAATTGCTGTATTTACTTTTTAATTGATTATATTCTTGTTTATATTGTAATTCATTAGTTTTGGATTTTTCAAAAGAAGTTAATGTTAGGTCGACTTGTGGTCTAACTAACTGCCAAGGAGGAGAAGAAAGAAGACGGGTGGGAGCTATGTTTTCCAGCTTAATGCCAGCCGAAGAAAGAAATGGTTTAATTCTGTGTCCGAGAGGTGGAACAAGAGAAGACTTCTTGTCATACAAATCCTGATAAAGTGGATTGAACACACAGTTATATGCAGGGTTAGATTCAGTAGAGGATAATTTAGTAATGTACTGTAATGATAATTTTATACGACGTTGTGTAAGAGATGGTTCATCGGCCTCAACGTAAAGACTGTCAACAGGTGAAGTTCGGAAAGATCCAAGACAAAGTCTTAAACCTTGGTGATGGACAGAATCAAGAAGTTTAAGGTTGCTTTTACAGGCTCCACCGTATACGATGGAACCGTAATCAAGTTTCGAACGGATCAATGATCGATAACGTTGTAGGAGGGTAGCTTGGTCTCCTCCCCACTTACAATTAGAAATGACTTTCAACAAGTCAAGTGCCTTCAGGCATTTAGTCTTAAGGGATTTGATATGGGGAAGAAACGTTAAATGTGAGTCAAAAATCAATCCCAAGAACTTGGCCTCTTTAACAACTTTAATAGCAGTGCCATTTAGAAACAGTTCAGGGTCTTTATGTGGTTTATATCGTCTACAGAAGTGTATACAATTAGTCTTCGATTTAGAAAATTTGAAACCGTTCTCAAGACACCATTTATTAATTTTATTTAAGCATAACTGCAGTTGCCTCTGAATAGTACGCATATTTTTACCACGACAGGAAACATTGAAATCATCCACAAAAAGTGATCCGTCAATCGAATCATTTAAAACTTTGGATAAACTGTTGATTTTAATGCTAAATAAAGTAACAGACAAAATACTCCCTTGTGGAACACCCTGATCCTGATTATAATGTTCAGACAGGGTAGATAATAAAGAGGCAAACGGCCTCTCAAACCAAAATCATGTGAATCCTGTAAAATACCATGCTTCCATGTCGTATCATAAGCTTTCTCAAGATCAAAGAAAAATGATACAGCATGCTGTGTATTAACTATAGCATTTTTTAGCAAAGGATTCTAAACGTACCAAGTGATCAGTGGTACTACGATTTTTCCTGAAACCACATTGAATATTAGTTATAATATTATTGGTTTCAACATACCAAGTTAATCTATTATTCACCATACGTTCCATGGGTTTACAGACACAACTCGTTAGAGATATTGGTCTGTTATTAGACGGATCAGTATGATCCCGGCCAGGCTTTGGAATAAGGACAACAATGGCATTACGCCATGAAGTTGGGAAATTCCCCGACGTCCATATTTGATCAACATGATTCGGGCAAATGCTTTAGGAGCTGATAGTGAATATTATCGGTTCCTGTAGCTGTATCATGAGCTTGCTCAAGGGCAGTATGGAGCTCATGCAACGAAAATAATTCGTTATAGTCTTCACCATTGCCTGAGTTAAAATTGATTCTTTTCTTTTCCTCTTGTTTCTGATACTTTTGGAACTCAGGGACATAATTTGATGAAGATGAATGTTTGGCTAAAGTTGCGCCAAGTTTATTTGCTATGTCAGTTTTATTAGTTAATATGGTATCCCCGTCCTTCAGATGATGAACAGTAGATTTGGAACCTTTGCCCTTTATTCTTTGGACCATATTCCACACATTTGACATTGGTGTGCGTGAATTTATTTTGGAAACATAATTTCGCCAAGACTGACGTTTACCTTGTTTAAAAGCACGTCTAGCCTTTGCGTTAGTAATTTTGACTTTGTCTAGATTATGAACTGTAGGATGTTTGCGAAAATATTTTTCGGCTTTCTTCCTACATTTTCTGGCCTGTTTACACTCGTCAGTAAACCATGGTTTACGAATATGTGGAATTGCAGAGGACTTAGGAATTGTTTTGTCTGCAATGCCATTTAGTATATCCGAAAAAGACTGTATTGGATCTTCACTGTTCTTAAAAAGATCATGCTTCAAGTGTTCTGATATAATGACCAATCAGCCCTAGCAAAGTTCCGTCTTGATACAGGTGGATCATCACCAGGGTTGATGGTTTTCAGCATGGTGGGGAAGTGATCACTCCCACATAGGTCATCATGGACCAGCCATTCAAATTCATTGTATAAGTTTGAATCAGCCAGGGAAGAGTACTTTCCCGTAGCTGGATGTAAATAATTATAAGTAGCTGAGTCATCATTGAAAATACACAAAGTATTATCGGATATGAATTCCTCAAGGATTTTGCCTTTATTATTAGTATGGTCACTTCCCCATAATGGATTGTGTCCGTTGAGGTCCCCCATAATAATACATGGTTTGGGGAGCTGATCATATAGACTTTGAAGATCTGATTGACCAATATTGGAAGATGGAGGGATATACAAACTGCACAATGTCAAAGCAATGTGTAGAGTCAGGCGAACAGCAACTGCTTGAAGGTTTGTTTTTAGAGTAACAGGGCTATGTATTACGCTCTCATGAACGAGAATAGAAGCGCCTCCAGTAGCCCGATCTCTCGGAGGAGAAAAAGAATGATAAGCGCTGTACTGTCTCAAATTCAAGGTATCTGTATTTTTAAGATGTGTCTCTTGGAGACATAGCGTAGATGCTTGAAAGTCCTGTATCAGCAATTGTACCTCGTTGAAATTAGTTTTTAGTCCTCAACAATTCCATTGCAATAGATTGGACTGGTTCATGGTGGCTCAATTGGTGATCTTCCACGCGAATGTGTGGAGGGTAAATTCCTCCTGCTGTCCTGTGAGGACAGAGTGATATCCATATCTAGAGGCCCAAAAGAGTTTTCTACAGGAACTTCTGAAGATGAAGGGATGATGGGAATTGATTTTCTATTTAATTTTTTTCCTTTCTATTTTTGACTGTCAGTCTGTTTGTCAGACGATTGTGATTTGGGCTCAGGCTGTCTCTCAGTCTGTGATCCAGATGTAGATTGAGTTACTGGGGAAGATGGTTTTGCAACTGAGGATAAGGTAATGGGTTTTGCAGACTTAACCCATGTCAAGTCTGTCTGACAACTTACAGGAGATGTCATAACAGCGTGAATGACGGCAGCAGAGTAGGTCTTATTTAATGGAGATGCGGTTTCAGCTGTCAACAGTTGTTTTGCTTCAAAGTATGAAATATTCCTTTCACATTTACGTTTCATTATTTTGGACTCCTTTTGCCAAACAGGACAAGATCTTGATGTAGCAGCATGAGATCGAGAACAGTTTGCGCATTTGAACTCATTGTTGCAGTCTGTATTATCATGTTGTTCACCACAACGATGACATACAGCCGAACCACGACAAGAACTAGCCCCATGACCGAACTTCTGACATTTAAAGCAGCGAAGCGGGCTGGGGATATACACGTCCACTCCAACATTGAATTACCCTGCTTTGATTGAAGGTGGTAAGGATGCACGTCAAGATATATGTATTGGTATCGACACTGATTCCTTCTTTCTTGACGGTGAACCGTTTTAAAGCTGTGACTCCCTGATCATGAAGTTCAGTTACTATGTCATGTTCTGACATGTCAGACAGGCAGCGAGCCCTGTCCCAAACAATGCCCCGGCAGGAATTTAATGTTCTGTGCACGGACACAGCAACCTCAATATTGGCAAATGTTTTGATAGATAAAAGATTTAGAGATTGCTCTCTCCGTGCACATTCCACCAGAAGTGAACCACTACGAAGACGGGTGACATTGCGAACCTCTCCACAAATACCTGAAACAGCCTTGAAAATGGCAAAGGGGTTTAATTTAATAGGAAGATTGTCTGTTGCCTCAATCACTAAGAAACGTGCCCAGTAATCAGCATTGGAAGAAACATTTCTTGTTGATTCATCAATATTTTCAATTCGTCGCTTTTTTTCATTTCGCCAAGAACCAGATGATTGGGGATCCATGATTGAAGGAAAACATTCAGCATCCCTACTCCCCACCCACCATGGAGTGTCAACAAGGACGATGTCAAATAGCATCGGATCTCCAAGATGTCGACACCAGGGATACAGGAATGCTATACTCCGGCACCTATGACACAAATAGCAACATTTGTATACCAAATAAATTGCCAGGGTGGTTCTGCCCGTGACAAATGATTGGACACATATTGAACTTGGAGGTCAACATTGCCAGATTGGCCCATGAGCCACCGCCTTCTGGCATAGGAGTCTAGGCATTAAATATGTTAATATTTTGGAAATGAAAACTCGAAATGGCCAAGACCCAATGAGTAGTTGAGTGTGCAAAAAACTTTTACTATGCACAGGGCATGGCGTGACCAGCCGATTGATAGAACCGGGCCAGTTCTACCACCCGTCTAGGCGACGTCAGGGCCAAAGTGGTGTGTTAGGCAACAGGACCACGGCTTCAAGCTCCTATTGCCCTCAACCACCAGGATCCCTTCCTCCGCCGACACAGGGTCGCAACCCACGGCAAACGGGTTGGTGGACCAAATATCCCCCCGGGTCCACAACGGGGGTGTCGGCGAGCTCTTAGCGTTACCCAGCACCCACCACGAGGAGGTGGCTCGCCACAGGTGCCACTCTTCATTTGAAACGTGGCAAGGTAACCAATGATGGATCGGTCAGGTTACAAGGGGGAGGGGTTATCGAGCATCTTGTGGAAGACCAGCCCTACACCGATCTTGGAATGCAAGTTCGAGACAAGCTCCATAATGCCAGATTCAAGATAAACTTCGGACCGAGTATAAATCTCGTTTAAAGAAAATCTGGAGCTCCGAGCTAAATGCTCGAAACAAGGTCAAAGCCACCAATACTTTTGCTGTGCCAGTCCTCTCCTATTCCTTTGGAGTAGTTGATTGGACAAAACAAGACATCCAGGGTCTAGGGACTAGGGACTAGAAGGATCATGTATGATAACAGAGCACACCACCCTCGTTCCTCTCTTAATCGTTTATATATGCCAATCAATTCGGAAGGACGGGGTTTGATTAATGTGGGGGCTCTTCGTGATAGAATTGTATTGTGTACTTTTGCACATATTTATTTGTCAGATGATTCTCTGGTGATGCATGTCAAGACTCATGATGAAAGCAAGGAATTCCACAGCTATTTTACGCGTGCCAAGGTTTTTGGACACAATCTGAAATCTGAAGTTGATTTTGCTCATGGTGATGTACTGCTGGACGGTACAGCGATGGGAGTAAACCAGGTGAAGTCCTTTACCAAATCTGCCCAGACTCGGTCCTTTGTGGAGAAGTTGTCTGAGAAACCATTGCATCGTGTGTACATGCAGTGTGTGGAACAGAAATCCAACTGACTCCTTCGCCTGGATGAAGTCGGCTGGTCTCAAATGTGAAACTGAGGACTTCCTTTTAGGTGCTCAATCGCCAGAATGTGATTCTTAATCAAAATGTGAACACGAAATGTTGTCTTTGAAATGAATTTACAGAGACTGTCCAACACCTTGTCAGTGGATGCCCTTCCTTGACACAAACAGCATATCTTAAAATACATGATGGTATGGCTCGCTGCTTTTGTTATCGTCTCCGCTGTGCGTGTGGCTTTGACCTTGAGGTCCATCCATGGTACGACCCTGAACATGTCCAGGGCGTCCTGGAAAATGATCCTTTTAAACTTCTCTGGAATACACCAACATACAGCCTTAGACGAATTCCAGTCAACAAACCTGGGCTTGTCCTTTTTGATAAAACCAATGAAAATATCTATATCATTGAATTTTCTGTCCCTTTTGACAGCAATGTGGTTGGCAAGATTCAGGAAAAGCATGATAACCATGCGGGCCTCGCCTTTGAAATGTCTCGTTTGCACCCCAAGTACACTGTCATCAGGCTCTTCATTGTTCTTGGTGCCCTTGGTTTGGAACCTCATGATCTCATGGCGCAGATCAGGAGAGTGCCCCAATTCTCAACCTGGAGCACAGCCCTTCTGACAGTCTGGGTAATGCAAAAGGCAGCAGTGTTGGGGAGTCTTCATATTCTCCGGAAAGTTCTTGGTGGGTTTGACAAGGTAGCGTTTCCTGGGAGAAGTCCCATTCGCTGTCTGGACTGCGTGTAGAGGGGGTGAGGACCCTGAGCTGATGATGAGCCTTACCGGCCTGACTGTGTCAGGATCACCCGAACTCTCTCTGCTGCATATCAAGCTTAATCTGCAAAACATAATAATAAGAGTATTTATATAGCGCTGACTTCCACCGCACAAAGGCAATGCTCAAAGCGCTGACAAGTCACAGTTAATATGCACAGGATCATCCACTGTTTTATGAAACATATTTTTGAAACAGGTATGCTCTGAGTCTCTTTTTGAAGAGTGGCCGAGTTGGCACTAGTTTTAGATGAAGGGGCAAAGTGTTCCAAAGAGTAGCAGCAGTATACTGAAAGGACTTGGCACCAAATGATTTGAATTTATAAGAAGGTACACACAGGAGAAACGGATCATGGGAGCGTAGAGTTCTGGAAGGAGTGTACAGTGTCGTGAGGTCTTGAAGGTAGAGACATGTGTATGGGGGTGTCATTTTTTTCCGAAAATGTTCTTCCATCTGTGCATGGTCGGAGTTTTCAAGGTCAAATCAGACACTCCTGACTGAAGATTGCAAACCTGAAATTTTCATGTAATACTCCAGTCACCTAACAAGGGGTATACCTGAACGAACAACTTTGCTTTGAATGAAACGAATGTGGTGATACATTCTTAAAACATCCATTATAATTGTATCAACACTGAGTCAATCCCATATATCTCCCAATTTCGACAATCGAACATTGAAAATATAGCTTCCCTACTTTCTTAAAGAGTATATTTTGGGCTAGATGTGTCTAAATTGCTAACAGTAGAGGGGATGATGTAAATCCAACTAGTGTCCATGCAGGCAGCAAAGGTACTGTAAGTCCCCATGGTCCCTAGTATGGTGATCTACCTTCAGTTGTTGGCAATCTATAGCCTGATTTTATATTGTATTGTCCGAATAGTGATATTAGTTTTAACTTTCCACGCTAGTTTTAATTGAAATTGTGATATTCTAGTTGTTTTACTGTCCTTCGTTGACAGGTGTTATACTATACATGTATTCCTTTTCATTGTTAAATGTTCTCGTCACGATATGGCTGAAATATTGTCGATGTGATGTTAAATATTAACTCACTCACTCACTCTTAAAGAGTATAGGTGGAAAGTTGCTGTTAGCACGATGTTAAACAACGAACGAACAAACAAACCAGCCACCGTGTCTACATCTCCACGCACCATGTCCTACCTGCCTCGCTTTCCTTGATCTTCCCCCAAGTCTCTGTTTCTTTCTCCCGTCCATGACCTAAACATGCCTACTAGTCTCATTCACCTTGCCATCATCTTGTGTTGCTCACCTCTCCGTGTCCCCTTCTCCGTTTCATATGCGAGGTCTGTATACATATTTATCTTACTTCACACATAGATGTCGTTTTCTGATTGGCCAAGGGCTCTTTATTTGTTTTCAGCACCCCACTTACATGCGAGGTACATTTCAATGTATCATGCCGCCAAAATGCAACTCCTTCGGTGCTCCGTGGTAGTACTAAGTCTTTATCTCGAATAATATTGAATCACATATGATGCACGGAAATCACAGATGTTTTGCGAAAGCACATGGATGGAAGGGAGATGACTGTTTTTCTTGTGTCGTCTGCAAAATATAGTTATGGCTACGAAAGTATTTGCCTCGCATTCCAATAAATATGTTTTGACAAAACGTTCAAATGTAGTTCCTGTGAATATGAAGAAGGGGAATTACGCCTCGGTGACTTTACTGAGACAATACCTGTGGGAAAGCAAGATGCAGGATTCGAATCGTTTGATTCACACAAGTTGACTGAAGTGTACGATCCTATCGGTGTTCGGTAAGATAAGTAGATGGTTAGCTGGTCCCTCGAGGCCGATGAGGTGACGTACCTTCGATGTTTGTTTATCCTCCCTTCACCCTCTGAGCACAGGAGACCTAGGAAAACATCAACCCATGTTCCCACCATGACCGGTGACCGATATTGTGTTTCTATACTTACGTAAATCCTTCGCGTGCCTACTACCCAGTATGCGTGTAGCTTGCCCATACTGTGTGTTTTGAGTCGGCTATTACCCACAAATAACCTCTTGCTCGAAAGATATTATTTATGGCATTATGGCAAATACATACTAATCACACTGAGATGCGGTTTCAAATTCCACATTCTTCCAGAATATTGTTTTTGGTTACTCAGTACACGACACGCTGTAAACGTCTAAGAGAAGAAGCACTTTCAACTATTTTGCAATCTGTTTTTGCAATATATTGTTCATGTAGGCTTATCAGAATTGTGTTCATTTGAAAATGCACTTCAATCATGTAAATGAGTTATCAATACGTGGGTCTGTCATGACACCATAATGACGTATCATTCGAGTATTGGGTTCACAACAAGGACAGAGTGGGTACACATGACTGGTCCAGCAAGAACGAACATCAATACTTTAAATGATGAAATCACTCCATTTTAAATACATTTACATGCAGTAATTACGATGCATTGCTTTGTATGAACATTCACCAATTCAACAAAAGTCGAAACAGCCATTGTAATGTCATAACTAAAGCCTAAGCGAAATCCATTTTTATACAATTTTCAATATTTCAGTACGGAAAAGGATGAGAACGGTCAACTCCGATGTCATGGGAGCTGAGCCAAAAGCAATCAGTTTCTGTTCCCAATTTTTTCCCAACCACCTGTCTGCAGATAGTAGGTTTAGAACAGGAAGACAATGCATGTTGAGTTCCGCCCTTAGCGTCCCCCCGGAAAACAGATCAGTTTTTCGACCACTCTTGTTGCGTCGTACCAACATACAATAACCAATGCTACTATTTCACCTTCCTGACGGTCAGCTATAAGGGTATAAATAATGACTGCATGGTTCCAAGTGGGCGAACAGGTTAAAGCACCAGGCTGGTGATCTCAGCAAGGCTGAGGCGTCAGGATCGAACCCACCTGTAACCGGGTGCAAAAATCAGTTGGAGTCAATTTTTTTATGCAGACTCTATCCTTGTTGTCACAGCCGCTAGTGTACAGTACACAACACTGTGCACATACAAGAACGTACAAATTCGTTGGCATAAGACCAGAGGACGGCCACATGAATTCGTTCAAACACCAAGTTGCGGGTACAGCAACGTGCAGTGGACAAAATGCTGTGACTAGGTATCCCTGTCCACCCAGCCGTGAATGGGTACCTCGTTAGGATGAACAAGTCATTATACACTCTGTGCATCTAGCAACAGCAGGAGTTGTATACCCCCAAGGGAGCTGATATTGATAATACGATGTGCCATTTAGATTGACATCCCATGATCGAGGCAAAAAACGCCGTAAGCAAGCATTAGATGCATGGATATTAACGCTTTACAAACAGCCTATAACATACAATAATAATTAAAAAAAACTGACATGGTACATCTGTTGTGTAGGACTGACATAAACCTTTCATCAGTACACGTAGCCACATACATGCACGCAGATAAATAGATGTCGGAATTTCGAACGTAACAAATGCATTATCTCAGTTTTAACACAACGTCTTAGTGGTTAGAGAACATACAATTTTGGGGCTCCATCAAGGGTAATTTGTTGGTCGGTAGTCCAGGTTGAAACAGGGAATGTCATCACATTTCAAATTGTTGTCCATGAATGGACCATAAAAACTTTAGAAAGCTTTGTTGGAACCTTTGGTAACATTGTTCAAACAGCTTATGAGGACCATGTGATGGTCTTTGAAATCTTGGCCGAAACAAGCATACTCGTTTGTACTTAACCAACATTTCGGTAAATTTGCTTAAAATTTAGATTTTGATTTTTACCATCATGATTATAGGCTGCTTACACACAAATGTTTGCTGCATATTAAATACTGTGCACTTCAGGTTATACTGTTTGCTTCTGAATACCTTGGTGTACTGGGGAACTTTAAATGCTTTATCTTGTATAACTGCAGTCAACTGTTTCTGATGTATCCCATATATTTAATTTCATCAAAGTGCTGTCTAGAACGACAATACCGCTCAATGTCGTGCTCTGTAATTGATTTCCATCCTGCTCGTACTGACCCTTAAGCAGATAAGAAACAGCGTCCTTCATCCAAATCATTGCAGATGTAACATATCGTCCGATATTACAGTTATTTATTATTCAGCTGTACCGCCGTCGCGTAATGTGATCCGTGTATCCAAATTGACATGGATATTTGCCAAGTTGTCGTCTAATATTTAATATTTCTTCAAACATACATCAGTCTGTCTGTGTTGTTCTGACGTACACGTGCAGTAATCTGAGGAGTAATATCAAAAACTGCACAATTTGTAATAAAAGAAAGCTTATTTCGTAGGTTTTATGTGTAATATCATGCATGCTCTTTGGAAATGCCATAATAGATATATTATTTCACAAAATACCACTCCATTATGCAGGAAATAATATCTTGTAGAGTCGACTTCTGACGATATCAGTCAGTTGTATAGTATATCATCATAAAACCATTATAATGGCCTGAAAATAAAGTATCCGCTCTGCTTCATACATAATGTCAGATAGATATGGTTATTTGGTGAATCTGTTTTCCCTACCGATTGTTTTTCCTTTCGTTACATGATATTCGGAGACTGAATCAGCAGAATCTGTTCACGAATCACTAAAATAACGAAGCAAGATGGACGTCTGTGCTCAATCACAAATCAGAAAGAAATACAAAATTTAGTCAATGTTGTGTACCAGTCAAAATATGATAATACATCGGACAGTATTTTGGTGACTGGGACTAATTTGGAAACATCCCCGCATTTCTAACTTGTTTAATGCTTTAATGAATGTGTCAACATCCAAATTAAAACAACACTTACTACCCACTTGAGTCAATTAATGACACATCATTCTGTTGTCAAATGAGTTTGTGTGACCCATTAAATATCCCAGTGTACTAAAACTGGTGAACCTTCTTCTGTCTCGTTCCTCCATTTCGAAAGTCTCGCTAACAACCACTTATGCATTGCTATAGAAACCATATCTCTTCAGGTGTCATTTACCCTGTGGCCAGGTCCGCCATCCCTATTACTTTCTATATTATACTTCTCTTAAAAATCAGTGACTATGATTTTTAAAAATCTACTATGCGTAGCATTTGACATAGTCTGACGCATTTGCCTTTTTAGGGAATGTTCTTGGCATGACTATTGCACTCATTTTTTGAGAACTGAATAAAGAAACGATCCTGTTTATAGTACCATTAGAAGATTGTTTGTTGATAAGCGGATTCTACGAATGTTGGGGTTTTTTGTTGCGTTTTTTTTAAAGAAATGTAAGTAAAATTAGCTTTAGCATTTTAAGACGAGACATATATATATGACAGAAATGCTTGCACTTACTCTGGCTTGGAAAATATCAATGTATGTTTGAGGCACTGACGAAAAGTGAGATTTGTTCACATGGCGTTTTTATCCTCATACTCGTATTGCCACTGTGAATGTGGTTGGGTTTGTGCTGCTGGTTATATTTCATTTTACAAGGATGTGTCAGATTGATGCAATTAATATATTATCAGTTATGCAGACCTTAGATATTAGGCAGACATTATCTAGCTATTATTGATAGTGTTGTCAGTTCTTAAAATGCTAACAAGTGATCATAGTGAGGCATGCTCTTATGTGACATGAAAAACCTATTGATCGTAGCACATTCGGATAAAGAATCACTATTATTTTTTGTGAACCTATGCCCTTACTGGCGGTAGCATATTCCTTCCTCAAGTAGAAATCACACAGTGTCCTGGGTCCAAGCTGCAATTAGTTAAAAATATTTGCCCCTCTGTTTGTAAAGGTGGGCTCAATTTACAAATAACCCCTGACATCACCAGTGAGGGAATATCAATTACATTTCAGGAAAAAAGATACCATTACATCTGTCCTAAGATGATTCAACAACGTTTTGTTTCATTTTGTTGAAAAAAATGATCGCTAAAAAGAACCTAATATTGGGATCAGCCTGTATCAAGGAACATGTTTCCTGTTCACACCAGTGTTATATTGATTTGACACAAAGTCCTTGCATCCTTGGAGAACGCTAGCTACTAAATATTATGACAAAAACTTTTCAACTCACAGTGTATGCCAGGGAATGCTGTAGGCAGAGGGTTCATTTCAGCACTAACAAATTCCAAACATGCGAAGTTAAACAGATGAATTGATTTGTACAGTTAGACAGCCAACGCTCACGCCATAAGTGAGCTGTTTGTATTGCCACTGTGAATGTTGTTTGGTTTATACTGCTGGTTAACCTGGAGTTATATCATGGACATTAATAAAGTACCACCTAAATTGGCAGTTCTTAAACTACAAACATATTCAGGAATGCTCGACTCTGCAGACTGTTTGCCCATCTTTCCCCCATGCAATAAATCGGAATTCTTGAACGGATTGGCTAAATCAAGACCAATCAATTTGCCCAAAGAAGTCAACGTATTTAGCGGATATTAGTCAGCGATGATCACATAGTCGATGGCACAGCACGTCCATCACTGGTTCCTAGAAATCGACGACAGCCGTGGAAAATCATCCTTGTTTTCTTATTTTCATTCTGACTGACAAAAGGCTTTACATATGTACTGCACAAAATAAGGGATAGTTAGGGATAATGATATCTTTATGTTTGATATTTCATCAGTATATAAATGAATAAACAGATCATTATTCATAATTTCAAAATGTACATATGGCCCTAACTATTTTTGTGCAGTGACGAGTGGCTACCAGCAAGCACCGATATTTTATAATGACTTATACGACTTATTCAATGTCACATCCCGGTAAAGTTTTCAAAGAGGTATGTGGGAAATATCCAAACTAGACTGAGCATGTGGTGTAAAGCTTCTACCTTTGATCCAAAGCCGATGTGCATGACTGCAGTGCAGATCAGTAGAGACCAAATTCTCCACTGAGCGCCAGGATGAGGTGCTTGAAGTATCGAATCCCTGTTTTTATAAACAAATGCATAACTGATGAATGTTTAGCCAAGGTGCTCTACCTGACCTGAATATGTACTTTGACCCTCTCATTCCAAGTTTCAAGTCGTTTTATGGCTGTACTCCTGTGGCATGATACCCTTTATTCAATACTTAGGCAAATGACTAATGGCCTGGTGAGCCAAAGAGAAAAAGTATGTATATTTGCACCATGTCATGGGGTGTCTAAAGATACTGGGTTTTTTTAAAACATCCACAATATGTAGATAATATCCTATGCGTTGGCGACAAGGGTAATCAATGTAGACTGCTGTAGGATTGATTCTCAAGAGACCAAAAGAAATGGGCAGTATTAATTTTAAGTATGTCAGCTGGAAACCATTTTCCTTTATTGATCGCTGTGGTGTTCACCTCTTACGGAACTAAAACGAGCTATTTCGGAGTTTACCCGTGTAAGTAAGAGACTTTGTTCCTCTATAAGTCTGATAACACTAAATGTGCATCTTCAACAAGCGCGGTCAAAAGCCTGTTCCGTGGGCGTTTCAAAGTTTCAAGTGTTTGAGTCAAGCTGAGTTTCTGATTAGAAGTGGAAAACCGTTTTAAACCCCATCTAAGGTCAAGGACGTGTTGAAAGCAAAACAAATGGACTTTTCAAATATATCTTGTGAAGTCAATTATTTCCTTCATTTTTAAATATCAATTTGCGGTCTTGTCATTTTTTCTTCTGCCCATTTTTGACTGACTGACTGACTGAATATGGCTTTACAACGTTTTTAAATAATATTCCATGGTAGGGAACACTAGCGATGAACTTCACATATTGTATCCATGTGGGGAATCGAACCCGGGCAATCGGCTTGATGAGCGAACACTTTAACAACTGGGATACCTCACCGTCCCTCTACATTTCGAAATTTCGATAGTTTTCTCATTATTTCAATATTGTTTTCTCAACACCTATAGACACTCTTTAGGCAGACGGGTATAGCTGACGACTAAAACCATAAGTTTATTTAGTGTGTGTGAGTGTGTGTGTGTTCAACGTCACGTCGGCATTATCTCAGCCATATCGTGACGAGAACATTTCATACTGAAATGAAATATATATGTCTATTATAAAAACTGTCAACGAAGGACAGTAGAACAACTACAATATCACAGAGTAGAATATAAAACTAGTAACTATACGTAAAACAATTTATCTATAGAGGACAATACAATAAATAATGGGCTATAGATTGCTAACAACTGAAGGTAGATCACCATACTAGGGAGCGTTTATTTATTGAATTAATACAGTATAGTAATGTACAGTATATAGTAAAGGATTGACTTAGGTACGTGTTTATGTATCAGATTGATATTAAAGGTTCACGCATTCAGAAAACAAAAATCATCTTAGGTCAGGTTCCCATGGGAAATAGGACTATCTGTTTCAAAGTGGTTTTACTCTTTTCAATATTCTTTTCATCTTTTAACAACACTATCTAAAAACTAAAGATTTAACTATGTTTATTGATTACAATTAACCAGTTTCGGTTTCATGATGAACAGCAAGAACTCCATTGGTGATTGTTAAGGGCAACTTAACTGGTGTGGACTACAGGGATCAGAACCTTTCTCCTTTTCTGCAACGTCATGGTCCTTGGTTAACAGTCCAACCAACCCGCCCTCATACTGCAAGAATTGCTATGGATTTCTTGCAACACCACACCACTGACTTACTGTCTTGGCCAGCAAATTCACCGAATCTCTCCCCGATAGAGCATATTTGGGACGAGATGGATCGACGTCTACGTCGTCTTCTTCGTCTGCCAGATAACATCCTTGACCTTGCAACACAACTTGAGAGAATCTGGCGTGGCATCCAACAAGTCTTCATGCACGTTTGATAGGCTATAAACGTCGTCCTCAAAGGGGGTTGAAGTATTATAAATTATTGTCCTCCTGAGAGGGTACGTAAGTCCAAAACCTTTCAGGTCTATGTGAACTTACCAGGCTTTCTAAACGTGGCATTGTTGTTGTTTTAATTTTGGCTAACTTTTCCTACAATCGCCAGCAGCTGAATTGATGGTGAAAATCCAACTAGGGTCCATGTAGGTAGCAAAGGCTCTGTAAGACCCCATGGTCCCTAGTATGGTGATCTGCCCTCTGGTCTTAGCGATCTATAGCCTGTTTTTACATTGTATTGTCTAATTAGTGGTTTTAGTATTAATTTCCCATCCTAGTTTTAATTCACATTGTGATATTCTAGTTGTTTTACCGTCCCTCGGTGACAGGTTTTATAATGTACATATGGTCTTTTTCATTGTTGAATGTTCTCGTCACGATATGGCAGAGATATTGCCTATGTGACGTTAAACATTAACTCACCCACTCACTATATGCGTCGTCGATGCACTGCTGTTGTCAATGCCGATGGTGGACAACCCATTATTGAGCTTGTGACATGGTCGTTTGACACCTTCTCCCGACATGTTATGGTCTCATGATCACTCCATTACAGTTTATATGTAACTTGGAGAGTGTTATCGTACTTATCATCTGGGATAATATTTTTACAATGCACAGTTTCTTTATGTGGCTAGTATAGCATGGGAACTTAAAACTAACAGCACTACATGGATATTACAATACGAAAATCGCCTACAACTGAAGGGCGATCTCCACACTACTTTTGCTACCTTGATGGATCCTAGTTGGATTTACATCATCCCTTCAGCTGCGATCGACTCTAAGGAATGTTAGCCAATATTACAACAAGAAGAATGATACGTTTAAAAAGTCTGGTAAGTTTAAATTAACTTGGAAGTTTGGGGTCTTACCTTCTCTGTGGGGTTACAATTAACATAATAATACGCATTATCAGGTAATGATACAGAACAATGGCGTGATAAATGATTGACCTGGGAAAATTTTATACAAATGATATTGATATGTACACAATCATGTGTCTAGACTAACTTCAGATACTGCCAGTAAAATACAACTACATATTGAACGGAATCCAACAGAATATGTATTGAGTGTTTCAGTTGTAATTGAAGTGAAGTGGTCGTATCGCTGCAATGAGAGTATGTGCAAAGTAGTTTGATTGTGAAGTATTCGATCGTTGAGTATCCCCTTCTGATAAAATTGAGTGGTAATCGAGAAGAGAAACACATTACACCGACTGTAAGAGTTCTGTACTCTTTAAGTTGCTTTCACTTATAAACTTTCACTATGCAGTTAATTAACACTGAGTGCTGCTTAATCGATATGGCGAAATGTCAGATGCCAAAAATAGGCTTGTTTCCTGTAAAACATACATACAATAATAAACAACGCTTGAACATCAGAACATTTCCATACATGCAAGTCCCTTTGGGAGTTTGTTGGGGTCTTAAGACTGTCTAAGTATGTTCTGTGTTTATTGTAGCATTATAGTTCTTTGTCATAATATATTATAGGCTGAGACAGCAATATTCATTTATAGTCCATGGGCAAGGTAGGGTGGTCGGTACAGTTTGTTCAGCTTGACCTGAACTAATCTACATATGCGTCACACGGAAGGTCAAATGGCACAAACCTGAGTAGAGTTAACTTCATTCAATAGCGGAGCAGCGAACGTAATGAATTCTGCAAACTTGCGACACATGCATACGTCGGAAACATTAAACCATCTGTAGCTGCTTTCTAAAGAAAGTTAAGACATTGCTGACGATTTCTTGACACAGATATGTCAGGCGGCAACCTTGTCTCTGCTGACTGCTCGGACGTACTGACAATCAATTATAGACGCAGCTAGTTGTGACACGGTCACCCAATGTATTAGCATTCTTTTGATCAGACCAGCCTAAACAAACTGTAAAACACATGTTTACGCCAGAAACGATTATTGTAATTGGCTAAATATTTGACTTTTAAGTCATAACACTGATTAAGAAATCAAATCCTTGAGAACACGTTTTGAAATACATAGGAGTTTAGATCAATTAGGCTTGAATGCAGTTGATATGCATCAAACCATAATGAGCAACATATTCCCAGCCCCTAACCTACGCTTATATGTACTCACACTTCGCGTACCACCGCATAACTAAAAGGGAATACGCACTGCAACCATTACAAGTCAATCCAGTAATGCATGGCAGAGTCTAGACTCTGGGACATTGTCTCCCTCGTGTGAACGAACAATTAGGCCCTAGGCAATGTTGAGCGTTATATGATGACAAGATGACGCCGCGATTCTTTCTTAACTTGCCATTGATGACAATGTAGCCGATTTCTTTACGTAAAACCTGTTTTCCTTACGGCTATGGTCCAACGGAAATTAGAATGATCGTGTTTCAACGAGCAGCGTATTTCTGAGACACGATTGCATTCAATATTTGTTTTCAAATATAATTCTGTTTTTGTGTTATGTTCCAGTTCCTATTAGTTATAAACCAGATGTGACATTTCCTTATGACCAGAATGAATATTGAAAGCTTTTCCTCTATATTGTCTGTGGGTGTCTTATTACGAATTTCGTTGGGTCTTGATTTTTATAGGAAAACATCATCCAGTGTCCATTTCGCAGATTGTTTTTCCAAAATATTCAGTCACTCATTTTATTCGACAGTCTCCCACCTTCAAATATAGCTTTGAGGATACATTAATGCACTTCTCAAATTACAGTATCGATGAATATAAGTATCGATGGTACCGGTGGTCAGCCGTCGGTTATCAAACCTTATCATCTCAAACGCAATATGCTTCAGTTAAATAAATAAGACGAAACGTTATTATCTCAAACGTACTGTGCTTAAATTATATAGATAATTTATCAATAAACATGTCTGACAGTCGAAAGGGACCTACACAAGCATGTGTCGCTTTGATGGAAGATCCACACTGAAATGGTCAAACACAAATCAACACCCGCATGAAATGGTGAAACCATTTCGTTTTCAAGCATTCTTCAAAACGTTCAAACGATCAGCATATTTCATTAGAAAAAAAGCACCATCGAGATGAAAAGTTGGTGAATCAATGTCCGAAATCATTCAAACATACCCCACCAGGTGTCAGGTGAAAAGACACATCTTGCTCTAAAATAGCGTACAGTGTTCATATTGATTGCACAAAACGAACAAACAAGTTATTGTGAGACAGTCTGGTGATAATGACAGACTGATTGCGTTAAAGTATAAATATTCCACTACGTATGTTTTCACTGGAACAAATTCCGTCTTGTAACCATAATGAATAATTAGCAACTTCGTTCTTTGTACATGTACCAAATGGGTTCCATGGAAACACATGGCATAAATCGTATATACATAATGTATTTTTTTTTAATCCAACAGTTTTGTATATAGTTATTGCATACGTATAGTTTTATGACAGAATATTCACTAAACTGAAATTGATGGCTCAGAAACACTGTCGGTTTCACCTCAAACATATGTAACTATATATGCATATACTATCGACAAAAATAAGGGAACTAAGAAATTGAATGCAGAAAACATGTAGGTGAAAGGGTGCAACCATCCGGAAATTAATCAAGAGTATGCCATCAAGGTTTTGTGAATGCGTTGCCGAACACGCCGAACACGCCGAACATGCCGAACATGATGGATACACCCAAATTTGATTCAGTGGACATTCAGAGCAATTTCACATTCGCTGCCATTTCATCAGTTCACTAATTTGTTGTCGGTAGTATATATTCGATGTTCCGTCTGAGAATAGGATGTGAAGTTCACCGGAGAGGACAAAGGCAAATATATCAACCCCCATTGGGGATAGACATAACAACCATTCACTTTTGTGGACTATGTGGGGTTAAATAATGGGTTAATGGGTTTCTCTCTTGAGGAACCACCTACATTGTAGTGGATGGAGCATTCGTACAGAGACTCGATTAGTTGTTCGACACCTCTTGTCGTGTCATACTAAACTACATTAACAGATGCTACTAGTTCACCTCCCTATCGGTCGGCATAAGGAGGCTACGTAAGATCTGCGTGGATCCGAATTAATAGAATGTGTTCTGAAGTGGACATCGGTGTTAAAAGCTCGAATGGAATTTGTGTGGTATAGCTCGGTAGAACAGTACATGACATTAAATCCAAACTTAATTTAATCTTCCGTGCGAAGAAAACAAATATATAAATGTCCCAGTTCCATCAATACATACGGAGACAAGCTAGTGTTTCAATGCACAATGAAAATATTGACTTATTCTTTTGACGTGAGTGCATCACAGCAAACACTGACAACACAAAATCCAATAACACGCTGATCTGTGTGCACAAGAGTATTTATTTAAAACATGAAATATTTATACAGGCGTACTTGTGCCGATTGAATGGATCGATGTATGATTGTTTGAAAGAAGACAGAGGCTGCATAAAAACATTGTTAAGAATCCGTTATAACAGAATGTACGTTATAACAGAATGTACGGACACTACTCGAATCACTTCTGGAATCTAAAAAAAATATTTTCATGACGACAACAACCTTTAATATTCTCAGCTATCGGTGTTTTTGAAGAAATTATATCCCATATGGTTTACAACTCCGTCACGTCAAACGCACCACTATTGCTAATGGCCACGTAAGACGAAAACAACAAATTTCCCATGAGTAAAAGAAGACAATATTTATCTTCTTTTGATGAAAAGGATTCCAACAACAACAAAGCAATTATATTGTGTTTTACTAGATGTATTTCCATTTGCAAAGTGTTTTCCAAAGAACTTGTTTTGTCTTTAACAGTGTAATTATTGACGCACTGATAATTAGCCCCACAGCCAAGCACTCTCGTTTCCAGTGTGATCAATGTAACCTCATGTATTGTTAGTTGCCTGTCCAAGCACAGTGTGCACAGAAAACCTGATTCTGAGGGTAAGAGAGAAGTAGCTCTTGGCACAAAGGTGCAAAATCGTTTTAGGTAATCACAAACAAAAGCACAGTTAATGATTCCGAACATAGTCATTGTTACGAGTGTGTATTTTCTTTATATTTTGTTATTAATTAAGAAACAACATTTAGTGTTTTGAATAATAATTATGATGGGTCACATTTCGTTTTAACAGATGGTCAACACTTTTAGGATTCTCTTTTTCCGGAATTTATCTGCTCCTGGTTTTGTATGTGTTTACTTCCAGGAGACTTATTCGAGGGCATTCCACAGTGTTGACGATGTTCGTATGTGCCCAAACTTCGGGAAATGAAATATATATATAAAGGCTGGTTGCCGTGTTGAGTTCGACACACATTCAAATCACTGGAGTAGCATCATAAATCGTTGCCAGCGCTTGATCTACATTAACCGCCGTCAGACAGATCGCTGTGTTACATTCTGAATGACTGTTTGTCTCTCGCACTAAGGCTTTGGTGAGTTTGCTATATTATATTTTGTGACCCATTGCCTTAGATTTTGTCACACTTGTATTGCATTTGAAAGCGGTATTGTGAAATTGACTTGTGACCTTGTATAACTTGCCCTCTTGCATAGATCTAGTAATACACTATATGAACGTTTTAGACTTGTCTTTGTTCTGTCTTGCTGGTTCACAGGGGATTTCTTACATCGTTTGTCACGGTAAATTCTTAACCGTAACAAAACAGACACCATCAGGTGTACCAGAAAAGATGTGTGAGTTAAAAAAATCAAAAGAGAATTTGAATATAAAGCCTGTTATCGATGGACAGTAGGTTAACAACATATAAACAACAACACATTAACAAAAAGGTTGTATAATGAAGTTAACTGAAGGGTGTTTACTATACTAGGTGCCATAGGGGCTTACAGTGCTTTTTCTACATGTATTGATGACTGTGTCTGAACCAAACCAAACGCATTCCGTACTGAAGAAGCCACAGGCCTATAGTACATAAAACATTCATACATGAATGTTCTCCCGGGTAATAATGTTTACATTTTCAGATATTATTCTGTTTCTTTCTTTGCAAAGTTGCATGATATATAAGCATTGATAAGCTCTGAAGTATTATCTGTTTGTACATGACAGTAATGAAAAATATGTAATAGCGGCTGGATATCTGTAAAAAATGATTTGGTCAATAATTCCTCCTGAGATCGGAGTACAGCAGACAAAACAAGAAGGAAGTGGTACTCATTCTCGACATTATTCAAATCGCACAGTTGGCATAGTCTTGTCGATTAATAATAGTATAGCGTCCAGTGTCTATAAATAAATCATGCGGCGAGCATTGAAAACGTAGATAATGCAACTCGAAACTTCTTTACTGTTATCTTAGAGAGGTACCTTTCCAAACTAATTTGTGCTTTAAATAGTTTGTAATAGAAACATTTATTTGGTAGAGTCATTGATGCAAAATATGTTTGCACATAAATATCTTTATGTCTCTGAGTCAGTGACTTTATGAAATTTGGGGAGCAGTTAGCGTCATACCATGCGTTACCAACCCCGTTTTAAACAGCCATGCTTTAGTATTCGTTACCGGATCAGTTTTTCCATTATTGTCATAAACTATCATCATAATGTAAGACGTACGCGTTTTGGGAAATGTATGTGCAGGCATGTTTAGCAATCGTAACCAGTATTTGATAGTCCTTACTTGAGAATATATGTGCATTGGGAATCTACCACATTCACCGTAAACCATAACACTAGATGTACTTGCCTGAACGCCACGAAATCTTTTACCGACATATACATGAACTTGATCTATTACATCGAAATATTGTAAGCCCCAGACTTCAGATCCATACACTAGTATTGGGCTTATTTTAACATCAAATATTAACTGCTTATAGATCGAAACAAAAACCTCTTGCGCTTGTGTGGCGGCCTGTTTATTGTGTCTATTCCATGGCAGGGTTTTGGTGTAGTAAACACCTAAATATTTAAAGAACAGTGTTACTTCTAAACGTTCTCCTTTTTCAAAAAAAACCAAACATTTTCTGTACCCGATATTTTGCCACCATTTTAAAAAACTACCACTTTCGTCTTATCCATGTTTACACTTAGTTTTCAATTTTCGCAATCATTCTCTAATTCATCAATTGCTCTCTGTAGACCATTAATAGTACTGGAAAATAATCTAATATCATCTGCAAATAGAAGCAAAAACAGCTACGTAATATCGGGGTGTAGTTGAATGCCTTGATTGCAGTTTTTATGAGTTTGAGTTGCTAATTCATTGATAAAGAAACTAAACAGAAAAGGACTTACAATACAGTCCTGCCGTACTCCTAAATGGCTTGTAAACAGTAAACCGTTATTATGTCTTACACATACCTTTATATTTTCCTAAACAACGCATAAAAGTTTATTCATTTTCCTGCTCAATCCATGGATTCGTTAGAGATTCCATAGTTTATTTCTATTTACAGAGTCAAATTCGTTCGAGAAATCAACAAAAAGAGCATAAATGTTGCCACCTTTAGAACTTAAATATTTTTGTACATCTGTTGAGTATCCCTCTCTGAATCCCGCTTGCTCTTCATGTATTTTATCCAGAGTGACTGTGTCCAGCACCACCGGTGGCATAAACAACAGACCCATAAAACTACCTATCAGTCAGTGTTTTTACACACCGAAACAGGGTCAGTTAATATTTATCGTCACATCGGCGTTATTGCAGCCATATCGTGACGAGAACAAGTAATAATGACATTGTAGAATGAATGAAGGTAAGAAACTAAAGCCCTGTTGACGAAGAACAGTAAAACCACTAATATATATCACAGATATCCATTTAAGAATGATAATCAAATCTAAAACAGTTTAACTATAATGGACAAGACAAAGTATAAGTGCTCTATAGATTTGACAACAATTGAAAGTAGAACACCACACTACAGGCCATGGGGACATTACATTTGCTACCTGCATGGACCCTAGCTGGATTTACACCACCCCCTCAGTCGTTAGCAATTTAGGCACATCTAGTCATACATTTAAGAGGACACATATAGAACGATTAAAATAGCGGAGAGTTGTGGACTTACGTACCCTCTCAGGGGAACAATAATTTTACAGTACTTCAGCCACTAAAAATCTTAGTTATCGATTTAAACTTCCAGTCATAAAATATTTATCTATTTTCAAGTCTGTTATCAAATCTAAGTCTTTTTAAAATGCTAGAATTAAAGGAGAACTTATGGTACTAAAAGGGTCCTTCATAGTTCGTGATTTGAACCGAAACAGGGAATTCTGTCAGAGTCTAATAATTTACCTTCAAATAAAACAATGTCATCCTTGTGTCGAACATACGGCTTTTCGACAGGCTTCTTTGAGAAGCATTTTAGAAGTTGTAATCTTCCTGGGTAGTTCCTGGATCGTCAGCTCCTTTGTTGCAAAGGACGTTTTGGTGTTAACACAAACCCCGGTATCCAGCAATTGATGGTACCTTGATACCAGTGTTGGCATCTACACCGAAATGTCGCATTAACGAAATTGACTATCCATAGATCTTTATTCTTCAAGTCTTCATTGGAGCCAACAGTTTGGAATCCTTAATATAAGGCTTTCAGAGGAAGAACGTGTTATGCTCCTTGAAATTTTGTAGTTAAATACCCCTTCAGTCTGAATCTGTTGACCAAGGATTGTCTAGCAAAATATGTGGAGGTAATTCTGCGACTACACTGAAAGCTTATTCATGAATACCTGCTGCATAAACGTGCCTGTATACCTCATGTTTCAATGTTTACTTTTGAACACGTTTGAGTGGGTGGGAACTTTCAAGTCCTTGATCTATACAGACTTTCCGATAGATCCATTATGTAATGTTACATCAAGGTGTCTTCCATAATTGTCAAACCTGCACAATGCCTTGTTATTTAATTGGATTGCAACACACAACGTATTCACCCTTAAGCAGATAAGAAACACTGTCCTACTTACTACATTGTGTATCTAACTCTGCTGTCTGGTGTTACAGTTATTCCTCATGAATTTTAGTTCTGTTTCATGTAATCTGATCAGTGTGTCCAAATTGACATGTACATCGGCAGTGCATCTCCCAACGTCCAATATTTCTTCAAACATACAACAATATGTCCCGTCGGCATTGACCTTACATGTCCAGGATTTTGTTTCATTTGTATTGATTTCAGGAGAAAATCGGAAACTACAAATAGAATGAAAGATCATATGGCTTTATAGTTTATCTTGCTCAGACTCTTTCCAAATGCTATGAAGCTTCTAACGACAGCATTGCCGTTGCTGAAAATCTTGAAACATTCATTGCTAACAAGCGATGGAGGTCAGTGACCCACTTTTTACAAATATGGAAACGTCAAAACGGATTACGCCACTACTGAGCGTGACCACCTTCGAATTTGGCTTTGCCCATACTACAGATAGCCATCTTTTTCAATCCTTAATATCGGTGGAGTTTCAGTCGATGTTTTCATTGCTGCATGTAGTTATTTACGGAAAGAAATGTTAAGGTTCATGTCAGCGTGAAAGTCCATAATGTCATCAGGGTACATGTGACGAATGTGAGTCAGAAACATCGTCACGATCACGAAGTCTTTTTTAAAAATATGCGGTCATGTGGGGCATGTCCATAAAATAGTGAGAGAGTAAATATAGCTTGCAGCTTGTACCACTGATCCAAAGCCGCTACTTATTGCTGAGGTACAGATGAAAAGAGACCATTTTTCGACTGAAAGCGAAGATGAGTTGCTTGAAAGATCAAATGTGGTTTGCTATGGTTTCGACCCTCAATGTATTAACAAAAGCACACCTGATAAGCATTTAAACAACATGCTCTATCTGACCTGCACATTTACTTCGACCCTTTCTTTCCAAGTATGAAATCGTTTTCTGGCCGAAGTACTGTGTGTGAAACGACATCCCGTATTCAATGTCCAGGCCAGTAGTAAGGGCGTGGTCAGCTAAAGTGAAGAAACCTGTATCTTTGCACCATGTGACGGAGTGTCTAAGGATTTTGTGTAAAAGCATCCACTCAAGTACTGAATAACCCAGACTTCAGGTGAAATAATTCAACTGACGATGTATGAGAACGCCTGGCAAGCTAAACATATAGATGGTAAACATATAGATGAACCGAACACTCAGTTTGGTTCAGATGCTGTTAAAAACGGCCAATATATGTAGATAATGTCCTTCTACCTGTTGGCGACAGGAGTAATAATTGCAGACTCCTGTAAGATTGATTCTCAAGAGACCAAAAGAAATGGTTTGCAGTAGTTGTAAGTATAAAAGTTGGAAATCTTTTCCTTCATTGGTTTTCATCTCTTACGAAGCTAAAAGAGAGAGCTTCACTAAGTTTGATAACACAAAACATCCTGGAGCAGAGTCGAAAACCGTTTCAGTGGTGTTTCAAAGTTAAGTGTTTGAGTCAGGCTGAATTTCAGATTACTAGTGGAAAACCGTTTCAAAACCCATGGAGAAAACTCATCTAAAGTCAAGGACTTGTTGAAAGTTAGACTAATAGAGCCACTTCGATGTCACAATTATTTGTTTTCAAAATCGAAATATCTCGTGAAGTCAATTAAACTGACGGGCAAAAGAAACTTTCCCCTTGTACAATTTCATGGCTTTAAAAACGACAAGAACAGAGTGAAATTTGAATGTTGTAATTTGTTAAGCAATGACATATGCACATGTTTAGTACAAGAAAAATCAGCTTTAACAGAGTCTTTGACTTATTAAACACATTTTGGTCGACGTTTGGTCAAAATAGAGATTTCACGGTCCAAACGTGAAACACAGCAGTCTGGGATTTGAAGTCACTAAAAGCGAGTATGTCCACTTCAGGCTTGAATACACGCAAACTCGTGTCTTCTCATTGAAGTGATGAGGCGTCTGGTGCTTGAACTATTTGTTGAACTGTAACTGGTGGGTTCTGTCTCCAAGGAATCCGTCGCTCGAGGTGATCCCATAAGTGCTCCATTGGCGACACGTAAGGAGAGCGTGTGTGCCATGAAAGGATGCTGAAGTTGTTGACGTGAAAGTTCTGGACAACTCTAGCAACGTGCGGTCGAGCATTGTCCTGCTGGAACAATAACCCCTGTCGTTGTTGTACAAGGTTGGCAGAACCGCCAGTCGAAGAACCTGATCAGTTATATCTCTGGCCGGTCAGATTACCGTTGATGACCAGCAATTATGTCTTTTGGTCCCCGCAAATGCCACCCCACAACGTAAAGCTTTATACTTGACCATACGGCTCTGCTTTCTGGACGCAGAAGCGAGCTGTCATTTCGCCTCTTCTTGCAATACTGCAAGGATTGCTATGGATTTCTTGCAACACCACAACAACTTAATGCCTTTGCCAGCAAATTCACCGGATCTCTCCCCGATAGAGCATGTTTGGAACGAGATGGATCGACGTCTACGTCGTCTCTTCATCTGCCAGATAACATCCTTGACCTTGCAACACAACTTGAGAGAATCTGGCGTGGCATCCCACAAGCCTTCATGCACGTTTGATAGGCTATATGCGTCGTCGATGCACTGCTGTTGTCAATGCCGGTGGTGGACAACCCATTATTGAGCTTGTGACATGGTCGTTTGACACCTTCTCACCGACTTGAAGGAGACGTATGGTCTCATGATCACTCCATTAAAGTTTATATGTAACTTTGAGAGTGTTATCGTACTTATCATCTTGGATAATATTTTCACAATGCACAGTTTCTTTATGTGGCTAGTATAGCATGGGAAGTTAAAACTAATAGTACTACATGGATATTGCAATATGAAAATCTCCTACAACTGAAGGGCGATCTCCACACTAGGGACCACGGGGACCTGCAGTACTTTTGCTATCTTGATGGATAGTAGTTGGATTTACATCATCCCTACAACTGCGAAATGTTAGCCAATATTAAAACAAGTAGAATGATACGTTTAAAAAGCCTGGTAAATTTAAACTAACTTGGAAGTGTGGGGTCTTACATAACGTCTCGGGGGGGGGATAGGGCTGAAGGCATTACAATTAACATAATAATGTGCATAATCAGGTAATGATACAGAACAATGGGGTGACAATGACATATGATTGACCTGGGATCTTTTATGCACATAATATTGATATGTATACAAGCATGTGTCTAGACTAAATTCAAATAGTGTCAAAAACTGTCATGTTATATTCAACGGAATCTAACAGAATATATATTGCTTGTTACAGTTGTAGTTGCAATGAAGTGATCATATCGTTGCGGTGACAGTGTGTGCAAAGTAGCATGATTCAGATGATGGTGTGTGCTTGATTCTGAAGTATCCGGTCGTTGGGACTTCAATTCTGATGAGATTGAGTCGTAAATAAGTATACAGACACCGACATTACGAGTTCTGTACTCTCTTTCAATTCCTTCCATTTCTAAGCTTTCAGTATGTCGTTGATTAACACTGATTGACCTGTTTGCTGTTACCATACACACAATACCTGATACACACAATACCTGGACGTGATCATACAGATCCATCAAATTATCGACCAATTTCACTAACTAGGGAAACTAATGCCATATTAACACACATTGAATATAATCAGTATATAATCTTCTCAGACTCTCTTTCCTGCCTTCAGACCATTAAAAATATCTCTTGCAAAAACATCCACTTTCAACTGAAATTATTGAATTGTATAATACTCTTGCTAATGGCCAATACGACACCGTCTTCTGTTGGTTACCCAGCCACGTAGGCATTTCTGGTAACACAATGGCTGATCTTATTATCCCATACAATGATTACGAAGCTAGCATTAGAACTTACATCCGTGGGACACCTAAGTAGGTATAAATTAATTACATGAAACATAACCGTATACTAGTTTTACCTGCTTGGGCAGTCAGTCCAGATTTGAAGAGGTCATCATGCGGCGATGTCGTATTGGCCATACAAGATATACTCATGAATACTTATTGAAAGGTGAGGAACCTCCGTTCTGCATCCCTTGTGATGAAATAATCACGGTCAAGCATGTCCTGCTTGACGGTGTCGAATATTCCATCACAAGGGATAACTCTTTCAAATCCCGAACTATGAAGGACCGTTTTAGTAACGTAAGTTCTCATTTAATTAATGGGTTTTTTTTAAAAGAATTAGATTTGTTGAGTGACTTGTAAATAAATAAGTATTTTATGATTGGAAGTTAAATTAGTAACTGAGATTGTTAGTGGCTGTATCCTCCAGGGGTGTTGAAGTACCGTAAAATTATTGTCCTCCTGTGATGGTACGTAAGTCCCAAAAACATTTGACATCAAATTTGATCTTTCTTTTTTAGCCGTAGAATATGTGTCATTTTAATTTTTGGCTAATCTTGCATACAGTCGCCAGCAGCTGAGGGGATGGTGTAAATCCATCTAGGGACCATGCAGGTAGCAAGTACTGTAAGTCCCCATATGCATGGCCTCTAGTATGGTGATCTGCCTTCAGTTGTTGGTGATCTATAGCCTGTTTTTATATTGTATTGTCCGAGTAGTGATATTAGTTTTAACTTTCGACGCTAGTTTTAATTCAGATTGTGATATTCTAGTGGTTTTACTGTCCTTCATTACCAGGTTTTACGATATACATATATTCCTTTTCATTGTTAAATGTTCTTGTCACGATATGGCTGAGTGAGCGAGTGAGTTTAGTTTTACGCCGATATGGCTGAAATGTTGCCGATGTGACTTTAAATATTAACTCACTCACTCAATCACTCACTCACTCACTCACTGACATACACACAACAATAACAACGTGTGTGTGTGTGTGTGTGTGTAAAATGACATAACCATAACAATGATCAGGACCTCATACCGTTGAGAACATCTTGAGGTTACGGTTTTCATGTACAAAGACCTTAAGATCAGTTATGCTTGAATGCAGATTATTTGTATCAATAATCCCATCACCCACAAGCGCGCATGCACATGCACACACACACACACACACACACACACACACACACACACACACACACACACACACACAGACGGATACACATGAACCTACGCTCCGCTTACTATTACGTAACGATATGTCCCGCCTTCTTCTAATTTTGTTAATTACACGCCCATCCAGTTCACAAAAGGGTGATTCATATTTGAAAGATTCCACTCCACATACCGATCTGAAATTATTGGGCATTTAAACGTTTTTTATTTGAATATCTATCTGAATGAACCAACCAATTTCTGATACACCGATCTGAGAAATTCATAGCACCAGCTTGTCAGTAAAGAAGGGAAACGACACTGTAACCTCTAGAAATCAATCCAGTAATGCATGATATAGTCTAGACTATAGACTATAGGGATTTTAGTTCACCATTGTCTCCCTTGTTCGTTCAAACTGCCTTAAACGTAAAACATTAATACATAACTAAACTGTGTTAACTACGTTAAATGAAGAACCAGAAGTCTATTTCATATCTTTTGGTGTCGTTCGCGTTTGGCGCCAAAATGATCACGCAAATGCGCAGTGAATGTAGAATTTACTGCTGGAGACTTTCCAATAAAACAAAATACGCATTTTTGTTAAAACATACTTAATTCACCAAGAATGCATATTTGTGATATTGATTTAGTATGTATCACAATTTATTCGTTCATACAATTTTGTATGCGTCGCCATCGTTTATCGTTGTATGTTTCAGCATCGTTGGACAGCGCTGGCCCGCTGCCGGCTCAGCGCTGTTCAACCATGCCGATATTAGCCGACGGTGCCGACCATCAGCCGACGTCGGCCCGATGATGGCATGCTACCTGGGTCCTTTGTAAGAACGAACAATAAGGCCCTGGGCCATGTTGGGCGTTAACCGATGACGCAATGGTTCTTTCTAAACTTGGCACTGGTGACAACAGACCCGATTTCTTAGCGTAGAACCTGTTTTTCCCAGGGCTATGGTCTAACGAAAATTACAATGATCTGGTTACAACGAGCAGCGTTCAACATTTGTTTTCATGTATAATTCAAGAAATACATGAAGACGACCTTCTGTGTTTTGTGTATTATTCCGGTTGCTATTAGTTATGAATCACATGTGACTTTTGCGCATGGACAGAATTAATTTTCGAACCTTATTATTATTGTCTTGAGGGGGGAGGTGGGGGGGGGTGCCTTATTAATCCTGTTGGATCTGAGACTTTCAAAGCAAAACCTCATCCAATGTCGACAGACAACAGTCCATCACGTAGATTGTTTTTCGAAATATTCACTCACTCACGCATTTATTCAACAGTGTTCCATATTCCAAAACAGCCTGGAGGATACCTTAATATACTTAAGCATGTGTCGCTTGAATGGCTGCAAAGCAAAAACATCCATATAACATGGTGAAACCATTTCGTTTTCAAGCATTCTGCAAAACGGTCATCACATTCTGTTGGGCATTAAAGGTACCATCGAGATGAAAAGATGGTGAATCATAGTCCGAAAATCACTCAAGTATACCTCACCGGGTGCCTGTGAAAACATGCATCTTGCTGTAAATGTAATATACAGTAGTCACATTGATTGCACAAAGCGGAGACAAAAGATTGTGAGACAATGTGCTGATAAAATAAAATAAATATTCTACTACGTATGATCTCATTGCAACAAATTCGGTCTTGTAACCATAACGAACAATTAGTTCTCTGTACATGTATTAAATGGGTTCCATGGAAACACAAGATATAAAAAGATATGTATACTCAGCTGTTTTTACGTAGCGAGTGAGTGAGTGAGTTTAGTTTTACACCACACTCAGCAATATTCAAGCTATATGGTATCGGTCTGTAAATAATCGAGTCTGGACCAGACAATCCAGTGATCAGCAACATGAGTATCGATCTGCGGAATTGGGAACCAATCACATGTGTCAACCAAGTCAGCGAACTTGACCACCCGATCCCGTTAGTCGCCTCTTAGGACAAGTATAGTCGCCTTTTATGGCAAGCATGGGTTGCTGAAGGCCTATTCTACCCCGGGACCTTCACGGGTGTTCTTTACATAGTTATTGTACGGAAGTGTAGTAGGGCCACGATGATTTTTTTTTTTTTTGGTGTCACTATCTCCCACGTAGGGCTTACTGTCTCCTACGTAGTAGTTAGTACCTCCCACGTAGGACTTGCTATCTGCTACGTAGTAGTTAGTACCTCCCACGTAGGACTTGCTATCTGCTACGTAGTCGTTAGTACCTCCCACGTAGGACTTACTATCTGCTACGTAGTAGTTAGTACCTCCCACGTAGGACTTGCTATCTGCTACGTAGTAGTTAGTACCTCCAACGTAGGACTTACTATCTGCTACGTAGTAGTTAGTACCTCCCACGTAGGACTTGCTATCTGCTACGTAGTAGTTAGTACCTCCAACGTAGGACTTGCTATCTGCTACGTAGTAGTTAGTACCTCCCACGTAGGACTTGCTATCTGCTACGTAGTAGTTAGTACCTCCCACGTAGGACTTGCTATCTGCTACGTAGTAGTTAGTACCTCCCATGTAGGACTTGCTATCTGCTACGTAGGAGTTAGTATCTCATACGTAGGACTTACTATCTGCTACGTAGTCGTTAGTACCACGTAGGACTTGCTATCTGCTACGTAGGAGTTAGTATCTCATACGTAGGACTTACTATCTGCTACGTAGGAGTTAGTACCTCCTCCGTAGGACTTACTATCTGCTACGTAGTAGTTAGTACCTCCAACGTAGGACTTGCTATCTGCTACGTAGCAGTTAGTACCTCCAACGTAGGACTTACTATTTGCTACGCACAGTTAGTACCTCCCACGTAGGACTTGCTATCTGCTACGTAGTAGTTAGTACCTCCCACGTAGGACTTGCTGTCTGCTACGTAGTAGTTAGTACCTCCCACGTAGGACTTGCTATCTGCTACGTAGTAGTTAGTACCTCCCACGTAGGACTTACTATTTGCTACGCACAGTTAGTACCTCCCACGTAGGACTTGCTATCTGCTACGTAGGAGTTACTATCTCATACGTAGGACTTATTATCTGCTACGTAGTCGTTAGTACCTCCCACGTAGGACTTACTATCTGCTACGTAGTAGTTAGTACCTCCCACGTAGGACTTGCTATCTGCTACGTAGTAGTTAGTACCTCCCACGTAGGACTTACTATCTGCTACGTAGTAGTTAGTACCTCCCACGCAGGACTTGCTATCTGCTACGTAGGAGTTAGTATCTCATACGTAGGACTTACTATCTGCTGCGTAGTCGTTAGTACCTCCCACGTAAGACTTACTATCTGCTACGTAGCAGTTAGTACCTCCCACGTAGGACTTGCTATCTCCTACGTAGTAGTAAGTACCTCCCACGTAGGACTTGCTATCTGCTACGTAGTAGTTAGTACCTCCCACGTAGGACTTGCTATCTGCTACGTAGGAGTTAGTATCTCATACGTAGGACTTACTATCTGCTACGTAGTAGTTAGTACCTCCCACGTAGGACTTGCTGTCTGCTACGTAGTAGTTAGTACCTCCAACGTAGGACTTGCTATCTGCTACGTAGTAGTTAGTACCTCCCACGTAGGACTTGCTATCTGCTACGTAGTAGTTAGTACCTCCCACGTAGGACTTGCTATCTGCTACGTAGTAGTTAGTACCTCCCACGTAGGACTTGCTATCTGCTACGTAGTAGTTAGTACCTCCAACGTAGGACTTGCTATCTGCTACGTAGTAGTTAGTACCTCCCACGTAGGACTTGCTATCTGCTACGTAGTAGTTAGTACCTCCCACGTAGGACTTGCTATCTGCTACGTAGTAGTTAGTACCTCCCACGTAGGACTTGCTATCTGCTACGTAGTAGTTAGTACCTCCCATGTAGGACTTGCTATCTGCTACGTAGGAGTTAGTATCTCATACGTAGGACTTACTATCTGCTACGTAGTAGTTAGTACCTCCCACGTAGGACTTGCTATCTGCTACGTAGTAGTTAGTACCTCCCACGTAGGACTTACTATCTGCTACGTAGTAGTTAGTACCTCCCACGTAGGACTTGCTATCTGCTACGTAGTAGTTAGTACCTCCCACGTAGGACTTACTATCTGCTACGTAGTAGTTAGTACCTCCCACGTAGGACTTACTATCTGCTACGTAGTAGTTAGTATCTCCAACGTAGGACTTGCTATCTGCTACGTAGTAGTTAGTACCTCCCACGTAGGACTTGCTATCTGCTACGTAGGAGTTAGTATCTCATACGTAGGACTTACTATCTGCTACGTAGTAGTTAGTACCTCCCACGTAGGACTTGCTATCTGCTACGTAGTAGTTAGTACCTCCCACGTAGGACTTGCTATCTGCTACGTAGTAGTTAGTACCTCCCACGTAGGACTTGCTATCTGCTACGTAGTAGTTAGTACCTCCCACGTAGGACTTACTATCTGCTACGTAGTAGTTAGTACCTTCCACGTAGGACTTGCTATCTGCTACGTAGTAGTTAGTACCTCCCACGTAGGACTTACTATCTGCTACGTAGTAGTTAGTACCTCCCACGTAGGACTTGCTATCTGCTACGTAGTAGTTAGTACCTCCAACGTAGGACTTACTATCTGCTACGTAGTAGTTAGTACCTCCCACGTAGGACTTGCTATCTGCTACGTAGTAGTTAGTACCTCCCACGTAGGACTTGCTATCTGCTACGTAGTAGTTAGTACCTCCCACGTAGGACTTACTATCTGCTACGTAGTAGTTAGTACCTCCCACGTAGGACTTGCTATCTGCTACGTAGGAGTTAGTATCTCATACGCAGGACTTACTATCTGCTACGTATTCGTTAGTACCACGTAGGGCTTACTATTTCCTACGTAGGAGTTAGTATCACTTACGTAGGACTTACTGTCTCCTACGTAGGACTTAGGAATACTATTCTTCTGCGAACCTATTACCTCCTACGTAGGAGTTAGAATCGCCTACGTGATGTTCATACTAAGGGTTTTTTTAATATGTTTGGTCCAGAAACCCGTTATACTAACGGACAGAGTAATGTCACAACCAACACATGCGCCAGGTCTAGTTGAACACTGGTAAACATGCGATCCGTCTCTGAATAGGATGACAGCAGGGATTACAAGTTCACGACAGCTGAGACGAAAGCAAATATATGTTCCCTTTTGGGGATAGACTTCACAACCATTCATTTTTCTGGACTTTGTAGGGTTGAGAAATGGAGCTAATGCATGGTTTCGATTTTTCTTTCTTGAAGAATCGCCTCTGCTTTCTGGAGCGTCCGCTCGGAGAGCCAATTAGTTCTTCGACCCCTCTTGTTGTGTCATACCAAAATACATTAACGCGCTCGGCTTAAAGAGGCTATGCATGGACAGCGTGGTTCCGAAGTAATAGAATGGGTCTGAAGTGAGCATCAATGTTAAAGGCTCATGTGGTACTCAGTGCTTTAGCTCCCAAACTTCATTTGTTCTTCCGTGGTGAGCGAATACATAAATGCCCCAGCTCTTTCAATTCATTCGGAAACAAGTGTCATAATGCACAATGAAAATACTGACTTGTTCTTTCTGATCTGAGTGCATCATAGCAAACACCGAACACACAAAATCCAATGCCAGGCTGGTCTGTATCACCGGAGAGTTCATTTAAAACATGCAATATTTGTGCGGGCTTACATGTACCGCTTGAATGGATCGATGTATGATTGTTTGAAGGAAGATACGGGCTGCATAAAAATATTCCCATGCCTTTGCGTTTCTCAAGAATCCGTTTAAACAGAACGTATGGATAGCCATCACTACTCGAATCAAAAAAAATATTTTCAAGAAGAAGCTTTGAGATCATTAGTTATTGATGTTCTCGAAGTGTCAATCTGGCACAATGTCTTGTTGTTTAATTGGATTTCGATACACAGCGTATTTACCCGAAGGAACAGTGTCTTACTTCCTACATCATTCTGAATCGAACTCTCAGGTGTTACAGTTATTCCTCGTGAATTTTATTTGCTTCACGAAATCTGATTAGTATGTACAAACTGACAGAGACAACGGCAGTGTATCGTTCAGTATCCAGTATTTCTTAAATCATACAAAAGGAGACGTTGCATTCACCTTACGTGTGTGTTTTTACCAGGATTTTGTTTCATTTGTATTAATTTCGAGGGAAACACCATATAGAATAAAAGATCATACGACAGGCTTTGTAGACAATTATTCCAGCTCTTTGCAAATGCCATAAAGTAAGTATTTCTCAAAATACCAATCGACTTCTGACGACATCATTATCGTTGCTGAAATGGATGGAATTTTTAATCAAAATAAAAACAAACAATGGCATCGTTTCTGAAGCATTTACTGCTAACGACAAGCGGTCAGTGCCCCACTTTTTACAAATATGGAAACGTCATAGAATATAACAGATGACGTCACTATTGGGCGTGACGACATTTTAACTTGGCCGTTTCCCAAACTACCAGGGAACCATCTTTTTCAGTGCTTAACATCGGTAGAGTTTCAGTCGATGTTTTCATTGCTGCATGTTGTAATTTATTGTGAGAAATGTTAAGGTTGACGCAGATAGGAAAGTTCATAATGTTACCGTACGCCATGCCAATGTGTTGGTGAAGTGACGTCATTGGTGACTGACTATCAAGGGCTGAGCTACTTACGACGTCACCTAGTGGGCATATTAATGGCCCGTCGTCAGGCAATTTAGGATTCTCCCTCTATATAACGGATCTGATTAAAACCTACACACCAGCAAGGATTCTACGTTCCCAATCCAAAGCCCACCTCCATATTCCCATGGTAAAACATCCACTATGGGGAGAGAGCATTTGCATATTCAGCCACTTAAGCCGAGAAGTCTCTGCCCAAGTATTTCAAAGACTGTGAATCATAGTCACCGCTCAAGTCCCAACTCAAATCTGCCTTCTCCACTTGGAGATGTGCGCTAACAGCATGAACTGTGTATGGATTCAGCGCGTTCCAAGTGCATTGGTAACTGCAATTATCGGCTCATTTCTGATAACATGCTGGCGTTTTCATAATAACTCAAATTGAGTTATAGTTTAGGCCACTTTAGCTATAGTGTCTGATAAAATGTTAAATGCAACACGTTACTTTACCTGTGTACCAAACACTGCACTGAGATTACATAATTATGTAATTGAATCAACACAACACTTTCTACATCTATCAGAAATCACTCGTGAAGCAGAGCCAATTGTGCAGTTCTGACTAAGTCATAGGCATGTGTTTATGTCCCCTAACCAACCATTTTATCATACGTCAAACGAATACAAAGGTTGGTTAACCAATTTGCAAATGTGCATCGGATATTATTTCTGGAACAGACATGTCAGGTTTGGATATCCGCCACATTTGTTAATGCTTTACTGAGGGCTGGCGGTCCAAATTAAACCAGACTCACGAACCCATCTTAATCCACCAATGGCACTATCATTCCACTTTCAAACGATTTCTTGTGCTCTACACTACAGTTCCACTTCAGTGTATGACCCGTGAAGATTCAGAGTAGAGTAGGTCTTCAGCAACCCATGCTTGCCACAAAACGCGACTATGCTTGTCGTAAGAGGCGACTAACGGGATCGGGTGGTCACTTGATTGACACTTCATCGGTTCCAATTTGCGCAGATGAATGCTCATGCTGCTGCTCACTGGATTGATTGGTCCAGACTAGATTATTTACATACCAAATCTAAACTCACCCACTTACTAATTCAATGAACCTTCATCAGCCGTGTTCCCCTTCCAGTTCCAAAGCCGTCCGAATAATCACTAGTGTATTGCCATAGAAACCATAGCTCTGTAGAAGTCATTTTTTCAGAGGGCATCCCCGTTATTTTTTATACCAGAAGGTGTTCGATGCATTTGCAGACACAAAAAACGTGTTGTGATAATGTGTGAGGAAGCGAATATTGTTTCCTTTTTCTTCAGCTAGTGTTCAGTGGCATTCAGAAAACTAGACTATAACATAAAAAACTGCATATGAGGTTGAAATGGTGGAATACTTTTAAGGTATCCCATTTCAGTAGGTCATTTGCCGGTCTTGAAGAGGAACAATTTACTCACGGAAGTCGGTACTATTATTACAGAACTGGCAAGGAGTTGTGCAGGATTTCGTTAACGGAAATGTAACGTAGCTGAAAATATGACGGACATGTTCTAAATTGAGGGACAGTATTTTCAAATGGAATGTTAATGTCAAAGGATTATTAAAATACTGTAAAAGGGTGTGTGGAGGAAGTTGGAACATAATTATGCTGCTTTCATCTTGATGATGTCAACAAAGCTTTAATACTGCAATATATGAACAACAATAGGGCAATCATTTATCCATTGAACAAACTTACCAAATATGTCATGGGATCTTTCGAATGTATACCATTTACGTTACAGCAAGTGATGTCTTCAACATGTACGCATCGTTTACTTTCTGTCAGCCAGGGACCATGCAGGTAGCATATTCTCTGCAAGTCCACATGCCCCTAGTATGATCATCTACCTTCAGTTGTTGGTGATCAATAGCCACTTTTTACGTGGTATTGTCTAACATAGTTATGTTGCTTATAAAATACATACTAGCTAGTTCAAGTTATTCTACAGTCCGTCGATGACTGGTTCTTTAATTACTTGTATTTTTTGAGCATCTACAGCATTTTTCGTCACTATATGGCTGCAATATTGCCGATGTAACGCTAAATAAACTCACTCACTATATCAGCCAGAGATGTGTATTGGCAATACACCAATGAAGTATACACACGTTTGTTCAAATATTAATGTGTGTTGATAACTCTATGCATTTGTTCTTATTCTCTTGATGTCAGAGGGAATGGGGCTATGTTCATACTGCTGGTTAGCCACGTGCCATTTCTATCATCGCGTACCAGCTGGATGTAATTAATACAGTGAGAGTTACGTAGATCTTATGCATTCACATCCCTGTATTTAACAACATATCTCCATCGTTTAAACTTGGCTGGAGTAAATTTATAAAGACCTCTGATGACTGCAGAAACTATTCTTTCTCGCAACAATTTACTGAAGCATTCTTGTAACATGGGTATTTGAAAAGCGCCAAACTTATCTCCTGGAAAGCACACATACAGAACGTGCTTACAATATCCCAAAATCTACGGATTAAATGTTCACTTGTTTTGAAGGCACAAAGCATATTTGGTTTACTAGTATTTACTGGTAATAGATAACGTACCTTCCTATTTCGGAAGCGAAATTCATGCACAGATTGTCAGAATCAAAGATGAGGAATATGGGGCATGAAGATGAAAGTTATATAGATAGCCGGATATCGTTCACTAATCGCCATTAAGGCATATTCACCTTCACTGGTATATGACTCTGTCTACAAACAGAAGACACCAGTGAAAGTCTCATTTCATTTCATATTTTCATTCTGACTGACAAATATAAAGTTTTCAATATAGCTGTATCAGCATGCACCAATGTTTTAAAAAGTTTCAAATGACTTTTGCTCAAACGTTATTCGAGGCCTTGTTAAAGCTTTCAAAATGTTTTCTGGCAGTCATGTCCAAGAGTGATCGAGAGAGCAGTTCTGGTGGTGTTAACACATTGTTTGGCGGTTCAGGGTTCATTGATGGGTGGCAACACAACTGTGAACATTGTCCCAGCAAAGACTTCACCAGCACCGAAACGCATGCGTCTTGCAATCATTGACTCGGACAGCAACCAGGAAAGTGTTTGACACTTTGTCAGTTGACAAGTGCGCTTGCAAAATGCCTCGCGAACATTATATTTGTTGTTCACAAGTTTAACTGAAATTTTCCCAAATTCAACACGTGGTTTTTTTTTTTTTTGTGTGTGTGTGTCATTTTTCAAACTAAGTTAATTTTTGTTGACAACAATACGCTCTTTAACATAAAAGCTGACTGAGAACTACATGACGTAAGGCACTCAAATGAGTGATCAGTAGAAAACTGCTTCACCGAGCTTGTGACAAATGAAATCACATTTTTTTCAAATTTTAAAGTGAGAATGGCATTGTATAATAAACAGGTTATCACGCAAATGTGTTTTGGGATGGTTAAAATCCTGCATTTGGGAATAAACACTAGGCTCACTAAATACAATGCTTATTCCCAATGCAGGATATTAAGCATCCCAAAACACATTCGCGTGATAACCTATATTGACCCTTTCTCCTTTGGCCTCTCCGCTCCGTGTGACGGGGTTTCAAATGATATTGCTCCCTCTGGTGTATAACCGCATTCATTCAAACACTGATGCCACTGCCAAAGAAAGAATAAGCTAGACTTCAGCGGAAATAATTTACCTGACGATGTATGAAAACGTGTGGTAACTTAGGGACGCAAATGATGGGCGATGAATACTTCAGTCATTAAATGTTACCAACACAAGTCATTCACACAGAAAATTAATAGGAGTTTGACATGCATCGAATCCACAGGTTGCATAATCAATTATTTGGACTGTCATATTTAGAAACAAGTTTTTAAGCTGTGTTTAGATGCTGACAAAAGCGGACAAAAAATGATAACCCGCATGATCAGTGTAAACGGGTAATGTCGATTTGATTTAATTTGACTGTAATCAATGTAGATTGTTCTAGCGTTGAATATCTGAGACCAAAATGCAGCATCGGTTGTACGTATAACAGAGGGAAATCCTTTCCTTTCATTGATCGTTGAAGTGTTCACCTCATGGATTATCTTGGGGGTATTACAGGGTTTATTATGTTTGCAAAATAGTTTGCTCCTCTATAAGTTTTATAACACTAATTAAATGTACTTGATTAAGTTAGGTATGAACGCCCGTTTAAAGTTGAAGTGTTTAAGTCAGGCTGAGTTTCCCAACATAAAACAAGTTTAAAACTCATTATGCAAAATCATCTAAGATCAGGGACGTGCTGAAAGTTAGACGTGGTATCAAATATATTTTTCAAAATCGAAATTTCTCGAGAAGTTAGTTATTGTCTTCAATTTTTACAAATTAATTTGTTCTCGTGACATTTTCGTTCACTAACTTTGTGTAAATTGCGATCATTTGTCATTATTTCGATACAGTTTGCATATTTAATAACTTGAAACACTCACTTTTTCACTCATGGGGATATCAACTGACAGCTACAAATATAAAAGTTATTTATTGAATTTAATATAACAAGACAGCGAAGTCATCAGTGTCCCACACAATGGCAAAATATGTATACTAATTATGATTACAGTATGTCAATGTTTTGGTGTGCATATGGCAGAGTGAAAGGATGGTTTTCCAGTTTTGCTCCAGGAAGGAACACTACCACCAAATTCAAGGTTGAACATGTTGTCATGGATACGTTAAAATATTATATTCAGATATCCAAACCAACCAGAAGGCGCCGCTACATTACAGTTCCTATCTATGTGCCCAGTTGGTGAAGTCATGGTGAACGGTTTTAAGGTTCTGCTCCGGTAAAGAACACAACCACCATCTTCATTCAAGGTCAAACGCATTCACATGGAAACCACACAAAACAAATTCACATTCTGGTGTAACCCCAAAATGGCACGTCTAGGGATCATGCTTGACATATTTACCGAGTGTGATGAAGCTAGAATGAATAGTTTGGAAGATCGGCGGCGGACAAGAAAATTAATATCTGAGCTTAACCCTGGAAAGGCACGGGGCAAGATGACTTCCTAACAATCACAGCGTGAGTCATGTTTCCATGAAAGCCGAAGAAAAAAAGTCATATAAAATCATATCTGGGTCTAATTGTGCCAACGGGCACATTTAGGGACCAGACTTGAGATTTGTACCAAGTTTGGTAAAGTTATCATGAACAGTTTAGGAGCTATGCTTCGGAGAAAGTATTGCGAACGCACGGGCGGTGGTTGAACCTACAGACGGAACTCGTTTCTATATCCTCCACAACTTCGTTGGGATGACAATAGTAGTTCCATTGTGGTTGGATCGTTGCGAATCCATTCTGATGATATTAAGTGGCCGGTTATCGATCAGATTGACACATTACACGTACACTTTCAGCTCCTTTAGTTTGTAAACTTTAACTATGTACTCACTTCACATAAAAATTGTAACCCTACGTAACTGATATGGTATCAGATGCCAATCGTTCAGATATTGATCATTTTAATGGAAAAGGTACATATAAGCACAAACATTCAGGACGTTTCATTGGGAGTTATTTGGGTCTAAAACGTATCTGAGTATGTCTTACGTTTATTGTGGCAGTACTGTTTCTAGTCTTAAAACATTATAAGGTGATGTGGAAATATACACTTGAAACATGTCTAATCCAAAAATGATTATGGTATTTTGGAAATTGAGTTACGTTTTGGCTACACTGAAAATGTAAGTGAAAGTCTTAGTAATGATAATGCAAAGAACATTGACAACAGATTGTTACAGATACTTGTTTACTCCACAAATAATTATTGCAATAATTATTGTAATCTGAATATGTCTTATGTTTAATCGTAGCAATTATGTCCTTTCAAATACGCATATCTTAATATGATTTATGCTTGAATACAGTTGATTTGTATGAAATCATGACGAATATGATACTTTTGATGAGCGGAATTCTTTGAATAGTCCTGCCTCTTTGAAAGACGGGTGTAGGTGTCAATGTTCCTAAAGCAAAAGTATTGGAAACAACATCGATCTCAACGTGCATCATATACGATCTAGCAAGAGTATCTAGCTCCAAAGTAGCACAGTAAATGCACACGAACGAGCAATCAAGTGATTGGCGATAGTGAAATATTGTTTGCGTTAAAGTGTTACGGTTAAGAATGTACGGTGACTAACAATGTAAGAAATCCCCTGCGAGCCAGCAAAACAGAACAATGACACGTTTAAAATATTCAGATATTATTATTATTATTATGCAACGAGACCAAGGTATACAAAGTCGCAAGTCATTTCCACAATACTGATTTCAAGTACAATTCAAGAGAGACAAAATCTAAGTCAATGGGTCACAAAATACAATATAGCAAACTCACCAAAGTCTTAGTGCGAGAGAGAATCAACTATGCAGAATATAAACACAGCGATCAGTCTTACAGCGGATGATGTAGATAAGGCGTTGACGGATGCAGATGATGACGATGATGTAAATCCAGTGATGTGTCCGTAAACACACGGCGACTAGCCTTTATATATACTATCAGTCATTTCTCGAACGTTCGGACACACACTGAAATCGCCAACACTGTAGAATGCCCTCTGAACAATGTCTCACTGAAATAAACAAACAGGAAGTCAAGGGCAGATAATTCCCGGACAGGCCTGCTGCCAAAATCCAAAAAATGCGGATCATCGATTATACGAAATGTGACCCATCACAACTATTATTTAAAACACTAAACATAATAAATAAATACTTAAACACTAAATAATAATTTTTACTGAATTAATAACAAAATATACAGAAAATACACACTCATAACAAAAGTGTTAAACTATTCTACTAGTATGCTCACATTGTAACCATTATAAACAGTTATGAACTCTGTGCTTTGTGAAAATTCATTCTATGGAAACACAAGATGTAAATGGAAGATACAAAATGCAAATACAAAAAAGTCGAAATTGTTACGTACCAAACAAGTGTAATAACATATTTCATATGATGCACATACCAAGGCTTCCTAAATTTAATTTCATCTTCCATGAGAGTATCAATACAGCCTTACTTGTGCAGATTACATGGGTCAATGTAAGATTGTCTGGAGGAAGATCGAGGCTGTATAAAAAGATTTCCTTATCTACGTGTTTTTTCAAGAATCATTTGAAACAGAACGTCTGAATGGCAATCAATACTCGACTCTAAACGATCACTTTCAAGAACACAACAACCTTTCAGAGATTTCTTTATCAATTATCGATGTTCTTAAACAAATTCTTTCCCATGGGGTTTACGACTCCGTCACGTCAAAAATACTATTATTGCTAATGGCGACATAAGAAGAACGCAACAAATTCCCATGAGAAGCAGAAGACAATATTTATGTTCTTTTTGGTAACAAAAAATTCCAACAACAGAGCAATTACATTTTTTGTCGGAGACCTTTCCATTTGGAAAGTGAATTTACAAGGATCGTATGTTCTGAATTTGACATTATTGGTGCACTGATAATTAACGCCACAGCCAAGCAATGCCAGAGTGATCAATGTGACCACATGTTATGTTGATTTTTCACGTTGGTACACCTTGCGCAGAAATCCCAAAGGCCGAGGCTAGAGATACCCGAAAGGATACATTCATAAGCACGTGTTAAACGTCTTTGATTATTCATAACATATCAACAAAAACGTTTAGCGTGTCCTCACCACTGGTGCCACTCACCTCAGCTTCGCTGTTAACGCCATCGATCGCCACCTTGCTAAAAGAGGCGTGAAAACCGAATTCACAAACTTATGTCAGATTTTGTGATTGGGGTTGTTCGTGTTGTATAGTGTGTGCAATGAATATATCTATTTGTTGTACTTCCAGCGTCCATAAAGCGAGGAAAATTTCCTTCTTGGGCCATAAAGCATCATTATTATTCTTAAAATGGAATATTATCCCACATGCGTTGTCACTGACGCTTCTCAGTTGTTGGTGATCAAAAGCCCATTTTCACATTTTATTGTCTAAAGTTTTCTGTTTTTCAAAATACATACTAGCTAGCTTTAGCTGTTTTTGTGATACTCGAGTTATTTTACAGTCCTCCGATCACTTGTTCTTTAACTACTTATATTTGTTGTGTATGTACAACATTTCCCGTCACTATGTGGCTGCAATATTGCCGATGTAGCGTTAACTCTTGACGCACTCACCCACTGTTCTTCATATTTGATAATGTCATCCGCGTAACGACCCTACACTTTTAGAAAGTTTTATTAAAGCCTTGAAAGTACAGCCTTGGATAAACATTTGTTCGAAATCTTGGACGATTCGGTCAGATTCTAATAACTGCGTGAGTTATCGAAAACTGACTGCATAACATGACTACTTTTTAGTATGTGTGATTGGTGGTGGCAGAAGATGCTTTTGTATCAAATATTTCATGAAACTTTCGATATACCAGACATTCATCCTTATGCGGATGAAAAAGTGTCCATCTTCCTAAACCAATGGCTGACTGTCGCATAATCCGATCGGTGTGCTCAAATTGGCCTAGACGTCTGCAGCTAATTTCATCAATATATTCTTCAAATATTCTTACAGTGGAAGTGACGTCCGTTGTTCTTAACGTGCACTCAAATGTTTGTAAAACGAGTATAACGTTTTTGTTTGTACGCGCAAGTGTATTTATCTGAGGGAATGAAATATCATGTCAGGGTTTGATTAAATGTTCTTTTCAAATGCTATAAAGCAAGTATCTCTCGGCGTGTCTCCCCAATATGCTTCAGGGAATTACATTCATATCTCCATCGTCGTCAATGGTATAGAATGGTAAAGTATAAACCACAAAACTAGTGCATGTTTAATGCCTCGAAAATTAACACAACATCCCCTCTGGTTCATACATAAAGTCAGATAGGTTTGGCTGCTCAGTTCAATTCGTCTACAAATGGACTTTGACAACGTATTACCGGATATGCGGTGATTAAATATAGAACAAGGTAACCTTTCCTACATCCATAAGTCATCTCTTCATAAAGCAGTGTCGATTATACAATTCTGACCACATATGCTTATGAATCACGTAAATACTGATGTGTGTGTGTGTGCGTGCGTGCAGGCAGACATATTTATGAATCACGTAAATACTGATGAGACAAGCTGTCTTAAACAAATACAAAAAAATGATTCAGTTGTTCCCTACCATCAGCTTGTGGTACCATGCTGATGCGTAAATTTTGGACATGTCTCCAACATGGTTAACTGTTTGCGTGCGCGCATGCGTGCGTGCGTCCTTTGCCTGCGTACGTACGTACATACGTACATACATACATATATGCATACATACATTCTAGGAACCTGTTAAATAACACTTTCACGTTATTGCAGGTCGAGTCACTGTTCGACTCTTGCTGTGGATATAGTTTCTTCGCAGATTATTATTCACCTTTCAGACGATGTACATGCATATGAAGAGCTGAGAACAATTCCGGTTGTGGTTTTCCGCTCTTCTGTGGATGCAGATACAGCTACTTAACTTCCTCATAAACTCTCCACATCATATGTGAACTAGAATCTGAACGTTCCACAAGAAACAGATGATGCTTAATTTACAACACTGACAAAACATGATTGCCATGCTATTTACGCAGCTGATGCTTGAGATAATAATATGTTAGCCAATGATAGTGACCTAGCAATCCTGTCCCTTTCATTGGACCTTTGCTCTTACTATTATTTCATAGTGACTTCTACATGCATGATTGTGAAATAATCGTTTTCTGGTGAAACATTACTCGCGCGATCACTCAGCGCCACACGCAAGGTCATGGGTTTCGAAAAAGTGTCAAGTCACTACCTTTCGGTTACCAGCTCACCAAAATGTCACGCCATTATAGAATTGAAATACTGATAGAAGCGTCATAAAACCAAAGTCGCTCGTGGTGAAAATCCTCCATTATGACACCAAAGGTTCAGGGAAATAGTATTCAAAATTAAGCCGGCATTATACCAGCCATATCGTGATTTTATGTATGGGGCTAAATCCTATCACCAATACAAAGTAACAGCTCACGTTAGAGGTACATCTTTGGTGCACAGTAATCGGAGGATTTGGCATTAATATTCTGTGTGGTATGATCAACCGGGGTTGATGCATTTGTCCATAAAAAGACTTTATCTCTCGAAAGAAGAGTCAACAACATCAAGTCATTTCCTAAAGCAATATACTTCTCACATTTGTTGAATGTGTAATTTGCGCTTGCTTTAAACTGACAATAATAGTAGACTTCCTCGCTATATTCGATATACTTCGCAATCAGTGACCAATATAACAAGATTAAATTCAGAGACGTTCTTCAAAATTATCGTTCTTTGCCATTCTCACGGCCATTCCTAGACATTAGGCTTTTTCTGCCATTCAAGAATGTTAATTGTGTTCCTGAGGTCGCTGGTTTCTTTGCTTTTCAATAGAAAATGCAAAACGAGTTTCGACTTTATGTTGGTCTTCTTAATTTGTAAGAGACGTAAGGTCCGGGTGGTAACTTTCGACGAGTAAAAATTGGTTATCTGTAACTCCAAATCACTTCGGAGTTCTAAAAGTGAGCAAACCGTAAATAAAATGCCGTGACTTAAGTTAACAGTTAATCTGATAGAACTTACCTGACAGATGGATAGATTTAATCAGTCAAATGTTCAGGAGACGGTTAATGTTGTTTCAAGTATCATTTCACTATGAGAAAGTTTGGTTACGTCTTTCCTAAAATACATTCGACTTTTTCTATCCATGAACCGTTGGTAGTTCAAACTGATCAGTGTGTATTTACGACCTGTATTTTAATGTACAACAAATTAATGGGTTTTTTTCCGAAATTATTTGAAAATTGTGTTTAAAGTTCCACAAAAAAGCTGAGGTTCTAAAACAACCTCCATCCCGTCAACCAGCATTGAACTCATTTAAATACGTCTAGCTTTCTGTTCTAAACCATAAAATGTTATGTGATTTCAGACTGGACAGACTGTAGCACAATAGGGTTTCATTCGGTTTCTGCACTTACGAACAGATGTTTTGGAATATCTGATCGTCTCGGGCTGGTTTTAAGAAAGCGGCTTAGATGAGTGGGGTGAATTTGGTTTATATTTGTTCTAAAATGTTGAAAAGTGCAAAAACAGTCTCAAAAGACCTTCACGGTGGATCAGGTAAGATCAGATCAAAGCATGTTGTGGTTATTTGTAAATGCACAACCTGAAAGAAATAAAACAAAAGTAACAGTTGCTAACTTGCCAATCCACGAGTAGCATCAACCTAGCAACAGGTTGATGTTCCAGCCATTTTTTTCTTTCAATCGTCTCATTTACCAACTAAAACTAGACACATAAGAGCTAGACACAAAAGAACTACATTATCTTAAGATTGACAATCTATACTTTGGCAACCGACGAAGGGAAACTTACAGTCAACTTTCCCTCTAAATTGCGCAAAAACGCTGGAGTCTTTCCTTTGATGTCTGCATTTTAGAACTTTACGGTACAGTCGAACATTCTTTTTCAAAATGCATTTCTAAGAGCACCGTATTACTCATGCTAAAATCGCCTTTGTCGGGCTTCAGTGAATCCTCAGTCAGTCTCTGAAAGGTATTTATGGTGTAGAAGACATTTCCAAATTTGACGACCCTAGAAGGTCCCGGGGTAAAACAGGCCTTCAGCAACCCATGCTTGCCATATAAGGCGACTATGCTTGTCGTAAGAGGCGACTAACGGGATCGGGTGGTCAGGCTCGCTGACTTGGTTGACACATGTCATCGGTTCCCAATTGCGCAGATCGATGTTCATGTTGCTGATCACTGGATTGTCTGGTCCAGACTCGATTATTTACAGACCGTCGCCATATAGCTGTAATATTGCTGAGTGCGGGGTAAAACTAAACTCACTCACTCCAAATTTGACAATCGATGACACTAATGCTGCCTTTGCATGTGTTTGTGATGGCTGCCGCAGTAGGGCAAGAATGCGCTCTTATCTAAGCATGTGCCTAGTGTCAAGACTGAGAGAAATACATTCTTGTAATTTCGCCACAAGTGCATAATGTCCACAGTGTTTAGCATAGTGTTCGTAGGCATATTGATAGGGATTAGTCGGTTTGACGTATATATGTCGGTTATCGTTTTCTTCCACAAGTACCCCATGCTCAATTCAATAATAATGTTATCTTACAATAATGTATTTGTAATTGTAAATATACCAGTAGGAGTTTAGGTAAGATGAACTTGCACAATGTGGGCGCCGGTTGTGAAGACAAACTCCCGTTGAGTCTCCATACAAAATCGTGTTGTGTTTCTTTGTAGATCCGCCGAGCAATAGTAACGCAATCCAGTGACTGACATCATCAATATCAATCTACACTGACATAATACAAATGAGTAAACGTCACCAACAGATCCCGTTAGGCAAGTCATGACAGACGCATGGCCTGTTAAAGACCAATTTGTAAACGGATCTTCACGATGATCTGATTTAGTGACAACAGTAAGCAGCAAAATAGACTTGTCACACCGCAGTCTTAACAGTCTCCGCAAATATGAAACAACAAAATAGCAATGTGCTGGTAATTGTTATGCCAAATGTACAGTGAATTTCAATTCTCAAACATTTTCTTTGTTTAACAATTGGCATTAACCACTTTTTAACGAGATCCTCAAGCAAAAGCATACCCCATTGATGCTATAAAGAATGTCGTTGATGATAAGAAACTAAAATCCTGTAGTCGGATCTGTTAAATTGTCTGATTAACTGTTTTGTCTACTGCATACGTGTCTGACTAGCAGAATGTCAACATGACCCTTTCTGGACAGTGTCTTACTTATTGCCAACTTTTTGCGCAGCCTTCAGACAAGAGAAAAAACATGGACTCAACTAGTTTGATTTAATCGTTTGAGTTTTATTAAGACTGCTGTGTTTATGTAGTGGTTGGAACTGCATTTCTTTGAAATTTGTTCAGTTGACGTAAGAAGATTATTGAGGATCTTTTGGTTTTCGTGTTCTTGGAATGGTATTAAATATATGAGGTTAGCCTGAGGATATCTATTTTACGAAATGACTACATCTGGTTAGTTATCATCGCTGCTTATTTTAATGCATATCTATTATCAACATCTGAATAAATTAGCGTTCACATATTCATTAAATAGATGAAATATACCATGAGGGTCATTTAAGTGCTAAAACGGCGTGACACATCACATCACATCTTTGAGATGCGTGTATTGCCTCTGGAAACCACTCCGTGTTGATTGACTGTTCAGTAAATAATACATACGTTGCCCCAGTGTCAAACACTGCAATTTCATACAATTTAGCCTCT